>NC_090927.1:1037594678-1038207975 GCF_040938575.1 Ambystoma mexicanum | reverse complement strand
GCATCTCATACAAAATTCTTAAAATTATCTCACAAAAACAGCAACTGAATGTAATCCTATCAACATAAACCAAGTGCCACCTTTGGCCACCTCTTCTCCCTCTCTCATCTCTGAGTGTCTGTCTGCTATCCAGGAGTGGTGTGCCGCCAATGACCTCTGCCCTTAATGCCACTAAGACTGAGATTCTCCTCATAGGCATACCCGCTCCCTCCTTTCCTGTAGCTCTCTGGCTGGCCTCTCTTGGCCCTCTTCTTGCTCCCACCTGCAAGGCTAAAAACCTCAGGGTCATCGTCGACTCCACACTGTCCTTCTCTCCTCACATCTCCAATGTCTCTAAGAAGTCCCACTATCAGCTGCAGCTCCTCAGAGTTATTCTTCCTTTCCTTTGCTCCCCCCAGAAGCTCACTATCTCCAGAGCTCTGGTTCTCTCTAGGCTGGATTATTGCAACAGCCTCTTTCTAAATCTGCCTGCCGCTACTCTCCGCCCTTTGCAACTCATCCAGAACAGGACTGTGAGACTTGTCCTTGGCCTCAAGCCCAGGGATCGTATCTCCCCAGGACTGAAATTTCTGCACTGGCTCCCAGTGGCTGCGAGGATTAAGTTCAACACCCTACGCATTGTACTCAAGGGACGTCTGGGACACGGGGCCTCAATAACCTTCAACTCTCTCTTCCTAAATATCTTCCTTCTCGAGCTCTCTGCTCATCCGCCTCCAACTCCCTCAGGTTCAGTCGCTTTTCTAAGCAAAGAGTTGGTGGTAGATCTCTTTCTTTGGCTGGGGCCTCCCTCTGGAACAGCCTCCCAGCCTCCCTTAAACTTGAGGAGAACCATCTACGGTTCCGTAAAAACCTCAAAACCTTTCTCTTTGTCTCTGCTTTTTCTCCTCCTCTCACCTGATGACCCCCTGGCTGTAACCGGAACTGCACTGGTTACCTGGACACCCTCTGGTCTCGAGCCCTGGTCTCTCCCCCATCAATCTCACACACCTGAACTGCCTGTCTGGCAACCGCCTCGCTTGGGGACTGTTTCTGTATCCCTACAGTCCCCCTACCAGCACTTGACCCCTGATGTCTGCACTTACCCCTGCACTTGCCATTTCCGGGCGTAACATATACTTATTGTTATTATCTATTACCTTTTACTGTACTGTCCCCTTCCCCTTCCCACACACTTATGCAATCTGAATGATACCTGGCCTAGTAGGATTGTTGTCTGTCCTCCCTTTGTTCTCCCTCCCCTGCCACGCCGTGCCTTGAAACACTTGTGTATAAGTATGTTATAAAATACCATATCATATCATATCATATCATACATACATTGCATTTATAAAAACATGGTGCCTGTCACTTAGGTTGCATACTTCACAAAATGTAACATTAGTTAGAAAGGCAAAATAAAGAAATGTATGTGTGCATTGAAAACATACCAAGCATAAATGTGGATACATAAATCCAAGAAGTGTAATAATTGCTGTACTCATGTAGGAAGCATATATGTGCAGAAAAGTTAATGGAATTTAACACACAAACACATTGTCCTTTGAAAGCTGTACACATTTCCAAATCTTTTTCTCACGCTTCCACAACTAGGTCTAATTGATTTGAAAAGTAAATAGTCCTACTCCAATGCACACACTCGCTAAACGGCACGTCATACACTTACAGATCAACCACGTACCCAAATCCTCAATTATACACAAAGCCATCCAATTAAAGCTACACACTAAGGGCCTCATTACACGGATTACAGTAAAATACCGGTACCGGTAAATCCTTACCGCCTTACTACGAGGTCCCTTTGCGGGTTGGAGGATTTAACGCCTGCTTTTTGCAGGCGTTAAAAACCAACCCGCAAAGGGACCCAGGGAGCTAATTACGGTACCGCAATTTGCGGTATCGTAATTAGCGCCTTCCCCATTCCCATTGAGCCCTACGGGCCAAAAATGGGAATGGGGAAGGGCAATGGAGGAAGGGGGAATTACCGCCCCGCCAACCTTGGAATGGGGCAGTAATTCCCCTTTCCGCCAAGGCGGTGCCGGTATTTTACCGGCATGAACCATGGCGCTAATAGCGCCATGGTTCTCCCCCATCCGTGTAATGAGGCCCTAAGTGTTCCTGACAACACATCCCCCTACCTATTCATGTAATGCATTCTCCAAATCCAGTCAGTATGCCATTAACAAAAATATTGAGCCTCATTACGAGGTTGGAGGTAGCCGTAGCGCTATTAGCGCATGGCTGCCTTCAAAGTCGTTCCGACTTCGGTCTGGTGGATGGAGCAATTACCGGTCCATTCCGAATTCCGAATACCGGTCCATTCCTAATTCGGCAGGACCGGTAATTCCCCATTCACCAGAGCCATTCCCCATTCCCATTTGAGCCCCCATAGGGCTCAATGGGAAGGGGGACGGTGGCAATAACGGTACCGCAAATTGCAGTACCGTTATTGGCCCCGGTATCCCTTTGCGGGTCCAGTCCGTAACGGTTTAACTTCTTTAACAGTTGCAGTAACCACCTCTGCCCTTAAAGCCAGGCCATGTCAACTTCAAAATGCAACCCAGAGGAAGCCTACTGTCGACCGCCAACAAAGCAAGTGCAATGGTATCGTATACAACTAAACCTAAGGACAACTAAATAAATAGCAGAATCTTCGGATCTCAAAGAATATCAGTGGTTGTTTCAAAGGTATTGTGGCCGCGTGGGGCTGCCTGATTAATTATCTTCTTGCACAACCTAATGAACATAGTGTTTCTCCTTGTTGAAAGCATTCTTGTATTTCAGAATGTAATCATCTCTGTGAATGCTGTTGCTACATCTAATGCTGTGCCATCAAGTGACCATACTTTGCCTTTGATCCACATATTGCTATATTTGAAGACTTACAATTACCAGTTTTTTGGTGTGAAAGATGTAATAAATTATGCTGCAGTTCAATGCTGCGAGAACCCGTTGCCCGTGTTCAGAATTCAGACATATGGCAGCACCACTGCACAACTTCTTTGTGCTTTTTGCATTAGACGTTGGATATATACATTCGATTTGGTATTATAGCAACCTAGTTTCGGTTGCTTTGTTGACAGGCAAGAAGGAGGCAACAGAGAGGTCATTGAGGCGAGTTAAACTCACGGGGCCTCATTACGACCCAGGCGTTGGACCATGGTGCTAGTAGCACCATGGTCCATGTCAGTAACTTACCGACTCCGCCATGGCGGAATGGGGAATTACCACCCCATTCCGAGGTTGGCGGGGTGGTAATTCCCCATGCCGCCATGGCCCTTCCCCATTCCCATTTTTGCCCCATAGGGCTCAATGGGAATGGGGAAGGTGCTAATTACGGCACCGTAAATTACGGTGCCGTAATTAGCTCCTAGGTCCCTTTGCGGGTTGGTTTTTTAACACCTGCTAAAAGCAGGCGTTAAAGTGCAACCCGCAAAGGGACCTCGTAATCAGGCGTTAAGGGTTTAACGGCGCCGACACCTTTTACGGCGCCGTTAACCCCTTAACGCCTGGGTTGTAATGAGGCCCAAGGGCTTTCATTCCCAATACGTGTCCAGCTCCCTGCCCACGCTTTGTAATAGCTATTATAATTACCTCCTACCAATAATATATACACTGCTATAATGTTGAATTTTTGACAAAGTTTACATTCACGGTTGAATTTTTCAGGGCCACCCAAAAATGGAAATGTGAAGTAGCAATGCTTATGTTTTGGGGCATGTTGGCTTCCATGACAAAGCAGTCTAAAATGCATTTGAAAAGTAGATTTCGTATCAGACGTGGAAAGTGATTGAACTCTAGCACCACATAAACTCATTTTTTAACAAGTCTACAAATATTTCAGATACCTGGTAACGTAATGTCAGACAGAATAGTTTTTTCAACTCCTGTTACTTTTTAAGCAGAACTTGGTGGCTGATTCATTCACATTTTGCATGGTTCAAAGTGAGTTCGCATTGCTTAAAAGTAACTTCACACTGCTCACACAAACCCTTATTCATGGAATTGTGCAATGTTTATTTTTGTGGTGTAAAGTCAGTGCAAAGTCATTTAGTACTGCAAAAAGAACCATGTGCCCTGACTTTGATCAGTGCAAATATTCCATGAATCGGGCCCTTGCTGTGTTGTGTTTGTGCAATGTCACTCTCACTATTGTGAAGCTTTCTCTGACACTCTGATATTGGGATTTGTAGTCCAAAACATCTGTAGATGCAAAAGTTGAAGACTCCTGTAGCAGCTCCGACCACAAACATCCTGTGCATCTCAGAGCTGCCTGTCTGAGCTCTTCCATGCATACTGTTTCTGCAAAGCTCTGAGCCAATACTCTGTTTCACTACAACATCAGGGCCTTTCCACTCTTTCAGTCGAAAGGAGCCCTGAGCCTGACTGGGTGGGGGACAGCAACTGTCCTATGTTCTCAGCCAGCAGTCTCATAACACAGCAATATATTTCTCTCTATATTACTTTCATTTTGGGGGTTTAAATGTGTGCTTTGCAGTGCTCGTCTTACAAGCTGAATTTGCTGGAGCCTTTGTAGCTGTCACTTCACTTTGGTTATACAGAAGTATCACCTCATTGTCTTTTCACACTGCCATAGGTTCAAATGTTCAAAAAAATATTTGGCAATTCATGTGTAAAAAGTAGGGATGGCATAAGGGACTTTCCACTCTTTAGTGGAAAGTGGCCATGAGGCGCAGAGAGGCCCTCAGCAACTACCTCATGACTTTACAATCTGCTTTTGCCCTTGTGGCCATCACTTAACTTCAGGTATACAGAGTGTTATAACCTCATTGGATGTTTGAAAAGAAAAATATGTCTTAATGAGGACTAAGCTGGTCACAGTGCTCACAGCTCATACATTTGGTACATTTCTTTCTCATGTTGGGTCAGAGGACCGGCAGTCCTTTCCTGCGATCTCTTCAAGGTCATATGGCAAGTTAATTCATTTCCTGTGATGTTGTAAGTTCAAAGTTCTCATGACACAATTTCCTGTGATGTCATCTCCTGTCGTTTCATAAGGTCTAGCTGTTGTGACATCATTTCCTGGGATCTTATCATTATGCTAATTACTATTTTTTAATTGTTAAGATTCCTACACATTTTTGGTCATAGAATGTTGGCATGTATGTGTACAGCATGGTAGGAAAAAGATGAATGTACTTTCAGTAGATGGAGGCATCCACCCACGTCCTACGGACAACTGTGCACACAAACATTGCACTTGTTGTAGCCTACAGACACCCAACTTGTGTGAAAATGAGCACCGCACATATGTTGCACTTTTTATGAGTCCGGGGAGCCCAGCCCTGTACGTAGCACACTTACGCACAAGTGCACAACGTATTCCGCCCAATATGCGTCCTATGGACAGTCAAACTCATTTGAGAGCAATCGCTACATCACTATGGGACTGCTTCCACACTGCACGTGTGCCCTTATTTCCGGTACATGATCTGGGCTCTCAAACATCGGAAAAGTACTGTGTTCTGCAATGTCTGTAGTGTTATTGTGAAAGTACACACTTAAAAACATCCCACAGTGTGCCATTGCACTATTTGTTTGAATGATTTAGGCCTCTTTTCTGGTTGCAAGGCCTCCACAGCACTCTACAAAAGGCCACAACCCAGAGCTGCTCCGCATTCTGTTTTTGGCTTTTCAGAGTAGAGTAGCAGGCAAACATGCCTTGAGCTGGAATTGCTTTCAGAGCAATTCTGCTGTGCTATATTACCTTTACAACTAATGGCAACCATGGTTGCTGCCTCTATGCCAGCAGCACCCATATCGTCGCCCTCACCACCACCAACTCCTTCTGAAGAGCCTGGACAAAGGAACAGGCGTGTAGATCTAGATAGGGATGCAGAGGAGAACGAGCATGAAGTTGAGCAAATCCCTAATGTCTGCAGCCAGCGTGACTGCTGGGTGTGGAATCTGTTTACCAGAGTAGGAGACATGCCAAAATGTCGTGCTAACCAGGTGAGATGCACTTACTCAGGTGCAGAAAACCTGGCTTGTTATGCTACTGCACCACCTCCACACGACGATACCTCAGATCAAAACACAAGGTAGCAGTGCGCAGGGTACTGCCCTTCAAACAATGCAGTAGGTTACTTTCCTCTACAGCATTCTCTGCATCTGCTCCTGCCAACACCATGGACACTCCTGTAGGGCAGTGATTCCCTAAAGCATCCTTGCAAACCATATGCTGCGCAGCAGACCTTTACCTGTCAAAGGTCATTGTATTGTGCATGTACTGTGACGCAGTACTCTGCAGGGGGGAGCAACTTTGAAGTGCTTGCAAACGCTCGGTCCGTGAGCATGACAATGACTGCTGCCTACTTAAATGAGGGCCACCCAACATCTTCCTCTCTATGCACTTGCCCTATCTTATCCTTGTGGGTGGTGCCCAAACCGTACCCTCCCTTCACTTCTTTGCCTTCTTTGTCATGTGTTACAAGACCAAGAATGATACAAAACAATGGAAAAAGTAAAAAAGAAAAAAAAGGCTCCTTTCAGAGATCAAAAATTAAATTGCCAATGAAAGGTTGCAGGCCGGCACGCAGCTTATACGCTCCACAGATTGTGCTGTAAATATTGGGAGGCGTGGCTCTGTGAAAAACATTGCAGTCGTTTTGGGTAGAAAGGGATGGCTGTAAAAAGAGGCTTTTTTCATATTTGGTTGTGGTTTGTTGGGTTGAAGTGCGCTACACCTACTCGAAAAAAGCTTGCTGTAATTCCAAAAAGGGCAGCCATGCATTTTGGGTAGGTCGCAGAAAAACCTGATTACCAGAATCAGTAAAATGAATGCCATTTGTGGGAAAAATGTTTGTGCTATTAAACGTAATATTTCCATTGTGCAAGTAGGACATGGCCACATGTCAGAAAAACGCACAAATAGCTTTCTTGACAATGTCACTCGCTTTCTCCATTTGCAGACCAAAGCAAGAAGAACGCAGCCACATCTGTGTCTGCATAATGTGACAACATATTTTGCAGGAGTTCGGAAACATACGCATGACCTGGCCAAGAGCCTCCTTCATCGCAAACTGCAGACAAATTCCAGTAACATGTGCTAAACCTTTCCCTCTACAATGAAGAATGATAATGTCTGGATGATCGCGCGATACCAAAGTGGCACAAAGAGGAACCAAAATCAGCCACTCCATTGCATGTACTCCATACCAGTGCACATCCACATGATAGAATCCAAAATGAGCATCCACTGCACATTGTTTTGCAATCACTTTCAACCAATGTATCTAGCACTCCCCCAAATTCCAGACACTCTGCCTCTTGAAACATACAGCCATAATCATATGCTTCTGCATTCCTCTCTACAAATACACCTTCTATAACAGTCTCTGCGTACACACCACACCCAGAAACCCTATTGCACAATCCCTTAGCATCCACAGTCCCATTTCCATGCTTGGCATCCTCAAAAGCCCTGGATGTGGCAAGTGCATTCCTGAAAATGTGCGATATTCGCAGACATATCGTGTTGTGAATGGGAGTGGGTGAACACATTTCAACCAGGGTAAAGGATTTCGTCTTTAGTGGTGGCTCTGAAAAGAGCCCCTTTTTTCTTTTCTTTTGGTGCTTGTAAACAAACACCTTTTTTCTGTTTTTTTATAGGGGGTTGTGTTTTCTTCTCCTCCTCAAATTCTTACAATAACTTCTTCAACACATCCTGTAGATGGTGAAACAAAATACCATTTCCAATGGTGGACAAAAAAATGTAATTTCTATCATATAGGTTCACACTTCAAGAATCATTGAAGTCATTGTTACAGAAGAACAGCACAACAGCGCACAGAATATCACACATGCTTCTGTTCATAAGACACCTTCCAACCTCTGGCTGGGGAAACAGCACATTGGGATAGTCCCATACTCTTCTTCGTTGTATGGATGAGAAAACCACCTTCGCAGTGGGAAAAAGATGCTTCACTGCTTTCATCAACCTCTTTAGTTGATGGAACAAACGTGAACAAGCCATGTAACCCAAATGCAGAGCACCACAGAGCAGCATGACAACATCAACAATTGCGAAAGTGGCCACTTCTGCAAAGTGCTAGCACAACGCCAAAACTGCACACATCGGCACTGCACCACAAAGCCTCCACTCCTTCCACATCGAAATTGCCATTAAAGTCTCTTTCCAGGGCATACCTGTGGAGGTCTAAAACAAAGGCATCACCCACGATCAACAGTGTGCGTCTCTCCATGTCTGCCAGTCTCACTACACAGAGTAATGAAAAAAAGTATTACCACCCCTTCCTTAAAACACACCCTCAGCACATGATTGAATAATCCCTACAGCCCCGTTGCCATAGCCAGCATGCTGATAAGGGCAGGATGTGACACGTGTGCTTCCCCAAGTACCGCGAGGGCCATGTCTCAGTAAAGCAGGACCAGTCCTTCTTCCCTTTCCACTATATTTTTTACAGAACTCCCTCATTGGGTACTGTTAAATAGTCACACACACATCCACCAATCACATCCAGGACCTCTGTATGTAACACTAGCAGTTCGGTACAACACTCCATATGTACCGATAAACATCCAGAGTGCAAGTCTTGTGTCATCCCAGTAGAAAGTTCTGTGAAACTATCCAATATTTTCGCATCCAGATTCATCCACATCAGCACGCATCACCACAAAGTACAGGTATAAATATTGTTTCTACAGTATTTTTACAACTCTGTTATAAGTGCCTTTGAACAGGTTATCTGCCGCTGAAACTCCATAACGTTCTCAAAAAGCATACTATCTTTTCTCCCATCACCTACCATCAAGTACAACTTCATTGGTATATATTTTGAAAGTTTTCATTTACCAATATCAGCCTTTGCAATAACCAAACCAGGAACTCTCAATTTCCTTCCGACATTGATACACATTTGTTTCTGCACTAACGCATCTCATACAAAATTCTTAAAATTATCTCACAAAAACAGCACTGAATGTATCCTATCAACATAAACCAAGTGCCACCTTTGGCCACCTCTTCTCCCTCTCTCATCTCTGAGTGTCTGTCTGCTATCCAGGAGTGGTGTGCCGCCAATGACCTCTGCCTTAATGCCACTAAGACTGAGATTCTCCTCATAGGCATACCCGCTCCCTCCTTTCCTGTAGCTCTCTGGCTGGCCTCTCTTGGCCCTCTTCTTGCTCCCACCTGCAAGGCTAAAAACCTCAGGGTCATCGTCGACTCCACACTGTCCTTCTCTCCTCACATCTCCAATGTCTCTAAGAAGTCCCACTATCAGCTGCAGCTCCTCAGAGTTATTCTTCCTTTCCTTTGCTCCCCCCAGAAGCTCACTATCTCCAGAGCTCTGGTTCTCTCTAGGCTGGATTATTGCAACAGCCTCTTTCTAAATCTGCCTGCCGCTACTCTCCGCCCTTTGCAACTCATCCAGAACAGGACTGTGAGACTTGTCCTTGGCCTCAAGCCCAGGGATCGTATCTCCCCAGGACTGAAATTTCTGCACTGGCTCCCAGTGGCTGCGAGGATTAAGTTCAACACCCTACGCATTGTACTCAAGGACGTCTGGGACACGGGGCCTCAATACCTTCAACTCTCTCTTCCTAAATATCTTCCTTCTCGAGCTCTCTGCTCATCCGCCTCCAACTCCCTCAGGTTCAGTCGCTTTTCTAAGCAAAGAGTTGGTGGTAGATCTCTTTCTTTGGCTGGGGCCTCCCTCTGGAACAGCCTCCCAGCCTCCCTTAAACTTGAGGAGAACCATCTACGGTTCCGTAAAAACCTCAAAACCTTTCTCTTTGTCTCTGCTTTTTCTCCTCCTCTCACCTGATGACCCCCTGGCTGTAACCGGAACTGCACTGGTTACCTGGACACCCTCTGGTCTCGAGCCCTGGTCTCTCCCCCATCAATCTCACACACCTGAACTGCCTGTCTGGCAACCGCCTCGCTTGGGGACTGTTTCTGTATCCCTACAGTCCCCCTACCAGCACTTGACCCCTGATGTCTGCACTTACCCCTGCACTTGCCATTTCCGGGCGTAACATATACTTATTGTTATTATCTATTACCTTTTACTGTACTGTCCCCTTCCCCCTTCCCACACACTTATGCAATCTGAATGATACCTGGCCTAGTAGGATTGTTGTCTGTCCTCCCTTTGTTCTCCCTCCCCTGCCACGCCGTGCCTTGAAACACTTGTGTATAAGTATGTTATAAATACCATATCATATCATATCATATCATACATACATTGCATTTATAAAAACATGGTGCCTGTCACTTAGGTTGCATACTTCACAAAATGTAACATTAGTTAGAAAGGCAAAATAAAGAAATGTATGTGTGCATTGAAAACATACCAAGCATAAATGTGGATACATAAATCCAAGAAGTGTAATAATTGCTGTACTCATGTAGGAAGCATATATGTGCAGAAAAGTTAATGGAATTTAACACACAAACACATTGTCCTTTGAAAGCTGTACACATTTCCAAATCTTTTTCTCACGCTTCCACAACTAGGTCTAATTGATTTGAAAAGTAAATAGTCCTACTCCAATGCACACACTCGCTAAACGGCACGTCATACACTTACAGATCAACCACGTACCCAAATCCTCAATTATACACAAAGCCATCCAATTAAAGCTACACACTAAGGGCCTCATTACACGGATTACAGTAAAATACCGGTACCGGTAAATCCTTACCGCCTTACTACGAGGTCCCTTTGTGGGTTGGAGGATTTAACGCCTGCTTTTTGCAGGCGTTAAAAACCAACCCGCAAAGGGACCCAGGGAGCTAATTACGGTACCGCAATTTGCGGTATCGTAATTAGCGCCTTCCCCATTCCCATTGAGCCCTACGGGCCAAAAATGGGAATGGGGAAGGGCAATGGTGGAAGGGGGAATTACCGCCCCGCCAACCTTGGAATGGGGCAGTAATTCCCCTTTCCGCCAAGGCGGTGCCGGTATTTTACCGGCATGAACCATGGCGCTAATAGCGCCATGGTTCTCCCCCATCCGTGTAATGAGGCCCTAAGTGTTCCTGACAACACATCCCCCTACCTATTCATGTAATGCATTCTCCAAATCCAGTCAGTATGCCATTAACAAAAATATTGAGCCTCATTACGAGGTTGGAGGTAGCCGTAGCGCTATTAGCGCATGGCTGCCTTCAAAGTCGTTCCGACTTCGGTCTGGTGGATGGAGCAATTACCGGTCCATTCCGAATTCCGAATACCGGTCCATTCCGAATTCGGCAGGACCGGTAATTCCCCATTCACCAGAGCCATTCCCCATTCCCATTTGAGCCCCCATAGGGCTCAATGGGAAGGGGGACGGTGGCAATAACGGTACCGCAAATTGCAGTACCGTTATTGGCCCCGGTATCCCTTTGCGGGTCCAGTCCGTAACGGTTTAACTTCTTTAACAGTTGCAGTAACCACCTCTGCCCTTAAAGCCAGGCCATGTCAACTTCAAAATGCAACCCAGAGGAAGCCTACTGTCGACCGCCAACAAAGCAAGTGCAATGGTATCGTATACAACTAAACCTAAGGACAACTAAATAAATAGCAGAATCTTCGGATCTCAAAGAATATCAGTGGTTGTTTCAAAGGTATTGTGGCCGCGTGGGGCTGCCTGATTAATTATCTTCTTGCACAACCTAATGAACATAGTGTTTCTCCTTGTTGAAAGCATTCTTGTATTTCAGAATGTAATCATCTCTGTGAATGCTGTTGCTACATCTAATGCTGTGCCATCAAGTGACCATACTTTGCCTTTGATCCACATATTGCTATATTTGAAGACTTACAATTACCAGTTTTTTGGTGTGAAAGATGTAATAAATTATGCTGCAGTTCAATGCTGCGAGAACCCGTTGCCCGTGTTCAGAATTCAGACATATGGCAGCACCACTGCACAACTTCTTTGTGCTTTTTGCATTAGACGTTGGATATATACATTCGATTTGGTACTATAGCAACCTAGTTTCGGTTGCTTTGTTGACAGGCAAGAAGGAGGCAACAGAGAGGTCATTGAGGCGAGTTAAACTCACGGGGCCTCATTACGACCCAGGCGTTGGACCATGGTGCTAGTAGCACCATGGTCCATGTCAGTAACTTACCGACTCCGCCATGGCGGAATGGGGAATTACCACCCCATTCCGAGGTTGGCGGGGTGGTAATTCCCCATGCCGCCATGGCCCTTCCCCATTCCCATTTTTGCCCCATAGGGCTCAATGGGAATGGGGAAGGTGCTAATTACGGCACCGTAAATTACGGTGCCGTAATTAGCTCCTAGGTCCCTTTGCGGGTTGGTTTTTTAACACCTGCTAAAAGCAGGCGTTAAAGTGCAACCCGCAAAGGGACCTCGTAATCAGGCGTTAAGGGTTTAACGGCGCCGACACCTTTTACGGCGCCGTTAACCCCTTAACGCCTGGGTTGTAATGAGGCCCAAGGGCTTTCATTCCCAATACGTGTCCAGCTCCCTGCCCACGCTTTGTAATAGCTATTATAATTACCTCCTACCAATAATATATACACTGCTATAATGTTGAATTTTTGACAAAGTTTACATTCACGGTTGAATTTTTCAGGGCCACCCAAAAATGGAAATGTGAAGTAGCAATGCTTATGTTTTGGGGCATGTTGGCTTCCATGACAAAGCAGTCTAAAATGCATTTGAAAAGTAGATTTCGTATCAGACGTGGAAAGTGATTGAACTCTAGCACCACATAAACTCATTTTTTAACAAGTCTACAAATATTTCAGATACCTGGTAACGTAATGTCAGACAGAATAGTTTTTTCAACTCCTGTTACTTTTTAAGCAGAACTTGGTGGCTGATTCATTCACATTTTGCATGGTTCAAAGTGAGTTCGCATTGCTTAAAAGTAACTTCACACTGCTCACACAAACCCTTATTCATGGAATTGTGCAATGTTTATTTTTGTGGTGTAAAGTCAGTGCAAAGTCATTTAGTACTGCAAAAAGAACCATGTGCCCTGACTTTGATCAGTGCAAATATTCCATGAATCGGGCCCTTGCTGTGTTGTGTTTGTGCAATGTCACTCTCACTATTGTGAAGCTTTCTCTGACACTCTGATATTGGGATTTGTAGTCCAAAACATCTGTAGATGCAAAAGTTGAAGACTCCTGTAGCAGCTCCGACCACAAACATCCTGTGCATCTCAGAGCTGCCTGTCTGAGCTCTTCCATGCATACTGTTTCTGCAAAGCTCTGAGCCAATACTCTGTTTCACTACAACATCAGGGCCTTTCCACTCTTTCAGTCGAAAGGAGCCCTGAGCCTGACTGGGTGGGGGACAGCAACTGTCCTATGTTCTCAGCCAGCAGTCTCATAACACAGCAATATATTTCTCTCTATATTACTTTCATTTTGGGGGTTTAAATGTGTGCTTTGCAGTGCTCGTCTTACAAGCTGAATTTGCTGGAGCCTTTGTAGCTGTCACTTCACTTTGGTTATACAGAAGTATCACCTCATTGTCTTTTCACACTGCCATAGGTTCAAATGTTCAAAAAAATATTTGGCAATTCATGTGTAAAAAGTAGGGATGGCATAAGGGACTTTCCACTCTTTAGTGGAAAGTGGCCATGAGGCGCAGAGAGGCCCTCAGCAACTACCTCATGACTTTACAATCTGCTTTTGCCCTTGTGGCCATCACTTAACTTCAGGTATACAGAGTGTTATAACCTCATTGGATGTTTGAAAAGAAAAATATGTCTTAATGAGGACTAAGCTGGTCACAGTGCTCACAGCTCATACATTTGGTACATTTCTTTCTCATGTTGGGTCAGAGGACCGGCAGTCCTTTCCTGCGATCTCTTCAAGGTCATATGGCAAGTTAATTCATTTCCTGTGATGTTGTAAGTTCAAAGTTCTCATGACACAATTTCCTGTGATGTCATCTCCTGTCGTTTCATAAGGTCTAGCTGTTGTGACATCATTTCCTGGGATCTTATCATTATGCTAATTACTATTTTTTAATTGTTAAGATTCCTACACATTTTTGGTCATAGAATGTTGGCATGTATGTGTACAGCATGGTAGGAAAAAGATGAATGTACTTTCAGTAGATGGAGGCATCCACCCACGTCCTACGGACAACTGTGCACACAAACATTGCACTTGTTGTAGCCTACAGACACCCAACTTGTGTGAAAATGAGCACCGCACATATGTTGCACTTTTTATGAGTCCGGGGAGCCCAGCCCTGTACGTAGCACACTTACGCACAAGTGCACAACGTATTCCGCCCAATATGCGTCCTATGGACAGTCAAACTCATTTGAGAGCAATCGCTACATCACTATGGGACTGCTTCCACACTGCACGTGTGCCCTTATTTCCGGTACATGATCTGGGCTCTCAAACATCGGAAAAGTACTGTGTTCTGCAATGTCTGTAGTGTTATTGTGAAAGTACACACTTAAAAACATCCCACAGTGTGCCATTGCACTATTTGTTTGAATGATTTAGGCCTCTTTTCTGGTTGCAAGGCCTCCACAGCACTCTACAAAAGGCCACAACCCAGAGCTGCTCCGCATTCTGTTTTTGGCTTTTCAGAGTAGAGTAGCAGGCAAACATGCCTTGAGCTGGAATTGCTTTCAGAGCAATTCTGCTGTGCTATATTACCTTTACAACTAATGGCAACCATGGTTGCTGCCTCTATGCCAGCAGCACCCATATCGTCGCCCTCACCACCACCAACTCCTTCTGAAGAGCCTGGACAAAGGAACAGGCGTGTAGATCTAGATAGGGATGCAGAGGAGAACGAGCATGAAGTTGAGCAAATCCCTAATGTCTGCAGCCAGCGTGACTGCTGGGTGTGGAATCTGTTTACCAGAGTAGGAGACATGCCAAAATGTCGTGCTAACCAGGTGAGATGCACTTACTCAGGTGCAGAAAACCTGGCTTGTTATGCTACTGCACCACCTCCACACGACGATACCTCAGATCAAAACACAAGGTAGCAGTGCGCAGGGTACTGCCCTTCAAACAATGCAGTAGGTTACTTTCCTCTACAGCATTCTCTGCATCTGCTCCTGCCAACACCATGGACACTCCTGTAGGGCAGTGATTCCCTAAAGCATCCTTGCAAACCATATGCTGCGCAGCAGACCTTTACCTGTCAAAGGTCATTGTATTGTGCATGTACTGTGACGCAGTACTCTGCAGGGGGGAGCAACTTTGAAGTGCTTGCAAACGCTCGGTCCGTGAGCATGACAATGACTGCTGCCTACTTAAATGAGGGCCACCCAACATCTTCCTCTCTATGCACTTGCCCTATCTTATCCTTGTGGGTGGTGCCCAAACCGTACCCTCCCTTCACTTCTTTGCCTTCTTTGTCATGTGTTACAAGACCAAGAATGATACAAAACAATGGAAAAAGTAAAAAAGAAAAAAAAGGCTCCTTTCAGAGATCAAAAATTAAATTGCCAATGAAAGGTTGCAGGCCGGCACGCAGCTTATACGCTCCACAGATTGTGCTGTAAATATTGGGAGGCGTGGCTCTGTGAAAAACATTGCAGTCGTTTTGGGTAGAAAGGGATGGCTGTAAAAAGAGGCTTTTTTCATATTTGGTTGTGGTTTGTTGGGTTGAAGTGCGCTACACCTACTCGAAAAAAGCTTGCTGTAATTCCAAAAAGGGCAGCCATGCATTTTGGGTAGGTCGCAGAAAAACCTGATTACCAGAATCAGTAAAATGAATGCCATTTGTGGGAAAAATGTTTGTGCTATTAAACGTAATATTTCCATTGTGCAAGTAGGACATGGCCACATGTCAGAAAAACGCACAAATAGCTTTCTTGACAATGTCACTCGCTTTCTCCATTTGCAGACCAAAGCAAGAAGAACGCAGCCACATCTGTGTCTGCATAATGTGACAACATATTTTGCAGGAGTTCGGAAACATACGCATGACCTGGCCAAGAGCCTCCTTCATCGCAAACTGCAGACAAATTCCAGTAACATGTGCTAAACCTTTCCCTCTACAATGAAGAATGATAATGTCTGGATGATCGCGCGATACCAAAGTGGCACAAAGAGGAACCAAAATCAGCCACTCCATTGCATGTACTCCATACCAGTGCACATCCACATGATAGAATCCAAAATGAGCATCCACTGCACATTGTTTTGCAATCACTTTCAACCAATGTATCTAGCACTCCCCCAAATTCCAGACACTCTGCCTCTTGAAACATACAGCCATAATCATATGCTTCTGCATTCATCTCTACAAATACACCTTCTATAACAGTCTCTGCGTACACACCACACCCAGAAACCCTATTGCACAATCCCTTAGCATCCACAGTCCCATTTCCATGCTTGGCATCCTCAAAAGCCCCGGATGTGGCAAGTGCATTCCTGAAAATGTGCGATATTCGCAGACATATCGTGTTGTGAATGGGAGTGGGTGAACACATTTCAACCAGGGTAAAGGATTTCGTCTTTAGTGGTGGCTCTGAAAAGAGCCCCTTTTTTCTTTTCTTTTGGTGCTTGTAAACAAACACCTTTTTTCTGTTTTTTTATAGGGGGTTGTGTTTTCTTCTCCTCCTCAAATTCTTACAATAACTTCTTCAACACATCCTGTAGATGGTGAAACAAAATACCATTTCCAATGGTGGACAAAAAAATGTAATTTCTATCATATAGGTTCACACTTCAAGAATCATTGAAGTCATTGTTACAGAAGAACAGCACAACAGCGCACAGAATATCACACATGCTTCTGTTCATAAGACACCTTCCAACCTCTGGCTGGGGAAACAGCACATTGGGATAGTCCCATACTCTTCTTCGTTGTATGGATGAGAAAACCACCTTCGCAGTGGGAAAAAGATGCTTCACTGCTTTCATCAACCTCTTTAGTTGATGGAACAAACGTGAACAAGCCATGTAACCCAAATGCAGAGCACCACAGAGCAGCATGACAACATCAACAATTGCGAAAGTGGCCACTTCTGCAAAGTGCTAGCACAACGCCAAAACTGCACACATCGGCACTGCACCACAAAGCCTCCACTCCTTCCACATCGAAATTGCCATTAAAGTCTCTTTCCAGGGCATACCTGTGGAGGTCTAAAACAAAGGCATCACCCAGGATCAACAGTGTGCGTCTCTCCATGTCTGCCAGTCTCACTACACAGAGTAATGAAAAAAAGTATTACCACCCCTTCCTTAAAACACACCCTCAGCACATGATTGAATAATCCCTACAGCCCCGTTGCCATAGCCAGCATGCTGATAAGGGCAGGATGTGACACGTGTGCTTCCCCAAGTACCGCGAGGGCCATGTCTCAGTAAAGCAGGACCAGTCCTTCTTCCCTTTCCACTATATTTTTTACAGAACTCCCTCATTGGGTACTGTTAAATAGTCACACACACATCCACCAATCACATCCAGGACCTCTGTATGTAACACTAGCAGTTCGGTACAACACTCCATATGTACCGATAAACATCCAGAGTGCAAGTCTTGTGTCATCCCAGTAGAAAGTTCTGTGAAACTATCCAATATTTTCGCATCCAGATTCATCCACATCAGCACGCATCACCACAAAGTACAGGTATAAATATTGTTTCTACAGTATTTTTACAACTCTGTTATAAGTGCCTTTGAACAGGTTATCTGCCGCTGAAACTCCATAACGTTCTCAAAAAGCATACTATCTTTTCTCCCATCACCTACCATCAAGTACAACTTCATTGGTATATATTTTGAAAGTTTTCATTTACCAATATCAGCCTTTGCAATAACCAAACCAGGAACTCTCAATTTCCTTCCGACATTGATACACATTTGTTTCTGCACTAACGCATCTCATACGAAATTCTTAAAATTATCTCACAAAAACAGCACTGAATGTATCCTATCAACCTAAACCAAGTGCCACCTTTGGCCACCTCTTCTCCCTCTCTCATCTCTGAGTGTCTGTCTGCTATCCAGGAGTGGTGTGCCGCCAATGACCTCTGCCTTAATGCCACTAAGACTGAGATTCTCCTCATAGGCATACCCGCTCCCTCCTTTCCTGTAGCTCTCTGGCTGGCCTCTCTTGGCCCTCTTCTTGCTCCCACCTGCAAGGCTAAAAACCTCAGGGTCATCGTCGACTCCACACTGTCCTTCTCTCCTCACATCTCCAATGTCTCTAAGAAGTCCCACTATCAGCTGCAGCTCCTCAGAGTTATTCTTCCTTTCCTTTGCTCCCCCCAGAAGCTCACTATCTCCAGAGCTCTGGTTCTCTCTAGGCTGGATTATTGCAACAGCCTCTTTCTAAATCTGCCTGCCGCTACTCTCCGCCCTTTGCAACTCATCCAGAACAGGACTGTGAGACTTGTCCTTGGCCTCAAGCCCAGGGATCGTATCTCCCCAGGACTGAAATTTCTGCACTGGCTCCCAGTGGCTGCGAGGATTAAGTTCAACACCCTACGCATTGTACTCAAGGACGTCTGGGACACGGGGCCTCAATACCTTCAACTCTCTCTTCCTAAATATCTTCCTTCTCGAGCTCTCTGCTCATCCGCCTCCAACTCCCTCAGGTTCAGTCGCTTTTCTAAGCAAAGAGTTGGTGGTAGATCTCTTTCTTTGGCTGGGGCCTCCCTCTGGAACAGCCTCCCAGCCTCCCTTAAACTTGAGGAGAACCATCTACGGTTCCGTAAAAACCTCAAAACCTTTCTCTTTGTCTCTGCTTTTTCTCCTCCTCTCACCTGATGACCCCCTGGCTGTAACCGGAACTGCACTGGTTACCTGGACACCCTCTGGTCTCGAGCCCTGGTCTCTCCCCCATCAATCTCACACACCTGAACTGCCTGTCTGGCAACCGCCTCGCTTGGGGACTGTTTCTGTATCCCTACAGTCCCCCTACCAGCACTTGACCCCTGATGTCTGCACTTACCCCTGCACTTGCCATTTCCGGGCGTAACATATACTTATTGTTATTATCTATTACCTTTTACTGTACTGTCCCCTTCCCCCTTCCCACACACTTATGCAATCTGAATGATACCTGGCCTAGTAGGATTGTTGTCTGTCCTCCCTTTGTTCTCCCTCCCCTGCCACGCCGTGCCTTGAAACACTTGTGTATAAGTATGTTATAAATACCATATCATATCATATCATATCATACATACATTGCATTTATAAAAACATGGTGCCTGTCACTTAGGTTGCATACTTCACAAAATGTAACATTAGTTAGAAAGGCAAAATAAAGAAATGTATGTGTGCATTGAAAACATACCAAGCATAAATGTGGATACATAAATCCAAGAAGTGTAATAATTGCTGTACTCATGTAGGAAGCATATATGTGCAGAAAAGTTAATGGAATTTAACACACAAACACATTGTCCTTTGAAAGCTGTACACATTTCCAAATCTTTTTCTCACGCTTCCACAACTAGGTCTAATTGATTTGAAAAGTAAATAGTCCTACTCCAATGCACACACTCGCTAAACGGCACGTCATACACTTACAGATCAACCACGTACCCAAATCCTCAATTATACACAAAGCCATCCAATTAAAGCTACACACTAAGGGCCTCATTACACGGATTACAGTAAAATACCGGTACCGGTAAATCCTTACCGCCTTACTACGAGGTCCCTTTGCGGGTTGGAGGATTTAACGCCTGCTTTTTGCAGGCGTTAAAAACCAACCCGCAAAGGGACCCAGGGAGCTAATTACGGTACCGCAATTTGCGGTATCGTAATTAGCGCCTTCCCCATTCCCATTGAGCCCTACGGGCCAAAAATGGGAATGGGGAAGGGCAATGGTGGAAGGGGGAATTACCGCCCCGCCAACCTTGGAATGGGGCAGTAATTCCCCTTTCCGCCAAGGCGGTGCCGGTATTTTACCGGCATGAACCATGGCGCTAATAGCGCCATGGTTCTCCCCCATCCGTGTAATGAGGCCCTAAGTGTTCCTGACAACACATCCCCCTACCTATTCATGTAATGCATTCTCCAAATCCAGTCAGTATGCCATTAACAAAAATATTGAGCCTCATTACGAGGTTGGAGGTAGCCGTAGCGCTATTAGCGCATGGCTGCCTTCAAAGTCGTTCCGACTTCGGTCTGGTGGATGGAGCAATTACCGGTCCATTCCGAATTCCGAATACCGGTCCATTCCGAATTCGGCAGGACCGGTAATTCCCCATTCACCAGAGCCATTCCCCATTCCCATTTGAGCCCCCATAGGGCTCAATGGGAAGGGGGACGGTGGCAATAACGGTACCGCAAATTGCAGTACGGTTATTGGCCCCGGTATCCCTTTGCGGGTCCAGTCCGTAACGGTTTAACTTCTTTAACAGTTGCAGTAACCACCTCTGCCCTTAAAGCCAGGCCATGTCAACTTCAAAATGCAACCCAGAGGAAGCCTACTGTCGACCGCCAACAAAGCAAGTGCAATGGTATCGTGGTGGTGCACTTCTTACTAAGACAATGCAGTGTTCTTGTACATTAAGGTGTACAATAGCATCAACCCACTGGTATTTGCTTCATGCTTACTCAGTGCACCTCAGCAGTTGCTCACTTTGTGTTATTTTGTTGCCAGCATTATTGTAACTCCGAAATAGAAATATAATGTTTCCACCGTACACTAACACACCATTAGACAATCACACACCTCTATCTGTATTCCTACCCTCATATTCATTCATTCATGTACAGCTCGACACATTTACATCACAAAATGTGCAGACCTACAGGTTTATTTTTTTTCTCCAGCAGCTGCTACAGAATGCCTAGCAAAAATGGAACTCATTTGAAAACACTGCAAAAATAGCACAGCTGTACCTAAAAGCATAGAAAGTAGCCATGCACCCCTCGCAAAATTCGTACATAAAGTTGAAAGAGAACAGTTAGTACAGGCACAAAGGAAAATGAAGGAAAAGGAAAACGAAAGGAAAACGAAAGCACCTACCAATAAGGAGAATGTAATGCCTCAATCAAAATGTAAAATGAAAATAAAGGTACTGAAAGGTACTGAAAAGAGTGTAACTATCACTAGTGATAATGGAGTATGTGCAAATGCTAATGACACCACAAGGAAGAATTCCAAAAAAGTATTTTTACAAAAATAATTTCACCACAAGTGCTTCAGACCCTTATAAGTAGAGAGGAGAAATCACTCTCAACCCTTAAACCTTACTACTCAAAAGTAATCCTGGAAACTGTTGTAGACAGTGCAATGCTCTTAAAACGAAAAACCTTTCAATTAAATTTAATGAGAATGAAGGCACTAACAAAATTACTCTGTAAACTACCACCACTAGTTAGAAGCAAATACAATATCAACATAGATACCTTCACGACATCAATACAGATCAGTGGAGGCACACCAGCAGCAGAGAGGCATACTTCAATGAGAAATCATACCGACAAGAGCAAAGAAAGGAAATTGCCATAGATAGCACTGTACCAGGGTATGAAAAGGTAAACAATAGCACAATGGAAGAAGAAACACTGCTTTCAGAAATATGTCTATGGTACCGAAGCAATGTGGTGCAGCTTCAAATCGCCTAGCACATCAATTTGTAAGGGTTGTCACAACTCTATAAAGTCATTGCAGCAGTTCCTCAAGCACCATCTAAAAGTCAGCAACAACAGAAAAAGTAAAATACTACACACTGTGTACTCCTGTCCAGTGCGCAAATACACAGGAGAATAAGGACATTCGTTAGCCTCCATTTCTGGACCTGCTTGCAAAAGCACCTTCAACCATGTACAAATGTTAGCAACACACCTTTGTACTGTAAGAAATCTTGTTTACAAAGTGTAGTAAGCAAATAGTACTCGCACACAAAACTGCCTGGTCCATTCAAATGTTCCCACACAAGTGGTGTAAATTAGTATGCAAATGTAGAAAGCAATGGTGTATTGCACATTGCACTAATTGTTTAAAACATGTATTAACATGGCTCACATCAGCTGTGTTTACAAATAATAGGGCTGCACAGAAATGCTGCACAGAATCCTGGACAGGGACTCCGAAAATAAGGCAGGAATTGGACTATTGTGCTTGAATGGTAAATGCACGTTAAATAGACAAGTAAATCCACAGGAAGTGGTGATGTATTTACTCCAGGTATTGGAAATCAAAAACATACCCATAAATGAAATATTTCCAATTTCCTACATGTGGAAGCATACACGCACTCTCTGCAATCATGTTATTCAGGAAGAAGTCCCTAACACATGCTTTCTCTCTATATGTATACCTAACTGTGATTCCATTCCATTTCAACAGGTGGTACAAAATTAGTAAGTGAAGTTAAGTATTGTTAATTTACAACTGTTTAGCTGATTGGATCTAGAATATTACCAATGTTACTCTTTAAGCCTCTGAACGGCACTCCACTAGGCTCAGACCTATAAATGAAAGCAGCTCTGAATAGAATGTGAACTCGACACTAGAGACAGCAAAGTTTAGTATTGGCTATTTACAACTTGAGAGCCGCCAGATTCTACAATATTACCAATGCTACTCCTTAAGCCTCAGTATGACACGTCACATATCCATCCTCTAGTCCAAGACCGGATTACTTACAACGTTAATCAGATATTCCTGTGTTCTTGTATTATTTACCCTATTAATTAGTACATCGAGTGACATTGACAAGTAGGGCTACATTGCTAAGATGACGTTTCATCGAGTCAATTCCTTATTCTTAAATACATTTTAGGACTTACATATTTTACAGTCACATCCATTATAGAGTGAAGATTATAGCCCTTAAGTTTACACGTACGGAGTACTATGCCATGCATATTTTTGTTTACAACCGTGACGTCACTCAAGTTATCACATGATGACGTCACAAGGATGACGTATATAATAACGGCCATCTTGTCCACCGAAGCTATGGCGTTCAGATGGATCGGCCCCTATTCTCTTTTACCCCTCAGCCAGATACAAGTAAGTGACTGTATGCGTCTCCATAATACCATGAAATGTACCTCTAGGAAGCTTGAACGCCTTACGATGACAGCTTAGCTGTAACTTTTGGACGGGATGTTCTTTTTCTACTACTAACACGTGGCACCATTACTTTTAGGTCCACGCTGAAACACTTCTTTGTGTTCTAAGGGTATCCAAATACTCCTGACATCTTCATTACTGAATCCAAGACTATTCTACTCCACGAACACAATTCTCCACGATCCCTATCAATTAGGAAAATACAGTACGCTTTTTTAGCACATTATTTGTATAATACTGATGGTCTATTACAGACTTACACTTTGGGCAATAAGGTTACGCCCCTTTTTTTTGGGGAACCGATTCAAGTACCATGTATATTGTGATTTCACATCGAAAGTGCAATCCGAGCTCGACGCCAAAGATACAGGAATTCGTTAAAATCTGCAAAAATGATCATCGAGCAAGACAAAGCCGAACAAATGATGAAACAGTTTCTCTCAAAGAAATCACGCAAAAGTTGGGCAATTTTAAACGCAGGAAACTCGCGCTACTTACCTTCTGTGTCAAATGAACTCAATGCAACCACATGGGGGACACATTTTGTGAGCATACTCAGTACTCCTTCGAGCGAAGCATCGACTGTCTCATTAAATAACGTGACCCCATGGGATCTGCAAATCCCACAAGATGATATCAAAATCGCAATACGTGCTCTGAAGAACTTGCACGCTGCTGGTCCAGATATGATATCTAACATGAAGCTAAAACAAAACGAAGCCCAATGGTCAGCCTTCATAGAAGCCTTGTTCTGCTTATTGTCCTCCTCGAGGACTGTTCCGGAATCCTGGCGTGAAGCCATCATCATGCCTATACACAAGAAAGGCAATCGGTCAGATCCTGACAACTATCACCCGATTGCCTTGTTAGACACGATAGGAAAGTTGTTCGCCTTCTTCTTACGACACCGACTTGTACAGTGGTCTACAAGCGAAGAGATTTATGACGTTTGTCAAACCGGCTTCACCAAAGGAGTTGGAGTCGAAGTCAACTTACTGATCTTAAATATACTGAAAACAGAAACTCTAAAGGCAAAAAGGAAATTATACCTGGCATTCATTGATTTGCGGGGAGTGTTTGACAGCGTCAATCATGTGAAGCTCTGGCAGAAAATGTCTAATTTGAACTGCCCTCAAAATCTATTGCAACCGATTAAGGCGCTGCATTCTAACACTTCCATTCGGATTCGCTTAAACAACCAAGGAGACTTAACTAGGAAAATATGTACCGTTAAGTGGGTGAAACAGGGATGTCCCCTGGCTGCAGAACTCTTCAAATTGTTTATCTCCGACCTTCCGAAACACCTGGATTCTGTCAGATGCTTTTCGCCAAAGATAAATAACACCTAAATTTGTTGTATAACCTATGCTGATGACCTCGTCCTATTAGATCTTGCGCAGATTGGTCTTCAACGCCTTTTAACAAGTCTGCATTAGTATCTTAATAAGAACAATCTTGTATTAAACACTGAAAAAACAAAGATTGTTACCATTGGGGCCGGTGGCACAAAAAAAGCAAAAGTCCTTTTTGTGGAAAATCAGCAGCATCTCTCTGAGCTCGGTGAATTTGATCCAATATCTTGGAATACCATTTAACACTTCTATCAATGAACATCACTGGAAGCTGGATCTTACAAATCGCATGATTCAATTTAGCATTCAAGCGTCAAAAATAAACAAGCAATATGGAAAATTTTCACTTGAACCGGTGCTAATTTTCTACACACAAAAGGTCTTACCCGCCATTAACTTTGGATCTGAATCAGGCTGGAATATTGATGCCCAGTTTTGGCAGAAGCTTGAAGGCTTATTTTGGCGTCGGGTGCTGCACTTATCCTCTTACATCTGAATGGTGTCTCTCCGATATGAATTATCACTAAATTCAATGCATAGCTGTGTCATGTGGAAATCTATAATGGTGCTACGTAAAATTAAGCTGAATCCACTGTCTCCGTCATACCGATTATTTGAACATCGTCCAGGCTGTGGGCGACCGGGCCTCCTAGAAGTTTGGCAGCAGCTATTGGAAGCAACCTTAAACAATGCTGATTTGCTTAGCCAACCTCAGTGTGTAAAAAAGAAATTTGACCAATGGTGTTGGATCCAGAACTATGACTTGTTGAAAACGAAGCCTACATTCTTGAGATCGGGAATTGGAGAACATAAACTCACTGTTCAATGTCGCTATCTGGTACCCTGTCCCTCACGACATCATTGTGATCAATTTTTGAGGCTGCGTTTAAATGCATTGAACACCAGGGAAATGCAACTTTACACATTAATGAAGTAAACTGGAATCTTTGCCGATTTTGCAACCTCCAAATTGAATCCATCGAACACCTAATTACTAGATGTTCTGCGATAACTTCACGACGGCTACACCATTTAGGAGACTTTACTCCTGTCGAATCAGACATCCAAAATTGGTGGTCTTATGCAGTTGCCGGGCACACCATCAAGCTGACCAGCGCAATCGTGAATATTTTAGACTCACTACACTTAACTGAAAAATGACTTTGCAGGGAACCTGAAATTAATGTCAACTCATTGATATTGCTATATAATTTCAATTGTAGGATCGATGACATTTCATATACTGCACATTTTTTATGAGTAACATGAAATATATGATGTCTTGCTGTAACAAAAGTTCGGCGACTTGTTAGTTTACTACCAGGCTCGCTGGGCTGAAGTTTCAATAAAAAAAAATAAAAAAAATAGGATTCAGCAGAGCCTCATGGAGTGCATTCCTCAACGCTGCCCATCATTTGTTTTTCTTTTTGATATATATATATATATTGTTTTGTGTGCATATTAACCAAAGAAATCCTAATAATATATATTATCAAAATGCACACAAATATCTATTTCCTATTTAATGCGATTATTTTTTTCTATAAAACTTGTCATTTTTGCACCTGGAGACTGCACTTGGGTGCTAGCGGTGTGCAGTATAAATCAACATAACATACCCAGGGCTCAAGTCGAGGGTACACATGGGGGGACGGAGTCCACCCACTTTTTTCAGAGGGTGGACTCAGTTCCCCCAGCTACAATGATAAACACTGAATATCCTCTTGGAATTTGTACATTAAAGCCGACCACGAGGATTGAACCACAGTCATCAGGTTTGTAGACGGGACACTTCACCACTGCATTATATAACCTGATGAAAAATTGCAAACAACTAAAGGTAAAATGTCTCATTTCGGTACTGCAATTCCCAGGGGAAACATTTGTATTGGTTCTTGGAGTGCACATCTTTTAATGTTTTCAAAAGCACTATTAGAAGGAAAATTCCTCCCTGGCCTTTGTGTGTGTGTTGTTTTTATGAAAGGCAAATGCCATTCGTCCTGTGCACTTTGTGTGGTTATCCAAAGATAATTTAATGAAATGTGCATATTTCACCTTGATATGCTAATTTCTGGGGACGTCACATCCATTGCATTTGTTGATGAGTCCCCCCACTTATATTTTTAGGACTTGACCCCTGAACATACCATACCATAACGTAACATAACATTTAGAAAATAATGTGTTTATGTAATGTTATTAAATTAGGGAGAATTCTAAGTGTAAATGTAAACATTGACTATTTTCATAAAACGCACTATTAGACATGATTATTACTATCTATTCTTATTTTATTTTTTACTACTACATGTCTTATTATATTGTGTTTGAAATAACTGAAAACAATTTACCAGAATCTGCTACTTTCCCTGCAATGAAGTATTGTAATAGTTTACTAATGAATGAAATTCAAACCATTTGCATAATGTTATATGTTTATATTTTTAAGCTTATAAGTTGATAAGTACTACAAATGAATGCTCCACATGTAATCATATCATACTTTTGTATCAGTATATTGCTCCATGTCATGTTGTTATTATTTTAGGTGTAATATTATGAACTATGTATTAAAAGAAGTCAACAAAAATGATTTTTTAATGAGTAATGCCACATTTGATGTAATTATTGATCTCATCTGTGATGTCATGTATGATGTAATTAGTGATGTCACCTGTGATGCCATCATTGTGGTTATACGCTGCACAACAGTGGGCACATAGTTAAGGTGGGCAGTTAGGTAAATGTCAGGGTTCGACCCATAGTGAAATGTGCAATGACCACTAAATGATATATACAAGGGCAAGCTGAATACCCTTATCCCAAGCTCCACCGCTAAGGACCTTATTAGAGTATAGAAGAAAGTATGATTGAGAATGGGGTATCTGCGCTCTGCCTCTTCAATTTAGGAAATAACTGTTTAGCATTGAGATCAATTATACAATGGTTTTGAATGTTTTTTTCAAGAAAATAGTTGATTCTTTATTGGTGGGAAAACGTGATGGTCAGCCAAAACGTGTTTTGACCTTGGTTGTCTTGAAGGTCTTAAATTTACAGTACGACGAGTAGCTAACCATTTGAGCTTCCTATGCATCATGAAGAGGCAGAGCCCAGATAACCCATTCCCAACCATACTTTCCTACATAGTTATGGTGGCCTTGCTCAAAATGCGATTGCTGAATTCCAGGGGGTTTGTTGCATTACATCTGATCACCTTAATACTCTCTTAACTAAGTTTTTTTTTCACAGAATTTCAAAGGATTTGTTGCTTTGTATTTTTTCACGCTAGTTCTGATAACCATAATTCTCTCCTAACTAAAGGTTTTTCACTAAATTTCAAGTTTCAAGTTTATTGTACTATATTTTCTTCAGGCCCACTCGCAATGGCCTTCGACTGTGGCCACTGTTCATGTTGCACCAACATGTATCTTTGGGTACTTCAGCCATGGTCATTGTCCACGTCCATTGGCCATGGCCACTGTACATTTTGCACCAATAGGTTTCTTTGGGACCACTAGTAATGGCCTTTGGTGTGTCCACTATACATGTTGCACTAATAGGTTTCTTTGGAACCCACTAGCCATGGACTTCGGCTGTAGACACTGTATGTGTTGCACCAATAGTTTTCTATGTGGCTCACTAGCCATGGCCAGTGGCCACTGCATTCAGTCATGACCACTGTATATGTTGCACCAGTAGGTATCCTTATGGCCCACTAGCCATTGCCTTTGGCCATGGCCACTGTACATGTTGCACCAATAGGTTCCGTTGGGGCCCACTAGCCATAGCCAGTTGCCACGGGTGAACATGTTGCATAGTTTCTTGAGGTCTCACTAGCTATGGCCTCTGGCTGCAGCCTCTGTGCATGTTGCACTGATATCTTTCTTTCCCACTAGTCATGGCCACTGTAAATGTCAAACCATTACTTTGTTACCAAACACCCATTGCCCCCTGCCTAGTAGATGTAGGCAATGCAGCTGTTAAACCTTTTATTTTTTTTCTAACTCCTTATTCACGTGATGATTTCACAGTAATCATTTCCAATAACAGAAATTCCTGCAGTAGAGTAGTGGTTTGCCGATTCCTGTGATAACGGGAAAAATTGCTCCAAATTAAAAAGTCTTCCACATCCTCACAGGGACTCAACATGTGTCCACCTTCTATTTACCAGGTCCGCTCGTGCCACTCAATTGCCTTTTCCCTCCCTAAGCCTCTGCCATTACCCCTATCAATCATTGCTTTGTGTGACGCACAATTTCTTTATGGGTGCGTCTGGCAGCATTGCTGCTGTATTCATGTGAGTTTCCTATGGTCGTCTCCTGTAAACCAAACATTTTCTACCCATAACTAGCTCTCCAACCTACCCCAAAAGCCCCAACTTCACATGGTGTCTTCTTTCCCACTCCTGACCTCTAGCCTGATGTGATTGCTATTGCTATTGGTATTTCTAGATTACGGCCAGGTCATCTAAGTGCTGAGGTTCAAAACAATCAGCATTCCCATAGAAGTGACTACATAAACAGAAGAGTTTTGAGTCTCTTTCTGAAGTCGAGAACATTATAAAACTCTGTAAGATCTTGGGAAGTTTATTCCAAAGTTTGATGGCATCCTTTTTCCTTCTCCAAATAGCATTTTGAGTTGTGTTCTTTGCGGCTTATCACAGGAATTTTGTGGGACTCTCTCGCATGGATAAATAAAATGGTGACATTTCATTTCTAAAAAAGCCTCTCAACCTCTCTGCTTCAAAGTACCAAGGGTTATATATATAAAGGTTTTAAGGAACATGGGGGCCTCCCCAAGTCTCTTTCAAATATTTTAAAACTCCTGTATGGATTTAGCCCAAACCAGTCAAATACATTAAGTCAATACTTTGTTCCCAAATTGTTTCTTATTTGGCTGTTCAAAAACTGTACATTTTACTGTAGGAAAATGAATGTGACTTGGACTTGGCTGAAAACAGCGTTCTATGTTTTCTTAATACTTTTTTAAAGATTTTTAACAAATTGTTTGCAAATCTTCCAGTTTGGGGTGGCCCTTGACAGAACTTTGGTTTATAAAAATTCATCCAAATCCATCCAACAAGTCAAACATTATTAGCCTCTCCCAGCCTCCCTGCTGCAAAGCACCCAGACTGACATCAAGGTTTTAAGGTGTGTGTGCACCCCCTTTCCTATTGAATATTTTAAAAACTACTTGATGGATTTACCCCAAACAAGTCAAGGATATTGCGTCAACACGTTGTGCCCAAATTGTTCCTTATTTGCTCCAAATATGTTTTCTTAATACCTTTTCAATTTTCTAACAAATTTCTAACAATTGTGCCCAATATTTCCAGTGACCAAAGTTTTGTTTGCAAAATGTCAGGCAAATGCGTCACTCAAGTTTTTAGCAAAACATTTTTCGGTTTTCCTATGGAACACACCTACGTAAATTATCATTACGGCAACCGCAGCTCTATAATAAACAAGTGCACATTAATATTGTTTCCTTTATAAAAGAGCCAATCCAGACCAAACTGCTAGGTAATATCTCTTGTGCACGTACAGTGAGGTAATCAAAAACCGATATTTATTTAAAAGAATTAGATCAATGTTAGACAATTGGGTCTCCAGCTTTACCCTGGAGCCCACCACTATGAGGGACACATACGCTTACACAAAACAACATTTTACCTGCTGCTAGAATGCAGGTGCAATTCCCTAAACATGGAGGGCAGTACAAACTGTGGAAATTCTATTAAAATAAATATTTTGTCAGTTTTAATGACAGTGTTTCTGACATATGTCACAGCAGTTAAGGCCATTTTTATTGGATTTAGTTTTGCTACATTCTAGAAGAAAACAAAGGTACCGAGTATGTTAGGAATGATGGGCAGCAAAAGGGATTAAAAGGTTGATTATTGATGCACCCCTCAAAATCAATGGCAATTATAAACTCATTCAAAAAATGTTTGAAGTTGATTTTAGGTGCGGGGGAGGAACTGGGGCCATGGCACAAGACCCCAACAAATAAGAGACAAATAGGATGAGGATTCAACAAGTGACCCCTCCCGTCCCCTGCACACTTTCAGGTGTTTGGACAAAGTCCACTACTATATTTTGATGTTAATACAAAGAAAATGTAAACCAGGAAACCCAGTTGTGTGCTTTTAGAGCAAGATTTATATCTTGAATATCAAATGCATATTATTTCAAAAGGAGACACATTACAAATTCAAGAAGCAAACAGTGCAACAATAGGTCACAACAAATTTGAGGAGATAGTGGAATCCAATTCATGTGGCGACGCGTTTCGAGGATACTTTCCTCTTCTTCATATGGCCAAAATTGAATTTTTAATACAAAAAAGAGAAAAAGGGGAGAACATTTGTACAGGTTTTTTACCTTAGAATAGTTCATATTATTCATCCTGCACATTTCGATGTCATCTGTTAGCAAAATCAGTGTCATTGTTTGAATATAAGCATACTGAAGTAAATGCAATTAACTCTGTATCCCCAGGGCACATTCATTCATGTTTCAATTCTGGGTGATGAGGGGAGGTTTCAAACCGACGATTCGATAACAGTGTGGGAAGGCTAGTGACTCAAAGTGTTTAAAAAGAAGAAAGTTTGGTATAAGGAACCATACGAGGCACAATATAGAAGAATAAATCTGAGTAAAGTAAATTACCAGAGAGCAGTGTGTTCAAGAACACCGGGTAAAAATAGGATTGTGGATAGTGAATCAGGCAATGTGTAGACCCTCCGCGGGTAAGTTAAATCACTACAGTCAAAGGAGACACAGACAGAGATATAAAAACATGTAAGTCTCAAGAAAACGGAATTAAATGATCATTCAACAATTAGCACTTGTTAGAATATTATACCTGTGAAGTGCGCAGGAAAAAGGTAGCAAATGGGAAAAACCCAATATTCAAAGAACGTGAGAGTCAGATGGTCTCGGGATCATTCACGTGTAAAACTATGCAATTCTGATCAGCGATCGACATAGTTAAGCACAAAACTCTAGAAAATATAATGACAGACATCGAAGATATAAATGAACAGCAGGTACTTAATCAATACTATCCGAATCTAGGATAATCGCTGGCCAGTAAAATACCTTAAAGTTTTTGCATTGAAGCTACAATGCGCAGACTGTCATGCACAACGGGCTGACAACGCAGATTCTCAGATGTGCGGCTCAGAAAGTGTCAATCAGAATGAAAAGTGGCTCGGGCGTCAAGGGGCTAAATGGAATTGTTCACGGCAAGCCCAAGTATACGAGTGTAAGACTGTAAAAGATGAGTCGAAAAATTAACCCGGCTCGAGGGTAAATTCATAAGTCAAAGTAGTATCCCAGGAGGATAGAAGATAAACTGCTGTAAGCGCTTACCTGCATGGGGGGAGACAGTTCAGAACGACTGCTGCCGTCGGTCAACCCGTCCTACCATAGAAACTATGGAAACGGCGCAAGTTCTAAGGGATCTTGTTAACGGGCATGGAAATGGAAAAGGGACTGATAAAGTCACCTCAAAGGTCGGCCATTTTAGAATGGACTATGTGATCAATGGTTGAACCTTCAATGATTAACTAAAACGTAACAAAAAGTGATATTATATGGATATAATAAGAATAGGGTAGAAGGGGTCTAAAAGGATGGTCCACAAAGGTGTGACCTAAGTAAAATTCAAATAGCGATGTAGAAAATACTACAGAGTGAGGGAAAAACTACCCAATAAAGATAAGGATAAGTGAGGATGTGTCACTGTAATACGGAACGTCAGAATGAAAGGAACTTCACCCACCAAAACCCCAATGAGAGGGTATTTTAATAGCTCACAAGGCTAATCTGCATAATATCTGACTTAAAGATTAACAAAATAGACACGATTTTAATACATGGAATACCATATGAAGTATAACACAAAGAATTCTTTGTATATATGCATATATACATTCAGTTCAACCTTTGGTAGAGCATATATCAAAGGGATATCAAGGAAATCATGCAAATCATTACAAAATTCAATCAAATGTTACTTATTAACAGGTAAAATTTCCAAAAAGAATGAACTCAGTATGGTTTGGTCATTACAAAAATCATCACACTAGTACTGAAGGTCTAATATGTTGATATGAATGCTTATTTTTGTTTTTTGTTTTTATGATGAATACATTGTGTAAACATGTTTAGAAGTTTATTTGCTTTATGTGTATTCTCTAGAATTTATTTATTTTCAAATGTATCATTGTGTCTTTCTGTTTTAATGTGAAGGATTTTGTAAAGGTTATTCAACAATATACAATTTAAAAAAAATAGTCTTTAAGGTTTTAACAGGTAGATGGTTCATATTTGCATAAAGTTCCAGGGACATTAGCGTTCATTGCAGACTGAGCAGGGTATGATCAAATATAATTAGATTAACAGCAGATTTCTTTCTGACCAAGATGGGATGTGTCCTTTGGAGTTAAACGTAATACCTCTTAATTAAGAATTATTTGGAGTGGTAGAATTAATGTACTCCATTGTCAAAGTGAAATAAGCCCATATCTGAAGCAGAGAAAATGTACCATAGTACAAACAAGGATATAATGAACTATAGACTGAACAGATTGATCAGTGAACACGTCATCGTCTATCAATGTCAAATATGCATTAGCCTATGGGAGGTCAGCATAAGAGTTCACTGACACTCAGATGCACAGCATTAGCCAGGTGCCTTGCAATAGTCAAGGTCAAAGGTCATTGAAGAAATATACTCCCAATGCCATGTATTGTGAATAGTGGTTACTTGGAGAAAGAATATTTAGACAAAGCATTTCCTCTGCCCAGTTAAGGAAAACTACTGCAATAACACACCAAAGAAATGCCAATGCATTTAAAAGAACAGCAATCTCACTTAAAATGTGTTTACATGAAATGAAGCCTTGCATCGTCATGCAAGCTCCAATTGAGTTGAACTTTTTATATATTTATGATAAAACATGCTCTATGAAAACATTAAAACTAGATTATATGTTTTCATTTTGGAAAAGGATTTAAACATTGTGAAAATTGTATACAATTGTCAAACATGATGAGAATGTCATCATGTAATATTTCAAAATGTTTGTCTTTGTGTTCAGAATCTAAAACATATATTTTATCAAGTTAGCATATTTTACAAGTGGGAACAAAACTTAAAATGCAATTTGATTCTGTTATTTCATTCCATCTTCATTGGGTTTAATTTCTTATTTTACTAATGAAGACCTGCCTTTTCAATTTACATCACACAGCAAAGCGAAATTCAAAATAATTTCCATTCCTTTTCTTGAATTTCAGACAGTATAGTTTGTATGAATTACTAAAATGGCAGAACAAAGGAATACATTGTATATTAATTCTCACTTGACTGGAACACACCTTTTGCTGTAAGTATGCCATTTTTAAATATGCTACTCACATGCTACTCACATTGGAAAGACACCTAAAGAAATCCAAGTGTAAAAGTTTGATTAAATGGCTTTAAGTATTCCCTGCAAAATGACTACTTTAATTTTGGGCCTGCCATTCACATGCAGCATGATTAATTCTTGGAAAGACAAGCCAGTTCACTTTGAACATTACAACTCTCTCTGTTCAAAGCATCATCCCAAATGCGCACATCCTGTGCTTCATGTTTTGTGCTCAGGATTTTTCACATGACACTTTGAACAAAGGCCCTTTTTATTTTATTCACTTTATTCCCTCAATTACTATAGAATGCCCAACAATGGACATTGTCATTGAAGTGCAGCTTGGGACCAAAGTCTGGCTAATCCAATGCCACTAAGGGTGACAGATGGTGTGAGGAGCAACAGCAAGAGAATGTGGATGCAGAAGGGGTGGGGAGCAGCAGTAAGCTGTTTGGTGGAAGGGTAGCCAGACACAATGGCAAAAGAAAACGTCTGGTCAGTGTGGGTGTTTATACATTCCCTTTGGCACTGGGCTCATAACACAGCCTTTACCCGAGGAGATTAAGAAAAGAGAGTAGCAGATCAGGAGGAGAGAGAATATAGTGATCAGCTCCACATTTTGGGGTATACAGGGTCGGTAATGCCCCTCCAGTGCAAGCCTCACATAGGCCTGATCGAAGTGAGGGCCCAGACAAGGTATCATGGTTGTTCCTGATCATGAACACCACAGAACATGGGAGTGATCACTGTATTCACACATGGTTCTCCTTCCGAGGTACAAATAGTTTTAAAGGATTTTTCTTCTTTCAGGAGATGGGCACTGCACATATTGCTGTGCTCAATCTCCTGTGAAAATAAAACAAAGATGACCACCACCATCTGAAATAGAAAATTCAACAAGTGCTTATTTGTATTTCTATGGAGGTGAGGGTGGAGGCCAGGAAAAAGAGTCTAATTATAATTTACAAACAGCACGATAAGATAGGTCAGTGTCCTGAATGTTAGCTGCAGAAATATGTCTAACATCCAAGTTATGAAATTCTTCTAGAAAAAAAAAACAGTGTGACTCAGTTACAGGGGTGGACTGGGAACTAAAAGAGGCCCTGGAAATAATTCCCGGGGACCAAAAGAGGCCCTGGAAATAATTTTCAAAGAGGCACTATATGACACATTTTCAGCAAGGTCAATTCTTTTCCTACCAGAACATTTGGAAATACCACAAAAAAGAGGCCCAGGGTGTAGAGGCCCACCGGGAAATCTCCAGAGTTCCCTATAGGCCAGTCCACCCCTGCTCAGTTAATATACCAAGTATCCTATTATTATTACCACACCAAGCCACATTAATAATATAGATGACGTACCTCCGTGGTCAAAAGATGCTGCTTCCTCTCCATCCGGATTTAAATAATTTAAGAATGTCTATCAACTTCTATATGAAGGAAGGGGCTCCTTCACTCGCACTGAATACCCAGACACAGTCCTTCATTCTGCGATGGGCCCTTCTTGCGTTTGGCTTTGGTGGTTGGCAGAGATCGAAACGTGCAGAGGCCTTTGCTATCTATGGGAATCAAGCAGTTTCCAAGTAAATGATGGACGTTTGAAATGAGCAGTTTTGTGATCATGTTTAAAACTCAGTGAACCTAACAGTAAATCCAAGCAATTAATAATGATTTCTATGAGGATGGTGTTTTGGACATTACGTAAACTATAATTTGAGGGATTTACATTTGATTTCTGTTGCATTTCAGAAGGATTAATTGGTATCCAACGACTTTTTTTATTTTTTTTATTTCGGTTGGTATTTTTATTAGGGGTCTTCAATATTCAATACCACCCGTGAAATAGTGCACATTAGGCAATTTCTTACTTATACACATTTCTAAATGTCCCACTTTGTTTTGTTTATGAAATATGTTGAAATAGTTCTCCAAGGCAAATTTGTGTCAGCCATTTCTCACAGAAACGAGAAAAGCACATTCGTTTTACAATCTATGCAGCAAACCTTTGGATGCCAAGTGTGACTCATATGTCTATGCTATTTCATTAAACCGGCTATAAAGTGTAATTTGTGTGAGCTGGCTATTTGCCACGCCATTATGTGGCATACCAAATCAACATAATGGCCTTTAGCAGTGGTGTACCTGCTCATATGTATGATGCAGCTATTAATGAAGCGGTCAAGGTTGGCCTGAGTGTGATGTGTCAACTGCAGAGGTAAAACATTGTTTTGTACTTTACCTTGGTATTAATGTTGGTTGCTTTTCTTTTTTAATTTCCCCTTTCCTTTTCTCCTTGAGTTTACGGTGTAGTGCTTCTTCTGGAATTATTGTGTTTACTTTGTATCCTACTGGAACCTGAAAAGAAAACCTGCAAGAACCATTTAGAGGCGAAACATGCTTTTGATATGTCTAGTTGAGTTGCCTTATCTCAAGCAAGCCCATGAGTAGTACAACATGTTTGATGCCTCAGCCAATAAATGAAACACTCCTGCATACTTATCTGCAGTGCAGAGCATGGACATACTAATACGATAGCACTGGGAATAATTAAAATATGCACACTGCATAAGTGGAAATGAAAAGCGACTGGCAGAAAATTACAATTTGTCTTTAGGACATATTTCGAACTTTACCCATAGTTAAAATATTTGACAAATGTTCCACAGTTTTAATGATTAAACAAAATACACATCAACTGTCACATATTGCGTACACTGAGATAAAGAAATAGAGGAAGTAGTTAACCTGTCCCAGCTCTGACACCCTTTCTGTGGCACAAGAAACAAACAACACAAAACAAGGTGATGGCTGGAAGGTTTAGAATTTATTTTAACCTCCGGCATTGCTCTGGGCAACCATCCAGACCATTGTTCTTCGTCTGCCAAGCCATTACAAAAGGGGAAAGACCATATGCAAATCAGGCTTGGTTCCACCTCATAAGGTGTCTTTTTGGGGAGGGACCAAGTCTGATTTGCATATGGTCTTCCCCCTTTTTTGTAATGGCTTGGTAGGTGCAGAACGATGGTCCGGGGGATTGCAGAGAACAATTGCCAGAGGTTTAAGATGTAATCTAAACCTTCCAGCCATCACCTCTTTGTTTTGCACAAGAAAACACAACACAGATAAACATCATTATTTTTTTATTTTTTTATTACCGTGTTAAATAGCTGTACAAACGACAACTTTTCAACACAATCTTATTAAAAGAGAGAACATCATGACCAATACAAATTCATAATCCACAAAATAAAACAACGTGCCCTCACAATACAAGCATTCCCACCCACGTTGTATCTGGTCCCAGCCCACAAAGCATCAATACAAATTGCAATCCTCCAAAATACAAGCAACTGTTCTCCAAAAGATCATAACAAAAATGATGCAAGGTTCACTATCCTCCCCATGATGAGTGTCCAAAGGGCCCATGCCAGCCGCAAGAAGGGCTGTTAACCTCAGCGTTAGGGAGAATTCTAATTGTATGGCTTTTTTCCCTCACCTAGTGAGTCCCTCAGCAGCTTTGCTGGATTTCTGGAGTTATTCGTTTCACTTGGTAAGAGTGTGATTCTTTTTCCCTCTCTTACCTGTGTTTTTGCCATGTGTATTCATCTGCTTTTGTGATTGTGGACTCTGGAGTACACCACTTCAGTAGCCCCCTTCTTTTGTGTGTTACACAGCACCTTCAGTGCAGTGACACAGGGTTGTCTTTTAGGCTTCCCACCAACTCCATTTCTGAGGCTGACTACTGTCCCCCAGATGAAGGTAAAGTTGCCATTAACTTTAACTAGTCATTTAACCACAGATCCAGCACACCCCATCTTACATGGAGTACTGAAAAGGGTTAATCCTTAGCCCTTTTTATCAGTAGCTCCTAGAGCATTGTTTCACTCTTTGAACATTTAGACTTGGCTGGTGGAAGTGGTATCTACCCTAACTTTTCTACCGCGATTATGCTATATAAACGTGGTATTGTTTTAGGCTATTATATTAGCCTCTAACATAAACCCGCTTGACCAAATACACTTTCTTTTGGCTCCGGCCGGGTTTATTCGCCATTTCTTTTTGTTAAAGTCCTTCTTGTGTTTTACTTTGCATGACAAACCAGGTTTGACTTCTTTGTTCACTGTCTTTTGGTGGGCTTCTGCCAAGAAGCCCTCCTCCAGGTGCCTGGGTCTCTAGGTGGGCTGAATGTGAGGGAGGGATGTAGTCACCCCCTGCAAAGGGTATTCTAGGAAACCCTAGATGCACTTTGCCACGATTGCCTGAGGTGGTTGTCCGTGCTAGACAACCCCCCTGCTGCGTGATTGACAGCCAGGCTGTGTGAATGGGGGATTTTCGCATAAAAGGCAGGTCTCTTGGGCTAAAAGTCAGAGTCGCCACTGGAACTACAAGGAACCGAAGTGAAGCTAAGAAGAAAATGGCTGCTGCAACTACCCCTTCCCGGTGAAGCCCTGTTGCAGTCCTGAGCTATCTACCAGTCGACGACCTGAGAAGATCCAGTCCAGAGTGTTCTTCCCTTGAGCCTGGTGGGGATTACCAGCTCATCTTCCAGAGCCAGAGGATCCTTTTCTGGGTCGAAATCGCTGCACACTGCTGTAGTGGTCCACATAGCCATCTGAAGAGCCTCTCCTGTTTTTAAGGAGCGCACCTTTTATTCACTGTCGCTGCTGCCGGCTTCATCCCTGTGTGGTGCAGATCCCTCCAGACGTCCTCCTTCGTACTGAAGCTCCAGGAACCGTGGTTCTGCAGGAATCTACCAGGAACAACTGCCATGGCACCAGCTTCTTCATTGAATAAGGTACTGTGTTTTGCTTGAGGAATTGGTTGAGTCTTGAACTGTCCGAAAGTGTGATCCTCGACAACAGGAACCCGGTTCCACTTGACACTGGCTCCGGCCTATTGACTCTTGAATTTCTGTCAACAAGGGTTCTCTGATTCTGTCTGCCTTGACAAAAGTATTGCCTATGATTTTGCCCCCAACTCTCTCTGGTTAACTCCGGTGCTAAGTGTGTTTTCGCCCCGGTAACATTCTTGTCGCGGATACGCGCATCTTTAGTAAGACCGAACTGTCATTACTGTAAAAAAGTGATTGCATACGTATTCCCGGTAACGACTTTTGTTTCACAACACCGGTCCATTAAAACATAGGGTACTTACCTTGAGTTAGAGTGTGCCAAAGTGAATTGGTTGGTTTTAGCGTATTTTATGTGTGATGTTTTTATAACAAATGGTTTAAAAATAAATGTACTTATATTCTTTACCTGAAACCTTGAGTCAGTGTTTGCTTGAGTCACAGTAATTGTGGTTCCTTTGTGTAATCTCTGCTACTGCTCATATACTCTTGAGATAAGCCTGTCTGCTCCGCTGCTGCTACCACTTTAACATAGTAGTACAGGCTTGTACCAAAGGTGAACTTGTATTACCACTTGTAGTCTTAATTGTGTGTAGTGGTCCCTAAGGGCACTGCACAGGATTCTTCCTCGCACTCGGAGCTTCCAAAGCTTTGTAGCAGGTTATCAAGTTCTTAACAGACTCAAGTTAATTGGAGCCACACAAGTGACACAAGCGTAGATGCCTTGGGATGTTATTCCAAGCACCCATAATTTCCAAGGTCTTTACTAAATTCGTTTGAGTTTGAGGCAATCCCAAACCAGAGGGTTGTCCACAAACTGTCTGATGTAGTTCAGAGTATGCTCCTGAGTAAGAATGTACATCATGAACATACAGTCTAGGGAGTATAGCTCAGGGGCAACATGCTCGCCTTGGAAGCAAGACGACATGGCGCACCACAGGTTCGACCCCCGGGTCTGTGATTAGAAGGCTCTGGGTATTAAGCGGGTTATAAATAACCTATCATATCATATCATATCATGAATGAACTACTATTAGATTTAGTGGCAAGGTCCACAATATGCTGCTTACAGTAATATGAGAGAACAACTCCTCTCATCGCAGTTTTAAACCGCTGGAGAGGCCAGCTCGGTGAATCACACAGTGCCAAAGCCAACCATCTAGTGGCAACAGAATTCATGGAGAGTAAAGCACTATCCTGCATGTAGGCTACGTTAGCACGACCAGTATTAAAAAGGATAGAATTCAAAGTGCCAGCCTGTGCATTTGCAAGTCTCCTGTATGCGTTCAAGCAAGTCAACTGGAATCTCCCCATGCAAGAATCAATGGAAAGCTCAAGAAAGATGGTCTCAGCTGGGTTACGGGTCAGAAGGAGAAACAACCGCTTGAGCAATGCAAACTCCAATTGGGCTACTCCGATGGCATTAGCGGGGACCCAACCTTCAGCTCTGTACATGATAATTGGGCAAATCTTGGCCAGGTATAATCCTGCCAAGATCCAAACAGAGTAAGCCCCTCCAGTGAGGGGTAATTTCCCTAGACACCCTATGACCTGTGAGCACTTTAGCTTAATGTAGTCCAAGTGGCGAGTGTCCCGTAATCTGCAGTCAAAATTAATTCCCAGGTTTTTATACCCAATAACCACCTCAAGGGTATTCCCCTCGAGATGCCAAAGCACAATGATTTTTATATGGCCTGGGGGATGAAACACCATAACCCCTATATTGTTAATATTTACAACGAGATATAAAGAATCAGAGGTTATTTTTGCAGTTCTAGCTAATCCTGTCCTGCAAGCCAGACGGGGTAACATCCAGGAAGACAATATTGTCTGCATAGCCCATCCACTGCAAGAGAAAGGTGCCCAAGTTTGGGGCAATCGATAATGGGTTGGCCAATGCCGCTCCCATGTCTGCTATGTATAGATTAAACAGAAGGGGTGCAAGGTGCAGCCCTGCTCAGATGGCTTGCTGTAGAAATCTGGGAGGAAGTCTTGCCCGATTGATCCAGTCTCACTTTTACCCTTGTTTTAGTATGTAAATAAATAATAATGGACAGAAGTCCTGCCAGTATGTTCCAATAGGAAAACTTCTGCCAAAGCTTGTTTTGATTGACAGAGTCAAAAGCAGCACTGTAATCAATGAACGCTGCGTAGAAAGTGTGCTGTCAAGTGAACCAGGCCTGCTGGATCAGCAATGCGAGGCAATTAGTCATTGTACTAAGTTCCCTTTGGAAGCTGGTCTGATTTAGGGAAATGAGTTTGGCGTCTTCAGCCGAAGACCATAGTTTGTTCGAAATCATACAGGCCAAGCTTTCCGCTGAGGCGTCAAGCATAGCTCGAAGCAACAGTTGCCAGGATCAAGCCGATCGCCCTTCTTCCGAATGGGGATGACGATGCTGTCTTTCCAAGAGCAAGGGATATATTGGGATTCCCTGATCCAGTGGAAGAGCCAGTACAGAGGAATAGCCCAACAATTAGCGTCATTCTTAATCACGGTGCTGCAGATACCGTCAGGGCCGGGGGCCCTCCAGGAGTTACTGCCGACAATTAACCTCAAGATGTCAAGGGTTTTTAGTGCAGTTCCATCTTTCCATGGGTAAGCCTGGGCCATCGGGTGTACTATCCCCTCCTCCCAGGGTTCTTAAAAAGTACTCAACCAAAACGGGTTCTGGGATGGCAATGATATCACGTGTTACAGGGAAAAGGCTGTTAACCACCTTCCAAAATGCATGTGCATTGTTGATAAGGCTGAGCTGACTAATGACTGCCATCAAGAGCACTTGGTGATATACCGATGTAGTCTTAGCTATTTTCAGTTTGAATGTTTAGCTAGCTTTATTTAAGCGCAAAGCACCTTTGGTGGGGTGTGGTCCAGTTCCATTCTCACAAAAATGTGCATCTCTCCACGCAATTAACTCCTCTTGGTAGCTATCAATCCATCAAAGGAGTGATGATGGAAGGACGGGTGGAGACTTATCCTCTTGGCCCGTGTGCCTCTCTTAACCAATATGGAGGATACAGTAGCCACTATGACTTCACGAAAATCCCTAATTACTTCAGAAGGGCAGTCATGGGGGTTTTCCATGCACCTAATCGCATAACGTTCTATAAAGGAAGCCAAGGCCACTTGTAGACAGGTAGAAGCGTCATCGAGCCGTCGGTCGTTCAATGTTATGCAGATTACGGTTTCTCACTAAGTCTGGTAGGAAGAAGCTAAAAAAAGATATCTTGGCCGGCAACCCAGGTCTCCCCATCGCTGATACCGATTGCAGCACTTCCTCCAGGCAGACCCTCACTGTCATCCTCTTTGTCGTTCCTTCACCAGATCTATGGACTCTTCATATGATCTTTGTGCTCTGCCCTGTCTCTTCCTCTCCCATTAATGGTGGTACATGCTGGGAAGCTCTTATGGCCCACTTTGACTCCACTAAGGTCATCATTAATGTCTACCTAAATGGTACTCTCATGGTCCATGGCCCTCAGGCCAATCTCCTCCTCCTTGATAGGCGCTTCCCTCACCTAATCAATTTCCCCTCGTCTCCTGCTGTCCTCCCACCTCCCTTGGCTTCCTTGCCCTCTCTTTCCCCATTTTCTGCCCCACCTCAGTCTCGTTCATCAACTCTGCAGAGTGTGCCTCTAATTTATACCCCTCCCAGCAGGCCTTTAATGCTGGTAACCTTCTTCATCTTGCCACCCTCAACACTCGCTCTGCTGTGAAACACTCCTCTGACATCTGCACCTCCTGGAAGAACTAGCCCTTGATGTCCTCGGTCTTACCGAGACATGGTTCACGGCCAGCTCTGTCACAAGCTTTGACACTCTCCTGCCCGATGCCTATAAGATCCTCTCTGCACCCATATCCACCCAGCTCCGGAGCATGTGTAGCCTTGATCTTTCACAAGTGGATTCCTGACTCTATTATTCCCACACAGACGTACTCCTCTTTCGATTGTCATGTCTGCAGGGTCTCTCTCTCTCCTAGCCACTCTCTTACTGTTGCCACACTCTATAAGCCCCCTGGTCCGATCATCTCATTTCTCTAAGAGTGGGCAGGCTTTTCCTCCTCCCTCGTGGACTCAACCACTCAACTCCTACTTCTTGGTGACCTTAATATCTACCTAGATTCTCCTTGATCCTCCTCTGTACTCTTCTGTGCCCTTTGTGATTCCCTCTCCCTTTCTATCCTCCCCTCTGGCCCGAATCAGTCTGCAGAGAACCCAATTGATGTCTTGATCTCCTCTGACCTCCCCATCTCCATGCCTCTGACCACCCCTCTCTCCTGGAGTTATCACTCCCTGCTCTCCTCTCATCTATCCCTCTTTGCCCCCCAGGCCAAGCCTACTCCAACACCCTCACCTACCTTCTCAGATATCCATCCCATGAAGCGTGTGTCAGTTGAGGCTTTTGCTGCCACCTTCTCTCCCCCACTCCATCTCTGGTTTACTCACAACCTGACACAGCCCTATCTACACTCTACTCCTCTATTTCCGATACTCTTGCTGCTCTTGCCCCTGTGATGAGGATCTGCTTGAAGCCCAAAGCCAAGTGCAATTTTTGGCACAACTCTGACCTAGCTATACTTAAACATAAGTGTGGGGTGGCAGAGATGAAATGGAGGGCTTCTTGCTCATCCTCGAACAGACTGACCTGTCGTCTGCTCCAAAGACAATACTGACTCTCAGTCCAAACTAAAATGAGAGCCCACATCCAAGCCCGTGTCTCTGCAGCATCTAACAACTCGGCCAAACTCTTTCAAATCTGCAAGGAGCTGGCCAACCATGCTGAAGTCTCTACCTCTCCTGTCACTTCCCAGGCCCTTTGCACTGCACTTGCCTCTCTCTCTTCATCTCTAAAACCCAGGATATCCTGTCCACCCTCTCCTCCCCTGCCCCTCTGCTTTTCTGAACTCTGATCTTCCAACAGCCACCCCCCATCCTCTTATACTTCCTTTCCTCTTTCCTCCCCTGTTGAGTTCTCTAGACAAGTCTGATCTACGAAAGCCTCATCAAAACAGGTTCTTCCAAAACCATCAAAGACCACATTGACACCCTCACTCCTGCCCTGGCTGATTTCTGCAACCTCTCCTTCGCCTCAAGAGCCTTCCCACTCCCCTAAAGCACTCTCTTGTGTAGCCTCTTCTCAAGAAACCCACTGCTGACCCTTCTTGCCCTGCTAACTATCATCCTATCTCCATCAATCCCTTTCTGGGCAAACCTTTGGAAAAGCTGGCCATTTCACAGCTTAACCTTTACGCTGCTTCTGTTGCTTGTCTACATGATCATCAATATGGCTTTAAAGCTACCAGAAGTACAGAAATGTCTCACCTGAACATCTGTGAAGATCGCCCTCCAACCTTGACTCTAACATCCCCTTCTGTCCTCATCCTACTTGATCTCTCTTCTGCTTCGACACGGTCAACCATACCATTCTGCTCAACTATCTCCATGATAACCTGAGAATCACTGATCTGACTCTGACCTGGGTGACCTCTTACCTCTCCGATCAATCCTCCCAGGTCCAACTTGGGTCGTTTTTTTATTTCATCTCCCTTTCTACCTGCAGTGTTCCCCAGGGGTCTAACCTCTCACTGTCTCTCTTCAACCGGTACTTGGAATCTCTCGCCCACTGCATTGCCCTTTTCTGCTCCAGCTTCCAGTGCTATGCTGATGACACTCAACTCATATTCAGGCTCCCTCTCGGCCACCTCCTCTCCTTCCCTCATCTCTGACTGTCTATCTGCCATTCAAGATTGGTGTGCTGCCAACGATCTCTGCCTGAATGCCAGCAAGACGGAGATCCTCCTTATTAGCACACCTTCATCCTCCTTTCCTCTCACTCTCTGGCCGGCCTCCATTGACCCTCCTCCTACTCACACTTGCGAGGCTATGAACCTTGGTGTCATCTTTGACTCCACGCTCTCCTTCTCTACACATCTCTGATGTCTCAAAAAAAGTTAAACTTCTTACTGCACCTTCTCAGAGGTATTCTGCCTTTCGTCTCCTTCCCCCAGAAGCTCAATGTCTTTCAAGACTTGGTTCTCTCTAGGTTGGAGTATTGCAACTGCCTCTTTTAAAATCTACCTGCTTCTACTCTCCGCCCTTTGCAACTTATCCAGAACAGGACTGTGAGACTTGTCCTTGGCCTCAAGCCCTGGGATTGTATCTCTCCAGCCCTGAAATCTCTCCATTGGCTCCCAGTGGCAGCAAGGATTGAATTCAAAACCCTTTGAATCATCCACAAGGCTTTCTGGGGACTGGGTCCAAAATACCTTCAGTTTTCCCTCCATAAATACCTTTCCTCCCGAGCACTTCGCTCCTCTACCTCCAATTCCCACAGGGTTCATCGTTTTTCAAAGAAAAGAGTGGGGGTAGATCTCTGTCTTCGGCTGCGGCCTCCCTCTGGAACAGCCTTCCTGTCACTCTGAAACTTGAGGAGAACCATCTCTGGTTCCGGATGCACCTCAAGACCTTCCTCTTTACTTCTGCCTTTGCACCTCCTCTCCCCTGCTGACCTGCTCTGTTCTCGGCATCTTGCACCTGTCTTACCCTCTGACTTTCAGGCCCAGGTACCTGCTCACCCTGCCACCCACCCACACTGCATCCTGGAGTTCCCTTGCACTGGAGTCTGTAATCTGTAACCATACACCTCCCATACTTCCTCACTGCACTTATCCAACACATCCTGTCTGTTGCCTTACACTTAGCACTTGCCTTTTTGATGGCCGCACTACCCCTGTTGTGTTGCTTTTTTATTATTTATTTATTTTATCTAGTATTTATCTGTATTCCTTTGCTCAGCACTTTCCACTCCTCCCCCTCCCATGCACTTTTCCTTTTACCCTCTCCCATGCACTTGGCATTCTCAATGTCACTGGGCCTAGTAAGATCATTGTTTTGTTCTCCCTTGTTCCCCTCCCTTGCCTCGTTGCATTCGGAAACACTTGTATACGAGCACGATACAAATATAATATCAATATCAATCAACCCAAAGATCCCTGATGATTTCAGGAATGGAGACCATTGCACTGGAGTTCAGGGTTATCACAAGTGGCATATGATCACTCTCAACCCAAGATAATATGCCCATATCGCTAACTAAATGAGGGTCATTAGTCATGGAGGCATAATCCACGATACTACCGGATTTAGGTCCAATGCGGGTGCATTGAGGTGGGGCATCTAAGGTGGAAGCACCATTGACGATTATGAACCCACACAAAAGAAGTAGGCTAGCCCATTGAAGTCTCCCCCTGCAAAAATGAGAAAGCAAACCACCTTCCACAGTAGATGATGAATGCATATTGGCACGATTAACCAAATTGAAAGCACTGGGAATCTGAGAACTGAAATCCCCACACACTATGCAACGGGTACAAGGTATCAATTTACTAATCAGGACCTCAGTTTCAAGTAGCACCAAATCTTGGGGCTGCCTATATGGGGGGTGTCATAAATGTTAATAATGACAGCCTCCCTACTGCCCTTTTAAGTGGGTAGGGATATCCTTCCTATAAGAATGTTTGGAGAATACGTGGGTAATTCCGGTTGCCAGACATTTGGTCGAAAAAAATTGGTCGACCAGACAAATGGTCGAACCAATTTGGTCGAAAACCAAATGGTCGAATTTTTTTTTTTTTTATTTTAACCCTTTTTTAAAAAAATTTTGGGGGGGTCCCCCCCAACCCCCTTTTTTTCTCTAAAAACCCCTTTTTTCACTAAACGAAAACCCGAAAAATAAATATATAAATAAAAAAAAAATTCGACCATTTGGTTTTCGACCAAATTGCGTCGATCAAATTGCAGTCGACCAGTTTTTTTTCGACGAATTGACTGGACACCGTAATTCCACCAGGCTCAAAGAATTCTTTGCACCCAATCAGAGGCCTCCCTTTTGGGCGCACAGGAAGGCCCTGAATGGCTGTTTTATGATTCAATTGCCAGCTGTCCACCACTACCAGATCAACCAACCAGGTCTCCCGGAGTGCCCACATTATATACTGGACAAGTTTGTCCATAAGGTCACCTTCCTCGAATAGGTGGGAGCAGGGGTGTTGCTAGGTCTGGAAAAGATCCAGGGCTAGGCTAATGTTGCAACCGTCGGGACTTGGGGCTAGCTAACCATTTGGTTTTAGCCCCTGAACTTCTATCTGGGGCTAAAACCAAAGGATCTGGCACTATAGCCCCCACACCCCCTCCCCCAGCAACACCTCTGGATGGGAGTAGCTGTGGGTGTTCTAGCTAATAAACTGTACACCACATGGTACCTCCGGAACTAACGCCCTGCTATTTCCCTTTGAGCAACCAGCTTGATTAGCCATGCCCAATGTTTCTCTTCCCCCGACGTGACCTCCTCAGTCCCTGCTCACGAAGGCAAGCTAGGTGCAAAGGGAAGAACAAGTCTGGGGCCAGGGGCAGCTGCACATTTTCCGCCTGATTCCAATGGGTGGAATCTCTTTCCGTATTCAAAATCAATGGCCATGCACTCGCAACCTAATCATTTGAAAAAGCAGAGTGCTCTAGGATATAGGCCATGAAACAATTGGTAAAGAAATAAACAACGGATATAGCGTGGTGTGACGTTTCGCAAATATCCACCGTGTTTATATAATCGCTTCGATTAAAGCAAAGCAGAATGACAAAATGAAATGGGTCGAGCAGTCGTGCGGAATTTAAGAACTGCCCATTATCATCACTAAAGAGGCATTGAATTAAGAGAGCCTTAGAAGAGGGTTTACAAGGGGAGAAACATGTCACCCCCCGCCCCCCGCCCCATGGGCCCGTCTAGCCAGGTCTTGCAGGCAGGGAGCAATCTCCTACCCACAAGATAGGACCCTAATAGCCATATGGGGGGCACCAAAACCAAGTCCGCACTCCATCTGAACAGAGGCGCTCACAGTAGATTTTCCAGTGTCATTTAAGATGGAGAAAAGGGGGGATTTTTATAGCAAGTTACAGTAGCAGCCAATGGTTTCTCGGGCAGGGGCTTTAATGATGAATCGATGGGGGCACTAAAAGGCAAAGTAACAACAAGAAGCAATAGATTTTGAGCAGGTAAATCATTTTCAATGGGTATAATATCCTCATTCTCAGCCTCAAATGACACACAATTAGAAGACATTAAAAACTTTCAGCAGCAACAGCGATATAGTCAGGGACATGAAGAGAATTGAAAATAGGGAATAGTGCTACGTGCCTCCTGTTTCATAGCCGCAGGATTCCTGCAGCATTTTGGAGACCCCCCATGTGCTTTATCTTTTTTTTTAATTAATAAGCTGCTCGTACATCAAAGCCTGGCTGACAACCTTGCGAGGCTGCCTCTTCCCAGGGGCAGTTGTACAAATAGTTGATCAATAGTGGTCAACCTAAGGTCGTTCATTAAAGAGTTAGGAGGTACAATCAAAGGCAAGGGGTTTAACAATGGTTCAGCTTGGGAAGTCAGATGGAAGCTGCGGCGGAGCAAGGGCACAGTGTTTGGGGTGCAACCAGATCCCTCCTGGGTTTTTCTTCGATGCTTCCTGCATGAGGCCACGCCCCCTGGATCTTAAATCACTGTCCCCGACCCGGCAGTGGTGAAACCCGCGGCAGGGCAAGGGCGCAGTGTTTGGGCTGCAACCAGACCCCTCCTGGGTCTTTCTTCGCTGCTTTCTGCCTGAGGCCACGCCCCCTGGATCTTAAATCACCGTCCCCGACCCCACATTGGTGAAGCCCGCGGCGGGGCAAGGGCCCAGTGTTTGGGCTGCAACCAGACCCCTCCTGGGTTTTTCTTTGCTGCTTCCTGCCTGAGGCCATGCCCCCTGGATCTTAAATCACTGTCCCCGACCCTGCAGCTGTGAAGCCCACAGCGTGGCAAGGGCACAGTATTTGGGCTACAACCAGACCTCTCATGGGTCTTTCTTCGCTGCTTTCTGCCTGAGGCCACCCCCCTAGATCTTAAATCACCGTCCCCAACCCCACATCGGTGAAGCCCACGGCAGGGCAAGGGCACAGTGTTTGGCGCCACAGGTAAACCCACGGTGGGGCAAGGGTGCAGTGTTTGGCGGCGCAGTGGTGAGAGGCCATCTGGACGCGGACCATCTCTGGACTAGGTTGATCACATTGGAGGTAACTCACAAGGCAATCTCCCGGTTGCATTATTTCACATTTGTTTCTGGATATTTTCCTCGGGGTGTCATCATGCTGAAGCTTCCTGGCCAAGCCACCGGGGAGATTCTGGCTCCTACACCTCTTGTGTTCTTTGGTCCCGAGTTCGTCCCGTAACCCCTCTTTGATGCAACAAGGAAAATTAGACATTTAAATCGGAATTTGGGACCTACAGCTGCTTAGTGTGCACATTGTGCGTCAGGTATTACCCATGAGGCCACAGCATCTACTGCCTTCGGGGATGCTCACCTGCTGATTAAGGAGATTCATCATTTTCTGGGCAGCCCAGGGCTAGGGCTTTCCCCCATACTGCCTCAGCTGAACACTTCAACTTCTACCTGCTCAACCCCTGTCTGCCCCCCTGTACAATCTTCACAGCCACACTGGAGGCCCCTGGAAGGGTCTCCTTCTGCCACAAACCACCACACGCCCTCAGGGAGCGAGGGCAAGTCTGAAGCTGACTTTGTATCTGTTCTCCAGCACTGCACCACCCTCCTTTGACCACCCTATCGACCAGTGTCTCTGGGCTCGTTGCTATCCCACCACATAGTCAAATGGACACTCCTGTACATGAGAGGACAGTGGACAGTGGCCTGAGCGCTTCTGTCTGCTATTGTAATTACAATCTAGTCTTGGCTGAGCTCTCCCAGATCAAGTCTGTGTTGCTGTCCCTTACCTCAGTGGTGGCCAGCAGCACAGCTGCTGGGGCATACAGAGGCAAACAAGATGATGAAGATTGTGATTTATGCATTGGAGTGGTCCGTGATGGTGACTCCCCCCTCATTCTATTTATTCTGATAAGGATCTTGCACCCCCCTTATCTATCACCACAGAGGCAAACTTAGTGCTTATCCCTGTGAAAGCAAAAATGAATGAGGGGCCGTCCATGTCTACTGCCACAGTGGCACAAACAGAGCCTATCCTTGAGAAAGTAAACATGAATGAGGGGACACCCATTAAGCCTTTTCAGCGCAACCAAGCGCACAAGGGGCGTCTAATTCTTGAGGCCTGAGCTAGGTCTAGACTTTTAAAATTACATCCCTCCCAGCTAAGCATGGTAGGCTGCAGCATACCAGGATCATTATACTGCAAAGAGTTCCGAAACCACCTTCATGTCGACCAGAACCAAGGGAGGCACTCTTCAACAAAAGCCTACACAGGTTGAGAGCTATAGGGGGATGTCCATTTTTGTCCAAGAACCACATTGCCAACCGTGCCAGATTCTCCAGTTGGGGAAAGAAGATTCTGTTGAACTAACTTTCTGTGAAAACAAAGTGATAAGGAACATATTGAATGCCTATAAATCTCGCACTCCACACCCGAATAGTGTAATTAAACTGTGTCTGTACTCTGTGGGACCCGGGATCTCGGACCCAGTGCTGGCAGGTGCAAATGACATCCCCTATGGGGAAGACGGGTTAACAGGCTCTCCCATAACCATTAATACCCATAAAGGGGTAGTGTCCCTAACTGGTATGAACCTAAACCCTTTGGGTCAATGACAACTGGGGTTAAAAGCTTATTTCTTGGCCACTGTTGTTCTCACTGTTGTTCTCACTGTTGTTCTCACTGTTGTGCTGTCTTTTTTGCATATCTTTTGTATTAGGATGCACTTTGATGGTCATTTTTTGACCGAATAAAGTTTACAACAACAACATATGGGACCTAACCTCAGACCAAAGTGATTCTTGACAAGCAAATGCCCTAGATAGCCATTGAACCATGTCCATGGTTTTAGCTAGCTTCAAATCATATGTGTTCAGTTTAGCTGCAAATTACATTGCATTTAGCTAACAAATCAGTCAACAATGACTCCAGGATATTGAACATAGCCACTGAAGAACAACTCTCTGTTGCAGTAAAACAGTATGCAGGTCGCCAAATTGATCAATGTGGTGTGACTCTTAGAGAGCAAGGGGAAAATCAAGGCAGTGGTCTGGAACCAACAATGAAAAATCGGATCTAGGCAAAATCAGGGATAGGTCATCTCCAAGCAAAGAAACATTTGTTGATGGAAAACAAGAGTGCACCATGCACAAGGTTACCTCGCGTTCCTGGTGGAGATTATTTTGTCATAAGTTTGAGGGGCAGTCAGAGCAGAACAGGTAACATTATATGAGGGCGTACAAGTTGTAGAGGAACGTTGGATCAGTACATTGGTGATATCAGCTGTGTTCCTGGGACATTCAGGCACAGAAGGGGTAGTGACGGCCATGGCTACTTGTTCAATGAACTTTGATCCCAAGCACTTGATAGGATTGTGTTTTTCTTGAATTAAGTCCTCAGCTAAAGCTCTCGTGGAGGGTGGAATGCTGTCCCATTAATTCTTGCTTGTCAGGTAGAAGTCCGTGATTTTAGAATCCGTTGGTGCACCCTAAGCCAATTTCACAGTGCATTGGGGGCAAGCACGCTTCACACGGCTGGTGTTTGTTGTGGGAATATCAGGCCGTCGCCTGTCCAGGCATTCCACCTGAATTAATTCAAAAACCTCCTGCAGTGAGGTAATCGATAACGCTCGGTCCACCATGGTGCCGGGCAAAAAAAAAAGGCACACGCTTAAGCAGAGGTGCTAAGAAAGCATCAATGGCTTGACGCTTCAGCGTGAATAGATACAAGTTAGTGATTAAAAGGTTACCAGAAGAATCAAAAAATAATCTGGCCATGGCTATTTTAGGAGGCTTCAGAGCCAAGGTCTTAGTACAGTAAAGGTATCATTCCAAGCCTTTAGCCACCAATAAGACTGTGAGTATGGGTATACCTTGCCCCCAGTACTCACCGACTGCCGAACTGACAAACGGTGTGATCACTTCCAAACTCGTGCGCGCCTTCGCGCTGGCAGCGAGGTATTGTAAGAGTGTGCAGGCTTAGACAGCTGAGTTCCGAGCACCCAGGCGGGCCAGGCAGATTAGTGTAGAGCATTGGATACGGTTCCCAGTTGCAGAGGAAGAATAATCAAGTGAGATGAAGGTGGGCAGAGACGTGTGCCAAAATGTGCAATCACTTTCATGTGCATTCACGCTGGCTGTGAGGTTTTGTAAGGGTGTGCAAGTTTAGCCAAACGAGCACCGAGTTCCCAGTGTTGGTTTAGGTATGCCAGAGGTATGGGGGTTACTACGAGCTTATCCGTTCAGCTCCCAGGGCACAACAACCCTCCCCCAGTAAATGAACAGGGTAATTCATGGAATAAATGTGCACGCAAAAGGGGAGAGCAAGCGTGAAAATCGCAGCGCACGCATGCCAAAGGCGTGCACGCAGCCATTCATCGATTCATGGAATGCATTGTGCTAGTACAACCTGATATGTGCGCCAAATCCGTGGGTGGTGCACGCAGGCGCACACGTCACTAAACGGCATGCGCTACATGCACAGGGAAAGCACACATCGTGTAGCGCACACAAGAAAAGTGGGCGGAACAGGGCGTAACATGAGGAATGGGGAACAACGCGTGAAAATGTGGGCGTTAAGGTCGAAGTACAGGAGGTAAATGCTCGCAACGCCCACACGCACGCTAACAACACATATTCATGGAATCGAACAGGAGAAAGGCGTGCGCCAAAAAAAACGCTTTAATCCAGAAACACGTACGCCAGCAGGAAGCAGGTGTAAGCAGCCCCGTGCAGCATAAAAGTGCACGCAAACAAACAAGCTCAGACGCTACGATGAATATACCGTTCCTCGCAGCAGTGGTCATGGGACACCGCAGGAGGAGGAGGATAGCCAGGCCCCACATTTGTTTACCCAGAACCAGCCTTTTTAGGATGCCTGATGACCAGACGTATGGGAGGTACAGGTTTCCACCACACATAATCCTAGACCTGGTGAGGGAGTGGGAGGATGAACTCACATCACCCACCCTGTGCTCCCAAGCACTGAGCCGCTTGGAAAAGTTGCTCAATGTACTGCACTTCTTGGCTTCTGGTTTATTTCAGCGGACAAGTGCCATAGTAGGGGGTGTGTAACAGGCCATGCAGTCATGCTGCCTACACCAGGTGTTGGCCATCATGACTGCACGCCCCTCAGTCCGCAGTCACATATAATTGCCCAGAACACCTTAAGAAAGGCAGGCTGTTGTCCAGCAATTTTATGGGGTGGCACACTTCCCCAAAGTGCTAGGTACCAGTGATTGCACCCATGTGGCTCTATGTCTTCCCAGGGCCACTGAGCATATCTATCGTAACCGCAAGCACTGGCATTCCATCAACATGCAGGTTGTATGTGATGCCAAGGGAATCATCACCTCAGTATATGCCAAGTATCCAGGGTCCAGCCATGATAGTTTCATATTCAGAATGTCACCCCTAAACCGGGACCTGGAAGCTGGCCGGCATGACGACACATGGCTAATTGGTGAGTATAAATGCCTCTGCACATGCATGCATGTCAGAAACTGAGAAATGGGAAAACCCCACTAATGACAACCATTATCACCTCCCCAGGGGACAGTGCCTACCCTCTGAGCACCTACATGATGACGCCAATTTGGAACCCCACCACACCACCCGAGGTAAGATACAACACAGCCCATATTGCAACCCGGGGCATAGTGGAGCGCACATTCGGAGTGCTCAAGTCATGCTTTCGCTCCCTTGACCGTTCTGGTGGGCAGCTGCTATATGCACCCCCAGTAGTGTGCAGGATCGTAGTGGCGGCATGTGCCCTGCACAATGTTGCAACCCGGCGGGGCGTGCCGTGGACATGGTGGTGCCCCCACATCGCCAACCACATGTACGGCCGCTGCACATGGGAGGTGCAAGGGCACGTGGTGAGGCAGCCCGGACCCAGCTTTTGGCAAATTACTTCACCTAAAATCCCACCATTGCGGAGTGCACACAGGCCTGGTACATACCAGCTCGCAATCAATGATGATGACAATAGGGAGAGTCAACTGTCACAACCATTCCAGCCTGAGATTGTTCAACTGGAAGAGCTACATTGTGTGCATCCCTAGCTACTCAAAGACACCCAATGCTGTGTCAGAAAAAGGCACAAATTCATGCAGCATGAAGGACTACCCCCTGCAAAATACCACATCAAAATAGTGGCATGCCACCCAACACCTCCCCATCTCACCTACCCAAAACACCATGGCATGGCATGCACTGTGAAAGCGACCAAATTAATGCACAACGCATGACACAAGTGTCACAAAGTGCACTGTCCCACTTGGAAAGAGGCCACAGACAATTTGCTCTCAATATTGAATAAAAAAAAACAACACACATGAACAAATACTTACCAGCAAGAGAAAACATCAGTACATATTCAAACAGTGGCAATATATGAGAATTAAAAATTAAAGTTGTGCAAGTGTCACAACCTGACTAAGGCAGCACATCGACCCCTTCCATCTGCAGAGTGTTGCTGGTAGGCAAATGTTTCAGTGTTCTCCATACAACATGAACTGCATCTGCAAAGTAGACAGGCTTGTTAAGACATGAAGGACGTACATGTATATAAGGAAAAAGTCATGGATGTAGAACCATACATAAATCCACCATGCAGTGGAGATTTCTACAACAATACCCACTAGGGATGCATACACAGTTTTGACTACAGAGTGTCCACACAACTTATGGGAGCCCAATGTCACTGTGTAAGTTACTGTCACTTGGTCACACCCTTTGCAAGCCCATGAAAAGGGGAAGCAGGAGGGGTGTGTATGTCAAGAACCCAAGTTTCTAACCCAAAGACAGGACAAGCCTGCATGTGCCCAGCTGGAATACACAATGGATGCCTAAGGGAGCCACAGAAAGCAACACACTGTTGGGGGGGGCACCCAGGAGGGACAAGGTACAGGGTGCACCCCAACACCCACAGGCGTGGATGTTGAGAAAACAAAAAAAAAACTCCATGGGCTCATGGCCTGCACGGCTACACTACAGTGGGAGAACTGCCGTCGCTGTAATCACCCTCTGGTGGTACATTAGAAGGTGGGCGTGATATGGGAGGCAGACATGGCAGCAAGCATGCGGGTCTGAAAGGTGTGGTTCTGCAGGATGATGGTACGGAGATCCCCATGCAGCACCTCCCGGGTAGCACACATTTCTTCCTGCATGGCCTTGCATGATGCCCTGATCTCCTGACGGGTTGCCTGGAGCTCAGCTAACAGTGTGTTTGTCAGCTGCTCCAGCTGCTGTTCTGCCCTTGTACTCCAGGACACCTCAAGTTCACACAGAGTATCTCTGAGGGAGCTGTGTTCCAACCTCAGGGCTTCCCTGTGGGCCTGTGACTCTACAGATATGGCTGTGCGCAGAGTCTCCAGTCCAGCTCGTCGCTCCCTGTCAGACGTCAGCATGTCCTCCCTGTGTGAGTGGTAAATGGACTCTGTTGCCTGCTGCTGTAGCTCCATCTGCCTTTCAGGGGGGAGAATGGAAGTGGCCATCCTATCCATTGCCTGAGCCATCATTTCACACGATGCCCCCTGTTGTGCTGCTATAGTGTAGATGGGGTTCTCCCACACAGTATTGCCTGGTGGTGCACGGCCACCGCGTTGGCGGGCACCACACCTGTTTGGGCCAAGGTGATGTGCACCTTGATGTGCTGGCACTGCCTGAGGCTGCAGGACTGCATTCCTCCTTTGATCTGCTGGCCCAGGAAAAGGAGCAAATATTGTGGAGTGTGACCCTGCATCCGTAACCTTTTCAACACTGAAATCCCCATAGAGGGGTCTACCTCCGGTGCAGGTGGGTTGGACAGAACAGGATCCCTGCCAGAAACACTCACCTGTGACGGGACATATTTTTCAATGTCCGATTCAGCACCTGATTCAGAGAGGTCTCCGGAGGTGTACCCAGAGAAACCCCTGGACAGGATGGTGTGTAGGAGAATTGGGTATTCACCCATCACCACCATCGCACATCCTCCACTGGGGCCCGGTTGTGGCTGTGGGTACTCCTGGCTGTGCGCCATCTCCTCCTCCTCACCAGCATCAAGTGCCTCATCACCTGCAAAAACATGATTACTAATGGAAACAGGCATGAGCACCATAGCACACACACATAGGCATGACGAGGCAGAGATCCAGTACATAAATTACACATGTCACACATGACATTAACTCTGGTATTCATGCACTGTCAATGAGTTGGAAGGGGAAGGAAAAAGCAGGCACTGATGACTCCAAGATGGAAAACCAACACATGTGCTGCATGCTGGATAGCACTGGAATTAAACATTAGTCTTTGAATGGCATGGACAATCCACATACATGACACATGCCAGCACACAGACGGCACGTACCATAGACATGGCAGATTTGACAAGGACACCCAGATGGTAGCAAATCAGTACTGTCACCCATCCATGTGAGATGGACATCATGAAATTAAACATGGAAAAAAGAGTGACAAAACACGCACGTGCCACACGCTGCAACAAAGCCAGTGTTCACTGATGCAGTGATGGCAGTCACATGGATACATCAATGGTTGGTCACTTCTACATGACAGAATACAATTGTCATGTTCAACATTCAAACAGGGCCCCAAAATGATTGTGTGCTGGCCATGTGTAGGTGCACATTAATCAATCAGCCTGATTGTTCAAATCTTTCAAATAATAAGTCAAGAAATGTGGCCCATTGTGCAGTGTAATCTATGACTGAAGTATGTCACATTTGGGACAGTAGGCCACAAAAAATGTGTGGTAAAAATGCTAATCATTTCATCAATCAGGCTGAATGAACAGGAAAACAGTATGAACAATGTTGTGGCAAGAGGACAGCGGAAGGCCAAGTGCAGTAATCATGTGCAAAAAGTCATCTGTGTTCAGAAGGGATACTGTGAAACGGAAACACAAGGCCAGGGAATGGTTTTGAGGGACCACATGGCTGACCCATAGCAGTCATGACTACACAGCCTCTCCTGGCACTCAATCAGAACACATCACCCAAGCAACATACACATGGATTGCGCACACATGCATAGTCACTCGCCGAACATTGCTTCAAGATCTGGTAGGTCTCCCACGCCTTGGATCTGATCCTCTGTGATGAATGCTCCAGCGATAGACTCATGTTCAGTGAGTTGTTCCTCCTCTGGTGGAGACCCACCACCAGTCACCAGAGTGGAGGCATGATTTGGAGCCAGCTTGTTCTTTGCTCTGCGTTTCAGGTCATTCCACCGCTTAGAGCAATCATCAGCTGTGCGCTTCACAAATCCAAGGGAACTAATGTAGTCCGCGATGGTCTGCCAGTGGGCCCTACGTTGAGCAGTTGTAGTCTTGCACCCTGCAGTCACCACCATTTTGCGGGCATGGGACGACACGTAGCCCACAAGTGCATCTAGTTCGGCATCATTGAAACTAGGCTTCCTTGACGTGCCAGAGTGGGTAGCCTTGTTTTGGGTCCCAGTCTGTACTGCAAGAGCACCCTTCTTCCTCTTGGAAGGTAGTGCAGACCCTGAGCGGCTTAGGCCGCTCTAGTTGGTTGGAGCAGAAGCGCAGGTGGACTGGGCACTGGAAGTAGCCAAAGGCATGATGACCAAAGGTCTCACTGCAGGCATTGGCTGCTCGGTGATGTTGGCAGGACCAACCTCGGTGTGATGGACTTAGACCAACACTGTCCCGGCTTGGAGACTCGGAGTTGGGTGGATTGAGCTGCAGCTGCCACTGCAGCCTCCTCACCCTGGCTACCTGGGGCAGCAGATGGCATTGCTGCCCCAGATCCACGTGACCTGGTCACAGCAACTTTCACCACCACACGTGGCTTTGACTTGGTGACACGGAAGTCAGCCTGGGAGTCATCATGTGCCGGTTCGGTTGACAATATGGGCCAGTTTAACAAGGCCTGAGCTGGGATGGTGTCAGCTAATCTCCCCGAACCATTGGGGGAGGGCATAGGTGTCCATGATTGATCCGCCACACACTGGGCTCTTGGGCCACCGTGCACATCCTGGCCACGTCCCCTACCACGCCCACCTCTTTGAGCTCGGCCACCTTTGCCTCCCTTACTGCTTGGTCACCTCCCAACCATGGCACTGATGTTGTTGTGCGTATGGGAGTTGCAGTAAACAATTGTCCTGGGCAATTGGGGTGAAAGGGGTAGGGTACTAGATGGAATACGTACTGTAGTGCTCTAGCAAGGCTGTCTGGGACCCCTGGGGGAAGATGATGGCATCACCCAATGCACAGGCACCCCGAAAACAATATTTAACGTGCACGCAACTCCTGGTAGACCACTTGCGTGGAATAAAGAACCTGCACTATGCTGTGGGACCCAGAAACACAAAAATAAGCATACGCATGGTACATGCAGCATTCAATGACCTCTGAATGGGTACGCGACACAAGGGGACACCCACAGTTGAAAAATACGTGCGCGACTCACCATCTGCCTGGAAAAATAACATGAAAAAGACATCTGTGTGCGCCTTGGCAACACCCCCGCCAAAAGAAGAATTGAACGCTGTCTGAGTATACAGGGACTACGAACTGGAACCGTTATGAAGTAATCGCGTGTGAACCGATAAGAAGTACAAGAATCACCAGCTCGCTCTCCACAAAAAGCATGTACAAGAAAATGGTGCCCTACACATATCTTTTAACCCAGCCCACATGTACAACGTCACTTACACGCATACGCACTAAGGGCCTTTCCTCCAATTACACGCAGTGACACCCGGACGTGCAGTTTTTGCACGTGTACAATCAACATGCACCAGTGTTGAGGGAAACGCCCTTGCGTGTCATGTCTCAGACGCGCTTACACGCTAAAGGGCTTTCCTCGAATTACACACAGACGTGCAGTTTTTTCATGTGCCAAATCACTCCGTATCAAGCTGGCCACGCGACACCACACGGAAGACCATGCTCCTGCCCAGAAGGCCATTTTCCTGCCCCCCACAGCCCCGAGCATGCTCCCACCTGCCATCTGCTGCTGCCTGCCTGCCTGCTGCCCACGTGCCCTGCTGTTTGGTGCCTGCACGCCAGCCATCTGAAGGGGTGCAGTTGCTGTCACCACCCCTGCTGGAACAGAAGACTCCCGATTGGTATTCCATCGCTCCACAGCCCAGCCCCAGGACCCAGTTGCCCACCCACATCTGCCTCTGGGGTTGCCATGTTGGACACAACACCATCTGGCACCACTGGCAACCCCCAGCCAGAGAGGCAGAGGGCTACCAGCTTCAGTGCTAATGAAGTTGGTATCCTGGTGGAGCAAGTCCTGGGGCAGTATGATGCCCTTTTTGGAAGTTCACGCACCGACAATGAAGGACGGAAGAGGATCTGGATGGACATCGTGACTGCCATCAACGTGGAGGGGGTGGCAGTCCCTGACATTTATCACATCCGGAAGCGCTGGGAGGACTTCAGGTCCAGGACCCTCAACAAAGCCCCGCGCCTCTTGAAGGCAGCGGATGCCGAGGGGTGCCGGGTCCGCCTAACCAACAACCAGATGAGGGTCCTGGAACATATACGTCCAGCGCTCCACCTCCAGGTCCTTGAGAGGCAGACTCGTCTGGAGTCGAGCGGTAAGTGTACATGCGTACTGATTGGACGCTGTGCATGTTGAGGTGTGGCAGGAGTGTGCAGGCTGTACATATATGTAGGGCCATGTATGGATATGTATGTACAGGGACATGAGCCTGCCACATGTGAGTCCTCTTCTGTGTGAGACACATTGATGGTGTATGTGTTGGTAAGCATGCTGGCCAAATGCAGGTGTGGATGCACACATTTTACATTTCTGTGTATGTACTGTGGCATGGTGTGGTGTCACACATGGATGCTGGTTCCACTTGCATGTATCTGCACTATGTACATATGCATGTGTGTGTATTTGACAAGTGTTCAACTGTGATACACCATGGATGCATGTGACACTGACATGTAGGGGGCTGATTGCCAGATGTGACATGGATGGCGATGTTATCACTGCGACAGGTGGTGGAGATGTACAGATGCATGTTTGTCTGGTGGCGTGTGTGCATGTGTTCTGCACTCCCCGTGTTGCATGTGATGTGAGGCTCACCTTCGGCTGCTCATGATGTTGTTTGTGTATGGATGGTGCTGCCTGGTGCAACATTCCTGTTAATTTGCTCATGTGTGTGAGTTGAAATAACATGTGTGTTGGGGAGTGTGATGCCATGTCTGAAGTTTGACACTGCCACTCATGTACAACTGTCATGTGTTTATCAGACCATTGTACAGTGCCCTGATGCTTGTGTTCTATCTCTCCCTGTCTGCAGCGTCAACTGATGAAGAGGGTGGAGACAGTTCTGTGGAGCAAAGCAGCAGGGATCCCACCGCCAGCCGGTGACACAAGGCCCACCTCCCCTCCCATGTTGTCATCTCGTTGCGGAGTGAGGAGTCTGGTGCCGCATCCGTGGCCGCAGCTGCTGAGGGTAGGTCCAAGAGGCAGAGATCGGAGGTGGACTCCTCAGCAGCAGAAGGGGCAGCTGAGACCCCACAGGGTCCGATGGAGGAAGATGGCACAGAGTCATCCAGGTTGGTGGGGGGTTTGGTTGAGGAGGAGGACGTGGAAGGGACAGACATGGGGTCTGGAGGGGGGATTCCACTGGTGCAAGTAGTGCAGTCGAGGGGCAGGGACAGGAGGCCACAGAGGCCACCGCGGAGGTGCCTGTGTGTAATCATGTCCCCGATCCTGTGACTGAATCATCCCACACCAGCAGGGATGCCTACGTCTAGACCCGTTCTCAGGGAGGGGATGAGCACACATTAACTGGCCTTCCTCTCCCTGTGGACGTGGCAATCCGGAACCATGTTGAGCCTGTCCTGGCTGGGATGGCGTTGCGTCAACGGGGCATCCGAGATGACCTGCAGTGTTTTCGTGAAGACTCTGCATGTCATTTTGGATGCCTCTTTGACCGCATCGACCTACTAGGACGGGTCACCAGTGCTGGATTCCTCTGTGTGCTGGATCTTCTACCGACCCCCTCCTCACCTGATCCCCTTATGCGCCAGTCATCCTCCGTGCCATCTTCCGGACCATGTATCACCTGGGTACCCTGTGGAGCTGCCTCTGACCCAGCGGCCAGGCTGGTGGAGAACACATCTCTGCCACAGTCGAGAGTCGGAGGTCCAGCGGGATGGCCACAGCAACAATTGCACCCCAGCAGGAGGAGGACGTGCAGGCACCAAGAGGCAGGGCACAGGCACAGCAGCAGCAGGCTCAAGGTGGGAGCGATGATGGCTCGGGCCATCAACATCAGAGGGGCAGGCATCGGCCGGAGGGCAGGAGGACCCTGGATTGGGAGTGTCTTCTGTGTGGCAGCGTTTGGGCCAGCAAATAGATGCAGAGCGGCGGAGGGCGGAAGAGGCACGGCTCACTATGGTCAGGGCGGAGAACTCCATGCGCAGGGTGCTGAGGCTTGCTGAGATGCCTCGAGGCAATTCGCAGGGAGTTGGAGGTGGACATGGCTAAATCCCTGCGAAACCTCGGGGCCATGCAGCAGGCCCGCCTCCAGGACGTGGAACAGGAGTTCGATGATGCCCTGGCCCGGGAAATCAACAAGTGAGCCGTAGGGCTTGCCCGCCGCCATTGTATATTGTTCATTAGTGTTAGGTTTCCTTTCTGTTTTTATTTATTTTGGGGCGCTTGGACAATGTCCCACCTTATTGTATATAGTTGTTCATTGGTTAGGGTTTTTTGTAGGTGTCCTTTTAATGGGTGGGCTCATGGACCCTGGATTTGTAATTTGTATATAGTTCAACACTGGATTTCACTTCATTATTTTTTCAATGGCTTTGTCATATTTTTTCACTTTGGATTTGTTTTGACGGAGAAAGACTTTGGACCGATGTGCTTTTGGATTGATTTGGATTCTGCTTTCACACCATTTTTTTTTTTTTTAAATGCAGCTTTTTCTTAATTTTTTCCATTATTGTGTATTTCATTTCATTCCCTTGCTTTTGTGTTTAATACATTTTTATTTCATACTTCAATGTGCGGTATTCTCTCTTTGGTTTCATGCATGTCACGATGTGTGTTTTCTCATTCACTTGCATCCATTGTGTATGTGTGATGGACATGTTTTGATGTGCATACTTGCCATTTGGGATGTATGATGTGAAGGGGATTTCAATGTGGGGTGGATGTAATACTTGGATGTGTGTTTGGACTGGGGTGGCGTGGGGTGTGATTTGGGTGGCCATAAGGCCCATGATTGTGGATCGTGATGACGTGTTTGGGGGACATGAGTCTGGGCCTGCTGGCACCTGCCTGTCACTGCTGGGTGGGTGGGGGTGCAGGGGGACATGAGTCAGGGCCTGCTGGCAGGTGCTTGTCACTGCTGGGTGGGTCAGGGTGCAGGGGGACATGTGTGGGTGCTCACTTGTGCATGGTGACATGTGGGCTGGCTGGGGGCATGACCAGTGGTGCAGGGTAGTCCCCTTTGTTGTGGGCTGCCTGCAGGGCCTGGGGAGGGGGGAGAGTTCACACCTGGGAGGACACACAGTGCCAATTCGCGTTGGTGCACTCCACGAATACACGTACCCCGCTCGCCCAGCAAAATCGCGTGTGAAACTCCCCGCACACCCAAGGCCTATCGCGTGTTAAACTTCCCACGCACCCCGTTATACACATACCCAACTCGCCCAAGGCCTATAGCATGTACAACTTCCCGCGCACCCCCAAGGTACACGTACCCCGCTCGCACAAGGCCTATCACGTGTGATACTCCCTGCGCACCCCTCAGAATACACATACCCCGCTCGCACAAGGCCTATCGCCTGTACAACCTCCTGCGCCCCCCCAAAATACACATACCCCGCTCGCCCAAGCCCTATCACGTGTTGAACTTCCCGCGCACCTCCGTTATACATGTACCCCGCTCGCCCAAGGCCTATCGCGTGTGATACTCCCCACGCACCCCTCAGAATACACGTACCCCGCTTGCACAAGGCATATCGCGTGTTTAACTTCCTGCGCACCCCCAAGATGCATGTATCCCACTCGCCCAAGGCCTATTGCGTGTACAACTTCCCATGCACCCCCAAGGTACACATACCCCGCTCGCACAAGGCCTATCGTGTGTGATACTTCCCGCGCACCCCTCAAAATACATGTACCCCGCTCGCAAAAGGGCTATCGCGTGTACAACTTCCCGCTCATCCCCAAAATACACGTACCCCACTCACCCAAGCCCTATCACGTGTTTAACTTCACGCGCACTCCCGTTATACACGTACCCCGCTCGCCCAAGGCCTATCACATGTATAACTTCCTGCGCACTCCCAAGATGCAAGTACCCCGCTCGCCCAAGGCCTATCGCGTGTACAACTTCCCACCCACCCCCAAAATACATGTACCCCGCTCGCCCAAGGCCTATCGCATGCAAAATTTCCCGCGTACCCCCAAGATACACATACTCTGCTCGCACAAGGCCTATCGTGCGTGATACTCCCCGCGCACCCGTCAGAATACACGTACCCTGCTCGGCCAAGGCCTATTGCGCGTGAAACGTCCTGCGCACCCCCCAAATACTCTGTACCGGCCCTGCGAACTGGTGCAGGGTTAGCGCGGCCCTTTGTACTGCATTGGGGATTTCAATGCCTTATTCTTGCGCAAGGGGCGTTCTTGGGGGCGTAACTGGCGCTGCGGGATGTTCTCTGCGCCAGTGCTCGAAATGGCTTTGATATTCCATGAATACGCGGTGCACCAGAATGCTGTCTAGTGCACACGGCTGGCGTACGCTGGAGCACACTACCTCTCTGCGCTGCTCACATGCGCTGCCTCTGCGCTGAAATCTGTGAATTACCCCATAAATTGTTGCAGGGTCAAAGGATTACCATTTGCCCTTGCCTTCTGCCATCCACCCCTGGATTTATGTCCCCTGATTGGCTGCAACTGGTTTCCCCAGGCCTGGGACCCAGCTCTATTCTCAGTGCTCTGTCCACCTCTCCAAGGTGATGAGAATGACTATGTGTTCCCAATGTATCTGTTAACAGTACCACTTTTGCCTGTGAGAGTACCCTCAATGGTGCAACGTTGTTAGCAAGTCCATGTGCCACTTCATGTCTGTGTTGCTGAGAATCGTTTGTCTTCCCATCTCGGTTGAAAGACCATTGTCTAGCTCTGCTGTATCACATGGTGGTGTTCCACGAAATCAAGCACTTCTGGTCTGCAATATATGATGATTTATTCACTTTTTCTGCAGATGGCTGCTTGTCGTTTAAACTCTGGAATGTGTTGATTGTCTCTGACCTTGGCTGCAAGCCCTGGACTTCCTGTTCTGTGCAGCCTGGTTCTGATTTCCCTCGCCTCTCATCCTGCGGCTTGTGGCCACAAGCGATCCTCATTATACTTATACTATGATTTCTATGTATCTTTACCGTTCTATGTTTCCCATAGGTTAGTGGTATTTTGTCCTTCCAGGATCCTTGTGTTATTGAAACTCGCGCCTTGAAACACTTGTGTATAGGCGCGTTACAAATGCCATATCATATCATATCATTGTATAGTTCAATAGGGTTAGTTGCCATAAGCATCTGCAAGCTTGCTATGCATCTCTTTGTTGCTTTGCGTTCAGCATTTCTGCACTTGGCTAATGAGAAAAATAATAACAGCTTTTGACAGTATGTATATGTATCCGGCTTCTATCTAGAGAAATGTGTAAGCATATTCTTTGTGTGTTCACGTGTGTGTTTTCGTAACTTTGTGCATGGCTGTGAGTGTGCATCGTGACTAACATTGCTATGTCATGGTGTCACTAATGGCGTCAGCACAGTGGTTTCTCAGCATTAGCCAAATTCATCCATCAAGGCATTTGGATCCATGACTAATTTTGAAGCACCTGTATCCATAAAGAGATTGATTGTATAAGGGTTGAATGGCTGTCAGTCATTGGTCCTCCTAGGGGATTTCCGAATAGTGAGTGACTTTGTGTGTTTTGGACTCATCGGGGAATCATGTTGATGGGGGTGAGGGGCGGCATCCCAGCGAACCTCTCTTCAGTCCCCCTCACCTCGACCTTCTGAACAAACCTCCATACTTCATCCGTTATGCTTTTGTAGCCATATCTTTATTACTCCTCCAAGATGTACATAGTAATTTGCATGGTCATCGAAACTCCAGGTCATATAGCAAGAGTCTACTTCCGGGTTGAGCCATGCCCATTTCCCCCAGTATCTGTTGTTGTCAAAAGGATTGTTGAACGTTATCATCTCAGTCGGGAACAGTGGGCATTCCTTTATCCTTGCTCTCAGGTTTATTTTTTTCTTCCACTATCTTGTATTTTTCTTCTTCCATGTTCACATCGACTAACACTTTCATCCGTATTGTCTTCTCAGTAGTTTTGCAACATTGTGTAATGCAGATCTTGGCCACACACAGTCCCACTTGTACTAGTATTAATGCTCCTAGTAATACTTTCAGTCTGTCTGCTAACCATGTTGGCATCATGACTATATGTATGACAGCCAGCTCTGGTCCTTTCCTGTCCCTTTGGCTTTCTCCTCCATCTTGGTGCACATCTTCGGTAACCTTGTCACTGCTTCTGTCAGTGAGCCATTCTCTCCTTCATTTGCAGGCATGAACATGCATCAGGAACTCCGGACCTTGGCGCAAACTCCTCTTTCCATTGCTTTGAGAAGGTCTAGAACATATCTGTTCTGGAGTGCCATTAACCTTACTGCTCAAAGCTCTTCTTTTATCGCATTGAAGTCATTTACTGTAGTGTTTATCATCTGATCAGCTCCTATCTTGTTATCTGCAAACATTTTGCGTTTGGATATGTCAGCACAGCTGGAACCACTGATGCGAAAAAAAATCTCTGTCCTGCTGAACAACCTGTGCTCAGGTGAGGAGTCATCTAGTGATGCGTCTGATTCTGATGAGAAATATATGTCTCTTTTCACCTTACTCACTTCTACTGACAGTTTCTTTCAACCCCTTTCTTCCAATTCTATTGATCTCTTCTTTCTCTTGTTAGTATCCATTTTAGGGAAGTAGTCTATCTTCACATCCTTCTGTGGCACTACCATTGCTGGCATATTAATGTTCACCAATGATCAAACTCCACACCAGTTGGGTGGCAGCTTCACATATGCCTTGAATCTGCAAATCCCAATAGAGGTCCAGCAATACTGCCGTGCCAACTTTCATTGCTGGATGTGTACCTACACTCTGTGTTTTCTCCAACCTTTACTGCACAACCATTCTGGTAACATAATGTTGGTTTCTTCAGTGGTATTATGGGCATTGGTCCAGCTTCATTGTTATCCCATTTTAGCAACTTGGTATTTGCATCTCATTCTTTCAGGCACTTGTCATTTTCTCCTTGCACTGTGTTTACCAGTGCTTTTACTAGGGTGTGTGCTTCGCTTCCTACTACTGCCTCTTTCCATCGTTCTAAGGTGTATACTTGGCTATACACAAGCTTCTGTGGTCTTTCCCAACATCCTGGTTCTCCTCTTATTTCCTTGACCCCCATTGTTTGATCAATTGTTGAAGACCCATTAATATAGAGCACGGCTCCCCCCTCAAGTGCATCCTCCTCTACCTTGTGAGTGTCAATGAGTTCTTCTAGGTTTGTTGTGCTATCATGTGCATGGTCACCGTTCTGTAAAGCATCGGTGAGACATGTTGCAGGGTTGACAAGTCTGCATTTAACTATCTTGAGAGCTGGGTTAGATAGAAACATTTCCTACCCAAAGCCCTCTGTGTTGCCAGTGTGCTCTTTGTCTGTCCAGTAGTGCAGATAGAGCACTCTCCATGCAGAGAGTGGTGCTGCATTCCATGGTAATACTCGCTGATTTGTCCACTATGAATGCGGCTGCAGCCAAGGCCTGTTCACATGTATAGTGTTCTCCCATCACTGGGTCTAATTTCCCACTGTAATAGGCTAAAGGCTTGTTCCCCAGGCTGGTCTTCTATGGCAGTACTGCGTTCATAACCTCTCCATTGGAATATGAGAATAGGAAGAATTCCTTTTGATAATTTGGAATGCCTAACACTGGAGCTGTGCCTATTGCTTACTTCAGCTCGTTAAATGCCTCAGTCATTTCTGTTGTCCACTGTATTGTCGTCTTCCCTCTCTGTGCTTCCTTCAGTGTGCTCAATAAGGGCATAGTGTAAGTGCTGTAATTGAATACCCATGCCCTGCAGTAATTACATATTCCTAAAATATGCTGCATCTCTCTGACTGTTGTGGGTTTTGCTGTCCTGCGTATTGCCTCTGCCCGCTCTGGTATCACTCATCTGCCATTTTGGGGGATCATCTGTCTGATGTATAACAATTCTGTCTGGCAATATTGTAGTTTGGCCTTGTCCACCTTGTACCCCTTTTTCTGGTAGTACTGTCAGCATGTATACTGAATCATTTCAACACTGTTCCTCTGTCTTTCTGCAAATCAGTATGACATCTATGTACGATATAACCCTACTCTCCATCTGCACAGTTCCTAAGTCCATTTGGAGTACCCCTTTGAATATGGAAAGTGATATACAGTACCCTTGATGAAGTCTTGTATGTTTCCACTTCTTATATAGAAATGTAGTTAAGTCTGGGTGTAATAGTATAACAAAGAATGCATTATTCAAATATATGACCATGAAGTAGGCAGCTTTGGTGGGGAAGAAACACAAAATTGTCAACAAGTTTGGAACTACAGGATATTCTGGCTCTACAATATGGATAAGAGGGCACAATTACTGTATAAAATGCCATGACCCCCTTGTCGCCTTTTTGAGAGGGTACACAGCTGTGTTGCATGGTGATTCTGATGTGATGGCATTAGAATGCATTGCTTCACTACTGCTTCAATGCTCTCATAGATACATTTTTATGCCTCCCTTGAAATGTTTTATTGTTTAGCTCATTGTAAAATTGCTCCTGTCTTCAGTTTTATCTTTACTGCTCCTATCCTCTTCAGAATTCCCACCTCATAGGGACTTGTGGTCCATACGATGCTGGGAACTTTTGCCAAATCCTCCTCGGGGAAGGTCGGCAGTGCTTTCAGCGCCATCACCATTCTCTGTGTTACCTTTCTGTAATGCATTCTTACCCAATATGTGATTCTCATCTCGAACACCATTTTGTGATCTGATCTGTTGTCTTTGAACAGCTCTTCGTCTGTGATTGTAATTAACCTGTACTCTTCAGCTATGTCAATCACTACTCGCCATGGTCGCCCTGTGTCATCTGTCCCATGCACTGCTATCCAGTCCCCCTCACGATCACTACCTCTAATTCTAGCGGCACTATCGTTCCTTCCTTCTCATCTAATGGTATCTCAGGCCTGAATAAGTACTTGCATGGAAGGCGCCACATTTTCCCCTGAATCCTTGGAAGCCATGCTATTATTATCTCTGTCCGATATTAGGAACAGCTCCTCATCTACTGGCACCCCCACTGTACCCTTTGTCCACAATAAGCCTGAATGATTTCCCTCACATTTCAAAGGTCTATCCCTGGTGTGGTGCAAACTATCCCCTTGTCAGTGAATGAAATGGTCATGTTAAGTCTGTTCATGATGTGTCTCCTCAGTATTTTTACAGGTGTCTGTGAAGAATAGAGTAGGGGCCAGGATAGATTGTGCTCCCCTATAGAAATTGCAATATCTTCTGTAAAAAGAACCAATTCTGATGACCCAGAGAATATTTGAGGATTCATGGCATCGCCTGACATACTATATTTCCCTTCCCGGATGCAGGATTTGGTCACCCCTGTGTCAACAAGAAAGAAAACAGTCTTATCACTTATTGCCAACCCGATGTGCAGTGCTTCCGCAGGGTTGGGTGTAATCAATAGGATGGAACACATCAAGTTTGTCTGTGGGCTGTCCTATTGAGGATATAATGACAGTCTGTTCCATAGGAATGGGTTGCCCCCACTATGGTGACCCCCCAACTTTCTAATGTGAGTCGTTGTCAAGGAGTCTGTGCGTGCCTCTGTCTCGTCATTTAGTTGTGTGATGTTCTGCATCCGCGGTATTCGCTGTTCCGTGTATGTGTGTTGTGCGTTACCCTGCATTTGTGGCATCTGTAGTGCCTGTGAATACTGTGCATAGTGCTTGTATTTGTGGTGCCTGTGTTATGGGCTGGTGTGTCTGTGGGCATGCGTTCAGTGTCTGTACTTGTTGTGGTGTCTGGCCCTGAGCATAATACTCATTCTGTTCCCCCTGGCATGCTGGCTGGTATTTCATTATGCATTCTTTTGCACCCCTCCCCTGCTTCTGCACACCCTCACGATATGCCCTATCTGTCCATGCACCCAACGCTCGGGTGGTTCTCTCACCTACCTCTGGCACCCCCCAGAAAACCCCTCTGGGCCCTGCTGCATTAGCTGCCCATAGTCTCGAAACCCCTTTGGGAATCCCCAGTGGTTCTGCTTCATCTGATGCCTGTACATGCATCCCCTACGAAGCCCCCCTCTTCCTTGAAACCCATGCTGCACACCCTCTGCCCCATGAACGCAGTGTGATTCACTGACCCTGTTTGGCTACTGCCTCCCCCAAGCTGCCATGCCACCCTTCTGGTCTCCTGGACTCCTCACGGACCATGGGTAGGGCATTTCCAAGCTGGCTCCCGATGGCCTTTGTACGGGGTTGCACTCCCCGCCGGACTCGATTTCCATGAGGCACCCCGCAGCCCTCCAGGCTCATTGTGAATTGGGCGTAGTAAACCATCTCTCTGCTACCATCTTTTTGATTTAGGTATGCCCGAGGTCTGGGGGTTACTATGATCTTACCCTTTCAGCTCACAGGCAAAACAACCCCCTCTACCCCCAGTAACAAATGGAGGACTCAGCCTAAGGCAAGTTAGAACTGTGGTTTATTACAAAAAACCGACAGGTAACATACAAGACATTGGAGCATTCCCAGAATCACACCTCCCAAGCCAGTGTTGGGCCTTTTTGTGGTCCCTTTGCATCACAACATGGGCTCTTCCCCGAAAACATATCACTCTTTTTGGGTGGGTGATCACAGTGGTATCCCTTACGGATAACGCCTCTAGATCTTTGTTGATTGGCCCTCGCATGTTGGATGGCTAGCCTCCCCCTTCACCAAGAAACAATCTAATACATTGTTGCAGGGTCGCAGGATTACCATTGGCCCTTGCTCTCTACCATCCACCCCTGGATTTATGTCCCCAGATTAGCTGGAACTGGTTCCCCAGGCCTGGGACCCAGCTCTGTTCCCAGTGCTCTGTGCACCTCTTAAAGGTGATGAGAATGACTGTGTTCCCAATGTATTTGTTAGCAGTACCACTTTTACCTGTGAGTGTGCACTCAACATTGCACCGTTGTTAACAAGTCCATGTGTCACTTCATGTCTGTGTTTATGAGAATTGTTTGTCTTCCCACCGCAGGTGAAGCACCATTGTCTGGCTCGGCTGCATCACGTGATTGAGGGCCACGAAATGAAGCTCTTTTGGTCTGCAATTTATGTGGATTTATTCAGTTTTTCTGCAGATGGCCCCTTGCTGTTTTAGGTCTGGAATGTGTTGCTTGCCACTGCGAGCCCTAGACTTCCTGTTCTGTGCAGCCTGATTTTGCTTTCCCTCATCTCTGGTTCTGCAGCTGGTGGCCTCATGTGATCTTCGTTATACTTATACTATGATTTCTACGTATCATACCATACTATGTGTCCCATAGTTTAGTCGTATTTGGTCCATCCAGGCTCCTTATGTGCTGCTGTAGTTGCATAGGGTTAGTTGCTATAAACATCTGCAAGCTTGCTCTGCATCGCTTCATTGCCTTGCATTAGTGCTTCACACATTTGCACATCAGAACTGTGTAAGCATGTTCTTTGTGTGCTCACGTGTGTGTTGGTGTAACTTTGTGCATGGTTGCGAGTGTGCTTTGTCACTAACTTTGCCATGTTGTGGTGTCACCAATGACATCAGCACAATCGTTTCACAGCATTAGTCAACATCATCCATAGAGGCACTTGGGTCCATAACCAATGTTGAATCACCTTGATCCATAAAGATATTGATTGGATAAGGTTTGAATGGCTGTCAAAGAAAATATCTTTTCTCATACGCCAGTCACTGGTCCTCCTGGGGACTGTCCAAATAGTGAGTGACTTTCTGCGTTTTTGACTCTTATGGCAGTCATGTTCATGGGTGTGAGGAGGTGAGTGGGGCAGTAAATCCCCATTTCCCATTTTACCCTTCCCCATTCCCATTTTTGCCCCATAGGGCATAATGGGAGTGGGGAAGGCGCTAATTACACCACCGTAAATTATGGTGGCGTAATTAGCACCATGGTCCCTTAGCGCCATGGATTTTAACGCCTGCAAAAAGCAGGCGTTAAACTCACCATGACGCAAAGGGACCACGGAATCAGGCGTTAAGGGTCGGCGCCGTTTACGGCGCTATTAACTCTTAACGCCTGATTCGTAATGAGGCCCATAGCATCAAAGGATGCTAGGACACCAGCTGCATTTCCCATGAGCCCATGATCCCTCTATTCCCCGAGTAACCATTTCCATTTAAAGTCCCCGACCCACCACCACATCCACTCATTAAACAGAAACACAATCTTAAAAGACAGGTTACAGTGTGACATCCCAAGTATGCGAAATATGAAGGAACAGGTCATACATTTGAAACATTTACAAACATATTTTCATATGTACAGTCGTTGTCCTTCTCCGATGGCAATTTCTGGGCTGGGTTAATTTATAAGCTGATGTATATCTTTAAACATATTATTGTTTCACTTTTATCTCAACCTTTCTTGCAATCTGATAGTTACAGAATATACAGAAATGTCAGCTTTCTTTACACTGTTTGACTTTCCAATAATCCTAGTTTTGCTATTTTATATACCACTTGGCTATTGATGAGTAATTGCTTATTGATTGAATTCATCATACAAACATTGGAATGATATGCTGTGACAAAGTCCCATTGGAAGGACATTATGTAGAGATTGGAGGGATTCTTCAGCCAGGGATGCATGGAAAGCTAGTCAGAAAGCCCATCAGAACATATGAGAAGAAGGGTAATCTGTAACTGTAGCTCTCAAGCCAGGAGGACATTTGACAGCAAGGATCACAGACAAACCATGGCAGGGTAAACTTCAAGACACATTGCAAATGAAGGAGAGGAGTAACCAGTCACATCACAGAGTACTCGGGACAACCCACAGCCCAATACGCGAGCCCTGGTGAGGATACAAAATGCCAAAATCAAGACGCTCTTCAGGAGGGGGGAGGTGAAGTCAGAGAACCACACAAAGTGGAATGATAGACCTGCTCTGAGCTGTAACTCTACTGCTAGAGAATATCAAAACCATGACCATGGGTTGGTGGGTTATAATAACTTCAGCCTGCAAACAACCCGGCAAGAGTAAGACATTCTTGCTGTTAAGCCAACAGTAGTACCGTGGACATGGCATTATTTCCTCTAATGTAATCCTCAAGGCAAGGGCGGTAAAACCTTGTTGCTGGCAGTTGTGTTCATCCCTCACACCAATGAACCTGGGAATTTAGCCCATGACCTTTGGGTGAGGCTATATGTGCCAAGGGGATTTACACATTCAGGAAGAAGATCAAAAACCATAATGGGTGTGAAATCCCTTTAGTTCAGAAATCAAAAAGCAAGCTTGGTGCTATATCCCTGATAATGTGAGGGAACCGAAGAGCATGCTGAGTACTATATGTCCAAGAGTGTGAGTGAACTAAGAGGCAAGCCGGATGCTATCTCCCCAAGACAGTGTGCACTAGATTAGGAAAAGCCAGGCTCATTGATTCTAACATTTAAAACATAGGAAAGGAATTCCCTCTTTAGTTGTAGCTAAAACCCCAAAACGTTGGCGTTCATCCAACCTCAAGCTGGTGTCTTTGACAAATATGAGTGGCTTGAATGTTCTGTTTGTCTCATGTTTTTTACAAATAGTGCCAGGATTAAGATCAGCATGATTCAAAACAAAGGTTCTACCTACATAAAAAGCATCCCAGTTTGAGGAATGTCTGACTGCCATTTGAGTCCGAGATTCTAAGGTGAGCTCTTCCAGAGGCAGCAGGATATGATCTTTATAGTTCTGAGAATTGTGATACCTCCCTGAGGTAGGGCCCTTGTAAACACCAGTATTCAACACCAAGTTCCCCTGGGTATATATGCAAAGTTTGTTTAGAGATTTGGAATTGCTACCAAGCATCATAATCTAGTATTAAATTATATGGAATGTCCATACCTTGTTGCGGTGTAAGGAACCATGTTAAATGAACCTTCAGCCACAAGTATTTCCTCATATGTAATGTACTTACAAAAGGTAGTGTACAAACATGTCATGACCTCTAAGACATTGGGTCTCATTACAAGTTGGCCGGTGTGGAATTAACATTTTGATATTAACGTATACCGGCACGTTTCCACATCAGCAAACTACAAGTATGCTAAGAGGTAATTCTGCCACCCTACCGGCAAGAATCTACAGGTGCCGGTAATATCGGCACTTGTAATACTGGCAAAGTCCCCCACAGAGTCCTATGGGACTCCATGGAATGGGAACTAACACTGCATACCGGCACTCATAATCTGGCGGTAATAATGCTGGACCGAGTGCAAATAACAAAAATTCCATTTGCCGGTATCTTCACAGATTTACAGCCAGGATACCAGCAAGGTTGTAACAAGCTCCATTGTCCTTTACATCCACGGACAAATCAAAACTATAATCCTATCAGATTCTATTTTTGGAAGAATAAGTGATTATTTTTATTTTTGTTTATGTTATAAAACAGGACCATCATAAGAACCATGCACAACTATGCAGCACCATGTCCATGCAGAGAAAGAGTAATGTAGCTGTCAAAAATGTTTCTATGTTTAATTTCTTTTTGTCAGCCGAAATGGCCACATCACAGATATATCTTGACACTATTTAAGACCAAGTGCATCTTTGGTACACATTGTACACAGCCTCAGGGTGATGTTTACAGTCACAATTTGGTGGCTCATTTGCTTGCAATGTGTGTGGAAGCACACACACCATCATGAGCAGGCTCACAACACAATCATGGTGCAAGTGTGAGGGTATTGTGAGGTAGGCATCCTCTCAAGCAGGTACACATTCAGGCACAAGTCGCTGCCTGTAGTAGCAATGGCTTCAGGATTCAAAGCCTGTCTATGATACTTTGGGGAATCAACGTTCATACATAGTGTGAACCTTGCCAACTGGGTTAAACCCTAAACATGTATGTCTGATTAACCTTTTGCAAAAGGTTTCCACCTCTACGTTACTGTGCAGGTGACTGTAATTGCCTTTGCCCTGACATTGTTTGTGATACTGATGATCAAAGTAGTCAATTGATCCTGGCTTCAGAACTCAACAAATGGGTGGCAAGGGGCCACTCGGGTGAAGTGTCTGAATAAATGGACACTTACTAAAACAAATGGGCATCTCTTCTGCATGTGCAGATTGCCCCTCACACAATGTGTGGACTCGCTGGCCAAACCATGTGAGGGCCTCAGTGCATGCCTCCATGACCTTATGTGTGTGTGCGTTGTCACATGCCATGGACTTGGTGGCCCTGCTAATCGTATTGCTGATGACTTTGATGTGGCATGCACGGACCTGTGGACTGTGGCTGAGAGTCTCCACATGCTCAGGGGTCCCTTTGGGTGTGACCATTTTCTTCACAGGACTGTGTATCGGTGTCAAGACAGATCTAGCCTGCTGCACTTCACTGGATGATGCTGCCTCCTCTGGGGTGGTTGCACTCGTGGCCACTTAAAAATCCTGGTAGGACCGGCTTGGTGAAGCGGACCTGATGGCATGGGTGTGCCTGGGTGATGAGGCCATGGTGGTTTGGGTGCGCCGACGTGGTGAGGCCCTGGTTGCTTAAGTGCGCTGAGGTGGTGTGACACTGCTGTGGTGGGGTGGGTCCTCTGCCGTGGCCCTTCGTGGGGTGGTGGTGCTTTGGAGGCATGTCTGGGCACATGTTGGGATGGGCCTGCTTCCTCGTCATCCACGCTGGCCTCGGATGATGCCTGCACGCCTGTAGGGAACATAGGGTATGGCATGAGGACAGAGACCATCACATATTTGTTCATGCATTTCAGTTCGGGGAGGCGGTTGGGGGTTGTACAGGACAGTTTCCCTCATGCTTGGGCCTGGCCCGCTTTGTTTTTGCAATGGGTCAGTATTACTGGGGCATGCTACATGAGGGAGACACTGTTTGGAATTGTTGGCCTAGCCATTTCATGCATATGATGCATATGCCCACCTGACAATGCTGTGCTCTCGTCATGGATGTGTGTAGCTTGATGTAGCATGGTGCTTGCATGTGTCCATTGGCTGCCCTACCCACTTATCTGGATCACAGGGGTTGCCTAGGTGAACTGGGACATGTGTGCTGGCGTGGGTGCCTGTGATCGCTCCCATGCACTGCACTCACTCACAGTGCCTGGCTGTCATGTATTCAGACTGGGGATGGGGTAGTGGCCTATTCACAATGCTATTTGTAAGGGGGATGACTCGACTCACTTTCAGCCTCCTGGGTGCCGTTGCATGTCTCCACACCTCCTACTCCCTCGATGGATGCCATGTCAATGAGGGTGAACTGCTATTCCCATGGTGCCAGCTTCGGTGGTGGTGGACCTCCGCCAGTCACCATGCTCTCACTCCTGTCCTGTACCAAGAGGCCCGGACATGGACCTGCAGGTCCTCAAGTCGCTTGTGGCAGTCCTCGCCATCCCTGGCCACATGCCCCACCACAGTGACCTTCTTGCTGATGTCTGCCCAGATCCGGTCTTCTTCTGTTGGGGACCACATAGTTGATCCTGGTGGGAAATCACCTCCTCCATCAGTATTGTAAGGTCAAAATCCTAGAACTTGGGCTTGCGCAGACTATCCAGGGCAGACTTGCCCCTCAGACGCTCCTGGCACATTTTCTAATATTTGTTGGAGTGGATGGCTTAAGAGGGGCTCCGATTATAGGTGGATTGTGATTTCCAAAATGGCCACCGGTTTGTTTCCCATTCCGGTGGTGACGCATTTCCCATGGCGCTAATAGCGCGCACTAGTAGCGTACGCTATTAGCGTTTGCCGCCGGCACTAATGCAATGTTTGCTGTGTTTTCGGGTTTCCAGGCAATATTACTGCTGAACGGTATTAGGGTTAACGTCTGAGCCATGTGCGCGTGCCCACCGAGTCGTGATGGGGCCTTGTTTGCTCCACAAATCATGGCGTTAACGCAAATAATGCTTGGCGGTATATGCACACGGATACTGCCCAATTCGTGATGAGGCCCATAATATGTTTGGTCTATTGGATACGTTTCGGTAAATACGCTATTAAATTGTTAGTTGCAATGGACACAGTTCACTTCAGTTATAAATATTATATTGTTTAGTTTGATATTTCTTTTTGAGAATATAGCCTACTTTCTGTTTCCTATCTCATATAAAAGGATTGACTCCTCATTACGTGATCATCCATTTTGAATGTGCTTGTAAAATGGAATTAACAGGCAAAATAATTATGACATTTGTTCTTTCTTTTTTCTAAATAATTTTGATTGAAACACGTCTTGCATAATAATGATATGCTTGTTTACTTAACTTATTGATGTGCAGTTTTTTCGTTTTGAATGTAATCACTGTGTGCTACTGAATGTGTTTGAAATTGTGAAAGGTTTCAATTGTAAACCATAACATAATTAATACAAAAAACGTGTGATTATATTATATTGTGTGGTTATTTCATGTTTCTAGGCGACACAGACGCTCACATATGCAGTTCTGTTACGACTATTGTTATGCTGCACCTTGCTAAGCTTCGTGCTACACATACTGTATATACACTCTGTTCATAACGTGGAAGAGAGTGCAGGGCTTGAAGCTGTTACAGTGCCTACAGGTTGAGAGACTACTCACATTTCGACTGCTACCACCCACATCTGCATGTGCTGGCCCTGCACACAAAGCAGAGGCTACTCACCAAAACTAAAGGTCTGGTATAGGGGCAAAAGGTGCATGGTGTATTGGCCAATATTTCAAGTACAGGTTACTTATGGTTGTACCTGTAATATTGGTAATAGTAACACCTCTGTCTTTCCAGCTCTGTAGTTTATGATTACCCCACAAAGTCCCTTGTAAACACATTTAGCAGTGTTCCAGTGCACTATTCCTTAATTACAGCATGGCTGAGGAGGCAACACACACTTTTTGCCTATAGTGCCTTGCTATCCCATCCGCCTGTCCACCACCTCTGCACCCCACACTGGAATTCTCTTGCCTCCCCTCCTCTGATTTTTCTTAGAGAAAAACAAAGCATTCACTTAAGACCCATCTGGGCATTGACCTTAGTACATTTTTGTTTTAATTCATCCTCACTTAGTGGATGATTAAGGCTGAGGCACCATAGACGTTGCCTCTTCCCAAATATATCACAGTTGTTGTGGTTTCCAAAGGTTTCTAAAGGCTTCAAATGAACTCCTTAATGGACATGTGGCCGTGTCTTTGAATGAGCATCTGTGGGGTTGGATGGTGGGGTTTTAGGGTTTGGGTTGGGAAGCTTCTGAAGCGGTGGGATACTTTGGCCAGAAAAACAATGAGGATACATTTTTTAATCAATTAATGACTCCAACAATTTTTCTGAACAGTTGGCCCTACAGTTCATATTTTTCATGTACACCCAATACAGCATTACATGTTGGTTAATTAGAGAACAACTTTTTTGTAGTGGGCGCCCCTGCAGTATTTTATTTCCATGTATGCGAAGCACAATATGAAAAGCTGCTAACTACAGAGTTGGTGGTTGTCGTCTGCTGTGCTCTTGGGCACGTGACAGTTGTTTCTTCAAACGACAAGAGGACCACCTTTGGCAAAACTGGCATATTTATGATTACTGCATAGTGGAGAATGCCATGTCCCTGTTTTATCAAACCTTAGCACTCATAGACCTGTCTAGCAAACCTGAAACCATGAAAAAATTGCCTAATATCGGGGTCCTTCTTGTCCCTTTTATGTGATATAACATTAAGCACGGATTGTGAAGCTGTTTCAGCGATCTGAAGCGTGTGTCTTTCCAGGGGTAGTGGGTTATATCTGCTGTCAGCCTTAGCCAGCATATTCAATGGTGAGGGGTCATGGAACATGTACATGTGGTCTATAAAATCAGGATAGCCACATGTTGCAGACCACAGCACCAATACTTGAGAGGGCAGTCTGTGCTGAATAAATCAGGTGCAGGGCGTGCAGTCCTGGCCTTTGTATCGGGGTAAAGTACTAAGTCAGTAACACAGCAATTCTACAATGATCATGGGAAAGGGTGGTAACAGAACATCCTGATTCACACCTGTCTAAACATACTTACACATATCTAAATTCCAATGTCCTAAATGCTTGTGGAATCAGTGAAGAAACGACTCCAAAAGACAGTGATTGGCTTTGCTCTTTGCAAGATAAGGGGTGTAACGCACTCAGAGTGGAAACCACAGGCCTATCAAAGGACATTTTGTAAACTGTAAAATGTATTTGGTCCAAAATGATAGAGCTCACTGAGACATGTCATCAGAACGATTCGTTCGCATTTGTCCTTGGATTTCATGTAACTGAGTCGCATTATGCTATAAAAAGAGCTGTTATTTACAGCTCACCAGCAGATTGCCGTCTGCTTTCAGTAACAAACACTCTGGCAAGGGATGAACAGGTGGAGACAGTTTTCTCAGCAGGACACTTCTGCAGTATTCCAACTGTTGTAGCAACAAATATTTAAGTAGCAAAAAAAATGGCATCAGCACATGAGAAATGATGCATTGAAGTAAAACAGCAAGTCAACAAAGCTGTACAATTCCGCATGATAGTGATGCTGACAGTGTAGAATTTCTTTAAAGTTATTCTTGTGCATAAAATACATATTTGCTGAATGTCTGAGGACAGGAACTCCCCTACACCATGCCAGATGCAAGTCAGTATCATCACATATACTTTAGCCATGATGAATGGTATTCTTCCACATTGGATCAGACGATCACAATGTAATGCATCGCTTCATAAACAAACAGACACTTTTTTGCACTTTGCCATTCTGCACAGCCACATTCAGGCTTCCTTCTGCCCATAAACCAAACAAAATAAAGGAATTCAAGAATCTCTGGTCACCGCATCTCAACGTATTTGCAACCCATATTGGCAGATATGGAATAGAGCCTATAATAAACATCACCGGAAATGACATACTGCAGACCAGAGCATATGGTTTCAGTTACAGTATGATGAAAATATGCATAGGGCTACTTTTCCATACAGTAGTTTCAGTGCAGTGATTAGCAGCAAACAATTACACTTGAGCCCATGTCGCCCCCTACTGAAGCTGACTTTGGCATTGCACACATGTGGGGTGTCAAGAGATACCGCAAAGAACAAAGATAACTGTGATTAGAATACAACTGTGTCTGCAGCCAGGACATTGAATTGCGTGGTGCCTATATATTAGCTCAAGCACCCCAAAATACTTCCTACCAAGCTTGTGCCAGTGAATGTGGCAAAGAAGAAGAGAACTCAGCATTGTTCCTGGGAATCACCATCGAGACGGTAAACCACTATTGAGCTGCCAAAATCCCTCCCTTTCTTATTTTGCTTACTCCGCTGTGTTCTGTATACATTCTATGTTCATTATGTTATGTTAAGTTGCAGGGATGTACAACATGCACCACTTTCATTTTCATGGTCCACCGATGCCCTGGTATGATCGCTGGTGCACTCTACTTCTCTCTCTCCCTCATGTTTTCTCTCTCTTATACATTAGGTGTACATTAAGTTATGTTGTGTTAGGTTCTGCAGACGCCTGCCATTTGCTTGGTCTCCGGGTGACATGGCATCCTCCCTCTGTGATTTCCCTCTATCTCTCTAGGTTATTGTGGTGTGATCTTTATCATCTCTGTCTGTCTACCCATGATTTGCCTTCTCTCTTCGGACCACAAAGTGGATCAAAGCTGCCAGGGGTAGAGCTGGCTGGACTGTTCCTCCCTGGGCCAGAGCTCTTAAAAACGACAAAATCCTTCAGATGCCAGACTGACTGGAAGCAATTGAGTGCTGCAATGCCTTCTGAGATTCTGTATAGATAGGGAGAGGCACTCTTCTTGATTTGAGTAAAGTTGTAGATGTTCCCGGGTGGCCCCTCCATATGGGCTTCCGCAGAAAGTGAGCGAGAGGGAGTAGAGTCTAGGTTGCAGGGGCAGGTTGATTATGCCCTGGCGGCACTGTACACATTAAAATGATAGGCTCTGTGACCCTGCATGGTAATGTTGGCACCACTGCTCCCCATACACCATTGATCTATTACAATCTGCAGAGGCTTATAACAACTCCTACTTGGCAAGGAAGAAAGGTTCCATATCTTTTTAGAGTGTTTCCTTGGTTTCATTCCGCAAGACGACTTTCCCTATGTTCTAGTGAATTTCTTGATTACTAGTGAGCTCATCACATGGGCCTCATTACAAGTCTGCTGGTAACCCTGCCAGTACTACCGGTGAGATGCTGCCGGACTTGTTACGGCTTGCTTACCATGGCCGCTGTGTCCGGTGGGGTCTGCCCTATTGGCACAGTGGCTCCGGCAGACAAACCTATAGTGTGCAGGTCCGGAAACAACAGTGCCGGTAGGCTTACTGGCACAAATGTTTCTGCACCGGCACAAATGTAATGAAGCCCCTGGAATTTAATAGCACCCTAAATTGCACAGATGGAAGTTACTATATGGTGGTAATAGAAATGGCTGCTGGGTTGATTGTGGCACTCACTTTTGGGCACAATTGAAAAACACTCACAGAAAAATGTCACATTCAAGCTGTAAGTGATTTCAATCAGGCACACACCCAAGTCTCGGCCAGCTTTTAGTGTGCAAATTAAACCCTTATTTATTTTTATCTATAAGTTCGATATTCTGATTGATATACCACTCATATCACACCCTTCTCAAAACACCCCCAGGTTACACTGAACCAGGAATCAGGCTAGTTTGCAAAGGTAAATATTTATTTATTTAGTTAGAATTGAAAACAATATATTTTTAATAGGTAACAACACTCACCAATGGGTGACAAGAACAATGAATAATATCTTTAATGCACTGGGATTCAGGTAATGAACACAAAAAGAATGCAGCAAAGAAAATAATACTTTTGGGTTGGTTTGGAACAGATAGCACTATGGTTAGATGGTTAGAGGTTCCCCCTGCAACAGCCCTAAACCCACCAATAGGCAATTTAAATAGATGTGAGGAGAGAGCAAGTACTCAGGAATAATACAGAACCAACAGAATATCACACCCAACACCCCCCACCCCCTTAAACACAAGAGAAAACGGATTTGACTTTTCAACTGTCAGTTTAGCTTGTAAATGGCTGAACAAAAACACTAAGGGCCTCATTACACGGTAGGCGGTAAGGGTTTACCGGTACCGGTATTTTACCGGTACCGGTAAATCCTTACCGCCTTACTACGAGGTCCCTTTGCAGGTTGGGGAATTTAACGCCTGCTTTTTGCAGGCGCAATTTGCGGTACCGTAATTAGCGCCTTCCCCATTCCCATAGAGCCCTATGGGGCAAAAATGGGAATGGGGAAGGGCAATGGTGGAAGGGGGAATTAACGCCCCATCAACCTTGGAATGGGACGGTAATTCCCCTTTCCACCAAGGCGGTGCCGGTATTTTACCGGCATGAACCATGGCACTAATAGCGCCATGGTTCACCGCCTACCGTGTAATGAGGCCCTAAATGTGGTCAAAAATGCTTAAATTATTATACATTTCTATGGGAGCCGCTTTGAACAGATGCAAGTAAGCACAAGTAATGATTTAATCAACAGAAAACATTTTGAATCTCAAAGGCCAAGTAGGAAATAATTTAAAAGCGATTCACAAGTGTAAATCTTTTGCAAAACGGAAATTCACGGCAAACGTTTACATATGCGATATTTGATATAATGAGTCAATCACACTGTTTCGAATTTGGACAAGAACATCCGTTTAAATATGTCTTCTGCTTTTACTCAAGACTAGAGCGTTCATACTAGGCAACCAAGTTGGGATAAAGTAAGCTCTGAGACTGATTCATGACTTCAGTAACAGATCCCCATCACTTTCTCCGGCAGTACCAGTCCAAACACTCGAAGTGGGATTTATGGATCAGAGTTACACAAATAAAAATGACTATGAAAATGATGCTTAGTAATAAACAGAATAGTATAGCACTAAAGATTTTGACACTGTTACTGGTTATGGAAGTAAAGATAATTCAGAGATTAGGGTGGAACAAGATAATTCAAGGTATATAATAGTTCTCTAGCGTCCTGTTAATACTCACAATCCACTGGGATTTAAGATTTTTGGCCCATCAAGATTCTGGTCAATGGATCGGGACTAACAGCGAAAGGCAGCACATCAGGAGCGGGACTGGATCAGCTAGGCCGGTCACCAGAACTGCACAGGATTTGCCCTTCTTGTTTCTGGATAATTCAATTCAGTGGGATTGCGAGTTCACCAGGCAAGCATTTATGGTAGCAAGCCAGATAGTTTCAGGATGCTAGTTTCCGGATGCTTTCCAACACCACAGCGCTACACTGGGTTGTGGGGATAAGTTGGGGATTGAAGCCCTGCTGAAAATGGTTCAGCTATTGCTTGGCCTGGTCCTTGGCATCTGGATCTGGAAGGATGTTATGTTAAAAGCTGGATGTTGAATGCTGGATCAGAGTGTTTCGCTGGAATCAGAAGAGAGAGTTTCCCTATGTGTTGTCAGCTGTCTCTATTCATCCTTTTAAATTACATCACAAAAATTGGTGTATGGGCCGGCTTAACTAAAATGCCCCTGTGAACTGGGATTGGATTAGAGCCTCATCTCCACCTTGCACACAAGTGATTGGATCAAGGACAGATGATGTCATGTTTATGGTTTGGTTTTTACAATCCTTAGAAACCTCCCGTAGCCACTAGTATCAAAATCAAATTTTGTCCTAAATACATATTTACAGATTTGTAACCTCTATGAAAATCACATACAAGGATTACTTATATTATGGAGTATCTGTTCCTCAAAATCCCACAGCTGTGAGACCTCGTTTCACCTTTTTGCAGCATTTTGTTCATTTCTCCATGAAAACATTTTCAAACTTTCTCCAAATGTATACAAATATAGGATGTGTGTGCAAAGTTTAACACTTCTACCTTAAATACAGTTCCCATAAAACCACATATATTGCAATTCCTGTTCAAAACTTGCTACATAGTTCCACTACGTTTTGCAATGTAGGACCAAAAATTAGAGTAACAAATCTGCCCGTTTAATATTTTTCTCCATTTCTGATAGTGAGTTATAAGTCTCTAAAAATTGTTCATTACAGATTTTCAGCAGACAATGGTCAGCCTTGTGTCTCTCTCTGGAGCTCAAGAAGTAGCCCCCTCCCCTGGGATTTTCTTCAGCAAGCCAAGTTTACGACCTCTTCACACGTCCTTTTCCTGGCCTGGAGAATCTGCCATTGTTCAGTCCCTGGCTGCAGACAAAAGTCTGTCCTACCCCACGATTATCATATGTCATGAGTATCTGCTGAGAGGAATGCCCTCCCGTTGGTGGAAACCGGTTTTCCAACTTCTGGCAGGCCCAGCCAGGCTAGTTTATTCTTAATTGTTTTAACTTGAAATCCAGCAGAAAACAAACTTATTGCATCAGATGACATAGGTACTTTACATTCTTAGATTTAAGCCTGTGGGATCAAACACAACTGAAATCTGTGTTCCTTTCAGCAATCATTCCTTTCATAATTGCTAATCTGGCAGACGTTTAGTTTTAGACCACTTTGAAGATTAATCAGAGCCTAATTGACAGGGGCTGTCATTCACTGGTATCCCAGTGTGTCTGCACACAGATTTTTGACAGGAACTGTCATTAACAGGCAATCCAGTTTTGCTGAGGAGGTGTATTGCTCTTAACATTTCAGGACCTTGTACATTCACAGTGCTTTCTTAGGTTAAATGAATTTTAGTGCCAAGCAAGATTTTGAGTTTTGGGAAGTGTTATGTACAGGAATTTTGGAGTCTCAGCAGCAAAGAAAATGTCATTTACAGGCACATTTTTGAGTTTCACTGGAACAGCGCTGCTTCTCCCTCTGCACTCTATGTTTGCTTGTCATGGAGCCCACTGGCACAGTTCTTCAGCATGTGCTCTATTCCACCACACATTCAGCATGGGTGGCAGGTTGTGCAGACATCTTTTTGTGTGTCGAAAATGTGGTTTTGGAGGTTTTGGCACGCACAAGGTTTTTGCTGCTGTGTTGCTGTTTCTTGCACCATAGATAGCAGAGTGGTGCCACATAGTATAGCAGAGTGGGTCAATACATCCCACAAATCCCGCCTCCCAACACGTTTTGACCTCGAGTCGAGAGGGAGTCGGGTGATTGGGAAGTTCTTTTCTGTCCATGTGGAAAAACTCAGTTGCTTCTCCCACCAGCGATAGAGGCGACACGCTCTCCTCGCCTGTTGGGGTTGGGATGGGATGATACTCCGGATTCCTTGGGTTTTTCCTCCCGGTCCCCGAGTGGTCCTCCTTGGTAATTGTTGGGATTTTAGTGCCAATCCTAGAAAACAAAACATAACACGGTTATGAACATTTTCCCACTACTGTGTCAACACATCTTCGGGGGATCTCAGCAGTGGGAAAGACACTTGCATTTCCTAACAATTGGCAATATGCCCCCCCAATGTTTACTAATGGTTTTAGCAGGTGGACTCTGTAGGTGAGGCCAGGGATTGTCACCTCTCCTCCATTTCTGAAATCCCATTTCCTACCGTAGCACTAGTGCTGACTGGAAGGCTTTCTTTAGGTTTGCCAGGACCCTGAGATTTGCTCTCCAGTTGGGACTGGGCTTGGCAATAACTCTGGTCCAAATTAATCTTGAGTTGGCTGAGGAGGTCACTGCTCATATAAAAGGTGGAAGGAACACCTGACACAACCCAACAAGTATGTACTATGCTTTTGTCATCCCTAGAAATTTTGATCATGCAACTGCTAAGCAGAGGATGTTTGGAACGGGGCGTTTCCAGGTCCAAACCCATTGCTGCACTGACTCTACAGCGGATAGGGTCTGGTCCTTTGGGAGTTTTTTGAATAATAGTTTGCTGATGAAGCTTTCTTCGTTATTCAAGTCAACTCGGGCAAGGACAGACTCCTTCCCATCATTTAACTGAATTGGGAGGAAGAGCTGTTCACCCTTTTTCAGAATGCCAGCTAAGTTTTGTGATGGCTTGATATCACTTTTGGCTATGGACTTGGGTCTTTCTGACTGTACATTCGTATAAAATGTCAATGTATCCCCTTCCAGGGTGGAATACCACTTGAGACTGGAAGGGAGGCTGATATGCAGAAATGGAGAAGAATTCTCGTCACCATTTGGTTGTCCCACAGCTATGACGGTGACGTCAGGTATGTAATTATTTTGGAAGTAGAACCTGATTTGGTCCAGTTTTTGTTCAAGCATGTGGCATGTGCCATTGAGACTAACTTGGTTGATGCTTTGTTTTAATTTAATTGGCCTTTGACTCTGGGTACAGAGTACCTTATTCACACAATCTATTAGGGAGACAGCCTGCGGAGGATGTCATTCCCTAATAGGCAAGCGGTTCCTTCTAGCACCACAACTAGGAACGGGTGCTTCATTTTATGTCACCCAATTTTAATTTCCAGCTCTGCAGACCCTTCAACAGGAATTTCCTTCCCGTGAACGTTCTCGAGCTATCCAGGAATTTGGTATCTCTACCCCCTTCCTGAATTTAGCTACTCAAAGATCCTCTTTGACAGCAAAGTTGCTTGGGATCCAGTGTCCACCAGTGCTGGAGTTGCACATTGCCCTTGCACCTGAATGGAGGTGTAGAATTTACCTTCCTTCTCCTCCAAGGGGCAAAGGTAATTGGTGTTCTTGGTAAGCTGGACGGTCAATTGACTTATCTGTGACTCTGACACCGGGATAGTTGGGTCAATAGACGGTGTTGGAGTTGAGGAATCTGACACAGAATTTTGACACACCGCTATTTGGGGAGTTTCGGGCTCCCCTTGTTCTTGTTCTGGGCTGCTCCCCCCCATTTCTAGAAGCAGTCAACAGAAGTGGTTGGCGAGGTTTGGGGGACCTCTTTTGCTGGTTCCGGTTTTCCCCCCTCCTTGTAGGAGCCGGTCCTCAACATGGAGTGGGGTGGTTTGGGCTTCTGAGCAAGCAATTTCACACTCAGTGATTCGAGGAGTCTCGGGCTCCTCCTTTTCTGATTTGGGTCTGTCTCCCCTTTTTTGGAGACAGTCCTCAGAATGGCTTTGGGGAGCTAAGAAATCTTCTTTCTCTGTTTCTGGGTCACCCCTGCCCCTTTTTGGTGGCAGTCCCCAGAATAGGTTTGTGCATGACCCGGTGTAGGAGCTTGGAAATCTGCAAAAAAAAATGGGACAGTTGGATATTGGGGGAGTTTTGAACTCCCCTGGTTCTGATTCTGGGCAGCCCCCGCCACACCCATTTTGGAAACAGTCACCGGAATTGGTTTGAGCCAGGTTATTTTCTGGCTGGTCATTCTGGGGTTCAATGATGGACGGTTTTAACTCAGTCCCCACATCTACCCAGTCTGGATCAGGATCTCTCGGGGCCCATTTTTCTTTGGGAAGAGTTCCCCCATCCCTGAAGGAGAAGATCCTTTTCCCAGAATTCTCTGAGGACCCCTCTCCTTCAAATTGGAAGATTCTAACCTCCTCCACAAAATGGGTCTTTTTAGGCTCTTTATTTCTCCTACTTGCCCTCTGTTCCTTAGGTTGAAGACTCTCGGAGGCAGGAGATTTTGGTTCCGGTTCCTGGGTTTTCAGGGGCTTTTCACAAGTGGGGAAGGACGCTTCCTCTAAGGCTTTACACTCCCTTCCCCCTGTGCCTCCTCCCTTGGAACCAGTGGGTTGTCGAGGTTCTCTCCCCGTCATTGCTCTGGAGTACCAGACCATTGATTTGAGGGGTTCTGAGTCGCCATGTTCATCTGAGGGTTCTGCTGAGCCCTCAAAATGTGACCCAGATCCTGAGACAAGTTCTGGACCTGGCGCTCCAGTTGGGACACCTGCTCTGACTGGTAAGGGGTTCTCTGGTCCATCATAGGTTCATCACAGGAAGGGTAATTGTCCCTTCTCCCATGATACCCTTGGTTGGGATAGTGCTGGTACCCCTCCACCCTTGGCCTCCCCTCTCCTGGATTGTGCTGTCTGGGCTCAGCAAAGTGGGGAAAGAAAGAAGGGTTGTTTTGGAGGTTGATGTTTGGCGGGTACCGGGGAAAGAAACTCAACCCGGCCTTTGGGGGATTACTGCCCTCCTGGGGAAAGTTAGGAGGGAAGTTTCCTGGGTTGGCAACTGCCTGGTTGGCGCCCCCGCTTGGGCTGGGGGAGTCCACACATAGCCCAGGATGGGTCTGCTGCCCTTGTAACGGGGCTGATATAGTCAGGGGAGTTAGGGGTCTCATTTGTGGGGTTACCTCCCTGAATACCTATTTGGGATTGGCCCGAGGGCCTTCTGGGTCTTTGGTTAGGAGGATTTTGCACAGGAATATTCTTAGGCCTCCCCATTTCCAGATTTAAATGGGGGTAACCTTCAACTCTGCCACCTTAGCAGCAGCAGGGGTGCTGGTTGGTTTGGGTTTTTTATTGGTACTTTTATTTTCTAATGGTTTCTGCACTTCATAAATGCGAGTTGCCAGTTCAATGACCCAGTCTAGTGATCTCTGCTCATGAAAGTCCCTCAACAGCTGGGTCATGATGTATTTAGGGAGTGCATGAAAGAATGTATTGATGAACTCCCTACTGTCTGTGCGGACCTCCTGGTGGTCTGCGCACAGTTTTAACTCTTGTACAAATTCTTGTGGGGCCTGGTCTTCCCCACATTGAAGATTGTAGGCCGCCTTGCGGGCCTCTTGAGGGTTTCTATGTATGGAGAAATGCTTTAAAATGGCCGCCTTAGAGGTGGACCATCTTGAGTGGTTCTGATCCTCCAGCCCCGCAAAGAAGCTGGAGTATTCAGGGGAAAATGTCCACTTGACATACTGAATGCCACTTTGGTGGCTATCCTTCAGGTGGAAAATATCCATCATTTGCTCATATAACTCGAGGTGCTCCCGAACTGAATATTTGGCATTTTTATGATAGGGAGTTATGACGTTCCTAATGGCCTTGAATTGTTACAGGGGATCTTTCAGTAGGGCCCTCTTAATTTTGTTGGCCTTGTCCACTCATCCTCTGACTCAGAGGCACTGCTACAGGAGGTGGCTATCTGATCCTCTGGGCTCTCCCTGATTCTGTGAGCTTGGGAATGGCTTGCAGATGTGGGGGCCTAGTCTCTTGAGACCTGTGGCACTCAGAAGAGTCTTCTGACTCTCCCTTGCTCCCAGGATTGGCTGAGTACCCCCCCGCCCACTGCTCCAGCCGGGAGGAGGTCTTTAATATACTCTTTGTGCGCCTAGTTTCATGGAATTCCCCACTAAATTTAACAGACTGATCCCTTAGTAGGTGGTATTTTTGAGGATCCAATTCTCTGATTCTCCCCTCACTGGAGTCTTCCTGATCAGAGAGGCTAGCCCTAACATTTGGGAATCTGTACCGCAATGACCGCCCATCCATTTCTGGGAGTCGCTGATCTGTCAGTCCCATATTTCTCATTGTGCTTGCCCCGTTCCTACGCAGGGGAGTTAACGGGCAGAACAGTCCTAGTCCCTGCAACAACACCCAACCAAAAAGTGAAGAAGACAACCGACTAATGGTCTTTCCGATCACATTCACAATACCCTCCGGTCCTGCCTTAAACCTCCTCGCTATGTTAGACTGTGGTGCTGTCGGTAATTTTATAGACGTGACATGGGCCAAAGAACATCAGATTCTGGTACAAGAAAAACTAAGACCCATACCAGTGGAAGGTGTTGATGGCAAACCTTTGTTATCAGGCCCATCGTGATGGAGACCACACCTATCCAGGTTTTGATGGGAGAAGACCTGGAAACCTTAAAATTTGATGTGATTAGAGCAGCTCATTTTCCAGTGATTCTTGGTATACCGTGGCTCCGACTGCACAATCCGCATATTGACTGGAGGGCCAACAAGTTGAGATTTGATATGGCATACTGCAGTGAACACAACATGGGTACACCTGAGAATGAAACTCATTTGGGCAAGCTGGTGGTCTTAGCACAGACTACGGTGTCTATGGTACCAGTGTATTACCAAGCCTTTGCCGAAGTGTTTGAAGACAAGGTTCCAAAACTCCTCCCTCTGCATCGTCCAGAGGACTGTGGTATTGAACATAAGAGTGACTCCCAGATTCCCCTTGGAAGAATATATCCTCTCTCCCTCACTGAAAAGAAGGTGTTGAAAGAGTACTTGGAGGCTAACATGAAGAATGGGTTAATTAAGGAGTCTAAGTCACCAGGAGGGGCATCCCTCTTTTTTGTTTCCAAGAAAGGGTCCTCTGAGATACATCCCTGTATAGATTACAGGGTTTTGAACCAACTGATTGTACGGGACAGATATCCAATGCCTTTGATAAGAGACATTCTGGAAGCTGTACAGAATTCCACCATTTTTACCAAGCTGGATCTCCGTGGGGTCTATCATTTACTAAGAATTAGAAAGGGTGATGAGTGGAAGACTGCCTTTTGGATTCCACTGGGTCTGTTTGAATATCATGTAATGCCCTTTGGACTGGTCAATGCCCCAGCAGTCTTTCAGAGATTTGTGGACAAGATATTTTCTGATTTACTTTACATCTCTGTAGTAGTCTATCTTGACGACATCCTTGTATTCTCCCCCACCTTGGAAGAACATCGCAAACATGTCTATGAAGTACTCCAGCATATTAAGACTCATCAACTGTATGCCAAACCTGAGAAATGCGTGTTTGAAGCTACAGAGGTATCCTACTTGGGGTTCATTCTATCCAGGGAAGGGGTCTGAATGGATCCTGAGAAGGTTCAGGTGATCATACGTTGGCCAGAACCCACCACAATCAAGGATATCCAAAGATTTCTGGGTCTAGCTAATTTTTATCGACACTTTATCCACAGTTTTTCTGAACTCATATTACCCATAACCGCTCTCCTGAAAAAGGCATTCCTTTCCAATGGAAGGACGAGGCTCAAGAAGCTTTTCATAAGCTCAGGACTATGTTCACAACTGCACCCATTCTTATCCAGCCGGATCAGTCATTGCCATTTATACTCGAGGCTGATGCATCAGGGGGAGCCCTAGAAGCTGTCCTTTTGCAGGTTGGATCCGATCAACTCGAACATCCTGTGGCATATTTTTCTAGGACGCTCACCTCCAGTGAGGGAAACTATTCCGTCCTGGAGAAGGAGTTATTAGCCATTCGCCAAGCCTCCGAAGAATGGAGGCACTTGCTACAGGGGGCCGCTCATCCATTTGTTGTGCGTACAGACCATCACAATTTAAAAGTGTTGCAACAGATGGAATTCAAGAACTCTAGACATGCCAGATGGGCATACTACTTTTCCCACTTTAATTTTGAAATTACCTACATACCTGGATCACAGAACAATGTAGCCGATGCCCTGTCTCATAGTTGGGGAGATGATATAGAGACCTATCACGGAAATGAAAATATGCTTTTGGGCAAAAGATTTATATCTACTATCAGCACTTTTCTGCAAGAGGTCCGAGTAGGAACCAAAAACAGCAGAACAGTAGATCTCCAACGATACAATCTCAATGAAAGGGAAGGATTACTGTTCTTTGATAAAGCTCTTTTTTCTCCCTACCAAGAGCCTACAGACACAGGCATTAAAGTGGTGTCATGATCTCCCACTAGCAGGCCATAGGAGTCAGAAGGGTACAATGGAACTACTATCAAGGAGTTTCTGGTGGCCTTCTATAAATCAATATCTCAAGTCTTATGCCACATCTTGTCCCACTTGTGCAGCCAATAAGACCTCTAGACAGAAACCCCTCGGACTCCTAGAACAAAAGGAACTACCATCTAGACCCTGGGAAGATGTTTCAATGGATTTCATAGTGACTTGCCCCTTCTAAAGGAATGCCATCCATACTAGTGCCAGTTGATACTTACTGCAAGTTGGCTCACTTTTTGGCTCTGGCAAGTACTCCTTCAGCCTCAGAGACTGCTGCTGTATTTCTCAAGGATAGTGTGCCCTTGCATGGCATCCCACAGACCATAGTCATAGATTGTGGCACCCAATTTACTTCAAAGTTTTGGAATTCTTTATGTGAACTAGGAGTCCAACAAGCGTTGTCTTCAGGGTACTACCCACAATCTAATGGCCAGACCGAAAACCTGAACGCAACCCTTGAGCAGTATCTTTGCTGTTTCTGTAAGTGGGAGCAAGACAATTGGGTTGATCTGATATCTTTAGATGAATTTGCCTACAATAACACTCATCATACAGCCATTAACATGAGTCCCTTCCTGTGTACTTACGGTTATCATCCCCAACATTTACCTTGGTCTGGATTCTCCAGGTCATGTTCTCCTGTAAAAGATTATTTTTTGATCACTCTAAGACAAGTACACAAAGATTCTATAAAATCCTTGGAAGAAAGTCATAAGGGGTATAAGAAATATGCCAATCAACAGAGGAGAGCCAACCCAGAATGGAAGGCAGGAATGCGTGTTTGGCTAGCCACTAAATTCCTGCCACGATGGACACATTTGGGGAAATTCTCTCCCTGTTAAATAGGTCCATTCATGATTCTCTCCAGAATCAATCCGGTAGCCTTCAGGCTACAATTGCCACACATTCTCAAGAGAGTGCATCCTGTATTTCCTTCTTATCTTCTTAAAGCCCACGTAGAAGACCACTACAAGAGGTCTTTCCAAAGACATACCACCCCAGAACCATCAGAGCCAGAAGAAATATGAAGTGGCCTACTTGGTTGACTCCAGATACAGAAGAGGTGTACTGCAGTACCTGGTGCATTGGAAGGGTTATCCCTTTTCTGAGAGGACTTGGGAACCAAGTTCTCATGTACATGCCCCCAGACTGGTCCATCGGTTCCACCGGTTACACATTCGGGCAAGCCAGGAGGCGAACTGCATAGGAGGTGGCATACTGTCATGCTGCGCCCTTGGAAAGTATGGCAAACATGGAAGTACTTGTAATATGGTGGCTAGTGTCCTTTTTGATGGTCTGGTGTTTTTTCCAACATGGCCACCGCCACTATATCCCTGGGTGGAGTTTCCTACTCAGTGCGTTGTATCCGTTTCCTAGTAGACGCTCCGAGACTCTGTCCTCAGCAGTTTCGTTTTTTCCCGTTCACTTAGCATGCATGCTTCTGCCGGTCTCTACCGGTTCATTGCTTTGTTTACTTTTTCTTCGTGCTTGTTTTTTTTTCCTTTAGTATTCCTCCCATTTGCTGTCTTTCTTTCCTTCGGTGTCGGGTAAGTGATTTCCACTAGCTATTTCCTCTTATTGCTCACTCATAGTTTGATTTCGGTGACTAGCTCTAATTCTACTGTTTCTGTTTATCTATCCCTTTGACTCTGCCTCTTCTTTCTCTCTACGCCTTTCTGTCTCATCTACCGCTGTGTTTCTTGTGGTACAGCTGCCTTCTAGCTTTCTCGTATCTACTTTCCTAAACCTCTATCTTTACATTCTCCTACCTGTTTTCCTGTTATTTTCTTTTCTGGTGACCCTTACCTGTTCTGCCATCTACCGTTCCCTTACGGATCTATCCAATGGTCTTCTCCTTTCTCTGCCATGTCCTTGCAGATCCTCCCGCTTTCCTTGTTCTTCTTATTTAGCTTTCTTGTGTATTAGCCTCTTCTATCTCTGCCAAGTAAGAACTCTTCCTTTCCTCAGTCTGGCTGTCACGCATTCCGGACACCGGACGTTCTTCCTTCTATCTGCCCAGCCAATCTTCACCGAAGTTGTCTTCCTCCATCATACTTCCTACCATCTGTATCAACTTCAAGAACTTCCTTTGGCATCAAGGCTCTTTCCTGTTGTTGAGTATTTAAGCACGTACAAGAGACTTTGTTCCGGACTAGAAAATTGGCTGTTCCATCTTTCCAAGACACGATAAGGAAGCACTCAGGACTCATCAATCTCAGGGCTTTTTATGCCAAGGAGGCTTTTTCCCTGATAATTTGGGGCTTGCTCCTCGGGTTCCCCCTGGTCCTGGTTCACATTTCAGGTCAAGTGGCCTGTGAGGGAGCTTGCCCTTATCTTCATCAAAAGAAGGAAAGGAAGCCCAAGGAAGTACGGAAGACTTGTTGAAAGAAGGAGTCAGAGACCCACGATAGCACAATCGAAGAAACAGGTGAGGAGGAGGATCGGGAGGGTTTACTGGAATTTGGCACAAGTTTAGGACCTCTTCACACGTCCATTTCCTGGCCTGGAGAATCTGCCATTGTTCAGTCCCTGTCTGCAGACAAAAGTCTGTCCTACCCCACAATTAGTTATGTCAGTGAGTATCTGCAAGAGGAATGCCCTCGTCTTGGATGTAGACCAGTTTTTCAACTTCTGGCAGGCCCAGCCAGGCTAGTTTATTCTTAATTTTTTTGGCTTGCAATCCAGCAGAAAACAAACGTGTTGCATCAGATGACATAGGTACATTACATTCTTAGATTTAAACCTGTGGGATCAAACACAACTGAAATCTGTGTTCCTTTCAGCAACCAGTCCTTTTATATTTGCTAATCCGTCAGACGTTTAGTTTTAGACCACTTTGAAGTTTAATCATGGGAGCCTAATTGACAGGGGCTGTCATTCACAGGTAGCCCAGTGTGGCTGCACACAGATTTTTGACAGGAACTGTCATTCACAGGCAATCCGGTTTTGCTGAGGAGGCGTATTGCTCTTAACATTTCAGGACCTTATAAAGTCACATTGCTTCATTAGATTAAATGAATTTTAGCGCCAAGCAAGATTTTGAGTGTTGGGAAGTGTTATGTACAGGCATTTTTGGAGTCTCAGCGGCAAAGTAAATGTCATTTACAGGCACATTTCTGAGTTTCACTGGCACAGCGCTGCTTCTCCCTCTCCACTCTATGTTTGCTTTTCATGGAGCCCAGTGGCACTTTTCTGCAGCGTGTGCTCTATTCCACCACACATGCAGCATGGGTGGCAGGTTGTGCAGCCATCTTTTTTTGTGTTGAAAATGCGGGTTTGGAGGTTTTGGCGCGCACAAGGGTTTTGCCACTGTTTGTCTGTTTCTTGCACCATAGATAGCAGAGTGATGCCACATAGTATAGCAGAGTGGGTCAACACATCCCACAAGGTATTCATTATTATTAGGACACAAAGTAACTGGGTCATTCTGAGTTGGGTGTTTTTTTTTATCAAAACCTGTTCAAAGTTTGCCACCAGCAAAGGTGGTATTTCTGGAATACCTCCAGAGCTATTTCAGAACTACCACCTTCACTAGTGGTAACATAAAAAGGTGTTTTAATACATTTTACCAGTCATTTTCACTATCTATGTGGAGGTAGAAAAGAATGTCCTCATTTTCTATGCACAAACGGGCCATTTCCGCAATTACGACACTTTTATGCATTACATGGGCAAGGTGGTGAGAGAAGGGTAATCATAGCTGCTCACCTTTTCACCCCCTTAACTTGACCAAAATCTTGTTTTCACTCCATTAAAGGGAAGTACCTGCATTTCCCTTGTGTAGAGTCAAAAAGAATTTTAGAAAATTGGGGCTAATTATGATTTTTTCATTCACCTCTTAAGAGCATGTATAAATAGATTGATTTCCTACAGAAAGTCAGCCTAATATACTGCCGATAGTATTCCAATAGAATGCCGCCAATAGTATTTGATCAGCGCTGAATTGATTGGACAGTAAAATCTGTGGTATTTGTCCAATACTGCTGATTTTACCATTACCACCCAACTCTGAAAGACCCCATGAATCTGTGATGGTTGTTCATTGTGTTGTCCAGAACCCTGTTATCTAACGTGACTAACAAAATGCAAATCAACAGCAGACTCAGATATATAGATGCAAAGTCAGATGAACACAGATGCATCCTTCCACCTATCCTTTACACAGTTACAAATGCACTCAAACACATCACCACAGTCACAGAAACTAAAATTCACACATATACATACACACTCACACACACACACACCACCTCACTTGATAACGCAAATAAATATCGTAGGGCACTCTTGCTCAATCTCCATTACCAGATACCTGGCAAATTCTCTTTGCAGTTCCCATTGGTCCTATGAATTGTAATGTGCAGCCAGCTTTCTAAGTTATGCAACATGGAAGCACAATAAGAGCCCAGTGCCCTCTGGGCCATTCACTGTGTATTATCCAAGTGCAGGCCCCATTGCCACAATTACCAGCAATACCACAACTATGTCTTCTTGTTGTGCCTGACAGAGGCTGGGTGGCAAATCAAGGTAATCTACTGTTTACATGCAAGTCCGGGCAGCAGAAGGTTGCAATGGCCAAAAAAATGGCATTGGGTCGATTGGCAGTTAAAGTTGGTGAATTACAAGGTATTTGTGACTGGGCAATGTGGGCAAGGGAAGGGGGTGCGTGCAAGGAAAGGGAAGGTAACTAAGTTAAGGGTTAAAGGATCAAGCAAAAGGTGAGCAGAGATCTGAAGGTAATTGTAGTGAACAGGGGCCTCACAAATGTGGTGCAAGGGAAGGACACTGGAGGGTGATGGGTAAGGAAAATAGAGTAAATGAGCCAAACTAATATATCTGGAAAAGTAGGTCAGCAGGTTGATTGATGTTGAAATATGTACCTAATCTACATGTCACAGCACCCGATTCGGGGACTGGGGCAACTCCTTTCTTCTGAAGTGATGCATACCTGCGTTATCAACATATGTTTAAATTAACACATCTCTTATATTTTTTGAAGTTGCCTTTATCATGTTACTTGGCGCTTTGAAAGTACCCAAAATTGTATAGAATATGATTATAATTATTGTCCGTTTTCATTATACTTATTATCCTAATCTGTACAATTGTGTGCACTCTCAGATACGTTTGACTCAGCATAGAAAGGATGGATGAATGGCTTCCTCCTTGTCGAAACATTATTGCTTCAAAAGCTAGATTTATTGAACAGTGTATTAGTTTAGCCCTTGAATAACAACTTTGCAGAAAGTGGTTTGCTGTTTCTAATATTGAAGAATGAAAAGGAGTAGATAAAGTCTCACCCAGAGACTGCTCAAAACCTTACCATCCACAGTTTATACATTATGTGATTCTACGCAAATCACTTTTCATCACTGTCTTATTTTCCTTGACTATCTGTAGAGAAAGTCTTAACAATATTGGTTTATACTCTATAGTGCTGCTTCATAAATTATTATAATTTTAACCATTTACAACATGCATGCATGTAGGGAGACAGGGTGCCACGTGATGTTGTGTGGGATCCGTAGCTAGAGGGCAGGTATGGGTTCTGTGTTGTGAGCAGTGGAGGCAGGAAGGCACATATCGGTCTTTTGCCACACCAGCTCATGTTTGGCTCCCAGAGCAAAGCCAGCCTCCCTGCAGCAGCTATGGTACAGCACTACTAATTAGTTCTCTAGCTTTGCCACTTCTAAAAATACTGATTGGGGTGGCACGAGATGTAGCCTGCAGTCAAACTGCAAACTGGGACACAAGGAATCCTGGGCTCAAATCCCATCTTTCCCATTTCACCAATGATGTCATCCTGGTGAAATCATTTGACTATGTTTGGCACGTGGGAGTGTTTTCTGGGTTTCAGATCTCCATGAAACCACAAATATAACTGTAAGATAGGTTGCATAAAAGAAAAATAATGCCAATAATGTGTACTTTATATTCTTGAACATGTGTGGAAGGGGGGGGGTTGGTACTGATTTTACTTGTTCTGGATGCTCGAGCCCCTGCATTTTAGGCTTTGGCCACCTCTACATGGGCTAGAAAATGATACTTGCCCACTAGGTCAGATCTTTCCAGTCCTCCTCTGAAAGCTGCAACTTTTTTCTATGTATTTCCATTAAGTTATTTTTCATTTTTACAACACCAACTTCAAAGCAAGTTACTTGGTTGCACCTAAGAGGGAATGGAGAGGGAGAGGGGAGAGAGACATCACAAAACAAGAAGGATATACATTGAACTGATCAGTCACAGGTCTTGGTACGTTCAGATCAGAACAAGTGCACAGTGAGAAGGGCGGGGCAGTACTAAATCAGTGTGGTGAAGGAAGTGTTAAGGGAGAAGGGCAAACAAGCGCATTAGGCGGGAGCATGAGTGCAACATGGCATATCCATTATACAAGCTGCCGGGTGCAACCAGGAATCGGTGAAGGTCATTAGCACCTTGTGTTGCCAAAGCAGTAACCCGGTGTGCTAAAAAAAAGGATTTTCCTTCCTACAATGTGATGCGTGCAGCATCCCACTGTAGGAAGGAAAATCATTTTCCAAGATTGCATCCATGGAAAGGGAAGGAGTAGATGTGGCGGCGGCTCGCCGTTGCCATAATAAAGTAAGTGGGTGTGTGGGGGGAGAAATAAATTAAATGGGACAGAGAGTGGGGGGAAGATGGCAGCAGAGGGAGCTGGCCATCGGGCAGCTTGGAACGCGGGCTTGTACAGGCAGTTCAAGCTTGTGTTCCTAGCCATCTGATTGGCTGGCTACTCCCACCTGGGTGCTAATGTAGTAGATGAGTGATATATTTTGGACAGATGGAGAAGTAGCCAGGGGCCTTGAAAAAAGACCCTTTTGAATAATGAAAAAAAGGTTGTTTTTCTCCAATGAAGACGGTTGGGGTTCTTTTGGGGTGTTTTTGATATTGTGCATGTGCATATTCAGTAAGAATCTAGCAGATATGTTGGATCTACTGAAGAATGTGAGACATGTTTCGGGAGGCCAAATTATAAGTGGTTACAGCAGTCTAGTCTGGTAAATACGTAGCACGTGTTACTCCATTTTGTGCTATATATTCCAGAATGGCAGACTTTTGCTTAAGCATGTGCAAGCAGAAGTGGCAGGCTTTTGATAATTTATGAACCTTCTTGCTGAAAGAGAGATTGCAGCCAAGAACGATACCTTGTTTTTTAGCTTCAGAGTCTAGATCAGGGACAGGTCCAAGGGGAGACACGACGCAAAATGAAGGGAGCAGAGGATGCCGAGGCCAGTGAACAAGATCTCTGTGTCTGCTAAATCTAGTTACAGTTACTTATCAATTGTCCAGTCTTGGATGGAAATCAAGCCATTTTTGATTGCATGCACTGAACAAGTATATTTGTTCATTTTAAAAGTAATCTGTGCGTAATCTCCTTATAGCTGGAATGGGGTTTTGAAGGTTTTCAGTATGCTGGTGAATGGCTTCATGTAACAGTTAAAGAGCAGTATTGTAAGGACATGTCTCTGGGAACAATGTTAGTAGAAGTGTATGTATTGAGAAAAAAGCTTAATTACATGCAAGCACCAGGCCCTATATGCAAAGAGAGTTCTAGAGAGTATGATGTGGGAGGTGGTTGGTTGTGCCAATGGCTGCGGACTGATTCAACACGGAATGTACAGTAGGGACGTTTTCATCTCACATAGACAGAAGTGCCTCCTTGGTGCTCAATAGGGCAAATTCAGTGCAGCGACTGCAGCAGAAACCTGATTGGAATTTGTGTATGACTGTTTAATTTTTGAAGTATTCAAGTACTGGATGGTTGCTATTTTTTCCAATCAAGGATTTCACCTTGGAAAGGGTTGTCTGATTTTGAGCAGAAATGGGTGAATATAGAGATATCAGCTGAGTTTTTCTTTTAGAAGAGACACTAAGGTGATATTCCTGATGTTCTGACATACATCCCCTTGTGTTAATGAGCAATTGTTGAGGGAGGTTCAGGAATATGTCAGGGTCTGTATTTTGGTTTTGATGGTAATAGCTGGACAGCCTTTGGAAAACACATCCTCAACATGCAGTACTTGCTATGCAATAGATGTTTGTCAAGTTGGCAGTTAGCAGGATGGTGTGTGTCATCTCATCCATTGAGTAAACCTATTCAGAGACACTTTGAGCATGCTGGCAGAGAGGGAGGCAGATCTTGCTCATAACATTGTCCTTGAATGTGTTAAGGGGCCTCAATAGGTTGGCCCTCACAAGTCTCACTGATTTAATGCCCTATTACCCGCCCGTGGTCACCACTGACTTCCACTCCCTTTCCCATTTGATTACCCTCATGCCTGCCCTAACTTGTTGTTTGATTTTGTTGAGGAGAGCCAGTAGTGTAATATTAGACCTGGGGTCTAACAGACCTGCCATGCACAACAACATTGAGGCTCACCCCAGGATTCTCCCCAGCCAGGACCACTGGCTCTTTCCCCCCTTGGCAAGCCAGTGACGCAATATCTTCCACCCCTTCCCCAATTCATCCCCCACATTCCATGCATCCCACCAGCTCTGCCCTGTGGCTCCCAGGAAGTAGAAAGTAGGTACACTCACACCTGATTAAGTGTTAAAAACCACTTCGGCAGACGATGAGCAAGTCATTGCTAATAGCTTTAAGCACTGCCAAGGCAAAATGGTATGCATACTGTTTGAATATTTGGTCACTTCTGACCTCTTTTCCATCTGCCTATTTGTCTCCAGACCTGTAACTCGTCTATTGGTGGCTGCAGAAAGGAACCTTATAACTAAAGCCCGATTTAATTGCCTGCCACCCAGAGCAGTTATGGCACTGTGGTCTGTAATGATAATGATAATGATGTGTTATTTATATAGTGCCTTAATCCAAAGCGCTTTACCGAGCACTTATTTACATACAATATCATCTGTAAACCTGAAGTACTGTCTGTTTTGCCCTAGTGTAGAAGAGGACCTACTGTACTTTCTGTTTTTTTTTCCAGTTTGCACAGACATATGAGAAAGAATGTTAAAGCCCATCCTCAAAACCACTAATTTCATTTTATTTTTTATTTGTTTAGTTGCAAGTTCTGTATTTCCACCTGGAACTTTTGTAGAACTACTTTATTCATGTTACCAACATACACATATAATACGAAATAACTTCAACGCATACAACGTATCCATACTAAATTCAATAACTATCATAAACTGTCCCCCCCCCATGATAACCAGACATTAAAATAAAAAAAAGGAATGCAAAAGAGGAGTGAGAAAAAACAGAAAACCCCCCACTAATTTCATGTAATACGTAAGACTAGCTTTGTACAGAAGAAAGTGTCTTTGTGTCATTTTATAGTGGAAATAATATTTGAGGGTGGACTTTTGAAATACTTAATGACCTTTGGTAGATTGTGATGCAATATGGTGTTCAAGGTAGTACAGATAGATTAATTTGTTGAAAAATCACAAATCAGGGCCTGCTTATTAAGAACTGTCTGGGTGTGATACAAATGCTTCCTATTATTTAACCTATTTCTAAGCCTGTTGACACATTAATTTAGTAATTATGCCCTTAGAGTGACTGAAGGTACTCGGTGTGACCAAATGTTCATTCCTAATATTTCAACTGTAATGTTTATTGATCGATGATTAATCATTGTATTTGTGTATAATGTGATGCAATTGGTACACCTGTTTTATGGATATGTTTGTATCCAAAATAACCTCAATTGTTTGATGGTGGCTGTCAAACGTCCCCTTCTGCCAACTGTCGCTGTTTCTTGCCGTGGCCCTCAACTGCTGCAAACACGTTACCATAATATTTTGGATTGTGTTCTTGCTCCTCCAATAAAACTTTGGTAAACAGTTAAAGTAGAAACATCTTAATTGTAGTCATTGGGTGACGGGCACAGTATAAAAATGTGCGTAATATAATGTAAGAAAATGGTAGGGAAATTCACCTGAATATACTATAATCCATTCCCATTTTGGTCTCAAACTCATTGCACCAATGTGTTCTATCATACTTTGCATGCAGGTATCTGTGGACAGGACCTGCCACCAAAGCCTTGAGATGGCGTGTATGAGCTCTGCTTTCAGTAGGATTGTGAACATGCTTGACGAACCCATTAGGTTGTGCCTAATTCAACTTGATTTCATTTAACTTGGGAGATTTTGGGGGGAGATTGGACCCAAGTGAGCCCTTGTTCTCCCCTAAAGGCTACTGCAGGACAGTGTTTGAGATAATTGTCCTGCATACTGCGTAATTTGCCATTATAGTCCAGGTAATACTGTGTCGCGTTTGGCAGAAGGCCCTGTTTTTTACGCCATCAGAGTATATTAGGGACTTGGAGCCCTTCATGGGAAAGCTGTCCAAGAAATGTACTCTGGATGTTGTAATGCAGGCTTGCTCCAAAGATAAAATGTTCTTGGTTGACAGTGGTTTTGTTAGTGAATCCGACATCCTTGAATTCCTCCCCTGACCTCCATTCCAGTCATGTGAGGCCCCCACTTATCTTTATTGATGTTGTGGATAGTAGAGCATAGACTGCAGAGTCCAAAGAAGGCAAAGTTACTATATGGTAAAAGAAATTAACAATGCCTAAGCTACCACCAAGTCCAACAGCAAGGGGGGAGCACAAGGAATAAGAATAAGGCACCGTTATAGTTAATTAGTACCTGGCACGCGCTGCGCACCGGGAATACAAGGTGTGGATTGGCTCTTTTCCGAGCCATACCACACGGTATTCCCGTGTATGCCGTGCATGCCAGGTACTCTGTTCCCGGCGAGGGACATGGCAGCCCCCTAGCCAATCAGGAGGCTCAAAATGGGGCAATCCCCGCTCCGAGCCTCCCAATGACTGGAGGCTGCCTTCTTCCCCCGCTGGGGACTCAGGTAATTTTCTTTTTCCCTCCACCCCGTTCCCCGCAAAATATCCCCTCCCCACCCTGCCAACCCCAGCACTTATGTTCCCAGCGCGTCCGCTCCCGATGGCTGCCATGGAAACGGAAAATGGACTACGTTTTCCCTTTCCCGGCGGCCATTTTTTTCAAATATATATATTTTTTTTCTGTTTCGAAACACGGCAGCGTTTCAAAACAGAAGAAAATGCCATTAGTACCCCGGTCTAATGGGCCGGGGTACTAATGGCTATAAGACCCTTGGCGGTGGGCCAATACCGTCCACGGTAATGCCCCCGGGGCTTTGATAAGGCCCTCGCTACGCTTGGGCCTGTAACTATGGCCCCAGGGGCATTACCTGGGGTGGTATTGGCCCACCACCTCGGGTCTTATTGCCACAATAAATGGAGGCAGTACTGGGTACCACGAAATAATGCAAAAGGGGAGTGAAGATCCAGGAATCGGAATAAAGTATGGTTAGAATATAATTAACTCACACTGTTGAAGTTACAACGCAAATATAATGTGAAGGGGAAGTGGCCTGCCCATTGAGTCGGAACAGGCATGGTTATAACAGAAGATATGCACACTGTCCTGGTTAACACCCAAGTAGCACGGGCCACGCAGTCCTCCACTTCCAGCCTAGAGCCCAGTGAGTAATGTTGATTACAACTATGTTCAAATTAGTTCCATGATCTTACAAAGTGATTGCCTTTAGCTTCCAACCAGACCCCTTGTAGTTGTTTATAACGTATCTACTATCTTGCAAAGTCTTCCAAGGTGAAGCACAAGCCAAATTGAATGTTACTTCAGCAACATAGCAATATCTACAAAACATATATGAAAATGAGTGAACCTTTGATTTAAAAACCTGGAGTTTATCCTCTTAAAAGGTATTCTAATTAATCTCTTTTTGATGTTTTAACAATTAGAAAAAGCACAGAAATGCCCCAAAAACTCTGATTAAAACACACCACAACACTCCGACCTGATGCAGTATACCGAACTGTACCACAATTACCCATCTTGCTGCTTAATTATCCTATTAAGTGGGATGTGGGTGTGCTTTCCTACTGTTTTGGCAGTAGGTGGCAGCCCACATGAGGGAAAATCCAAGTGTAAAGAACAATTGTTGCCTTTCCAAAATGGAATACAGAAAGACAAATAGCTCCAACCTCTTGGCTGATAGATTTAGGCATTGCAGACACAGCAAGTATTGCAGGAACAGAAGGTGAAGCAGTTCGCAAGTTGCCATGCACAATGAAAAACTGTACAAGTGTCGTCAGAATGGGGACCCCTCAACTGTAGTTGGATGGGCACCCAAGGCACATCTCTGCAGTTTCATTGTCTCATTGGGTTCTGTCTTAATTAAGGCCTACAAGGATCAGCACCTAAATCAGGGTCGACTGACATTTGTCATCCCGGGCAGACAAAATTCACCCATGTGAAATTGTGCAAACAGCTTTCAAGAGGTCAAAGGTGGTACTTGGCACTCTGTAGGAGTTTAACTTCTCCTCATCAGTGGGTGCTCTCACCCCACAGCAATCCAAGCCCAACATTGAAATGAGGAGATGAAAGGGAGATACTATGGGAGAGAAAGCAGCTATGATACTCTGGAATATATGGAGGTCATTCCACACACAGTGCCTCAGCAAGCGCCAGGAAGTGCCTAACACATTGCGCCTCATTACAAGTCTGGCAGTCCGGAAATGAGGGTGCCAGTAGCAACGTGTCAGTACCCTTTCCAGACTACAAGAATGCCTGCAGGGACCGGTGCTCCCGGTAGCTCTGACCTGCCGTGGGAACCAACCATGCAGACATGGTTTGCACGGCAGCACTGTGCTGGTGCTGGTGCTTCCGTGTCGGGGACATACAGTCCAAGCCGCCTGACATACCGGATCCCCGGGACTTGTAATAACCCGGTGCACTGGGTTATCAGGCGGCAGATACGTTGTTACAAGGTCAGCGGCAACCCGCCAGTAGCACCAGCAGATTACCGCTGACCGCGTAATGAGGCCCATTGTATCATAATAAGGAAGAGCCATTGCTGTTTTGAGCGTGTCTGATTCGTTTTGCAGATTAAGCTTTGACCACATATTGCCATGTGTTAAAAAAAGCAACACATTAAAACTAAAGAATACAAAATGAAAACCGGCAGAAAACAACATTCGCGTTTTAGGGCAAAGGGTTTTGTACGTGAATAGGGTACTGCTTGCACTGTATAAGGTCCACGAGTGCCCAGAATGACCCCCTCACCTAATCAAACTGCCTGCAACTGTGACACAATACAATTATACAATTAAGAAGCCATAGAAACATTTGAAAAAAGAAGTCATTTGTGTATAATGTGCAACGTCTGTACTACGTATAAAGCACACAATGCCAAATCAAAACGGCATGGGTGGATGTTGTAATCGAACCCAGCTCTCACGACTGCTTCTCATTTAGAGCCCTGTGTCCTATTCATTGGCTAATGCACAGTGATAAGAAGAAGCCTGTTGAAGCGTAGATGAGCAGTAACCCTTCCTCACACATTGCAATATGCTTGCCTTGAGCAAACCTTGCGCGTGGCAGCCATATTTGCATATTGTGCCATACAACAGAGTCTCTGTACAGATGTATTTATTTTCTCTTTAGGCATATCAACAATGAGAAAAAAGAAATACGATCCTGACATCTGTTTTTATTTAATGTGAATGTAATATATGTTTATGTTGCTTTACATGTGAAGCACGGATGAGTAAAAGAACAATGTTAGGACTCATCTGCAAACTGTTGGGAAACATAAGGCATATCTTCTGTCCAGCCCTGTTGCACATCCCGCCTTCGTACAGAGCTTTGCCTGCCTGAGACTGAGCACTGCTTTTGTATATAGAGGCATCTGTCAACCCCGACTGGCATCTCAGACTCAAGCATTATCCCAAAGAGACATGATTACTGAACAGACCAGAGCAGCAGCACCCAAGTGAATGAGATGAGCAGCTGTGACCAGGAGGACACTTTTCAGCTGGAGCCAGCATATCTTTCAACAAGTACAGGCAACACCAGTAGGTCTGTCTGTGTAGATGCTTAAGGTGTGTTGTGGTATATCTAGACGGAACACCATGGCTTCCACAATATTTATAGAGTTAGACATATGAACTTTGGCAATGCTTGGCAGTTTTAATGTGCGATTTAGCAAAACTGAGTTTGTACGCCACTGTGCTAACTCTGCCTTCTTGAATCTGGCTTATTGTGAGCATAATGAATCTAGGGTAACTTGATTAACTGAACATCTTTGAGTATGCCCTTACTGTGATACCTGGGGGTACATGTATTTTCCCTTGCTATGCTAATTTGACCCATGCAGGCTGGGCTTCCTGTGTGAACTGTCCATACTGACCCTTTTCAATAATGTTGTAAGTGTGCATGTTGGAACCAGACTTTACTGTGATACCTGGAAATCTCGACTTACTGTGCACACTGTGTTACTGTGTGCTAACGAGACCCAAGTAATCAGGTTGTTTTGTGATAAATGGGTATTTTGCAATCTGGATCTCCTGTTGTAACTAGGTATACTAGAATCCGTCCTTACTATACTGGTTGGCCAGACTGGAATCTGAACTTGTTATTCTTCTTATTGTAGTGGTATATGGTCTTACTGCGATAACTGGGCACAATGAAATCTAAAAGTGGTTTGACAATTGCACATGATGGGAACACATCTCTGCCTACTGGGCATAATAGAATCTAGACTTAGGGCCTGATCACGAGTTGGGCGCTAGCCCTTAAATGCAGTTACCGCCACATTTAAGGGTCCGCCCAATCCTGAGTCTGGTGTGTTTACCTCCAGCTTAGACCTGGGGGTAAACACGATGGAAACATTGCCATTTTTGGCGCAATTACCGCTGGCGATATTACTGTGCGGTAATTGTGCCACAAATTCCCCATTGGGTCCATGGACCCAATGGGGAATGGGGACTAACAGTTAACGCCCAAACGTGATCCGGCAGTAATACTGCTGGACGGGTGGGCACTTACGCTAATAAAGTTGGTTGGTATCCCAGTCGGGATACTGCCCAACTCGTGATCAGGCCCTTACTGTGCTAAATGAACATACTTTAATGTTGCTGACTGACAATAATGGAATCAGATGCTGCTTAGTAACTATGCATAATGAAATCTGATATCTGTGCACAATAGTATATAGGCATTTGTTCTGACTGGGAACACTGAATCCAGGCAATGTTGTGCTAACACAGCAGAATGTAATCTGGCCCTGCACTACTAAATGGACATAATAGTTATGTCAGACGTGTTTTTACGTATTATCTCCTGGTGAACGATAAGGCGGAACAATGCAGCCAGCCTGAAAACATCCCAATACATCATACCATGTCCTAATTATGATTGCATCACTGGTCGGACCTACCACCTTTGGAAGTGGTGGCTAGTGATGATGTAATTTGGGTACTCATCAAAGACATGCATGCTAATGTAGTATTACCCTATTTTATTGACTTAAGTAACGCATCATAAAATGAGCAGATGGGCCAGTGCTAGGTGGCTGTTAGTTTTGGATGAGCAAGGAAGCTGAGAGATAACACTAGCCATACGTGGGTGAGTGTGGGCCATGATTCTGGTTATAGCTGTGGTGTGTGTAGTGGTCAGCAGCCAGAGCTTATGCCTGGGTGTAGGTGACAATGGGCCCTGAATGTGCAGTCTTTGTGAGTTTCCATTGGTGCTGGTGTTGGGTGTCCAATACTACTGGTGATGCTCCTTCTATTAGCAGTACCTATAGTAATAGAACTCCTACTACCAGTGAACCACTGCATAGCAGCACCACTATTACCCACTGCAACTTTAACACCTGCTAGTGGTAGTGGCTGTAGTAATACTAGTAGTAGTGGCAGAGGTAGTAGTGGTATGAGTAGTAGTATTTCTGGTAGTAACAGAAACACCACTACTGGCAGCATCACAGGTAGTACGTGTGATATTACCACTAGTACCTACCAGTAGTATTACTGGCACCATCACCATTACCACTACTGGAAGTATTACCTATGGTGGACAATCATAACTAGATTTGCAAATGTGTTGGTAGAAAGTAAAATAAAAACCCCCTTTAACTTGGCAATCTTCATCATGTGCTGGCCCTGTCCACTGTGTTTCCTATTCTCTTCTCTTCTGATGTCAAGTCCTGTATCAGGGATTGAAGACAATACTGGGCCTCATTACAAGTTTGGCAGTAGCCTTGGCGGTAAATCTGGCAGCCTGCAGCCAAACTTGAGAATTTTTCCAGCTCCCGCGAATGGGCAATTACCGGGTCATTATGGGCCTGCGGGTGCCAGAATAAAATGCTCTCCATTTCCATTTGAGCCCACTAGGGGAATGGGGAGGTCGTGAATGGTGCCTTTGGATGCAACATGCTCTGCTTGCGGGTGCCAGTACGCCCGCCAGGTCAGACCTGGCGGGTGGGAAGGCACCCGCGCGCAGAACTCTTAGTTTGCCGGTCTGATAACAATGGTACTGGCAAGCTTGTTACCGGACTGGCAATCTTGTAATGAGGCCCATTAAAAGATGGAGATCAACTTAAGTAAGAAAATGCTTACAAACAGGTATTTTATTGTGTCTGTTTGTATACTGTTTTTCAAAGATACACACCATGCTCACTTTAATATTCAACCACCTAAAAGATCACCCAAACCCTTTAGAATTGCAGAAATTAAATAATCAAGATTGTCAGAAAATGTATAGATCACAGGATCTATTTTATTAGCAAAGGGGCATACATCAGGAACATTTCTGCTGGGTACGTTATGTTGTTTTGAAAAATTAATATAGTCTGAGCTCAAATGCCCTTCTGTTCGACCTGCTCCAGAATCAAATCGGCCCAACCCCCTATTGTTATCTCTTCCACTTGCCCAAGCATTAACATAATTTTTGAAGCTGAAAGAGAAACGTATAACATTGCAGATAATACAGGGGTAATGCAATGACAAAAGTTTTTTAAATTCTCTGCAATGTCATATTTACTGTTTATTCACGTTTTGTATCAAACACAGGGGGCCTCATTACGAGGTTGGCAGAATGGGTTTACCAGTGCCGGTAATGGAGTTCCGCCATAAACCCATTCCACCCTATTACGAGGTTCCCTCGCAGGACCCGCCCAGAACGTCTGGTCAGACCAGACATCCTTTGCGGATCCCACAAGGGGACCAGGGAGTAAATAACAGGCCCATTATTAGCTCCATCCCCATTCCCATTGAGCCCTATGGGGGCTCAAATGGGAATGGGGATTGGTTTTGTGAATGAGGAATTACTGGGTCCTCCAAGGTTGGAATGACCCAGTAATTCCTCATTCACAGAACCCGGACCCGGACACGATTTTGGAGGCAGCCATGACGCTATTAGCACCAAGGTTACCTCCAAACTCGTAATGAGGCACAGGGACCCTACTTTTTGATGAATTTGAGCTATACTTTTTGAGAGCCTAAATCTTCTGTGCTAAATGTATATTTGAAACATCTTAAGTCATTGCATGGACTTGGACAATTTTAGCTTGATGAGATACCTGGTGAGTAACTCACATGATAGAGGAAAAAAGGTGAATTAACTGTGCTGCTCCCCATGTTTTGACCATTTGGAGTTTTATTTGAGCTGATCACATATGCTTGGGCATAAAACATAATTCCATTTCTCCAACTTCCTCCATGGTCTCCATAGGTTCATTTAGAATATATCAACAATAAAGTCTAGGTTTCCTTGTTTGTTATGCAAATGTATTAATTTTGTCTTAGTGTGATCAATCACCAATCTACTAAGGTGTGTCAATTGGATTAAAGTCCACTGACATTAGTGCATCAATTCTAGTCTTGCCTTTACAGGGTACAAAATTGTGGTGCTAGGTTGAATGAGCAAGAAAGACAGAAACAGAATAATTTAAAAATAACGTGTGTCATAGCATTTCCCTGTTTGATTCCAAACATAACTCAATAGGCCTAGAATATGACCCATCTATAGCATTCCTGTTTATAGTTGAACTCTCAAAATCAGGGACTCTTAAAATGTATCCCCCAAAAACTATGATCAGCAGAATCAAAAAATGCATGCTATTCTTCAAAGAAGGATGACATCAGAATAGCGCCATCCACAAGTACTTCTTTGTAGGATGTTTTAAACTAAACAAAGGCCAGATGTAGAACCATTGGATATTAAACCTGTCTGCATGTTAAGAAATATCCTGTTTCAATACATCAAACCACAAAGAGGCAGTAAGTCTGCACTGGACGATATCTTACACGGAATAGTAAGGATGAACCCTATGGGTGCATAGGCAGGCTTTTTCAAATTGCTTATGAATTTGAAGCATATAGCCACCTCTCCATTTTGAGGTGATAAAACCTATTCTCAGTATGAAAAATGAATATTGGAAGGAATAACGCAGCACGTTACTTCAGGTATACCTTAATCAGTACCACAGGAATCCTCTCAAGATCCTTGCCCCGCATATTCCATGCACTGACATTTACATTATTTCCCTTAAGGTAGTTTCAATAAAGATCACCGGAGTCACTAGGAATGGATGACAACATGGTGTCAATGACCAAGAACATTGGTCAGAAGAATTATCCTTCAACAGCTTTTATTTCATATATAGCAAAGCCTCCTGTGTTTGTCTCAACTGGGCCCATGTCACAGTCAAAGGACTTAATACTAACATTATCACTACAAGATTGTTTTTGTCTAACACTATGCATTACATTCCTGTGATCATCGTATGTGGCCAATGGCTTGTTAATGCCTCCGTGGCCACAAGGTGGGATTACTGTAATTAAGTGTATGCAGTTTTCGCAGATGCAACCATTTTATGGGTGCATCTAATTCCATCTGAATAAAGAAACAATATTACTGTCATCCTCAAGAGTCTGTGATGGCAAGCAGGATCGCATTCAAGAAGGCTTGCCTGGTGCTGAGAGCACTGACATGAAAATGTCCAACGTTTTTCATTGTAAAGCTCAGTCATTAGCCTCCTTCCACATCGCTGTGGATGGCTATTTCAAGCCTTTTGGTGGTTTCCTCTGTTAACAAGTCTAAAATGGGTGGGAGAGCTTTCTCAATCAAGATGGCAGTGCTGTGAAATTCACTGACAAATCCTATAAGACTGTTTGAACTTCATGTTAAGTTTAGGAAAGCAGTAAACACATATTATACACTAGGCTATAGTGACATACACCTCACTCACATCTCAGCAGCCCTCTTTGTATTTCTGATGCGCATCCGTATCAAGTTGCCTATCCATTAATAATACATGCTAGAAATATGATAGCATACAATACAATGTGATTTAGAGAATTGAAATTGACTATGTACAACAACGTAGAATTACCCCCCAACATGAATTCTCACATTGACTCTATTGGGGACCCATGGAAAGCAATTTTAGACAGAATGGGTCTCATTACGAGTTTGGAGGTAGCCATGCCGGTTTTAGCGGCATGGCTACCCCCAAACTCGGGTCCGGGACTGTTTCCCGAAAAATGGGAATTACCGGGCCATTCCGACCTTTGCGGTCTCGGTAATTCCCATTAGCGGGACCGTGACCCGATTCCCGAGTCGGGGGTAGCCATGCCGTTTTTAGCAGTTGCCAAACTTGTAATGAGGCCCATTCTGTCTAAAATTGCTTCAGGTGGCGTATCCTCTCTCTCTTCCTGGTACATTTTCCAGAGCTCTAGAATAGATAACCTTTTCTCTAATTTCTTCCCTGTGTTTACGCGGTATTACCCAAATTGTTTGAATTGACTGATTTTAAAGGGTCACAATTGACCTTTTCACAATTGACTGTATATATATATATATATATATATATATATATATATATATATATATATGGGGTTTAGGGGGGGTTTGCATTGGGTGGGGGTTGCGGGGGGTTTCAATGTTACAATTGACCTTCACAATTTGGTCAATTGTGAAAAGGTTAATTGTAATTCGAGCAATTGTAAAACGAACAATTTGTATACAACTGTGTACGCAGCATGCAAATATGTGGTTATTTGTTGCAATACCGCTTTTGACAGCGATCCCCCATGTGGCTAATGGCATGAACATCTTGTCCGTCGTGCCCTTTACCCATTCCTCAGTATACTGCTTGAGCGTAGGCATGTACTTTGGCAATGTCTTGCATAAGTGCATCAGAGGAGTGTCTCCCATTATGACAAGTCTTTATTGACTGTCAATACTTACCAGACTTTATGGAATACTCTTTAAATTTGCTTAAACCACCACTTTTTCAACACCTTTAAAACATCAAAAATTAGCATGCATCATCAATCACCACACAAGCCTCTAATTTTTCAATTAGCTCTGCCTACCTCCAGATTGGTACCAACTACTTCGCTAGGTAGTTACCTATAGCTCCTTAATTCTTTTCTCAATGACTTCACAACTTCTATTGTACTTCACTATCTCTACTCAACAAACAACACAGAGGCTTAGTTGACTATACACATTAATAAAAACACAGTGATTACAATTTTTCTTTTCCCTCGCCTTTCTTAATAAATACCCTGTACAGTGTTTGACACGTCACCTTACACAAACCTGTTTGTGCAAAATATATTTCACTCTACTTCCACAGGAGTTTGAGACGTCTCCATCTGAAAGCTCCCTTGAGTCAGGGCCCTAGGCACTATTTTGCCTTCAGACCATATTTCCTGTTACTCAAAAGTATCACAATCCCATTCCCTTAATTTGCCATTCCCCTTAGTCTACTCACCATTCTTATGTTAATCAACTCGAGGCCTTTGGATCATCTCCTCCAACGAACCACTTCGCCTCCCGTCCGCAAAGTGCCTTTGGAAACCGGGCAGGGATTACACCAAAGGGGACCTGCCCATCGTCTTGGCTCCTCTTGCAAGATTTCTATTCGGCTGCTCTCCATAGGAAACCCTCCGATCTTCTGGCTTAATGGTAGAGGATGCCTGCTCATCCGAAACTCTGGATCTGAACTAGTTTGGATTGTTGAACCATCGACAATGCTACCATGTGAACGTAAGGTCCTTTGGGTAGCGTGCAAGCAGTGGATGGGAAGCAGAGTAACCCTTACACAAAAAAATTAAACCAACTCAGGAAGATGGCAATGTTTGCTGTTTTATTATTAATTGTTTAAATCAGGGAGTTACAATGGACATCAACGGACGTTGCATAAGCTCTCAATGCATCATACAAAAATCCCAGTTATATAGTGAAAATGTATCATACGTGATGTCATACTACGTGGAAAATAAGAAAAACCTACACGGGATTGTGATATGTTCAAGGGGAACATCTAGATATACTTTCTATAAGGGGTTGGGTTGTGATTGGATATCTACTGTCAGGTGGACAACATATGCACACCTCTAGTGCAAGTCATCTTCATCACTGTGAGGTACACAGTATATCATTGGCTCTCAAACTATAAGGCCCATCATTATATGGCCCTCTACTATTGTTTGGCACGCTCGTGCCAGTCTGGAACATTCGGCTCACTAGCAGCATGTAAGCTCATACCCCAGGTGGCAGGAGGTGGGCTTGACTGAACCTCCCCACCCAAATAGCCCAACATCTCTCATCACCCATGCCTTCTGCTATGAAGATTGTCTTTGAACTTGGCCTTGCAATGTATTCTTGTCTCTGTGAATATAAGGGAAGAGCACACACTATTAATATTCTAGGACTCCATTCTCACTCTATTTCTATCCTTGAGTCACGTGACAGGAGACAAAATGTGGACCTTTTTGCAGCAATTAAATGTCTTAAATTAATAAAACTTGGCATGCTTGGTGTTCTTTCTTCACACCTTAACAAGGGATGATTCTGTTTTTCACATTCAGTGCCTTGAGAATAGATAAACGGCCTCAGAATGCTTCAACTTTGATACCAGGGCAGACAGCTTCACCATTCAGTTTTCGGCTCTTCTCACCATGGGTCTAGGATTACCAAATTTCTGACACTCATGTCCCGCTTCTCTATAATGACGGTTCCACCTGCAGTCTATTCACTAGTTATAGCCAGCGTTAATATTACTTGATTTACTTGCGTTACAACCTCTGTACATTTATTGAATGGCTTGCATTTTCTTCAGTGCTCTTTACAGTTGCACACTTTTCTTCACCCATGAAAGTTTACTTGATTCTTTATTTCGTCATCAGTTTCTATAAGGATCATGCATCTTCTTCAGCCAGTCTTCCCTGTGCACCACGCCCACTTCTTGGGACGTGACCAGCTCTTTTTCCTGCTCTTTTTCATATTCCTTCTGGGATTTCCTCCATTAAATTGTCAGCTCTGCGGGAATACATTTGATAGGGTTTTCAAAGAGGGTATATTTTCTCAAAGATTTGCGGCGGGATAGTCACAACTGCTCGTGTCAAGCAAGGCACAATTTTAGGCTTGCAGCATACATGTGTTAGGGAGGCAGTACTTCCTGCAGCGGCATGTGGCTGCTCCTCTACACTTACTGGAGGTACATCCTCCACTTATCCTCCTGAAATCGGTGGAATTACCACTCATTATTCAACCATTGATAATTCCACTTAACTTGTAATTTGGTGGTGTGGGAAAAACGGAGGTAACCGATTTACCTCCACTTTTTTCCCCCACAACGGCAAACTCATAAAGAGGCCCATTCTGTTTCAAAGGAAACCACATTATGCAAGGTCACACAATGGTTGCAGCTGCCCCATAGATGGATTCTTTACAATAGTAGATCAATTTGAAAGCAGGTGACACGAAAACCCCGCAGTCTAAAGGTGTTGATGATAGCATTGATTGAACTGGGACAATACAAAAAGACAGAGATTGATTGTGTAAAATGTAAAGTAAGCAATTTACAATATGCACAAAAAATAGAAATGAGGATGTGGGTACAAAGAGGTGAACTGATACCCAAGCAGAGCTTCTGTCTGCGTCTCCCTTTATAGATGTGTTTAAAAAGGTTAGGCCACTCTTGAACTCAATAACTGTTGGGATATATTTAATTTCAGGATGTAGGGTGTTCGAGCAGTGTGAGACCAAGAGGGTGAAAAAGTGAAAGCAGGATATAGTAAATGGTCTGAAGAGTGGTACATTTGAACAGGTTTAGGCAACATAGAAGCTGAGATTGGGCAGCAGGAGATTTAGCCTGACAAGATAATGGGGTCATAGATAGTTAAAAGACAACCTTTTAGCAATGAGAGCTTGTCTGCATTATGACAGTGAATGGAGGTGGATGAGGATCGCTGGAGGTTTTAGATATTGTGGGTGGCAAATTTCAGTTCTACATTTGTTGGGGAAAATTAATAGAGGGTGTTTAATTATGAGGATGGAGCAGTAATCCAGTCAGTTTAGGATTACGGTGGAGATCAGTGCCTTAACAGTAGCACTGGTGAGGTGATGGACATGTTATAGAAGTTTAGGACATTACATCTAGCAGCTGTGGGAGTGATGTACTGTTACAGTTTGAGATCATATCAAAGAAGATCCCCTGGTTAGGAAACTTAAGGGAAGGTGTGAGGTGGGCACTGAGCGAAGAAATATGTGAGGGTAGAATGGGTGTGGTGTTTTAAGAAGAAGGAAGTATCACTTCAATATTAGAAGAATTGAACATTACGCAACAACAGCATCCATTGGCTGAGAGACAATTATAGATTTATGGGGAACACTTGAGAGAGAAGGACAGGAAGAAAGAAAAGATGTGTGTGTCATTAGGAAATACATGTATTGCGAAACCAAAGTATCAAAAAGGTTTGATTAGAGAGGAGATGTGGAGTGTGATGAGCAGAGAGCTAATGTCCACGTCAAGGGGCACACCCACTTCAAGAGGACTCGAAGAGTTGGTGGATCTGTCCAGAGACGTAAAGGAGGAGTGATCAACAAAGTACGAGGAATTAATTCAAGTACATATTCTTGAAAAAGAAGATTTGATGGGGTGAAGAGGAAAGCAGGATGGTCGGCAGAGTCAAGGGCAGACGGGAATTTATGGAGGGTGAGAATATATGAGAGAGATGACTGTTGATCGGTAGTGGAAAATTCTGGAGCCTTTTTGTGTAAGTGATGCTGAATCTGGATTGGAGGGGCTCAGAGTGATTGTTCTACTCCAATATGCCTAATTCTTATGCTGGCAGTTCCCTGTACTTCCCAAGAGCAATCCCCACATATAAACAAACCACACTGTGTGATGCAAATCCCTGTGTGGCTACTGCCCCACCTTCTCCACAGTACATTTGCACTGTGGGCGGCTTCATTCCAAGGTAGCACATAACTGCTCCCATTTAATGGTGGTAAAGCAAAGCTATTTAGCATGAATATTAAGAGGATGTGCAATTTGCATGCAGATCAGTATTATAATGATGCTTTGGATGCTGCAGACTTTTGCAAAGACATGTGGGCCTCATTACAAGTTTAGCGGTGTGGGCAGACAGTGGCAGTAATTCCATTACCAACACCTTTCCCGCACCGCCAAACTGCAAGTTCAATGGTGGGGTGGCCGGATTTACCGGCAGCTCAGAGCTGCTGGTAATTCCAGCACCACATACGCAAAATATTTCTGTTATTACTGGCACTGGTATTACTGTTGCCAGCAATACTGGCAATTCCCCACATGGAATCCTATGGACTGGGGAATTACATACCTTTACTGGCATTTATAATATACCGGTAATTCCAGCATTCCAAGTGCCGGTAACAGTATTACCGTTTGCCGGTTTCCCGTTGGATTTACAGGTGGGATACCGGCAAACTGCTAATGAGGCCGATTCTCTGGCACAATTGGTGAGTAGAGAAAGCAGCACAAATATTGAATTTGCACACATGTTTCTATAATTCAAAATGACAGACAATCAAAGACGTGATTCAAATAAATGTAGCTCGACACCCTCAGCGCAAGGTCCTGATCAAAATCGAGGCCTGAATGGCAGAAGTATTTTTGATAATCATTAGTACCTCCTTAACACTGACACAGATGGCAACTATTTAGTGGTGGTAGAATTGTTTTGGTATTAAACTAAACTAGCAAAGGAGCTGATTGGACATATGAACACATGCTCACTTGCTAAATAGCTTTGTTAAGTAGTTAGATCTCAGTGTTTATGCTTATATATCATTGTTTTTGTCTTCAAAGTTACAGTATGGGGACCTGCTTTCTGAGAGCTTCATGACTACACTCTTGTGATTTCATTAGTAATTTCTAATTTTCTTGACAGCAATTATCCTCTAAACTTCGTAGTGTCATTCTATTTTATTGAGGCTCATGGGATCATGTCCACAAGGGTATACTTTGTGTGACATGTTAGGAGTGATTTTGAACTAGACACATACATACCCCTAGATCTCCTTGAGTGCTGGCCCACGCTTACCACGTAATGTCTCAGTTAGGCAGTAAGAACGTTCGCTTGTTTGATTTTGCCATTTGACAATGCCACAAAATAAATGTTCTTAGAAAGGTGCGTAAAGATCACGGTTAACATTATGGACTGTTAGTTATTTTGATTTACCATTCACGATGTATGAGGAAAATACTAAGACTATCCTGTGGCATATTTTTTTAAACAGCATTATTTTTGCTTTTCAGTGCTAAATTTGGCTCTTGAACAAGAGAATGGATTCTCGAAACGCGTCAGCCATTTTAATTGTTGATTTATCTACAAAATCCTTTGTTCCTTTGTGTTAATTTTCTGCATCTAAGAATCTAATGTTTAAGTAATCATTGAGCAAATAAATAACTTGTTTTTTATGAAAACAGTTTCTTGAATACCATGTGTATGAGATACAGACATTGACTAACAATAGTTTGATATGAATAATTGTTGAACCGTTTGATAACGGACTAGTGGTGTGCAGGGGACGGGAGGGCTCCACATTTTGCACCATCTTTTTCTCTTTACATATTTGTATTAGTGGACCTGTGCCAGATCCACTTTTCCTCCCCTGCACCTTGAAAACTTTAAAAATTGAGTACATTATTTAGCCGTTAATGGATAATTCTGGAGTGCATCCACACATCTTTCTTTTAGATTAATGCAGTGTGCTATTACTTTCAGGAGCTCATGTTTGTATGTGGTGTAACATCATTGAAAAGCGTAAACAGCACGAGTAACGCTTTTACACCTTTCAATCATGCCACGCCACATTTTCATGCATTTGTATAGCAGAGACGACCCGCACAATGCAACTTGCATTTCCACTGCGTCACTTCCTCTCCCCCATACAAATGCTCCAGCTTTTGCGCTGGCATGGATTGGCATACGGGCGCAAATGCTGGAGACCCATATGCCGTCATCCAGCTTTATGCACCAAGAGCGTTTATTTGTAATTCTGAACACTGCTTACCATGCATGCACTGTAAACAGTGTTTCCAAGGAAAATAATGTTGGGAGCGCTTATTTGCAATTGTGGGCGATGCATTCCATGCATGCATGGCAAGGGGTACACACAATTAAAATTAAACCCTGCATGTCAAGCAAGCATGTCAGGCAGAGATTACTCACTTGTACAGCGGAGCGCAAAAGTGCAGGGCAAAAAGTGGCATACACCTGCAATCCTTTTGCCCTGCGCCATGCAAATGGCAAAAACTTAGTGGTGCAGAGCAGCCTACGTGTATGTTAGCACGTAATGGCCCAGCTGCCTAATTAATGCTTAGAGCGTAATGATCTCCTCTGTGTTTTCTGCTTTCGCCATATCTCTCCTTCCCATTTTCGCTTATTTTCAGGAACGCAAAATCATGCTTTTGCCTTCTGTTGCAGCTCAACAGGTGTCAGTCAAGCCTCTGCTCCTCCAGTGCAGTGACACGGAAAATGGAGAGCGCTGGTGGAAAGGCCATGAACATAAGCATCGATTCCTGTGTCCAAGCCCTGGTTCCATCAAGGAGCATGGACACATCAAGCAGAATGCTCCAGGAAGCGTGACAAACATATGATCCAGTCTGGATCATTCTAATTCCTCAAGAGTTACCTGTTTAGGCCATGCATGATCACTGTACCGTTAAGGTTGCCTTGCACTGCATACTGAAAATGCACGGCCTTCCTCTTGCGGATTTCCAGCAATAGCTGGCGTGAGGGACATCACTAATCCGTGAGCGTCGAGCTGTATCATGGATTTTTAATGTGCGCTGCTTGTCCCTTGTTGATCTTCGAATTATTGCTCTGAATCATTTATCAAACAGCTCTTTAAAGTTTAAAGAGTTCTCAGCATGCCGCGCAGTCCGACCGCGTCCCGCCTTTCTGCGGGCTGTCTTTTGTTTTCCTTGCGCGCAATCTCCGGCAGTCCTGGGCCCCTGTCAGAAGCGGACTTAATGAATCCTCCACTTATTCGCCAGCAGGACACCCATCGCGTGCCGTCAGGCACCCCGGCGTGCCTGTGATGCTGCTTGTCTTGTTTTTCGCACCTGGTCTATGAGTAATTGAGCAGCCCACTGTCTTATTGTCTTGCGGTGTTTTGGGGTTATACAGAACAGTTCTGATGAAAATGTTGTGCCGTAGTCGTTGTTCTGGCCTTTTCCGCTAGTAGGACGTTTTCTCAATGGATTTACCTCAGGAAGTCAATTTTGACAGCAAAGCAAGGACATGTGGAAACATAGATGCCAAGGATGCCCATGACATGCCCGACACTTTGAGCCAGTCCTGGTTTTCCCATTGCATACTGGGACTTGTTATTTCGTTTTTCACATTGTAAGTAAGAGTCTGTGAATTAGCATTCAGAGTTAAAAGAGACAACTAGCTCAAGGTAGCCTGGGGTTATTTACCGTAGTTACTGCACAAGGAGAGCAGACACAAGCCCTACCTGCTTTCATGAGCTATGATGTCTTCACTGTTGTTATGGTATGTCACGTCATTAGGTTTAATACCACCCTGCATGGCTATTTGCATGGTCTCTTTCAACTTTGGTCCCTTTAAAATATGGGGGTTGGACTTGATTAGTGGGGGCAGAGGGAAAATGTAAACTGTCTTTGCTATTGGTTTGACACATGCAGAAGTGCATGGACAATGTGTCCTGGCCTGTTTCTAAGTCGTTCATGTTGAGGGCACTTGAGGTATCTGTGAGCAGAGGGAAGTGTCATTTGCTGGGAGCATGAGGATGTGTTGGTCTGCATTGTACTGTATTATTTTGAAAGCGCCTATACACTTAGTCTTGGGAGGTAGATCAGTGGCAACGTGCAAGATGACGCAAGCAACACTGGTTCGAACCCTGGGTCCACGCTTGGAAACCTCTGGGTATTAACCACGTTATAAATAACCTATCATGTCATGTCATGACAAGTGTATAAAGCGCTCAGGGAGGATGGGAACATGGGGAAAATACAACAGCTCCGAGCCCTTGAATTTCTGAAGCGATTACGGTCTGCACAGGCAGATCAAGTGAATATGGTACATTTAACAGTTCAGCTACAACAAATAGGCCTGACAGCGATTCTCTGGTTTTTTCAAGTGCTAATTGAGGGGTGAGACAAGGAAGGAAATAACAGTCTACAGGCAGAACTGTAGTGCAAGTGCAGGCAGAACGAGGGGCAGGTGACCAAGGGCATCCAGTCAGTAGAGACTGGGAAAGTGCGGAGAGAAAAGCTCTCAAAATGTATTGCAAGTGCAGTGAGTGGGTGGGGTGCAGGGCCCTGAGGCAGGTGCAGAAAAGATTGTCAGGGGTGCCTAGGACCTGTGAGAATCTGGGGTACCCCAGGCGGCCATTCAGTGAACTATATGGAAAGGAGGGAGAGAGTGAAGAGCAGAGAGCTAGGTTAGCAGAGTGAGAGAGAAGGAAGAGGAGAAGAGGAAGGTCTTGAGGAGTTTAAGAATATCTTAAGAACTTAAGAATATCAGGCTCAAGGCGGAGGGCGGCAAATCTTTGCTTGGAGAACCTGCTCCCTCACAGAAGGTTGGAGGTAGATGAGCTGAGGGCTCGGGAGGGACAGGATTTAGGAAGGCAACATTGAAGGTAAGTAGGTCCCAGGCCCCAGAAAGCCTTGTGGACAATGCAGAGGGCCTTGCATTGGATCCTTGGAGCCACGTGGAGCCATTGGAGGGCTTTCAGTGACAGAGAGATGTGGTCCCTGGGCTTGAGGCCAAGGATAAGTCTTGCAGTTCAGTTCTGGATGAGTTGCAGAGGGCGCAGGGCAGAAGCAGGGAGGTTGAGGAAGAGGCTGTGCAGTAGTCCAGACTAGAGAGAACCAGGGCTCTGGAGACAGTGAGCCACTGGGGGAAAGTGAGAAAAGGTAGAGTGCCTCTGAGGAGGTGTAGTTGATAGTTAGACTTTTGTGAGATGTCAGAAATGTGTGAGGAGAAGGAGAGAGTGGAGTCGAAGATGATCCCAATGTTTTTGGCCTCACAGTTGGGGGTGGGCGCAGGGCACAGGGAGGCCGGCCAGAGTGAGAGGGGGGAAGCGGGAGCAGGGGTCCCAATAAAAAACAATCTATGTTTTGCCGGCATTGAGACAGAGGCTGTTTGCAGTACACCATGCCTGAATAGCAGAAAGACAGTCAGGTATGAGTGAGGAGGAGGAGGAGGCTGAGTGTAGCCTGAAGGATAGTTGTGTGTCATCTGCGTAGCACTGTAAATTAGAGGTGAAAGTGCAATCTCACGTGCTAGGGTGGCCATGTACACATTGAAAAACCAGGGGGATAGGTTAGAACCCTGGGCAACGCTGCAGGTTGAGAGGGTGATAGTAGAGGGAAAGGCACCATGTTCGACCTGGGATGGGCAGTTGGAGAAAAAAGAGGTCAACCAGGCCAGAGCCTGACCTGTGATTCCCATGGTGTCATCAAGCCGTAAAATCAGGATGTTGTGGTTAACTGTGTCAAAGGCAGAGGAGAGATCAAGGAGAATGAGGACAGAGGGAGTGTTAGTGTCAATATTTGAGAGCAGGGCTTCACTGGTGTTTAGAAGAGCAGTTTCTGTGCCTCTGGATGCTCTAAAGCCAGACTGATGGTCGTGGAAACAAATGATTGCTTCCGTGTGGAGGTTTAGCTGAGAGATAGCCAGCTTCTCCAGGAATTTTTCCAGGGAAGGAGTGATAGAGATTGGGTGGTAGTTTGAAGGATTGGAGGAGTCAGCAGAGGGTTTCTTGAGCAGATGGAGCACAAGGGAGTGCTTGAGAGCAGTTTGGAAAACTCAGGTGAAAAATGTGATGTGGCAAAGGTCATCCAAGGTTGGTGCGAGGGAGTCAATGTTGTCCTTGATGGTTTTGGAAGGGCAAGGGTCCACTTGCTTGGATGAGGCCTTCACAGACCAGACTTTTCTGGAGATTCATCAGGTGTGATGGGAGAGAGAGGAAAATGGAACATTGTGGTACATGTTTCCTGAGTAGGTGTTAGGGAGAATTCACATTTCTGTGATAATTCCCTTCAACCTTAGAGATCCCCAACTCTTCTGCTGGACTTTAGACCTTTTTAATTTTAACCCTGGAGCGAGTGAGCCCTTTTTCTCACTCACTCATGTCTTTTGATCTGATTTGGATTTATAATTCCTTTGTTTTTGTAGTCTGACAAACTCCATAGACATCTACTTTTGCATGGTGACACACATCACCTTCAGTGCAGTGTCACATAAAGGTTTAAATACCTTTTCTTGGGTGAAATACAGTTCTCAAGAATAGTAAAGTGAAATTTACTTTACTTACCTTTTCTCTCTGTAGATCCAGCACACCCCATCTTATGTGGAGTGCTGGGGCGTTACTTAGTAGCCCCTTTTTCTTCTTACTCATGTAACATGTTTTAACCTCACAACTTTAAATGGCTGGTGGCAGTGGTTTAATTTTCCTACCATTGTGCCTTTCTAGCGCAGGCTGAATCCTCAGCTGCAGTGTAGCACCCATGGGTGACCATTTTGTCAAAATGGCCCGGTCTCTTTTTTTACCCTTTCTTGTTTGTGAGGTCTTATTTGGGTTTTGCTCTGTGCGCCAAACCAGGTTTAACTCTTTTGTTTGCTTTGCCTTTGCCAGGCTTCAATATTGAAACCCGCCTCTGGCTCCAGTGTGTCTGGCAGGGCAGGATACAAGGGAGGTGCCAGAAATTCCCAGTTCTTCATCTCCATTGTAACCTGAATGTACCCAGTCATGATTGGCTGGTTGGCCCTGCTGTGTGAGTGACAGCTAGGCTGTGCATGAATGAGATAAACCTGCATAAAAGGCGAGGTTTCTTGAACTAAAGACAGAGTCGATCACTGGAAGAAACATCCAATGAAGGAATTGTGAAGCAAAGCTTGCTGCATCCTCCTGGACAGTTGAACTGCCTGGTAAAGCCTGCTGCTGTGCTTAAACTCCTTTTCTAAATCGACTAGAGAAGTTCCATAGGGAACAACTTCTTCCCTTGGGTTGGTGGGACCAACTGACCCAGTGAAGAACTTTGCTGGAGGACATTTCCCAACTGCCTGTACTACTTTGCTGTTGCTGGAACCGAGTGCCAGGGGTCGAGAAATCCATAGTCGAGTGCAACGTCTTTAAGCTAGACCAAAGCTCCAGGAAGATCCTGAGGACTATCCTGAAGCAGGACGACCCAAGCTTGTGTCAGCTCTCCATGGTGCAAGACTCAAGGGGTGAAGGAAGCCCATCTAGTGTCCAAGATCCACGATGGTGCGATTTGCTGGTAGCAGAACTGAAAAGAGCCGTAACTGCCGCTGACCTCTGAACTGCTGTGCAGGAGTCCTCCAGACATCCTCCCTCTTATCCCCACGACTGAGGCCCAGGAACCCAGGATCTGAAAGTCTGCAACCAGGATAGAAACCAGCTGGATCCTCTTCTTCTAACCTAAGGTACTGTAATTCCCTCTTTGTCCCTAGGTTGCTTGTCTCAGTTGAGATTTGCAGTAGCTGCCTTTCTAGAGTTGTTCTAGTGTAACAGCTTGTGACCCAACAGTGATTTTCTACAACAAACTCTTTAACTTTGTGCAATACCTTTTGCTATCTAAGAAGGGCATCAGTGCCATAGACTTTGCTCCAAATTGACTTTGGCTGTCCTGGCTCCCTGCAGACTCTTCTAACCCATTGACTTTGATGCTTACTGTCCCCCATAGGTGATACGTTGTTTTTTTAACTAATATTTCTTAGAAAGGTTTTTTATCTAGACTTCATTGGGAGATTTAATAGTGCTCATATTCCCTGAGAACCTATCAACCTATTTCCTTCCCTTAGCGTTACCTTTCCACAACCTCAGAAGTCTACAAAGTACAAAAGTGATATATATATATTCCAATACTGTCCCAGTAATTGATGTCACCCAAGGGTGTATTGTGTATATCTACTTGCTTATCTTGATTCTGAGAATGTGTTATGAAGTGTAGAAGTGTATGTTTATTGTTGCACATTGTCCTTTTTAAAGAATGCTTCTTTAAAACGGACAGTTAAATAAATAAATAATTATTTTATTAGAAAACCTTATGTGTAAGTGTTATTTGAATACTTGTATTTGTGGATTTCGATGCTACAGCTCTACAGCTTACATGTACCCCTCTTGAGATAAGTCTGGCTGCTCAGTCGCACTACCAACTTGTGTAGTACAGACCTTTACTAATAAGTGGGTTACCTAATACTAATAGGACAAGACTGGTGTAGTCTCCCAGAGGGTTACTGCATACAATCTTGCCTAACAGCAGGTTTATTGTTCTGATCTTTGATGTGTCGTGGGATGGGGTGTTCATTTGCTATGTATGTGGGGTTTAGTTGCTATTCATGTTTCGTGTTGGAATGTAAGATTTGCACATGCACGCAGTCTGGAAATCAGTCAACAGGACCAAAATGCACATTTGGAACATCTGTTTTTCCGATTGTTGATTTTCCTTTTTAGTGATTTTATTCGGGTTTGGTTTGTAAACATTTTTTCCATAAGCTATTAATCTCTAAAAGGGTTGGCTTAAGAATGTATCTGGCACTGCCTTCTCTGTTTAATATTTATGTAACGCATGTTTGCATTTGACTATCTATATATGATCGCCCATGCTTTTTGGAATCATTTCTTATTCATAGAGTCCTTTCTCCATTTTAGCTTTTTTCTGACTTGCCTTTCTACTGTCATTCACTCCATTGCTAATCAGTTCTCCACAGAGGCAGGCCTTCAAAGATGTCCAAACCACCAGTTCATTGTCACTGTATTTTTATTTCTCTAGATTCCCTCATCCATCAATGCCACGGGATCCATTTTCCATGCCAGTCTTGATATTTTTTTATTTACTCATTTTTCGCTTTACCTGTATGGGGGAGTGATGCAAAATGTGTACATTGTCTATTTTTGTTGTTAGCATCATTTGTCCCTGTGACACGAGAAAGAACTCTATCCAATAGTAGACATCATGCTCTGATGAGTAGAGGACATACTCACTATCTTAAAAACTGAAGTTTCCTGAAATCATGCAACTGTAATTGCACCTAAAGCTGCCTCAAGAAATGTCTTTATCTCTTTTTATTTGCCGTTGTCCTTAAATTTGAAATGAAATTTGTGTTCTCAAACGTATTTAAAATCTGGTTAAAAGCTCCTCCTAAAATAACATTCTCAATGTTCTATAACATTTCTGTGGAGCGTCATTCAGAGGTATATATTTAGCAGGGGAGTGCCCAGTTCCTTGGCATCATATATGGTCTGTTTTACATTAACTTCCTTTGAGGAGAGAGCGCTGTTGCGCGTGGTCGAAGATGGCCACGTAGAGCTCAAGCTCTGTGCTGGGCACATCCTTCGTTTCAAACAGAAGCACCTGGACATTGCAAACTGCTGCACCACTCAGCAGCCTGGACACAAGTCCCTTCTGCACCTCCTGACTGACACCCAGCCCTCTCCGTGTTGGCACCAAGGAGTTCTGTGACTCACATTTCTGCAGCGGGAGATTCCTGACTGAGCCCCAGAGGCTGCTCCAGGCGCGGCCTCGTCTCAGACACCCGACGCCGGGGCGCCAAGGGCCTGCTTTGGGGAGGGGACCCACTGGCTCAAACACATGAGCGGATCCCGTGCCTTATCTGTGCGGCGCCGCCTGGCTCAGCGGGCTGCCGCATTCCTCCAGCGGCTCCTTCATTTTTCGTGCTTCCGCTCGCCCTCACACTTCACCAGCAGCCCGACCCTGGTCGCCGCGCCGTAGCCACCGACGTGCCTTCTGAACGCCCGCTCTGGTCCTGGAGGCTGCGGCCCTGGAGCCAACACCTAGAACCTCCATTACTGTGCTCTGGCATGGGGCGGTCGTGCCCCCGGCTTCCTCCGGAATACTTCAGCACTTAAGGTAGGACTCCCCTCTGTGACTGCCCATCACTGCATCTCCGAGACAAGTGAGGCTGTTCTGTCATCCCAAGTGGCCTGCTCATTTGCCAAGGAACCTTGTGTCCTGCACCACTAATACAACTACCCTGTTACCCGGCTGGAGCATGGGTCGGAGAAGCTCTGGTAACCCGGATCTGTGGAATAGAGTTCAACACATCCTGATTAATCTGTAAACGTGGGAGGCTACAACCCATTCTATATTACAGTATACACAATATAGAGACGTCAGGTATCCTCCTGACTCTGCTGCCACTTCCTGCACCAGAGGCCTGATCTTTTGTGTTTCTCACCTTGCTCAGCGCAGGCCCACTCGGCAGTGTCCTCTGACCCATCTAATGACAATTACCCCTCAGCACCTTGTGAATCAGTATCAGAGCACTAGCTGGCAGACACGTTCTTGGGCAGCATGCCCAGGAAAAACAACAGGAAACAGGGCACAATTAATATTTTCACAAAGGCAACACAGAAGTTGGTGGAGTCACGACCAGAATCTGTGATGACTACAGCATCGGCCCCAGACAACCAAGACTCATCTAAAATGTTTGAATACATGCGGGAGGGGTTCACCGCCCTCCACTCTAAGTTGAACAATATGAGTGGGACGATTTGCTTGATTAAGGCACACATGGAGAAGACAGACGGCCGGGTTACGGAGGTCGAGAACAGAGTGGGCACCGCTGAAGACGACATTGCTGCGCTCCGGCTGAGGTGAGAGCCTATCCAGCAGGGTCCAGGAGGTCAGTAGGAAGAACAACGACTGCGAATCATGCTCTAGGCACAAAAATATTCGTATGATTGGTGTCCCTGAAAACAACAGCAACGGCCCTATGGAGGAATACGTAGAACACACCCTCCTGACCTTGCTGGATTCCCCCAAATTGTCTCCACAATTCGCCATCGAGAGAGCTCACCGTGCCCTCACAGCGAAACGGAAACCGGGAGCCCCTCCACATCCAATTATTGCGAGAGTGCTGAACTGCCGCGACAGGGATGCTCTGCTGCACGCCGTGAGGGCCAAAGGAAAGCTGCTCTTGGGATCCTCCAGTATTCACCTTTACCCAGATGTATCCACTGCCGTTCAACAGGAATGCAAACCATTTTTATCAGTAAAGAAGAGACCACGTGACTTGGGTGTGAAATATTCCATGTTGTACCCTGCCAAGCTCAGGGTTCAGCACGCAAACTGGATCTGCTTTTTTACTATTCCTGAAGAAGCGACCACATTTATAGAGGAACACTTCCACGGTTGATCTCTTCATAACGGACGCCCAGGTGTACATCTTTTCCGGGCTCCCCGGTCCATTGCTCTCTGCTTCAAACTTGTCTGCATATTGTTCTTTTCATACATTCCCCCCTCAAAGTGGGGCCCCAATATTGGTATGCACTCTTTTTGCGATCGGCCTTTGGGCTACCCACTATGTCAGTGGTTCCCCCTCCATGGACCTGACTATGGGGAGGCCTGTGCCATGTATACTTTGTTGTATTGGTCCCTCTGGGCAGCGACCAGACTCCTTCGATTTCTCAAGACTATCCGTAGAGACATATCACTAAGCAAATCTGCACTCTCTTCCCTTCGAGGCCCAATATGCCCTACATCATTAGCCTACAACCCTTGCCGGCATCAGCACCGAACTAGATACCTTTCGTGCCCAGGCTGAAAAGAAGAGGAAATTCTTAGACACTCCCAGGCTGGCGAGACGCTACAGGAAGGGCGAATGTCCTGGCTGCGTGCCTGCTAGACTCCGTCGTCAGGAGATGGGATCGCCACACACCCCTGCCATTGAAAGGCTAGATGGCTCTTTGGCCCTCCTTTCACAAGATATTAATGAACTGTTTCGATCATTCTACTCCTCCCTATGTACAAACATCAACACTATCCCGGAGTCAGATATAGATACATATCTGGATAACCTTCCCCTCTCTCTTCTCTCCGATGACACTAGTATTGCCCAAGACCTGCCTATCACTCCCGACGAGATATCCGAGGCCATCGATTCTTTGTCCTCAGGTAAAACCCCTGGTTCTGATGGTCTCCCCTTTGAGTTTTACAAGCAGTATAAATCACGTCTGGTCCCCCAGCTCTTAGCATTTTGGGAAGAATCCTGTACGTCAGGCACACTCGATCCTACTGTCCCAAAAAGCTATAATAATGGTATTACTTAAGCCTGGCAAGCCTCCGACCCAATGCAGGTCATATCAGCCTCTTTCGCTCATAAACAACAATGTTAAGATCTACGCTAAGGTAATGGCCATGCGACGAACTCCCTACATGCCTCAAATAATACACCCTAATCAGTCGGGATTTATCCCCGGCCGATCCACCTCTCTGAACCTACGTCACCTCTTTAACGTCATCAGCAGGATCGACCCTAACACCCATGCTGTGGCAGCGGCCCTTGACATGCAGAAGGCATTTGATTCTGTGTCTTGGAACCACCTCTGACGGGTATATGTAAAATGCAACTTTGGGCCCGACTTCGCTCGTGGGTTAAACTACTATACTCGGACCCTGTAGCCAGGGTTCGCACGGAAGATAGATATTCACCCCCTTTTGCATATCCTGAGGCACAAGACAGGGATGCTCCTTCTCTCCACCAATTTTTGCCATTGCCATTGCATACGGCAGGCACATTCACACCAGGGTTTACGTCTATATTATATCAGGCGCCCCTGATATAATTTTTTTATATGCAGATGACTCCCTACCATTCGTCTGCTCCCTGAACATGATCTGGCCCCAATCCTTGTAGATGGTATACATGTTGGTGACCTTTCCGGTCTTAAAGTCAATTGCACCAAATCGACACTCTTCCCACTAACTGACGCTACCCCTCCTCCCCCTGATCTCATGGGCTTCTCATGGTCACAATCGGAAATCACATATCTTGTAGCAGTTGTGGATCGCACGCGAGACAGAGTACATGAGGCCAATTACCTGAAGTATTTGACCACACTTATGAGGAAGTGCAAGAGTTGGGCTAGACTTCCATTATCTCTTGCGGGTAAACTTGGCATCTTAAAAATGGTGGTGCTCTCTCAACTTCTTTATCGTTTTCTCAATCTTCACCTGTGGCTGGGCAGATAATTTTTTTCGATCCTTGAACCGCATACCTAATGAATTACTATGGCACTCCGGAGCAGTCCGCCTCAAATACAATACCCTAGCTACCCCTGTGGAATTTGGTGGCTTTAGTGCCCCCGATTTTGAGAAATATTGGCTGGTGGCCCAAGAACAATTTGTATCAGATTGGTTTGCTACCACGAATCACTCGTTGCACTTGTGATTTGAATGTCAGGTGGTAGGGGATTGCGATATCCACCCCTTAGCGCTTGCCTCCACCAACTTCAATAGTAATCCTCTTGTTACAGTTGGCGTCACATTTAAGGCACTCGCTAGATTATGGAAACATAGCTGCCTACCTCTCTGAATCTTCCTTTCCGGGGTCCCCTGTTTTCCCTGGTCAGAGACGCGAAACTGGGCGGAGGCGGGCTTTGAAGTCATCACAGATGTTTTTGACCAGGACCACTTCATCGAATGGATGGATCTGCCGATAATCCTACAGCGGAAGTCGCCTGTCTGGCTCCAGTTCTCAGCCCTTCGTCAAATCCTTAAGCAGAGGTACCTCAGTTTACCCGTTATACGCCCTGACAATCCAATTTTGGCCAAAATAATGAACACCACGAATACTAGAGGGAAAATCTCCAGATTGTATTCTTTACTACAATCTGAAATTTCCCCCACGTTTCATGCACTCAGACAATCCTGGACCGGGGATCTGGAACTGGAGGTTACTGATTTAAGTTAATTCAATTTAAAGTTCTACATAAATACCACCAGACACCAATTTGATTACATCGAATGTTCCTAGACCATTCAGACTGCTGCCCCAGATGTAGGTCGGAAGACGCAACCTATATCCACATGATCTGGGCATGCCGTTCCCTTACCCAATTCTGGTCGGATGTCTGCTCCACAATCTCATCTATCCTAGACCATGAGTTTGTCCCTTCCCCATTAAATTGCCTCTTTCATGACTTTCCCGTTCTCGACCGCAACTCCCTTAGGCTTGCTGGTCTATGTATGTTACTTGATGTGCAATGTATCCTATTGTGTTGGCTCCACCCCTGGGTGCCTACACATGCACAGTGGCTATCTTCCGTTACCTGGGCCTCCGACACAGAAGAGGTATCGGCATTTCGACTGCCCCCACAACCAGTCCTAGAGATGTAAGGCCCCGATTCTTTTCCTGACTCGCATCTATATCCACTGAATCGGATGACTCTTCCTCTGTACTCTCCTCCCTCAGCAACAACCCTATTTGAAAGTTACTCTGTTTGTAATTACACGTGTGCTCATTGACCAGTTATTACTATGATACCCTCCTGGTCTCATCTGTCATTGTTGTGCACATCTGTATATGCTTTCGCCGTAATTAATGTTTGTTGCCCGCCGCTTACCCTTCTGTTGTAATGTCAAGCACTCATTGTCTATGATACTGTTGTGATTATTTCCCCCCTATATGACACCCTCACGTGATTAGTGGTACTTTGGAATTGGGGCGGCATCTGCCTACTGCCTATAGCCTTCAGCCTGCAACCTTCAAAGTTCCTTTGTTTGCACAATTATCACTATCCTTTAGAATTTACAACTCTGTGGAGGATGGATTTACACATAAGGCAGTTAGGTACTCAAATAGACCCACGCCCATTTGGTAGGGTGCTCCCTTTTTGTACCCATTCCGACTACCAATGCAATTAAAGTGTAATTTTGCATCAACAAGATCATGTGAGTTTAGAGCACTAAATCAATCTATGTACAATGATAAATCAGATTCAATCCCATTACTATGGCTTATTTCCAAAATATTAAAAGGACTAACTCTTCATTTATAGACAAATTGGATGATTTATTGATCTTTCTTGAGCAATAAACAATAATGAGTGACAGCCAACACTTGTTTCAACCAGTAGGGTCTTTCTCAAGGCTGCAGTATCGATCATGTAGAGCCCAAATAAGTACAAAATAAGCAAACATGGTTTTAAAAAACCATGCATCAGTAAGAATAAATCACATAGCAGCCACAACGTGCACAAAAAGAAAACAAAATATGCAGGAGTAAGAGGGAAAAACCAAAGGAAGAGACTTAGAAAACATTGCAGAAAGAAGATTTCTTGAAGCATCAAGGTGAGAAAACCATGAAACACCTAAACCTTTTTGACAATACTACTCGGTTAGTTAAGTCCCAAATAAAACAGGTTATTTTCCTTAATTCTGGAAGTCAATATCAGTTCAACCATTGTTATTAGATTATACTTATAAGACCGTGATGGGAATCAGTAGGGGCCATGGGGTTTATCACACGCTACCAACCTCAATCGTGTGCAATGGCTTATTCTATTTGTTTGTTTTTTATTTATTTATAATGCACACCAGACCCAAGGGTATAAGGGCGCAGAGTACAAGAATATTCTCAGCTTGAGTTACATGGTTACAACAATAATGTCAGTTGTTTATTTACAGTGCAACAAATAAGGATAGTAGGACATAGGCTATGGTCATTTTCTTTGAGCCAATTGATGAGGTTGTGTCTGAAGAGAGGATATGGTTGGTCCACCCTCAGGAGAGGGGTAGGGAGTTCCAGAGCTGAGCAGCTTTGACAGGAAAGCTGCAACCTCTCACTTTAGTTGTTTTAAACCTAGGTACCAGCAGACAGTTAGTATTAGCAGCTCCAGTAGGTCGGTTGGAAGATTTTCTATTAATTCTCTCTATGAGATAGCGGGGTGCCATGCTGTTTTGACACTTGTGAGTGAGAGGGGCCGTTTTTAGAAGGATTTTATCACTTATTTAGAGCAGTTATTCTGTCTCCTTATTTCAGAGATGTGCTCATTCCTGGCTATGCTCAGTGCTGCTCTAAGCGCATTGTTCTGAAGAGTCTGGATTTTTCTGACAATGTATTTATTGGCGCCTAGATATAGGGTGTTACAATAGTCCAATTTGGACATGATTAGAGCTCTGGCTAGAGTGGTGCAACAATTTTTAGATAGGAATTGTTTGCCTGCTTTAATCAATTTACAAGTATAGGCCGTGGCCGAGGCCATGGAATTAACCTGTTTGGCAAACGTCAAACTAGAATCCAGGTAAAAGCCTTGTGTTTTTACCTCTTTGGTTACCTTGATGGTGTTACCGTCAATATTAAAGGAGGTGTATTTGTGACCAAGTTTTAGGAGATTAGGTGTAATGCCCAAAATGATGAGTTCAGTTTTGTCATCATTCAGGCATAGAACATTTACTGCCATCCATGCCTGGATGATGAGTATATTCTATTTAACAAGGCCAAATCCTTATCATAATCCCCAGTAAGTGGTATGAGAATCTGGGTGTCATCTGCCTAATTAATGGTAGTGACAGCGAAATAATCCAGATCATTGAAAAGGGGCTTGGTGAATATTGTATACATTGTGGGCGATACACATGAGCCCTGAGGTACTCCACACGTAATGGGGATGGGGTCTGCTTCTGCTGAGGGTGAGAAAACTCTCATTGTCCTATTGCTTAGAAAGGATTATATCCAGATTATGTCTTACTGTGGGAAGGGGGCTCCTGAATGGTTAAATAGGACCTATGAATTTGCTATATGTGTAAATGGTGTGTCTTACTCCAAGTTAACATAATATGTTCCTGAGTATGTTCAATGTTGTGTGGAAAAAAGCAAAAATAAACTTGTAGTCCATTGAAAGTTAAGGGATCCAAATGATACAGGTAGTACCAAAGTAGTCCTTGCTAAGCTTAAAATGGAAGCTGATCCATTTATTGTAATGTGTCCTGTTAGTTGGGTATATTGAAACAGCAAAATAGTCTCTGTGCTCGGCAAATTATCTAAACATATATATACATTGCGTTTGGAGATGTCATAATGCTGTACATAGACTCAGAACCCAAAGTCCCATGGACGGGTGGCATCTTTCCACTCCTCGTACTTACCAAAGCAGTCATGGGCACTAATATCCTTCGTGACTATCCTTTCTCAGCATTTCCTCATTTTTAAAGTGCTGCCATGCATGCTGAGAAGAATAGGGACCAACAGGCCTTTCTGACTTTTCTGCATTCAAAACTCTGGAGCTATTGTAGGTTCCCATGGTCAGTGTGTATTACTACAGGGCAGACAGTACCCATCAAATGGTGACGTAACTCTGAGCAAGCATGTTTGATGGTGAGCACTTCTTTTCTGAGTACAGAATAATTGTGTTCACTGTTAGACAGTGATTTTGACACAAAGGCCACTGAGTATTCCTCATTGGTTTCATCAACATAGCTCTGGTCGCCCAATCTGGAGCATCAGTGTTCACTAGGATAGGTGGAGGGTTATCAGGTTGAATCAAAACAGAGGCCGTAGTAAATTATCTCTTCAGGAGCTGTAAGACTGTCTCTGTAGTAGTAGACCATTGAAACATCACACCTTTGGAAAGTAGGTGGGCTAGGGGCTGTATCTTGTGGGAATTCTGGGCTACAAATTTATGATAACATTTTCCTAGGCCAAGAAAATGTTGTATATCCTTCATGGTCTTGGGTGAGGGCCACTACAATATGGCACTGATTTTCCATGGGTCCATTGCAATTCACTCCAGTGAATGTATGTATCCCAAATAGAGCACAGTGATGACTTGGAACAAGCATTTTCCTGGCATCACCACCAATGTATGATCCATCAATCATTGAAAGATTGTTCGTGCATGGTCTATATGCTCTTCTGTTTTCCTGGAATACACTAAAATGGCGTCCAAGTAAACCACTAAAGTATGATATAAGAGATCAGAAAATATGTGATCTATGAAGCATTGAAAGATAGCTGGGGAATTGGAAAGTTCGAACGGCATGACACAGTATTCAAAGTGACCATATGGAGTTCAAAAGGCCATTTTCAATTCTGATGAGATAGTAAGCTTGACGTAAATCCAATTTTGTGAATATTTTCAAACCTTGGACTGCTTCCAACATATCCTGCATTAAAGGTAATGGATATTTATCCTTCTTGGTTATTTGATTGAGTTTACAATAATCCAAGCAAGGGCAAAGCTCACAGTTATACTGTTTTAGTATGATGAATAAAGGGGCACCCACGGATGATTTTAATTCTGTGATCAGCCCATTTTTTATGTTTTCCAAAAAATAAGTTAATAGTGCTTCCTTTTCTGGTAGAGACAATAGGTGTAGCTTGCCAAAGAGCATGGTAGCATATGGGATGAATTCAACAGAACAATCCTCGGGGTGAAGAGGAGGTAAGGATCTGTATCCCTGATTCAAGAAATAAGGACTGACAAGACTGATATTCCTTTGGAGCACAAGAGATGTGGACTAAAGTGGGCATGTTAAGATAATCTTTTACTCCTTCAGGCCTCTCACCACTTTGTGGTGCTACATAACAAATCAATGTTGGATCCAATACGTTGATTCCAAAAACAGTGTTCTTGCTGTCCAGTATATGTAGGGGTTGTGGTTATGTAACCACGGCATCCCTAAAACCACCAGAAAGTGTGCCATTTTAATCAGGTCAAAACTGGGTGTTCATGATGGTTATTAATCTTCATAGCGATGAACTCAGTCTGCTCTGTAACTGGTGCAGAGGACAGGGAGGTCCATCAATTCTTTCTACCGGTTGACTAGCAGGTTTATCGTATCTGGGCAGCCCATGAGACACTGCCCACTCCTTATCCATGAACAGCCCAGTAGCTCCAAAATCCACAAACATCAGTCATGATGGTTCTCACGGTTTGTAGAATGAATGTGACCTCTAATACTAGTAGAGTACAAGTGGGGTATTGTTTCTGATGGCAGAGTTTAGAAATGAAATAGGGCTATTAGATGACTCCCGAGCATGTACCCTATTACTGGTCTGGAGAAGGCATTTCCTGACATTTGCGGTGGAGCTATTGGACACTCACACACTAAGTGTTCCTTAGAGCTGCAATACATACACAGACCTAAAACACATCATCTTCTTTCATATTCAGAGATTGGACCACAAGCCTCACTTATCTGCATGGGTTCAGAATCGGATGTATTGCTGGGTGGTTGGGGTAATCCAATAAGGGGAGCTTGTTTGACATATCCCGTAAAAGGTCTTCATCTTTCGGCTTTACGGCCTTGTAGACAAAAGTCCAACTGGAGGACCACTGTAATTAAAGTGGATAAGGTAGGTGGTTGTGGTATTTTTGCAAGTTCATCTTTTAGCTCTTCGTTCAGATGCCTCTGAAACAAATCAAATGGAGTGTTTTCTGGTCACCCAGACTCTGTTGCCAATTGTCTGAATCTAGAAATATACGGCAGAATGCCGTTCGATCCTTCAGTGATGTCCAGTAAGGATTCTTGGACAGTATATGACAGGTCAGGGTGATCCAACATATTTTACAGTTCGTCTACAAAACATTGGTACTGGTCCAATAATGGCATTCTTTGTCATATTCAAAATCATGAATCCTACCTGCATTTTGTGAGATATGTGCAGGTCAAAAGGTAAAGTGTATAGTACAAGCGATAAGGAATTCACATAGATGCTTCAGATTGCCCTCAAATTTCTTCAAAGAGGAACAAACCATGGATGTTTCCATGGGAATGGGTTCTATATGACCCACACTTTGGCGTAGGGTTTTTTTTTTAACTTCAAGCTTTGGACCTCGGAAGACAAGCACTGGACTGCTTATAGCCGTTGCTGAGAATGAGCAGGATCCATATCGAGGGTAGAAGGTGGACGTCTCAAACTGATAGGGTTTGGCCTTACCTTGCTCCTATGGGTGAGTCTGGAGCTGAAGAGGTATGGCTGTCCCTGATCAGAAGCTACCTGGCCCTCTGTAGGTTACACCACCAGAGTACCGAGTGATCCCTATAGAGCCGTCCTGTATTAGGGAAAACCTCTGACAGGGGGAATATCTATCTGATATTGAAGCAGAATATCTCAGAAGTAGCAGACATTTCAGCAAGGATGAAGCCAGATGATGCAGTGGAAGCAGGGCAAACCAAATGGCGGAAGTGGCAGGAGAATGGCAGTTACTGAGGAAGCGGCAGAGGAAGCAGGAGAGGAATGAGGGGTAGAAGAAGAAGAACCAGGAGGAACGATGGGCAAAAGTGTAAAGGAACAGGTGAACACCTTTCCTCTGGTATACACCCCCTTAACACCATCCCATTAGAATGACAGACAAAGAACCACAACAAGGAACATGCGCATGAATCCTTGAAATATTCCTGTACCACGCTTAGTATATGAGAGACGATATACCTTTAAACCGAGGACACTGGCATGAGGTCTACACTAATTGGAAAAACAATATTGCAAAGTATTATTCTGTTGGCATATTCTCTGTTGTAATCAGTATTATACATATTTAGAAGTAGCTCAGGGTGTGTCCTACAGGCAAGGGGCCACCAATCAGAGACTAACACTCATGCATTCTATATGTAGACATGTTCCCCTAATCCAATCCCACCCCTCAATAGGTTTTTGTAATATGCCATGTAGGATGACATCACAGATGACGCATCTAGCATTATATAAACTAAGTATAATCAAGAATACATTGTGATCCTGCATAAATCAGTTTGATGAATGGCGATTAACCCTGCTTTCCTTTATTGAGATAAAAGCAGTATTTTACCATCTTATTTGAGTCTGTGCGGTTATTTGGTCTGAGACATTTTATTAGTAATTCCATCTAGCACAAAGACGCTTCAAGGTGCTAGAGCACAGAAGGAAAGGGAAGGCAATCAAGAGGAGTATCAAGAAGGGCAGTGGAGAAGGATTGTGGAGCGTCCAGTGCAGGGGAGAAGCGACAGTGAGATGCTCCAAAGCACACGTTCCCAGAAGGGAAATGAGTGTTCCTCAAAACAACTAGGCCAAAACTCCCCTTGAGTCCAGAACGTGCTGAGGAGTGTGGGACTGGCGCCATTGGTAGGAACAAGGAAGTAAGTATTGCATACAAAGCCACAAACTATTCCATAAGGAGTGATTCCTCATGGTATCTAAGAGTATGGTAGGAGAGTTCACTCACCCATAAGACTACCAACAGAGGGATGGTCTGTCAAATTATTATCACTCAGTTTACAATGCCTGGGGTTCGTGGGAACAATGAGGTCAGGGAGAAAGACTGTTGCTGGAAAGGAGAGACTTGGCAGCTAAACCGAAAGGTTAAGGGAAGGGTGGTGTGGGGCTGGCTTGGGTAGGGAAGGAACGGGGTGTGTGGGGTCATCATTCTACAAATACAGTGAGGTAATGAGGAAGTGGGTGACAAAATAGAGGGTGAGGATATAGTGCAGGGGATGCTCTCACTGCAAGACATGAGTGAAGTGTGGACCCAGACCTGGAATGGGGGTGAGGGCAGAGAGTAGGAGTTCAAGGCAAGAAGAAAGTAAGTATACTGGTACATGACAGAACAGAAGGGGAAAGGATGTGTGGCAGTGCGGACAACATGAGCGGTCGCAGTGAGAGCAGGCAAAAACACGATGATCTCTCAGCCGCATGACCCCCATGGAGATTTATTTGATGACAGTATCATATCTGGATAATGACTTAGCAATGAGGAAATGAGGAAGGCAAGCAGCCTCTGGACATAGAACAACAAGGGGTTTTGGAGACAGAGGAGGATATGGCGAACAAGGAGGGTTAAGGGATTGAGCAGGAGGTAAAGGTTCAGGAGAAGATGAGAGGTAGAAAAGAACAGAGGAAGGACACATCAAGAGAGAGGTGGATAGAGAGAGTGTAATAGGATGAGAACAGGGGTGAATGAAACATATGTGAGGATGAAGACACAGAGAAGGTGGAGAGGTGAAACCGCTGTGGAGAGGCTGACAAAGTGAGACTGAAGAAGAACCATGTCTGTTACAAGCCAGACAGGAGTAAACAAAGGATGGGTGGAGGTACAAGTATGAGTTTGGGCATTGCAGATCTTCATGAGGACGAGAAAAAGGGGTGCTGTGGCAAAAAAAAGAAAAGGATAAGAAGGGCCCCCTTTTTATATGCGATTGTTCACAATCACTAAGGTGTCGATGGTGGCAGGATGTTGGGGACCACAGCCATGGCAGGATGGACAAGTATGTACCACAATTCAGCCTCTTTGCAAGCACTGGTGGTAAGCCTCCTATTGGATGCTTTTAGGTTTAGCCTGACATTGCCCACCCGTGTGCAACATCACTGTCAAAGCTTAAAGTGCAAGCACATGTGGGGTCCCAAACCCTGAAAGATGATTCCCAAGAATATAGGGTGAGAAATGGGAACAATTTTACCAGAAAACCATGAATGATGTTTGCAAACACCTTAACGTGAGACTGTGAGGGGCGAGAAAGGGAGACGATCCCCCAAAGGGATCTACCGAGTAAGCATTATAAACCTTGAGACTTTATGGAAGAGGACTAAAATCTCAGATGTTTTCATTTTGGTTAAACTATGAAGCAAAGTTATTTAATTATTGGGCTACATTTGCATTAGTGGAAAGTAACAAGAACCCCTTCAAAGGGACTCCTGGATTAAAAATCTCAGTGCCTGAGTTGCTTGAATTAAAGAGAAGTTCTGCAGAGCAATTTCCCCATGGAGTATTCTTGTTAGTGTCATACGAAAATTGCTGGGAGGAAGTGTTTGTTTGGTATTATTGCATTTGCTTTATTTAACACTTGAGTGTAGCCATGCTGAATACACTTAGTTTAATTCCTTATTTTCTTGTTTTTTATCCTGCTAAGCTTCATGACACACTCCTCTCACCACTGCCAGGCAAGTGCCTCATTACGGGCGAGTAGAGTTGTTGTGAGATGCCAGCAGGCTTAAAGATGAAGCAGCACCATAGCATGCAGTCCATGCATTCCACCAGGGTCAGCCTTTTCATCGTTTGTTTGACATGGGCGGACTATCATTAGGAATCTTCATCTTGGTTTCCGCTCACCCCTAGTGTCATTAATTAGCCTCTTCTATGAGCTGGGAATTCGGTAAAGGTGGGACCAAACGTCCGCTAACCATGAATATCTGCCACTGCATAGAGCAACAACACAGGCATCAAAGCAACTAAGTACAAAGAAACAAATCAAACAATGCACGTGGACCTCCTCGAAATGGGTAAATTGGCTCATTGGCAGACAGGGCACTGAGGGAAGGCCTGATCTTTGTAGTAACAGAGATACTTCAGCTCACACTCATTAACGACTCCCCGTTGCCACCGAAAGTGCCCGCATGTATAAACTACATCAGTCGATCATTAAGCACCACCATTCCATTCTATGTTTTTATTGGGAGAGCAGATCACTAATTATGCCATGTTAAACAGATTTCCACTCTTCTGCAGGGTTGCCAGCTATCTTTGCAATCCACACCACTTCTTCCTTTCCATTAATGCAACATACACGCAGGGACGTCATTTTGGGGTCGCCAGGGGTCGCACTGCGACATCTGTGGTCTCCCTTGCGACCTCTAAAAAAAACCAAAAGAAGATTATTTTTTTTAATTTTTTTTGCTAGTAATGCAAGCTCCTGGGCTGTGGCTCTTTACTTCTGGGGTGGCTGGCTTTCGTGTTCAGGCCCCTTAAAAAAAAGAAGAAAAATAAGAACAGGAATACCACAAGTCTAACACTTTCAGCACTGACCCTAAATAAGAAAGAATAGGAATACCAAATAATGTGTCTTTTTGGAATTCTATACAATAATTGCTGGACTCATTAAATGTTTATTTCAGGCACACTTCAGGGGTGAGTCACTGATTTAGTCTGTTCTTAACCGCCTCACTCAGCCGTTCATCCTTCTGAGGTGGATAAATGAGTACCAACAGGTTGGGTGACATTGGGTGTATATTTTTCTATATAAAGCGCTTAAGCGTAAGTGCTATATGATAACACATCATTATCATTTGGTCATGGACGTCTGCTTGCATACACAGTAATTTGGTAATATGGGCCTATACACACTGATCTTAATGATATATATGGCTATGTGTTGTACATTCTTGTATGAATGTACATCACATAGTGATATCCTAACTATATTTTTCGTAGTGTACAATGCTATGTGATGCCACTTCATCACCGTCAACGGGTGAAATGTTGCGTTCCATCGCTACCCGCGATATCACTTTGGGGTGGGGTCAAAGTACATCACTTCCTTTGATGTCATCAGGGGGTCAAGGGTCGTGTGATGTCACTTCCGCTACCCCAGGCATTTTGGTGAAATGACATCCCTGCATACATGTCACATTACAAATTTTGGTGCGTGCAGTAGTAACTCCCAGTGGATCCTCTTGATTAAATTAACTCAACTTCTCCTGCAGGAAGAGGTCTCTCCCACATCCTGTCATACCTGCTCTAGAAAGCGAGTGTTGCAAATTCCAGTAGTTATAACTTGTATAGAACACTCTCCATGTAATACCCGTCAGTGTTGCATAAACCATTAACCCCACATTCTCTTTGATGTCATATTTAGGTTTTTTTAGATAAAAGAAAATAAATGGCTTTCGGAGTTCATATGGCAATTGCTGAATATTCTCTAAACATTTAATGTCAAATAAATGTACTTTACCAAATGTACCGTGTTGCTGTTTGATTTTAAAGTACAGTTTCATATTCCGAATTGTGGCGCGCTGTGTTGTGAGATGGTCTGTGTTGGTTTCCGGGTTCTGTGTGGAGTCGCTTAGAAGACAACTGGGCGTGTTTGCCTACGCAGCACAGTAACGTCACGGAGAGAGGCGGGGAATATGAATGTTTGGATAATGTCAGGCTCAGCGGCGGGGGAATTGATTTAGTGCTGCAGAAGTAGGTCAGCCAGGGCGATGCGGCAAGTGATAGGATTATCACAAAATGGCAGCTCCCTGGTGCCTGTTTTCGTGTGCGTTTAATGGACGAAAACCCGGGTAAGGTCCATAGGAAAGTTTTCTAAAATCGAGCCACTTAGGCTTAAAAAAACATGGCCGACCCGTAGGGACAATAAACATTTTTACTAGACCATGCCTTTAAGCTCATCATCAAGTGATAAATGCTTTGACATGTGATTCTGCATGCAGATTGGGTTTCTATTTGGCATGCTGTGTATAGTGTGCAAGATCAGCAACTAGTAATCAGACCATCAGTGAAAACCTGCGGCAACTGAAGTGCTACCTCTTTCTATCATTAAGTCCATACTCATAAAAGGGAGTTACTTTGGCATTTTCAGTGCGTATATTTCCCTGTCACTTAAAGGCCCTCGTGGGTGGCATCGAATGGCGGACAATTTAAACTAATCCAAGATATTGAATCTTTATTCTGTGACTCAACATGTTTTTTCTGACAGCTAATTTGCCAACCTACGTGTGGAGTCCAGCACCGTGAAGGAACACTTGCCTTGATTTTCATCACATTAGGCAAATTCCTGCGTAGTCAACGCAGAAAATGTTCACCGGGTTGGTTTCCCGAGCAACTCGAAGCATACATGGGAAATGCAACCAAGCTGCCATAGAAACAACCCAATCACACATTTGCTGTAACTGGGGAGAGTTACAAGGAAGCGTTATAAGGTCATGCAATATTATTACATTGTCTTTCATTCTCATAAAATCCAATTTCCATCTTTATAGTTGCCAATTCGAAATCATTTACAGTGAGTTCTGTTGCTGCATAATTAAAGGATGTAGCATATCTCAATTTATTATAATATGACATTCTGGCTGTCCTGTCCTAAATTAAGGAGTCATTCTCGAGAACAGCCATTTGTATCTGCTTAGAAGTCTGGCAATGCCATTCATTTTATCCATGTGCTGCTGTCTATAAGGTTAATAGGCCGTCTAAAAAGAGATGTGTGTTGTTTGCCAGCCACTGACAAAAATCCTGTTGGGCTGACTGTGTCCACCTTGAACTTTAGAAATACTAAGAATTTTGGATAATAGTGTTGGTTGTTAAGAGTGTTTCATTCAAGACGTTGATTATTACGAATACACATTTCAATTATGTGTCTGTTGTACTTAAAATGTATACTTTTCGGAGTCGTCTAATCTATTGCAGTTGGTTAACAGGGATGACTGGTATTTGCGAGGGATTAAGGGCATTAACGGCTAAGCTTGCACTTCCTGCTAGGTGCTTAACGCAATAAGCAACCGGGGGCTCCCGCTGGTGTGTTAATATATCTTTGTTTGAAAAGAAATTGGGTGTGAGCAGACAGAGCAAGTCAGCTTGAATTAAAAAAAAAAACAAATAGATGGCCACAAAACAACACAGAAAAGGACACCGGGACCCTTTCTATGTTGCTGGTGGTTACCCCATCAGGTGGGAGTGTGCGAATGAGACAGTGGAAACACTGGCAAGTGGATCAAGGGGGGGAGGGAAAAAGTAATTGAGAGGGGACGGAGGTGATCATACCCTGGAGGTCAAATAAATGTCAGAACAGGGGACTGGTGCAGAGGTTCCAGAGGGCAGAGGCTTATACCATGGGTGCAAGCTGGGGTACGTAGACTCCCGATTGGCTGGCACCACTCCCTGGCTCCTAATGCTGTACATAGCCAAAATATCCTTTAGTCTTCAGCCATTTACTGACCTAGAATCTAAAATCGAACCCTTGTCTCTGCATAACATTGCAACATCAGGATACAACCTGAGTGTGACAGACCAGAGTAAGCATAGTCCATATCGACCTGTCATTTATCGACCTTCACTGGCTCCCAATACATGCACAAATCACCTCCAAGTCTTGCTGCATCATCTATATATCCGTCACCCTGAAGTCACCCAGCTACCTCGCAGAGAACTCAACCTCTCCCGCCGACAGTGCACCGTCAGAAGCCAGGACGCATGCAGACTTGAAATCCGCTGCTGCAAAAAGGAAAGGACCAGACAATAAGCCTTCTCTGCCGACACCCCAGACTATGGAACCTCCCCCTGTCAAAATCAGACTCGCTTCAACGCTCCTACAATTCAGAAAATAACTCAAGAGCCACCTCTTCAAGGAGTCTCTCCTCCTCAACACTTGGCCATCATGTCACCCCTCGTGCCACCTCACTCAATAGACGCCACCCGCCCCTATCCACCCCGCCACCCAATACAGCTGTACGCCTCTTCTGTGCCCCTCTCTATCATACCCCCTGCTGCATATCTGTTCAGTTGTTTCTTCTGAAAAGTGCTCTTTTATGCACCTGTAATGTTCTACACCTCTGTAAGGTGCTCCGTTATGTATCTGTGTTGGTGTATACCTCTGTAAGCACTCTGTTGATTCTCGAAGCTAGGTCCACAGTCAATAATATAAAAATAATAATAATAATAATAATAATAATAATAATAATAATAATAATAATAATAATAATAATAATCATCATCATCATCATATTAATAATACTAATAACAGTTGCTAACTGCAGAAAGAGTGTTGTGGTAGCTATATGAGTCAGCAGCAACAGTACTGGGCAAGATAAAGAAGCCCTCACAATGACAATATGTCAGAGCAAAAAGAACTTCCTGATTGATACGCCTCGATACTGTTGCTGCCTTCAGTATCTATATTGATTGATCACCTGAGACGTTGTACACATTTTGTTGATTTGAGGTACATTGCTATCTAAAATGCATTGGCCATGTGCTCTGTTTCTCCTCTGTTTGGCCAAATGTTTTTATGATCTGCAATCACCATTATAACTTGAAATCACATGCTCATACAACCACTTTGCAAGTAGGTGGCATAAAGGCTTGTTGGCCATAGTCTATCGTGTTGTAATTTGTCAGACCAACACACATACACGTTTTGATGCACACAGACACACCTGCCATAGTACAGTCTTACAGACATTCAGATGCACATACACACACAGGTACACATTCACACATCAACAACTCACATGCGCCTCATTACGGGTTTGGTGGTATCTGGGCAGTAAATCCACCCAGATACCACTAAACTGTATTACTGTTGCTGCCACTTGATGCGGCGGCATTATTGCTGAAGTACAAGTGGCCTTGATGATGTAAATCACCATTTTCTTTTAGTCCATAGGACTCAATGATACATTTTATTGGTGGAATTACAGCAGAGGTAATTCAGCTGCAGTAATTCCATTGGAAATGGCCAGAAAGTCGGCATATTTACCTCCAGCTCATACCTGGAGATGAATCCTCCAATTTTCCGCCCACCTCATAGTTGGCATTGTTTTAACTTAGCGGTATACGGTAATACCGCTGCATTTAACCCGCACTGCCCAACTTATTATGAGGCCCTATAATAGTGGCCAGACAAGCAGACAGACACGCGCACACACACACACAAACACACACACATAAAAACACACACACACACAGCAGCTGGTGAATTTTTTAATTGGAGTGGTGTAAATGTTTGCACAGCTATGAGTGACAAACTGAAATAGGCGAGGGAGCCCAAATCAGCCAAGCATCGTTTGGAAGGGTTCTCCCCCGGAGAACATTTTTTGAAAAATTGGTTGAATTGTGCATGATACAGCCGACATTGGGGGGAAAAGTTAGACAGTATCCAATCCGTTTTGTAGGAAAAAACATGAAAAAAAAATCCAATGGACGCAAGACACCAACAGTTCACAGGAGCATTTCCAAACACATTTTCAGGAAGCCTATCGCCACAATAAATGCCAACATAAAAAACATTTTAATGCTAGATGTATGTTAAGTCGGGTTTCTGGCCAAGTATGACAATGTGGTGGGAACAGTAAACCTCTTTACTAAGTTCCAGCTCCAGGTAAAGGGTACAGGGATAACATTAGGCCACATAAGGTAAGTCACCTGGATAGACATCCACTGCATCCTCTCTCAGTCAACCCATACTCTCAACTGACATTCACAGAACCATTCAGAACAAAACTTTCTCACCCACAGCATTCCATGTCAGTCAAGTGTTCCATGCATACAGGGCAAGGAGCAGGGAAAGACAAGACGCAACACATCTTCCCCCTAACAACACAAGAGACACCCAAGAAGCAACAGACATACATTCTCATGCAGCACAACACATGTGCTTCCATCAATTTCACATATGAGTCTCCCCAACAAACGCAATCAACACCCAATTACTATACAGCACCCCACTCTTTTTGTATCAAGTAAAAGAGAGACCCAACAGCAGGAAAAACCATCAGTCCACTAAACAAAACCTCTCTCCTTTTCTAATGAGTAGGAACGAGACCCCCACACCTCACTCCAACAGTGCCCCTCTCTCTTTGTACTGAGTGCGAGAAAAACACCCATTGCAAAACCACAACTATTTTCCTCTCATCACAACCAGACACGTGACCCGAAAACCCAACTTGGTCAGGCACATAACTACTGGGGAGTTAAGCATATCCAATGAGCAATCCATCACATGTAACTCCCGCAATTTCTCATGCCAAACCATCCAACAACGCACCCACACACAAAACCTTAAAACCGTCCTCACCCATTGGGACAATACTTCATATACAATGTCTCTCCCAATTACCTAACTGTAAGGGATAAAGACCAAGCAACTGAAGGAAGGATACCACAGGAAAACCATTCAACAAAGACAGACTTCCAGCTCACCTCACAAACACAATTCAGGCTCCAAATCCCACATCTACCATTCCACTTGCAACTCAATGGCTGCCCACTATAGAATGTGAGCCTTTACCAACACAGCAGGGTACTCCAAGTAATCCCGTCACCGGATACCCACTGATGAAGTACCCAAGCACTCAGTGTACAGATACTTAAAAACTCCTGTTCAGAAAGATCACCTTCAACAACTTCAGCCACCTCAATGAAGGAACCTAAGCACTCCCCCAGCTCATTCAGCACAAATACTTCCAAACACAAAAACACATCCCATTTCACCAGATGCTTGACAGTACTTCGCTTACTCCTTTAAATAAACATGCATTTGAAATTCAACTTCTAAACAAAATACATTTTCCTTAGCAAAACACAAACTCCAGCCTATAAAAACAGCAATTATCATAGCTACATTCAGTGCAGACTCACTCTTAGGGAGTTCGTCTCCTATCTAACTATCCATTAATAAAGCCCAACGTTTAAGAAGAAACCTTTTTTTTTTTTTTAAATAGGTGTATTATCTGCGCCCTGAACGTAGGAGGTCCATTTCCTAATTAACTATATAGCATTAAAGTCCAACCTGTAAAGGAAAATGGGAAAACATATCTAAAATCGATGCACTCTAAAATCTTTGCACTCCAAACCTCAACTGACATTCACGGAACCATTCAGAACCAAGCATTCTCACACACAGCATTCCATGTCAGTCACTCACAGAGTTCCATGCATACAGGGCAGGGTGCAGGGAAAGACAAGACACAACACTGTACCCATACATTCCCATTCTGGCTGCAACTATACATACCAGTTTTCCCATGTATGGACATACACATGTTTTCTTTGTGCATAATGTCAGTAATGATAATAAAAGAAAACATGTCCAAGCTAGCCCTGCCAATATCTGCCAGTACTGCACATATAACACACTCCTGTTGGTTTTTCCATTAAAAATGCCATGCCACAAAACAAAAACAAGTCCAACGCGTAATAACACATAGGTTTGCCTTATCATAGATACCCAGTAACAATGCAATGCCACAGTAAGACATGGCTAAACTGGCTGCACCAAAATGCCAATCTAGCCATATAATCAAACTTAACATGCTTGTTTTGTCATAAATAGGGAGTAAAACATGTCATGGCACAGTAAATGTTTTTACTGGGCTGGCTTGGCTGCAACTCATCCAAAATGGGTGGGTAAATGCCCCATCACCCATTATGTAAAAGCCACCCCTGATGGGGTCACAGATAGCAAACCAACATAGATTGATAGGCAATACGTGTGTTAGTGGTTGTACAGAGAGAGGGCTGGGTCTAGGTTCATCACTAGATGTTTTCGTGTTTAAGTGAAGGTGAACAAATGCCTAGGTTACTTACTGTAAGAACCTATTCCACACATGTCATATGTTTATTTCTATCGCGCTCGCACACAAGTGTTTCTGAGCGTGACAAGGCAAGGGAGTGGAACAGGGGAGAACAAAACAACGATATTACTAGGCCCAGTGGCATTGAGCATGCGCAAGTGCATGGGCAAGGGGGGAGGGGAAAAGTGCATGGAAGGGGGGAGAGGTGGAAAGTGCGAAGCAGAGGAGAAACAGATAAATAACTATAAATAAATAATAAAGGCAACAGACAGTGGTAATGCAGCCAGCAATTTGCAAGTGCTAGGTTTAAGGCAGCAGACAGGGAAGGTCTGATAAGTGCAGGAAGAAAAAGGGGGGGCTGTATGGGTACAGACCCCAGTGCAAAGGGTGGCCCGGAGGCAGTGCGGGAGGGTGGCAGGATGAGCAGGTACCTGGGCCCAAAAGACAGAGGGTGGCCAGGTGCACGGTGCCATGAGAGAACAGATCAGCAGGGAAGAGGGGGAGCAAAGGCAGAAGAAAAGAGGAAGGTCTTGAGGTGCTTCCAGAACCGGAGATGGTTCTCCTCAAGTTTTAGAGTGGCAGGGAGGCTGTTCAAGAGGGAGGCCCCAGCTGAAGACAGAAATCTACCCCCAGCTCGTTTCTTAGAAAACCATTACCAAGACATGACCATTATCAAGGCATTACCTCTATGACCCTCTTCCTCTTCATAGTACTTAATTTTGAGGAGTATCACCTCATTGCTCCCCCCCTATTTACCATAAAGACACCAGATGTAATGCTACCACACACAATTGATTGTTTTGAAATCAATACATTAAAATTCCCATTATTTAGGAACAGACTCAAAGACTCCTTTCAAGTATGCATAATGACTTGTTGTCTACCTGAAGATGGCAGTGACAAATCAAGGTGGATAGGGACTGGGGGGAGGGGTGGGGGGACAGAGTAGCCACCCTACAAATTTTGGGACAGGTCATCTCATAGAACTCAGTGGAGGAAGCTACAATGTGTCCAGTTAATCTTGAAGGGATACATGATGGCATGGGAATATCCTGAACCATGTACATCATGCAGATGTTTTCTCTAATCCACTGACAGATGTGACAATGTGTCTTTTTTCACCTTATTGGACAGGTTGAAATGTAGTAAACAGACTTTAATGCCCCATAAATACACCACTTCTGTATAAGTATACCTACAGGACTGTCCTTACATATAAAGTTTGGTACACTTTCTCCTGTGGAGCTGAAGGTGAGGTAAGCAATGGTGGCAGTAGAAGATCCTGATACATGATAAACTTGGAAATTAGTTTAGTTTTACAAGAGGTTGATGGCACAGAATGTCTGCCTCCTCTATAGACACCAGGGGAAGGAGGAATATTGTAGAAATACAAGATCTCCCAAACAAAATACAAGATCTCCCAAACAATCAGGTTATGCCCTGGAAAATAGAAAGGGAGCTTAACATTAGAAATTGTGATAGGTTCAAAGGTATGGTTTGGTATGCTGATAAAAGCACAGGACATTTCCAAGCAGTGTTATAGTACTTAGCCTTATATCGAGAGTTGAAAAAGCTAGAAATAAATCTGCTGGCACAAAGGTCCCCTCCCCTTCTGTCGGACAACTCAAAGGTCATTAAAGGCAGCTCACTGATCTCTAAGGTAGAAGGTAGCCAAACCCAAGGAAAATTCATCCTGCCGGAAACTGTGAATGACCATTCGGTCACAGGATACCAGGGATATCTATGTAGGGGAACAACATGACTCAAAGGAGCCCCCATGCTTGTAATAAGTCATCAATGTAGATGGATTATTTGATTGTTAAATGTAGATGAACAAGTCCCTAGGGCTACCTAACAACCACCAGCATAGAATTTCAATCTCCATGCTGTCCAGTCCCATTTTATCTATGAAGAGGAAGTGGGACGATTTAGCACATAACTTGGGGAGCATGGAAGTATCCAATGAGGTGCCTGGGATAGCTAGACAAGTATTGGGATAATGTGAGCCACAGTGTGGCTATGAGGATTAGTTCTACCTTCTCTATTTTCAATTTCCAGATGACCTTTGGGATAAAAGGAATACGCGTAAAGTCATACAGGTGACCTGGTGGCCAGGTTACAGAAGGAGAACCCATTCCCCATAGCTATGGGTGAGGATATGCTGTGCAGAAGAGGTAGTCTTTTGCTCTGGTAGGCAAGCACATCCATCCATAGGTTTAGTGTCATTTCATGAGATGCAGAACATATCCTGCTCAATTTGTCGATCTGAATGTTTGGAGAGCCTCTCATGTGAGAGACTCTGAGGGACAATAGTTGTACTTCTGGCAAGGTGTACATCTCTTCCGTTGTAACGTTCAGGAGTCATAATCTTGTACCCCATCTGTTGATACAAGAGAAGGCTGTGGTATTGCTAGGCATATGGAAACTAAGGCACAATCACCATATGCTAGTGACACGACAGACACAAGGTTCATTTTTCCAAACAAGTCTTGTTTATTCGCAAAGAATTCTCAGTCGGCCGACTGGGGTCTAACGTCTCGCAATGTGTCTACCCAGACTTCATGAGACACAAGAGAGCGAGCAACGCTCAAGCAGCAATATTTATACAGTACATACAATCTTTTTATCTGAGGCAATTCAAACCGCCCATAATGTATCTTTCAGGCTAGGGTATGATGATTGACAATTGTGACAATTATGACACCTTATGAAAAGTGCTTACTCAGTCTAAATATACTTATTCTAGCAACAGTAGCAGAGACAGTTCTTTGTTATGGAGAACACAGAGCTCTTAGTACAGCAAGGACATCATGTTCATAGGAGAGAGACATTCTTTAGCATGTTATCTGTGAATTTCTATTCATGTACCAAAGGTCAGACAGTTCAAAGACATAAAATACCAAGCTCTTCGAAAGAGTACCGCTAGAGAGAATATAATTCATGCTTCAGTGGCCTATTGCTACAGAATTTGCAAGACGGGCAAGACACGCTGGCACCTGGGCCGCTGATTAAATGCTGTTTCTGCTCGCCTTCAATGATATAGTGAGGGAGGAAAACAATGTATTTCTGTTTCGTCTGGCAATCCTGTCTGTGTTGGCCTTTCATCATTCAGGCAGTGGCCTTGTACCGTGCAGGAGCTCGAAGTATGGAATACATTTTGCAAAGTCGGTTTTTACAGAAAGGAAACAGCAAATAGTGGATATTTCACAAAATGGTCACTCTCTGGTTATCCTTAATACATCGACGATTCCATGCTGGTGATGTATCGAGCATGATTCGAATGATTTCAGGCCAACATAATATATGTACTATGCATACGATAGGGTTGTTTCTGGACTAACAAACCCTCCTTTTGGCCGTAAGCCAAGAGCATCAACCATACATTGCATCCTCGTCTGACCATGTGTCTAATTCTGAACTACCCATACTACTATAATCATCATCAGAAATATTGATCGCCATTAATTCTTTGATTGTTTCATTTTCCTGTTGTGCACCTTCAGTTACTACATGCAGATGTTTAAATTTTATAGCGTGAGCAGGTTCATTTGCAACCTGGGAGCAGAGGATTGGCAGACATTGTATGCAACAACAGCAGAACATAAGGATTCCAAGTATCGTGATCAAAATTGCAATTAGTTTCCATTCCATGATCGCAATAATTCCCAAAACCATAAACCTATTTTCAGATTCCAGCTGCCTGTGGGAACATGAATGTCAGAACTTAGAACATGCAATTTCTTGATTGCTTCAAATATTGTGGGGGAGGAGTCGCTTACGAATATGCAGCACGCTGATTGCACGATTTTGAACACACCTCCACGCTCAGCCAAAATTATATTGAGGACCATTCTATTCTGAGTTTCATTAATCTGACTGCTCTCTCTTCTAATGTCATATTATAAAGCATATCTGTAGTTTCATTTATTGTTTTTCTAATACTTTGGACAGTTGTCTTATATTCCATTCATTTTTTGCTTGTCCCCAAAAGGGTATAAATGATTTAGCTATATCGCTTGCAACCAGTCCTGCAGTATAATCTCGCCGAGCCTGTGATCTGGATAGCTTTGATATTTCAGAAGTTTTGGAGAGAAAAATACCAGGGAAAAGAATACCCAAATAATATGTCCCTTCCCAATTCTTGGGCAACATGGATATGCTTGGTCTCCACATATAAAATAAACAGAACCTCCTATATATAATGGGTCCCCTTCCTTTTTTAGTACCGCCGTATTCATGCATCTAGTAAATGTTCCCACGGGATAGGAGCCTTTTATTCCGCAAGCAGAACGGGACAGAACGTGGACTGTAATTAATAGTATAGGAGGGAGGCACAACCTTCTTATTCCCTTCTGGAGCCATGTTAAAAGTTATTGTCAATTTGTGAAACCCAAAAAGTCTATCTACTTGTTTTGTTGTTACCGTGTTCATTTTACCTGCGCCTCTAACTATGGATCAATCCACCTGTTCCAATACCTCTCTCTCGAACTCGTGTATGTTTGTTCCATCCAACTGACCAGTGTCACTGTCGTTCCATTTTTCATGAAATAGCGCTCTTAATGATGCATAATATGCAGTATAAAGCGGTAAAGGTTGTACATACCAACCCATTCCTTTTCCACCATGTTGGGGTAAATGAGAACAGACCCAACAATTTGACATATTCAAAATAGCATGTGTTGTGTTCATAATCAATAGCAGAGTATTATTATCAAAACCTTTTCTATGTTTCACTTCCTGTGAGGGGAGAGTGTAAGAGAGCACATGTACAGGGCTGCTGTAGTAAAAGTATTGGTAGAAGGCATAAGAGACTTCAGAGGATGTATAGTTTCCAGATACCAGAATATGAGGATCAGTGCAATCAGAATGCAAAGTGTTATTATGATTATTAGCATACATTTCCCAAACCATGATTTTGTAGGACAGGCTTAGTCTCTATTTCTATAATGTCATCAGCGTTGGTGCAGGCGGTGGGTGCAGAAGTGCGTGTGTACATTGTCTGTAATGCTTAATTGCTTATCCCAGGGTACATTTTTTCAATGTCCATCGAGGAAGACTTCTCCGCAGCAACGCACATTATCAGCAAAGCGTCCAAGTAGCAGCAAAGCATTGTTCAGGCCAGTTCAGGCTAGCCTGCTTAAGAGATGACAACAAGCCAGTGTAATTTCACACAGAGCTCCAAAAGGCAGGAGCAAGCATCAATTGTGTCGGTACCATATGCCTCCTCGCTTGTCTGCACAGGATTGCACTGGTCCTTCACCTTTCAAAGATAGCACTGGGAAACCGCATTTCATAGCTTTCAATTTGATGCAGATTGATACAGCTCATACGCTCCATTTCCCTAGGCCTCCGTTTACCACTTCATCCATGCTGTGAACAAAGGCAAAACAAACACATATATCACTTTCGATTTTGAGAACGTAGATTGTACCTTATTGCCCCAGGTACTGCGTGATCGATGAATAATGCACTCTCATATTTCGATGCAAGATCAATGCAAGGTTGCAGTGCAGTGAGTGATGATGCGACAGCAGTCGGATAAGGCTGAAGCACCTTTAACCTTTCCGTCTTTGTTATAATCTCCCCAGGCCCTTTCTCGCCCGTAGGAGGTACTTCTGGCAGAGTGCTGGCAATTGTATCTTTGTGATCTACTGCAACTGTATTTCTTTCGACGTCAGGATCAGGCAGCTCTTTCAAAGGAAACGGATTTCTTTTCGCGTGCGTTGCATGGATCCATGATTTACGGCCATTTACTTGGACTGCAGTCTGTGTAGCCAAGAGCACCTGATAGGGCCCCTTCCAATGCGGGCAAGCAAAGACTTTCTCTCAAAATTCTTAATTAATATCCAATCGCCACACTACAGACAATGGCCTGGGCTGGTATATCTGACAGGAAGAGCCTCCTGCACCTGCTGATGAATTAAATGCAAGTTTTGAGTTAACTGTTTACAGTAGTTAATAAGCAAAGGGTATTCAATATCCCTAAAACGCTTTGGCTGTGGAGCACTCCAAACATTTGCTGGTCTCCCCATGATAATTTCATAGGGGGAGAGTCCAGTCCTTGCCTGTACAGAGGTTCTCATACACAACAGAACCAGCGGAAACATCTCTGGCCATTTCAAATTACTCCCCTCCACTGTTTTGCTGATTTTATTCTTCAAAATACCATTTTGGCGTTCAACCAAGCCGGCACTCATCGGGTGTCTGGCCGAATTGAATCTCTTGTCAATTTGGAGACCTGCACAAATTTGTAAAATTACGGCTGCAACAAAATGCGGCCCGTTATCTGACCATATGACACGGGGTAGGCCAAAATGGGAAAAATATTCTTTTAGCATCACTTTTGCTGTGTAGATGGCTGTACAATCTCTTAGGGGGTAGGCCTCTACCCATTTGCTAAATGTGCAGACCACCACGAGAATATATTTGTAATTTTGGCATCTTTCTATTTCTATGACATCAAAACGGATCACTTCAAATGGCACAGAGGGAGGGCCAAAACTTCCTGTTGGTGTCGCTGTCATACAGTTTTGGACCAATCTGTCAGCTCTTGTTCTGATATTATGATTCTGCCATACCTTTTCTAGATGCCGAATCATTTTTCTAGTACATATGTGTGTAGGACTGTGGGCCATAGTGACCATCGCCAGTACATAGGCATTTGGCAACATCCATCTTTTGTTCTTTTTGTCCACCCAACAATCTTCAGAGTCTAATTCTGCTGGACCCTCAGACCATGCTTTTATTTCCTCTGCAGTAGCTTCTGCTTGCATTTCCTTAACTGTGGCAATCCTATTTTCTATCATGCAGGGTACCTCTGTCGTTGTTTCGATGAAAAGTTTTGTGTGTAAATCAGTGGCAGTTTGTTTTGCAATTTTGTCTGCAAATGCGTTTCCCTTTCCAACGTCACATGTTACTTTTTTATGAGCTTCACATTTCATTATTACTAATAATTTGGGAAGCGCAAGTGCTGACAGCAGTCTCACTATCAAAGTGCCATGCTGGATTTTTGTTCCATGTGATGTCAGGAAACCCCTTTCATCCCATAATCGACCAAAATTGTGTACCACCCCAAATGCGTACTGACTGTCAGTATATATGTTTACATTATGGTTTGAAGAAAGTTTGCATGCTCTTGTTAATGCTACTAGCTCTGCAGCTTGTGCTGAATTGTATGGGATTATTTTGATTTCCACAATACTTTTCAGTGTAGTGATGGTGTATGCCGCAGTTGATGTACCATCAGGTAATTTGAAACAAGAACCATCACAGAACAGTTCTCCATCTAACTCTTTCAGTGGGGTATCAGTTAAATCAACTCTTCCTTTTGTCTCTTGTTCAGTAACCATTATACAATCATGGAGGGATTATTTTTCTCCCCATTTCTCATTGGGAGGGGGCATTAATTCAGCCAGATTTAAAGCGCAACACCTTGAAATTTGAATGTGAGGAGCAACGAGGACAATTTCGTACATTGTTAATCTGGCTGATGTAAGGTGTTGCATCTGCTTTCTGTTTAAATGAACGTCCACTGCGTGGGGCACCATGACGGTTAAAGTGTGACCTAAAACCATACCCTCAGTTTGTTTGGCTGACGTGGCAGCTGCAGCAACAGCTCACAAGCAGCACGGCAAAGCGCATGCAACAGATTCCAATGTGGACGAGAAGTAGCTGTATGGTCTATTTCTCCCCCCGTGTTCCTGAGTCAAAACAGCCAAAGCACATCCATCATTCTCATGCACAAATAGCTCAAAACTCTTGTCATAATTTGGTGTGCCTAAAACTGGAGCTGAACATAGTGCAGCTTTGAGCAGGTCAAATGCTTCTTGACATTCCATATTCCATAGCAAGGGTAAGGTAATATCTTTCTTTGTCAATGCTACTAATGGTTTTACAATCAACGCAAAGTTGGCGATCCACTGCCTCAATACGAAGCCATGCCAATTAAAGCCCTGACGTCTTTCTGCGTATTTGGAATAGGCACACCAGAGATGCTCTCAATTCTTTCTGGTGTCAATCTTCTTCCCTCCTTCGAAAGGAGGTAACCTAAATAGGATACTTCCTTTCTACAATACTGGATATTTTTAATGAAGCATGTATCGCCAAATGTGTTAAGAGTGCAACTGTACTTCCTTTACATATTTCTTCTTTGTCTGCAGCTATTAGCAAATGATCTATGTACTGTAGCAGCACACTACCTGCTGGTAGTTCTAGCATGTCTAGTTGTTCTTTTAAAGCTCTACTGTAAAAGCGTGGGCTTTCTGTGTAACCATGCGGAATTCGTGTAAATGTGAACGAACAACCTCCTAGGGTAAAAACAAATACATATCTGCTATCTGGGTGTATGAGAATGCTAGAAAATGTATTTTCCAAGTCCACAGCACTAAAATATGATGCAGATGCTGGAATCATAGTTAAAATTGTAGTCACATCCTGCAATAATGGGAATTGCAAATCAACAACCTTATTCACTCCACATAAATCAATTATGAAACAATACGGTATGTCATTATCTCTTTTCTTGTAGCCTGGAAAAATCAGACTATTGCAAGTGCTACCAGAAATGTCTTCAATTATGTTTTTTTAATGAAATCCGACACAATGCATTTCAATGCTTGCTCCCCTTCAGCCGAAATTTTATATTGTGGAATACGCGGCAAAGTAATTCCCTCCTTCAAAACAATTTTCACTGGCTCTACTTTTAAACAACCAACATCATTATCATTAACCACCCATATACAGTTCAGTACTTTACATTCCAGTCGGGAATGGTTTGGATAAAAATTATGACACAGGAGTCTTTTGTGACGATATTGTCAAATACACTCCATCGGGAGAACAGTAAATAACCGCATTCAATTTCTTCAGCAAATATAATCCCAGCAAATTTTTGCCACAATATTTTGTCAAAAGAAATGGGCAAGGCTCTGTAAATGGACCTAGTATTATAGAGACTGATTGTGATACTGGACTCATTACTGGTGTACCTGAGAACCCTACTGAGACATTGGGGTAATTAGGAGTTAGGCGTTAAGGCTTAACGGTCACCGGTAATGATGCCGGTGTCGGTAAACCCTTACCGCCCTATTCTGAGGTCCCTTTGAGACGAGCCGTTCTCTGCGGGTCCCGTTAAGGGACCTTGGAGCTAATAACGGGCCCGCAGTTTGCGGGCCCGTTATTAGCGCCTTCCCCATTCCCATTGAGCCCTATGGGTGCTCAAATGGGAATGGGGAATGGTTAACTGAATGGGGATTTACCGGGTCCGCATAGGTCAGAATGTCCCGTTAAGTCCCCATTCAGCCAGACCAGACACAGACCCAGGTTTGGAGGCAGCCATGGTGCTAATAGCACCATGGCTGCCTCCAAACTCGTAATGACCTCCATTGTCATGACCTGACAGTGGTATATCTGGAACCTGTTGATGATCAATTGAAAATGTTTGTGCACCTGTGTCCACTAGAAAAATGTGCTCCCTATTCCCAACCTTCATTTCTACGTAGGGCCCTTTCTGGTCTACGGGAATAGCTACCAGTTCCAACCCCTGCCCTGGGGTGTCCTAGTAAAACAACACATCATCAGATGTATAGTAGCCAGTGTAGTATGCATTGGCCTGATTGTCAAAAAATGTTCCCATAATTCTTGCTTGTTCCCTGATGTTGATTCTGATTCTGATTATTCTGAAATTGTGTTGCTCTTTGATTCCTATTCTGTCCTTGTGTTCCCGGATGGCATCTATTCTGTCTTCTTGGAAAATGTACATTTCCATTCTGTAAATGTGGGCACTGTGCTCGCCAATGGCCTTCTTGTCTGCAATAGGCACATTGATTAATTCATATTGGTCCACCTTGCATGTTGGAAAATTGGGCTCTGGAATGCGCGTTCCCGCCACCTCTATTATTGTTTGCAACTTGTTGCATCAATACTCTTGTTTTCAAATTCCATTTGTCCCTTAATTCTTTGTCCTTCTTTGCATTTACTCTATTCTCATAGTACTGGGCCATGTGTAATACTTCACTTTGTGTTTTTGCTTGTCATGTGCTTTCAGATGTCATTATCAAATTTTTGATTTTTGGTAACAACCCTCGAACAAACTTATCAACAAACAATCTTTTCCCAGGTTTAGTACTCAAATCTTGACCAGTAAAATCTGCAAGGACTTCTTCAAATCTGTTAAAATAATCAGTTGCTCTTTCATCTTTGCACTGTAAACAAGCAGTTAATTTATCCCAACCTATTCTCTTTTTGGGTACCAAAGTTTTCAATTTCTGTACTATTCGTGCATGTAAAGCCAACATAATCGGTGGCGTTTTTTCTCCAGCCTTTCTCTCGCCATCAATTCTAGTAAAATTCTCCCATGTGTCACCTAATATATCCGCATCATTTATATTTCTAACCTGTTTCCATATATCTACAGGAAGAATCACAGGAAACAATAAATCAATATCGCTTAATGTAAAAACAGAGGACTTCAAAACAGATTCAATTTCTTAATAGAAACCTGACGGATTCTTCCTGATATCAGGAATTGTCTGTCTGATATTGTTTACCTCTTGTCTTGAGAAAGGAACATGCACAAACTGTGCAATATAATGTGCTTCTATCGTTTGCGCTGCAGACGCTCCAGAGGCAGCAATTTCTACTTTTGGGACAAACGTGGGAGGCACTTCCCTAATAGGTAAACTTGGCGTTTCTACATTTGCTCGTTTAATAAGCAACAAAGCTAAATCAAGAGAAAAAGTTGTCACCCCAGGTTCAGGCGAAAATGCTCTTTTATAAATTGTCATTTAATCAGCGGGACAACATGTCATTTTCTTCATACATTCATCTTGCAAATACTCAACCATCACTTGTAATACCTTCCTCTGAATTTTTGGTGTATACTGACTGAATGTATCATGCACCTCGATTGGGGAAATGGCGGCATCTGAAATCCATCTAAGTACATCTTGCGTGCAAATCCTCATCTCTTCACTAAGGGCCTCATTACACGGTAGGCAGTAAGGGTTTACCGGTACCGGTAAGGGCACCGGTACCGGTAAACCCTTACTGCCTTACTACGAGGTCCCTTTGCTGGACCCTACCTTAACGGCTGGTTTTACCAGCCGTTAAGGAACGGGCCCGCAAAGGGACCTTGGTGCTAATTACGGTACTACAATTTGCGGTACCGTAATTAGCTCCTTACCCATTCCCATTGAGCCCTATGGGGGCAAAAATGGGAATGGGGAAGTGCCTTGGTGAATGGGGAATTACCGGCCCCGCTCACCTTGGAGTAGGGCGGTAATTCCGCCATCCACCAAGGCAGACACGGTAAAATACCAGCGGCAACCATGGCGCTAATAGCGCCATGGTTATCGACTACCGTGTAATGAGGCCCTAACAGTTTTCAATGGTGGACAAAATCGCTGGACATATGACATGTTCTGTTTATCTTTCTTCCTTATTTATCCAAGCAATTGATCAAGCTCATACTTTTCTTCAAACATTCGGCCTAGATGTTCTCGTACTTTTGACACATTATCCCGTAACCAAGAAAGAAAATCGGTGCCAGTGTATCCGTCAAATCACTCTATTTTTTCACAAGATAATCCCCCATGCATTCCAACAACACCTGCTGTTCACCAAGGCCTCTATAGTCAGATACGGAACTTTGCACGGCTGCTTCATCGCCACCATCAATATACGTCTCTGCCCAATTCCTCAGCTCCTCTTTCCTATCATTGCTAACCATGCTACGAGTCACTCTACCACTTCCTTTCACACTCCCCATCTCTGTAGAACTGCCCATAATAGTGGCTAACTCATCTTCAGGAGGCGGTGGAGGAAATCGTGTCACAGGGAGAGGAGATGGGGGGCTGATGGAACTACGAGAATGGGAGGTACATATGGAGGAGGCGCAACTGGGTCAGTACTACTTCGGGGTTCATTTCTTCGCTCATTCAAGATTTTGGGCCTCATTACAACCGACCCGGTATGGAAACAACCGTAGCAGTAAACCCACCGCCACCGTTGTTTCCATGCCGGGTGATCACAACTCCTGCAGGCGGAGGCATCAAACCCACCAGGTCTGACCTGGCGGGTTAAACACCGCCAGCCTGCAGCCGAACGAGGAAACACCGGCACCATCATGAGATGGTGCCGGTGTTTCCATGATCTCCGTTCCCATTGAGTCCTGTGGGACTCAATGGCAATGGGGATTAACACCATTCCGCCTCTGAAATTCCCGGGTCACTGGGGTTGTAATGCCCCGGTAATTCCAGGAATCACGGAGGCGGAATGGTAATACAAGTATGGAGGTAACCAGATGGTTTTACCGCCTCGGTTACCGCCAGACTCGTAATGAGGCCCTTTGTCTATTAGCTCATCTGATGTATGCAAATCTGATTGGAAGGATGTTTGCAACTCTTGTTGGGGATATATTTTCTGTACACCTAATTGGAAAGCTCTGTCCATTCTCCTAAGGTCCTCTGTCTGTTGATGCTGATCAAGCTCTAATGCTTTTTCTGCATTCGTTTTATGTTCTGTGCGCATGTTTCTCTCTACTTCTCAGACGGAGATTAGCTTTCTTCCTCCAATCTCTTATGACATCAAACGCCGCTAATCGGGCCTTCTTGTGTAGTAATACTGATGCTAGGTGTTCTATCCGTTCTAATTCAAAGCTCCCATTTTTAGGCCACTGCAAGTCTTCGACATGTCTGGTTTACCTATGCCAAATCGCATTGAACATTATTGCCCCAGTACCATAACCATACTTCACATACATTTCAAGTGCCGGCGACCCCGCGGGTGGCACGACCTGGCTAGTTTCCAAAGATTGTTTACCGCAGCAGAAAAACCCGGCTAGACAGGAAGACAATTTCCCAGGCATAGTTAAACCTCATCCTTCTCTTACCCTGAGCGTTTGATCTAGCAAGAGCAACACTTGATCAATATCAGGACGTTTTAGAATCGGGACACGACTCACCTGATCAATCAATTCATCACTCAGGACGACACTCGTCCGTATACAGATGCAACCAAGAATCATTGTGACTGCGTGTCTGGCTCAATCTGCCTCATTTCAGGACCCTCGCCTCGATGCTCTCTGGGCGCTGCTCGTCGATCAGGGATCGGCTGTGTACAGATCTGCAAAGGAGTCTCTCATCACTTCTTCAGGGGCGCCCCGAACATCTTTCGATCCCGGCTCAACGGCTTCATCCTCGTCTCGGTTTTGCCTTCTTCGAACTGAATGTATACGATTGAGCAAAAGGCGAAGGTTCCCTATTCGGGCGCCAAATTTGCTAGGCCGCAAAGACTCCTCATGTGGAAACTAAGGCACAATCACCATATGCTAGTGACACGACAGACACAAGGTTAGTTTTTCCAAACAAGTCTTGTTTATTCGCAAAGAATTCTCAGTCGGCTGACTGGCGTCTAAAGTCTCGCAATGTGTCTACCCAGACCTTGTGAGACGCAAGAGAGCGAGCAATGCTCAAGCAGCAATATTTATACAGTACATACAATCTTTTTATCAAAGGCAATTCGAACCGTCCATAATGTATCTTTCAGGCTAGGGTACGATGATTGACAATTGTGACAATTATGGCACCTTATGACAAGTGCTTACTCAGTCTAAATATACTTATTCTAGCAACAGTAGCAGAGACAGTTCTTTGTTTTGGAGAACACAGAGCTCTTAGTACAGCAAGGACATCATTAGACATTCTTTAACACGTTATTTTTGCGTTTCGATTCATGTACCAAAGTTCAGACAGTTCTAAGACATGAAATACCAAGCTCTTCGAAGGAGTACCGCTAGAGAGAATATAATTCATGCTCCAGTGGCTTATTGCTACAGAATTTGCAAGACAGGCTGGCACATGGGCCGCTGATTAAATGCTGTTTCTACTCGCCTTCAAGGACGTAGTGAGGGAGGAAAACAATGTATTTCTGTTTCGTCTGACATACCTGTCTGGGTTGGCCTTTCAGCATTCAGGCTTTGGCCTTGCGCCGTGCATGAGCTCGAAGTATGGAATACATTTTGCAAAACAGGTTTTTACAGAAAGGAAAAAGCAAATGGCAGCTATTTCACAAAATGTTCGCTCTCTGGTTATCCTTAATACATCGACGATTCCGTGCTGGTGATGTATCGCGCATGATGCGATTGGTTTCAGGCCAACATAATATATGTTATATGCATACTATAGGGTTGTTTGTGGACTAACAGTATCGTCTGTCCTTATAAACATCACCATGCCCCAGAAAGAGTGTTTAAACAAAAGCAATGCGATCCATATGACTATTGATTGTACCAATTTGTAAGATCTTGCTCCCTCATAAACAAGCAAATGACCCTGAGAGGTTTTCTCCCACAAGAAGGTGGTTGAACACAGTCTTCATGATATGTTGTCAGTATGAGGTTTGGTGCAGGGTCCTGAGGGAATCCCCTCTACAGATGGAAAAGAACCATCCACCACTGTCAATCCTGAGAAAAGGACTAATGATCCTGTTGTGGAGTGGTAGTCTTACTTCTGATGTATGTTCCTATTACCAGTTCTGGTTAATGAAGGAGACCAGGGGGTGGTGGTTGGCGTATGAAACTAGGAACATGCATTATAGCATTCGAATGCTCTCCCTAACAAAATCATAGTGCTCCAGACTAAAATAGCTGACAAACAGCTCCAATTTAGCTCCGACAATCTCACCCGTCCAGTATTGCCCTTGAACGCACACATTAACTCAGGTTTCATATTCAACAATGTACCCATACCCGAGGTACAAACAATCATAGCATCACTGAAACCATCTAATTGTAAAGGTGACAGTTGCCCAGCTCAGATCATAAAAGATGCAGCCAGAGATATCTCCTTTTGTTACCAAACTATTAAACTCCTCATTCGCCAGCAACATAATCCAAAGTAAACTGAAACAATCTTGGGTTCTCCCATTACTAGAGAAACAAACACTGCCTAATTATAGACCGATCAACACAGTCCCTTTCTTACTGAAACACATAGATAGAGTTGCATACTTTCAAATTCAAGACTATCTAGAGACAAATCTACTACTAAGTGCTCGACAATCTGGCTTAAGACCCCAACATGGAACGGAATCTGCCCTCGTTGACCTTAAAAGCCAGATCAATGAAATAAAAGACAATAGCAGAGTTGCCATCGTACTTCTCTTAGATTTATTGGCAGCCTTTGATTTGGTTGACCATAAAATCTTATGCGACCACATGTCATCGGCAGCACATTTTTCAAAATCTGCTGTCACGTGGATTCAATCTTTCCTTGCGAACAGAACCATGCGTGTCTTCTCACCCACAGCTGCGGCCGATCCAATCCCCATCACTTGCTCCTGTGTATCGTTCACTTTGTGCAATATCTTTACAAAGCCCCTATTCAACAAACTGGACAGTCTGGGTGTCACCTAAACTAATTATGCAGATGACACCCATATACTCCTAACACCATCAGGCACCTACGACACAGATGTATGTCGGATTAACGAAGTCTACACCATCATTCAGGCATGGATGGCCACACACGGCCTCTGCCTGAATGATGATAAGGCTGAGCTCCTAATCCGCTCACCCAACAACCTTCTGAAACTTAGTCCCAACTACAGTAGCATCCCCATTCATGAGAACAACATACTCATTGCCAAAGATGTAAAAACCCTTGGTTTCTACCTCAATGCCAATACCAACCTAACCAAACAGGTAAATATGACTGCCTCAGCCACTGCCTACACCGGCAAGCTGATTAGGACTGCAGACCCCTACTATCTTCCAATAGCTGCCTCATGCTGGCCAGAGCCCTTATACAGTCCAAATTGAACTACTGCAATGGCCTATACCTAGGCGCCAACAAATCCATAATTAACAAACTGCAGGTTCTACAAAATAATGAGCTCAGAGCTGCATTAAACATATCTAGAAGCAAGCACATCTCGGCAACTAGAAAGCTCTGTAAATGGCTTTCCATGGAAGAAAACATTTACTTAAAAAACATCTGCCTCACCCACAAAGCTTTGAACCACTGAGCCCCACCATATCTCACAGACGAATTCACTCTGAAATTGTCAGCCAGAATCACAAGATCTACTAACACCTCTTGCCTGGTGGTGCCCAGGTACAACCGAAAAAGAGCTGGCAGAACCAATTTCCCGGTTCTAGCTGCCCAATTATGGAACACACTTCCACAGGACATCAAATCTATTCAAATCTTCAAAAAATTTAGAAGTCACGTCATCACATGGTTACTTAACAAAAACTAACATTACTAACCTTACATTTGACATCTCTCTGCACTCCCATTCCCATTAAATGTGCATATCTTTCTCCCTGTTACGTATCACATTCCATTATATGCTCCCTACCCACCCTTGCCTATCCTTTGTTATTTGAATGTATTATCTGCACTCTGTCTGTATAAACTGTATCATGTAACCATTATCTCACCTTAAGTGCCCAGATACCCCTGTGTCAGTCTTGCTATATAAATAAAATAAACAAATAAGCAAACAAACAAACACGTGTCCTTGTTCTTTAAAGAAATTGCCTGATTGGACTTGTTTAGAGTTGCTGGACTCATATGATTTTCTGACATAGCTTTATCACCCAATTTTCTGAAAGGGGACCAGTATGTTTGCAATCCAAAATTAGTTCCTCAGAGGGTAAAATACATTTTGCCTTTATTTTTAGGAGGAGCCTTCTGTCCTTTAACAGCTTCATGATTCTCTCTGTGTGAGGAATTGATCCCTCAATCTAAGACTAATATAACATAAACTAACTGAATTGTAACTCATTACATTAAAAGACATAATAAATATGGTCAACAAAATGAAGGCATTTGCAACATTCTGCAACTGATTGCCTGCCTGAGTGATCAAAAAACAAATCCTCACACTGTTCTCCTGGTGAGGCAATCCTTATACGGCTTCCCTCAAGTAAGGCTTACTACTCAATGGGCCTCATTACGAATGTGGCAGTAAGGCTACCGGCGCCATTGTTACCATACCGCCACATTATGAGTTCTGCTCGCGGGTGCCGATCTGCACGCCTGGTCAGACCAGGCGTACAGAGTGCCACCCGCGAGCAGAACTCATGATTACACCGTCACCGTTATAAACGGTGCCGGTGCAACCATGCTCCCCAGTCAACAACCTCACCCAAAGCAGTATATTAAAAAGCGATATTGTGTGACCTTTGACACAATAGCATCACAGGCAATGATAGCCATGCAGTCCCAAAGAAAGCTTTTGGTGTCATGGGCAGTGATCAAAGGTTAGTTGCTTGTGATTTCTTTCAGTGTCTATGTGTTAATATTTTTCTGAAATAGTGGGGGCGACCGAGCGTAGCGAGGGAGCTACAAGATTCTAGGGAGGGATTGGGGGGGGGTCCCCCCCAAGAATTCATTTTCAACCCCCCAAGAATTTATTTTCAAATATGGGGTTGAAATGGTGCATTTTACAGCAGAAAAGGTGACCAAAAAGCCATAAGTTTACAATCAGTTCTAAAGGGGAACATGAAAATTCCATGTCACCAACAGCTGAAAAAAACATTTTACAACACAACGCATTTTAATGATCAATGTGTCCACTGTGTAAGACAGCACTGTCACTGATGTAACACATTGTCATGCTGGTTTTACCCAAAATATGCCCCTGTAGCAACATGTCTATGCTGGCTGTTCCCAATTTAGGCCAGCATTGTCCTGTACAAAGCATGATTGATGCTGCCTGACCATGTGCAGTGGGCCCAATACATATGGCAGCTTATCTCTGTAATACACATTACTTCTGTGGTGATGAAAGAAGCATAATTCAATTCAACAGATAAAATGTGGAAAAGCGATCACCCAAAGGTGAACCTAATTGAAGAAATGCAATGTGAGCACAATCTTAAAGTATGCAACCTAGCAGGCCTAGTGTACACTTTACCTTTCCTTTCACCAATAAATCAGGGGGAGAGCGCAAACGCAGTCCCCCACTACCAGAAATAATGCAGTTGGGTATCCTGCATTTGGGAACATAGCAGGGGTCAGCAAATCCGATGTGCAATGGGTAAGACTCACCCTGGGAGATCTGCCCTTGAGATCAGATTCTCCCCTGCCAGCTAAGTATGAGTTGCATGGGAAGCCCCGCTAAGCGAGGGTGAGAAGGCAGGCTCTGACCCAGCCCCAACCTCCCACCCCCCCCGGAAGCTCTGAGCATCTGCAGAGCTGCCTGTCCCACGTGTAGGGGGAAGCTCCAGCAGGCAGAGCCCAGCAGAAGAGCACATTGTAGCACAGTTCCTTTCTCCCATCAGGCCCTGCTCGGCCCAAGATTTGTATAAATAGCAGGATGGCTCGAGCAGGCCTGTTGCAGTCTGCCCACTGGCCTGTTCGCCCCACACGGGCCCATGGCCCTTCTGAGCGGAACTGCTCAGCGCTGGCCCCATTGACATCATCATAATCATCTGGACCTACACGCTCCACCACCCCTGAATCTCAGAGTTCTGCTCACTGACAATGCTGAAGCTTTGACATCTTTGCCGTAACCATATGCCGTGTTGTGTCAGCCGAGCCTGCACAGCGCCAAAGGCCAGTATTCCCTTGTCCAGGCCCAGAGGTCACTGAGTCTTCCAGTGCCATCCACTTGGCACGGCCTACTGTTCCCAGCATTTTCTACCCGCAAATCAGCACCACTGCCAAACAGAACTGCATCATTGGGGCCCATCGCTGCTGCTCTCCAATTTGACCCCAGCCCAGCGCAAAGGCACCCATGCTTCTGGTCTGATGCTGAAAAGTCTGGCTCTGCTGAGATCCGAAAGACAAGAACTAAGGTATTTTGGGAACATAGTACTATTGTTTTTTGTGTTGCAACTGTATCAGCTCACACCTCTCCTGAAGGGTATAGGCTGCCCTCAGACTGCGCTACCAAAAGAGTGAAAATAAGTTATATCTGTTGGGCTTGCCTGTTTCACTTTTATGATTGGGATCACTGCTGCATGGGTATTAAGCGTGTTATAAATAACCTATCATATCAGATCATATCATAGATCACAGATCAAGATCATAAGCAACTTCCAGAAAACTTGGCAGGTGGTCCACTGAGGCCCATTTGCAGGTTGCAGTGTGTTATTGGGGCACTACTAGGGTAACATATTGTGCTGTACATGTGGTATTTGCCATGCTTTGATACCCCACTGGCCACATCTATAATGTCCAATGTACTTGGTATAATGCATGGACATTTTCATCAATCCGCACTGTGCTTAGAGGTAAACGTAACTGAGCTCCCGCTGTTCTTCTTTGTCTCGAGACGAGGAAAAAAAGCACTGCAAAGGTTAAGGTTCTCAGCTGATAAAGGTTCATCTTCGGTGACATTCGCAATTCAAAAGAACGATTTTTGGGGCAGACAAGCTGTGTTGCTGCAACCCCTGCTAAACATATGTCCAGAGATGACAAACCTTGAAAGTAACTCCGCAAATGGCCCTCTGAGCAGCGGTCCACGGCTAATCAGGGGTTCAGGAATTCACTGTGCTGCCCATGCCGAGAGGAACTCCTGCACAGCACCTGTCCACATAATCCTTCGCCTGGGCCAGCACTCTCTTCTCCTCACCTCACCACCTCCTTCCTTCATTTTGCCTTGCCTTTTTCCCCACTCGGAGCACCATGCAAGAGAGGAACGGGCATGTCTGGGCTGGAGCCCGTTTCTCTCTTGCATGGTGGGTCCTACTTGCCTGAAATGGGATATTTAAATGCAAAGTAATTGCTACTATATTAATCCCATTGTTCATAGTTTGTGGGAGTACTGGGCAAGTGTATGGACCTGCGCTCACTGAAAATGAATGGTATTCCCGAGGTAACCCTCACTATGCGGTGATACAAATTAGTCTCTCCTTCCTCCATCATCAAGTCCCAAGATCTTCTTGAAGAATTTATTTATTTCTGCAATGTTTGTCGGATATCCGACAAACATTGCAGAAATAAATAAATTAACGCTTCGGGGCTGAGGACAGTAACTACCTCTGTTGATCCCATGGGGTCACCAGAGGAAGTTACAGTTTTGCGCACAGGCACATTTAAAAAATAAAAAAAAAGAATGTTTTTTTTTTTTTTTTTTACTCAAGAGTTGTCCAACATACGGCCTCGCGGCCCATATAAAATGGCTTGGCGGGCCGCATTGTGGCCCGCGGACCGCATGTTGGACAACCTTGATCTCAAACAAACAATTACAAAGGGTGTGAGAGCTAATCTACTGAGAACGAACATGGGTCAAATACCCTGTTCTATGGAATTACTTCCACTTAGGAGGGTCTACAATTATGTTTTAGCTCACTGCACCCTTCACAGAGGAGAAATTCTATTTACATATCAGTCTTTGTCCTACCCACAAGGGCAGTCCAGCAGCGACATGCTAGGCAATTGTTCTCTGAACAAGAGTACCATCAGCAACACCAGACACATGTTTCTGCCTTGTTCGGCCTCCTCAGGGAGGTAAAGCTGAGCCTCTCTAAGGCACATTGAGCAAGGGGTCCATATCTGTATTTCCCTGTGTTACTTAGGGTGAAACCCCAAGTGTTACATAATTACCAAGGAATGTGGGAGCCCCTCTACTGAGAGCAAACATGGGTAGAATGCCCTGTTATATGGAATTTCTTACACTCTGCAGGGTCTACAACCATGTTATCTCTTGCTGCACCCTTCACAGAGGAGAAATATCCATTTCCAAATCAGTCTTTGTCCCACCCACAAGTGCAGTCCAGCACCAAAATGCCAGGCAATTCCCCTCTGAACAAGAGTACCATAAGCAACCCAGTAATTAATTTAAAAGACTCCATCCTACCAACAGTCATGATGGAGAATGCAGTTCTGGTCCTCATGGACATATTTGCAGTGTATAATGTGGTCAACCATGACATTTTATTGGATAGCATATATAATGATCAGGCCATATGGGTAAAATCATTATTTTCTCCAATTCTCCCTCAGGAACAGGTATACCCAGGGAAAAATATGAGACTACTCTGCAAATTCATCAGTCTTACACCAGCTGTTCAATTTGTATGTGTGCCCATGTGATCAGTGATTTTACTGATGCTTTCCAACACTGCTGATGACTTTCGACTATTGTTTGAAACAGAATCTGCCACACATCGAAAGGCCAACATAGCAGACTGCCTCTCAGCAATCGAGAAGTGGATCACTTTGGACAAACCTTCATTTAATGTGGAGAAAATCACCATCTTAAACATTAGGATCGTTCTTCAACATTTTAAACCATCTACACATCAGCCCCGGGAAAGTTGAGAAATTTGATCAGTTTAAGCAAGCAGGCACTTTTCCCCAAGTGTAAAACCCAGGACAACAACTCCATACATATGTACTGGGAGTGCCCTGCTATCTGTCAATTCTGGGAAGAGGTGGCCACTACCCTTAGAGAAATACTTTATACCCACATTCCTGCCACCCCACTGAAATATCTACTAGGGGATATAGGAAAAGTATCCATCAAGATGAGTAGGCTCTTCTCTGTGTCAGGGGCGGTAGCTAAACGAAATATGCTTAGAAGCTGGAAGGCAAGATTGGCACCCACAGTCCAGGCATGGATTAAAGACGTGATGTATGTCTATGAATGTGAAGTAAGCTTTGTCTTGGGGGTTGGGCCCACAAGGAGGCCAAAAGATTTAGGGGCCCCACTCCGCTGCTACTAAGCAGACAACCACGAAGAGCCCTCAACAGCAATAGGGGCTGATGCACTTGTTGTATGCCAATGACACCATCCACAATATTGTTTTGTATGTAGTTGTAATTCACACTGTCATTTGTTGAGTGTAAATTGCATTAACATTTGTTAACCATCAGTGAAAAATAAAGTTTACAAAAAAAAAATAGGATCAGTCACATCCTGAAATATCCTTCAACTGGCCATATTTGCTTGGGCCCACTCGGCACAAGCTAAAATATATTAGATCTTGGGAATTTTATTTGTTTGCATGTCCGCATTCTGACAACAAGTCAACTCATTAACAAGAAGCACCAACCATCACTTACATAGCATAACGGGAATCCTCCTACACATCACTGCAGACCACAAAGAGGAATTAGTACAATCCCTAGTCTCAAACAAATTAGCCTTTTCTAGCATCATGTATTTTGGCCTTCCTAAACAGGTCATAAAGCAATTGCAATGAGTAAAGCAAATACTTGTATTCAGAAGTAACAAATGCAATATCTCACCAGTCCTTAAGTCTCTGAAGTGGCTCCCATTAGAAGAGAGAATATGACTGAAATCTAAATGCCTTACCAACAGAACTCTGGTTGAATGCTGTTTGAAGCTTCAATCCAAGCAGGATTATCCCCAAAACTCCTTAAACGAGTGACTGTGTAACCGATCCTGAAAAAAATTATTGATGACCCAGAGGTACTGGCTAATGTTTGACCAATTACTAACCTACCATTCTGGTTGAAATCCTGGAAAGGGTAGCCAGAGTGCATTCCCATAAGCACAGTGAAAATCCTAACTAATTTGGATTCACAGACAGATCTTCTTGACACTATAAAAATCTTTTTTTTAAAGCTTGGACACTTGAGAAGGAAGTCATATTCATTACGTGAGACCCATCTCCTGCACATTATATGGTAGATCAAAAATTCCTCTTTGACAGATTTCATCAAAACAAAAGCCTAAAATCGGAGGCAATGCCTGTCAAATGGCTGAATGCATTCCTCCAAGAAGCCTCATGTAGGCAATTTGACCTCTTAGATGGCACTCTGTAGGCTCCTCCAGGTCCCTTTGGTTATTTAATACATTAATCCCACCCATAGCATATGGGGTGATTCCGCCAACATGTTGATTAGAGCAGATCTAAACAACAATGTTACTGATTCTTTCAAGATCTATCAGGATAACATTCAACTAACATTTGCGATCAACTTGCACACCTATAATGATAGGATTTCAACCTATCTTTCAACCATGTATATCTGGATGTCATGCAACACATTCTGCTTTAATTCAGAGAAAACCATCATAAATGTAGGATTTGACACTCAATTGGTCTTAGCGCTTAACTGATCCAATACTCTAGGATCACAACCACACCCTTAACAGTAAGCAAATGACTTAGGGAATCACATTTAATTATAAACCCAGCCTTAACAAGCAGGTACAAATCCTCACTAAAACTGCCCACCTCCAACAATACAAATTCAAAAAAATAATCTCCTTCCTTAATATAAATAGTTAAGCTGAAATAGTTCAGTCATTAATCTTATTCAAATTAGGCTGTTGTAACTCTATTTACTTGGGTCTTCAGAAAGACCTGCATAACTACTATTAATCCTAAAAAGGGAAGCCAGGTCCCTCTTTTGCCTTAACAAATATGGCCAAATATCATGAGCCTTAATGTCTACAAAATCAGTGGAGAAAGTATCACTCGAAACACTCTCTTTATCACCCACAAAAGTGTCTGTGATAAATTCCCAAACTACCTGTCCAACCAGGTCTAAAATCTACAATCCAAGGAGATCACCGAGATCCCATCAGAGAAAAAGATGCAACCCCAAGCTAAAAAAATCCCTCATCTCGCATGCAACAGCCTTTGAAACAACATCAAATTGGAGATTAGATTGTAGCAAAGTTTCTAAAGGTTTAAGAGAAACTTGAATAGAGTATACTTTACACATATCTAATGAGGCACTACTAACAATAGTTCTGCCTCAATAATCATTAGGGGAGTTCCTGAGCTTGCAACATGTTCAAGGGCATTGAAAGGTCCCTGTTGACACTCAAAGAATACTGATGCTTTTTATGTATTTCTTGGCTCTTTCCAGAATTATCATGATTTTAGCTAACATAGACCTGAGTATTGTTTTCTAACACCAATATACATATGCGTAACCCCCTGTCTTGTTCTTTTACTCATGCAGTATTCCCATATTTGTCATTTATTTTGTAGATCTTCAATGGTAAAGTGCCCTGATACGACCCAACTTGGATTATAGTGCTTTTTTCCTTACAAATCACAATAAATACATGAACAAATAAATCAATGAATTTCCCCCGAGAGCAGCCACTACACAGAAACTTACCAATGATTTGTAAAAAGAAAGACTTATTAGCATTAAGGAACAAGATGTCTTCTCTCTCCAGCTAAGTCTGAGAGCTTCACAACAATAGACACACATACAAAGCTGCTCTGCTCGAAACTGGCATACCTCAACACTTGTATTGTATTGAATGGCTTGGTCATTTATGAGAAATTAACATAAGTAAACAGTAGGATAGTACTTCCGGATAAATGGTGTGATTATTGGCTAGATTAGCCTGGATTTGCACCAAGATATTCCCTTTCTCACCTAATATTATGCACGTGACGGCAAACATTAAGGGCCTGTGTGTTCTACTGATCATTCATTTTTATAATGCCCAAAAAAGCATAGGAACCCCTTTCCAAGCATAATTTATTTTGACCAATGGTGAAGATATCCAGGATTACGGTTTGGTAGTGCTTTCTTTATTATTCTTATGGGTGATTTTAATGCCAAATTAGGATGTTCCATGAAGGTATAGGGATAAAAGAAGGTTGGCGGAAAGGTTCAGTACAATGACTTATACAAAGAGGGACATGGTGGGGAATGGCTGTGGTACATTCTCTCTAACTCAGGCTTGAACACACTTGCTGGAAGGTTATCCTCTGACTGACCAGCTAACCATGCATTTGCTTACCATGTATGCCAGTAATTAATTCTCTGTACTTGTCTCAATCTAGATCCAAAAACCCTAGGGTGGTTCCAAGGATCAAGAGTGAGCACAATCCCTTATTAACACTGTTGAAATATTTAGAAGTCTTTAAATTCCTCTGGGGCATGAAATACTAATGGAAAATTGTAGGCCTTGCAGCCAGTAGGAGTGTAATGTTACATCAAGTTGTGAGAATAGTGTGCTTGCTCTTTGTCAGAAAGATCAATGATGACATACTTTGTTTGGATGGGAGTGATTGTGAACAATTGTGTATGAAATGTGGACATTTTGGAGGTGTAACATAAACTAGTATCAATGGCGTGCAATATTCTTTCTAGGCCTCGTAATCGGGTTGGTGAGACCTGGGATAAAGGAAAAGGTAAAATGAGGGAATGCTATTATACATCTTGTTATAAAACCAAAAGTGCTCTGGATATTGCAATGCAGGAAGGTTGTGATGAAACAATTCTTAGAGGTTTGGTATGTGAATATGAAGCTTTGTGCTACTTGCAGTGCAGACATTCTTTCTAATACAGTATTGAACATCAATATTAGGCAACACTTCAGATAAATCCTTGGAAAAGGATAAACCATTGTCCATCATTAATTTCTACAACTTCTCGCAGAAATCAACTCTGAGTTCTGATATTGAGATTCTTCTAAAAGCATTTGATAAGATTGCCATTTCACAGACCTTAAACTGTAGTAAAAGACAGATGTGCATAATTGTTGAATATTTTAACCTAAGGCTTGTTCACTGTAATATTGGGGAAATCTTCATCAGGGAATTAGATATTGCCTTTAACCTTCCATTGTCAAGCATGTTGGATGGAAACATATTGAAGGCAAGCTTATTTTAGAGACTTCTAGAATCTGGACTACACACATTTGATGGGAGGTTACCATCTGACACACCAGGTCAATTTACCTTCAGGAATTCTAGATATTGTTCAACTATTGACTATTTCTTGGGGGGGCGCTGTTGCTCGCGAGAGAAAATGGCGGCTCTCGTGTGAGCTCCGGCTGGACCCAGTGCTGCAAAGCCAGAAAAGATAATTTGCAGGTACCTGTTATCCACGATTTTTGCAGAGAATGGGTAACAATATCTTCAGATTGCCCACACGAAATTTCAGGCTGATCGGTGCAGAGATTTCAGGGATAAGAACCCGGATGTTCGGCGGGTGGCCTGGGAGTCGGCGACCGGTGGGAGGAGAGAGGAGCCCCGCCCCAAGGCGGCGGGTGCAGAGGAATCGGGCCACTCCTGCCATCCATCCAGCAGGGGAGAGCCGCGGCTACCCCGAATATCGCGGGCCACCTGCTGGCCCGTCCGCATTTGCTGAGGTAGTCGTATTCGTGAGGTATTCGTGCTCTCAGCGTGTAAATCGCGCACACCGCACAACCAGCGAGCCACCCCGCTATCCCCTGCAAGCTCAGGGACTGTGGGACAGACGGTTAAAAACTCAGCTTATTGAGAGCCTGGTGCTTCACTTATCGGCGGGACGCGGAAGGGCCTCTCTGTGCCGCCTGCGCAGGCCTCGATCCCTGGAACTGTCAAACCCTGCGCACCAAAACTAGCGCTCCACTTGTCAATATATGACAGATCTGTAAGAAACGCCAGACCCTACTAATAAAGCTACGGCTGGGCACTGATTCTACCGCCGCAGGGCCAGGGGCACCGGAGGCGGCGAGAAGATATAGCACGGAGCGAATTGTGGTGGAACTGACACGGCCCTCCCATTGAGCGCCTGGATAACCCACATCTCCCAGTCCGGAGATGATGCCCAAGAACTTTGGCTCAAAGAAAGGCAGAGGAACCATCGATAAATACACGACCGCGATGCAGAGGGAAACGGAGCCCGAAAAGGACCGGGAAATGCCGGTACATGAGAAGCAGGCACCCCCGGCTACAATGATGGACCCCCAGGCCGTTTTTCAGGTGATGCAACAGGGCTTCACTACACTGACAGACAAGTTGGATGGGATCAAGGCAAGTGTCGCCAATATTAAAACACAACTTGACAAGACAACCACTCGCATGACAGAGGCGGAATCTAGGATATCTGGCAATGAGGACGCTTTAGAGGCCCTGAAAAGCACAGTATCCACAATGGCTATTGAACTTGGCACAGTGAAGTCCAAATGTGAAGATTTGGAGGCAAGATCCCGGAGAAACAACATCCGCATTATTGGCGTTCCGGAAGGGGCCATAAAAGGATCAATGGAGAAGGCAGTAGAAGACCTCTTACGTAGACTATTGGGTGATCCCGGATGGTCGCCGATGTTCATAGTCGAGAGGGCGCACAGATCACTGGCCCTGAAGCCAAAACCCGGGGCATCCCCCAGGCCCATCATAGCACGCATGATAAATTACAGGGATAGAAACTTGATCCTAAAAACCGCCAGAGAAAAACAGGAGCTGAAATGAGAGGCAAATGTTATCCGCATCTTTCCAGATTTTACCCTGACGGTCCTACAGGAAAGGATACTATTTACCGGAGTCAATAAAATGCTACTCGAACGGCAAGTGCAATATACAATGCTCTACCCCGGCATGATCAATTCAACACCAAAACAAGCCATATTTTTTCACATTTCCCGAAGAAGCGGCGAACTTCATAGAAACGCATATTCCTCCAAACATGGGACAGACCTAAAGTGTGGGCGATTTGATCAAGACTGAGGCCTAAACACTATCACCACGTTCTCGAAGTGCAAAGGAACAGCAACGCCAGAGGCTTCCACCCTGGAGGCCCACTTCAGGGATGTTAAAGAAGAATGTACATGTTCAATCTGCAATGGAAACACCGTCCCAAAAGTCGTTAGGATGTGCGAGAGCAACGTGCGTGAACCGGACATGATACCTATAAGTAAAGCTGGCTTGGGCACTGGAGAGGCCGCAGCCCCCCCTGTAGCAGGTGCTCGAGATGTTGTTGGGAGGGGAGGGATGGATATCTAATGGCATAGTTAAAGTTAGGGGAACTGTGAGGGTGGGGGGAGGGTCTTACACAGGAGTTACGGGGTTTTGTTTTAAATGAAAAAGCACACAGATATCAGACATGTCGACATTCCAGCTCCCAATGGCAGATTATAGGAGACCACATGGCAGTGAACACCCCATTGACAATGGCTAAATTAGACAAAAGCAACATTAATATGCTCAGCTGGAATGTAAGGGGTCTGGGATCTAGGATTAAGAAGAGGAAGATCCTGGCCTACCTCAATGGGCATGCTGCCAGGGTAGTCTTCTTACAGGAAACACATTCTGGACCGCGACAAGGAGGACAACTGATGCCAAATTTGGGCTCACATCAGTATTTCACGACATACTCCAGCCGGGCGAGAGGGGTAGCAATTCTGATTCATAAAACGCTGTCCTTTGAATGTATTGATGTTGAGTGCGACCCGGGGGGAGATATGTTATGCTTCATGGCAATCTATATGATAAAGAATTTGTCTTTCTGAACTTGTGTGGCCCGAATATTGACCAACCAGATTTCTATGCCTCAGTGTTTTAAAAATTGGCAAGATACCCAACAGCCCGGGTGATATGTGGTGGGGACTTTAACACAATTCTTGATGTACATCTTGATCGCACATCTATGCAAATTAGAACACTGACTAAAGCAGCACAAGCAATACACCTACATATGGTAGATCTACAACTAAAAGACGCCTGGAGAACATTGAATCCTATCAGTAGGGAATACACCTACTACTCCACAGTCCATGACATGCACTCCAGAATAGATTTATGGCTAATAGACAGAGACAGCATGGCATGGGTCACAGACTCCCATATACACCCAATAATGTACTCAGATCACTCACCTATACAACTGACACTAAGAATCCCTGTTGGGTCAACACCAGACCACCTTGGAGATTCAAGCCTGCGGCCTTGAAAGACCTGGTTTATAACAATTCGATGAAACAATATATGCAGGTCTACTTCGATAACAATGAACACTCAGTCTCGACCGAGTCTATACTATGGCAGGCGTTCAAAGTCTGCGTCAGAGGTCACTCAATATCCGTGGAGGGCGGAATCCTCAAAGACATTAGGAATAGGTTAACTAGACTAGAAACTCAAATATCATCCATGCAATCACAGTACGCATCCTCCCTGTCACCCAGCTCAGCTCTGAATTAGAGACCAAATTAGACGAATACACTGAGACTGCAGATCAAGGGGTCAGATACTTTGATCGACCAGCTGCAGCTCGTAGATATGGGGAAGGGGAACACCCGGGGAAATTATTAGCAAGAACAGTATGTGTAGAGAATGGCCCTACAACCGTACCCTGCATACAGATGCCTGACGGCACGGTCTCCACGAGGAGACCTTCTATGCTTATTATAAAGACCTATACTCCCCGCAAAGTGCTGTAACAGATGCCGAGATAGAGAGCTACCTAGCCCAGATACCCACAACCCTTTTAGCGGATACCACTAGGGAATCACTGGAGGCACCCATCACCGAGCCCGAAATACTTGGAGCAATAAAAGCACTCCCCAACGGGAAAGCGCCGGGCTCAGACGGGCTAGGTGCTGAGTTCTATAAGGAGTTCAGCAGTGAACTAGCTCCCAGGCTTCACGCTGTATGGATGGAGTCACTGGACACAGGAGAACTCCCCGAAATCACCAAGGAAGCTATAATTACACTCCTACTGAAATCAGGGAAGCCCCCTGGGGAATGTGGGTCATATCGACCTCTATCCTTAATAAATACGGATGCCAAGATCCTGGCCAAGATAATAGCAACAAGGCTTACACCACTGATGCCATATATGATACATGAGAATCAGGCTGGGTGTATATTGGGCAGATCTACGGCAACGAATATGAGGCGATGTCACCAAATCATTGCCACAATATCCCCAGAAACCCAAGGAATAGCGGTCTCCCTAGACATGCGGAAAGCATTCGACACTGTCTCATGGCCATTTCTGTTCGGGGTGCTACGGAACTATGGATTTGGCCCAAACTTCATAAGGTGAATCCAAATTCTTTACACACGGCCACACGCTAAGATCAGAATTAATGGGTCTTTCACGGACATACTAGAACTACTGGGGGGCACCAGGCAGGGCTGCCCACTCTCCCCGCTACTCTTCGCCCTAGTTATAGAACCCCTTGCGGACATACTCAGATCCCGTTATAGCACATTCGGGATATGGCTTGAAGGTAAACCGCATATTATAACGCTTTATGCGGATGATATTTTGTTATACCTGAAGAACCCAGACCGCACATTGGGCAAGGTGCTGGCTGCAGTGAAAGAGTTCGGCGAATATTCAGGTCTACGCCTAAATCCCAATAAGTTGGAGATATTCCCGCTCACTGATGCCACCATGCAGCCCCAAAACCTCCACGGTCTCATATGGAGCCCAGTACACATTGTTTACCTAGGCGCTGCTGTCGCCAGATCCGCTCAACTGTCCCGAACACTGAATTACAGTTCACTGGCAGATGCACTTTGCACCAAAATAAAGCGCCGGAATGCCCTGCCTATATCAATGATGGGGAGGATAGCGTTGATTAAAATGATCATTTTGCCTACGCTTTTCTATCTGTTCAGTACAGTACCGGTGTGGCCGGGTCGCGCACTATTCTCCAGGATCAACAGCGCATGCATAGCGTTTGTATGGGAAGGCCACTCAAGGCTGAGCTGGAGGGTGCTAACAGATACGTATCCCAGAGGTGTCCTTATGGCCCCCGATATGGAATTGTACTACCTGGCAGCGCAGGCGCAATATGCTGCCGACTGGGCTACATGCTTCCTCAACCCTGGCCCCCCACCCCTCCTGCGAGAGAACAGGAGGCGATACTGGCTCTACAGAAAATCACTAGGCCCACACCTAAACGATACAACACTATACACCCATCCAATGTCACAATCACTGCATGGGCCAAAATAACTGATATGTTTGGAGCCATCAAGCTATACCACCCGAGCATGCCAATATGGGGTGACCCCCACACACCCTTCCCCGTAGATAGTGCAGTGGCAATACACTGGAGTACCAGAGGCATCACACAATGGGGACAGATGTTCCGGGATAAACACTTTCTGAAGTGGGATGAGATTAAAGACACGGTAGGAAACACAAACACACACAGACAGCAGTTCGAGAAGGTTGCAGCAATCACACAACGGATTTACCCATCATTCCCGAATGAACCCGAAATTAACATGGGACTTGGTTACATATTCACGGGGGGGACTCATAAGGTCACGACCTCCGCTCTTTACAAAACTATAATGCAAACACGCCCGAAACCACCCCACTCTGCAAAGGCCGGTAGTTAGCGGGATCTGGCCAAGCCGATAGAAGAACAGGATTGGTACCAGATCTGTGCACTGACTAAGCTGATATCATGCAACTCTAGATTCAAATTGATCCACTATAAAATTATCCATAGAACCCACTACACGCCAGTGAAACTCAAACGTCTATACCCTGCTCTCTCTGGCAACTGCCCATGAAGTAGTTCTGAAAATGCTAATATATACCATATGTTGTGGGACTGTGTAGAACTGAGACAATATTGGGCCGGGGTCTGCGGAGCTCTAGATAAGATGGCAGACCAACCGGTCGAATGGACACCTCAGTTGTGTATATTAGTTGCGATTGGCAAAATGAACCCAACTTGGCGAAAACTGCTCAATTTAAGTCTGCTGTTAGCAAAAAGGGTCATATTGATGAGGTGGAAGAATGCTCGGCCGCCAACAATAGAGGACTGGAACAGTGACATGCTGTGGGCTAACGACACCGAAGAACTGTACATAGACTCAGTGATGGCCCCCTCTAAACCCAGGGATATATGGGCACGGTACAAGCAATACATGGCAGATTCATCTGCCCCTGTTGACTTAAATGTAACGTAAAACCAACCAATATATGTTATATGCTCACCGAAAGTGAATGTCGCAAATGTAAAAAACTATTGACTATTTCTTAGTGCATGTTTTTGACTGGCATTATATGCATGACCTTTCTATTGTGCGATGCCCTGAGAGTGATCATGACATTTGATCTGTGAACTTATTGAACAATCTTATTGCCAACTAACAAAGAGAACCAGTTATAACAAACTGTAAATGGAGGAAACCATCAAAGTGGGAAAACATAGCCACTGGCAGAATTTCTAGCAAATTCATGTATGATTGTTTTAACCATATAGAAATGTGTCTTCCCATTTCTGACGTAGATTAGGTGCAACTAGAAGCCTTTAAAGCTATAATGGAAATATCAAGATTGCTTCTAACTATTATTGTTAGGCCCCACCCCTATAAGTATAGCTATCCTACATGATACAGTCAGGATGGTAAAAAAACAAAAAACATGTTTACTCAAAATTATAAAGGAGGACAATATAGATGAAGTTAGTCTGGCCAAGCAGAGGCAGTTATATCAAAGAACAACGAAACAATCTAAACATCCCCAGAAAGACTAGAAGCAGAAGAAAAAAATTAAAATAAAAGTGAATTCTGGAAAATCGTGTCTTAGGCGACTAGAACATGACCAATTGTTGCCACTGTTTTTCCATCTGGCGAAATCTGGGTTAACCAATTTTCTAAGTGGTACAATCCTCCAAGCCAAGCTGAAAGTCCAAACTTAGCAAACAACCTATGCCGGGAACCGATTCCATCTAATTATCCACCTGTGCATGTTCAGGTTGCAAAACTAATGAGAGCTCTTTTTTCCGCTCAGTCAGGGAAAGCTGCTTGCCCTGATCAAGTCACTCCTGATGTATTTAAGAATACTCATCTAATTTGAGTACAGTATTTATAAATACACTTAATACTATAACGTATAACAATTAAAGCCCTTAGAGTTGAAAATAATCGCTGATAATACTCCTCTTGAAAAAAGGCGATAGCTTAAACCCAAGATGCTATGGGCTTATCTTATTAATTGGCTACACAGTTAAATGGCTAGGCAGAGTGATGCACAACTGAATAATTGACTGAGCAGAGACTAATAACATATTTTTAGTGGAGCAATATGGGTTCAGAGTAGGTGTCAAGACAGACAAGCAGGTGCTAAACCTCAGGTTGATTCTTGAAAAATATATCCATGGATATTGATGTGTTATACATGGCCACCACAACACCTTACCATCAACAGGCTGCATCTGTACTCCCACTGGTGCTCTTTTCCCCATTTGCAGCACCGGTTCCCCACATGGGCTTCTGGCCAGGGAAGACTATGTCCCAATCAGTGGAGCAGAATAAACGTAGGACATCACGTTCAGGGTGCCGAATGTCGCCTACGCCCACAGCGTGTTCTTGGTATCATCATGGCACTGGATGCTGCTACTGGACAGCTCCATAAATGGAAGATGCACCCTGGGCTGGGCACATCTTAACTCTCCATCCAGGTCCTGCCTTTTTCCCTGGCAGTCCTTCCTTGGCCTTTGGCCTGTCCTAACCCTGTCTGCCCCCTGTGCTCCTTTCCCTCCTGCTGATGATCTTTGCCTGGTGTCCGATCCGCTGTCTTCTCTAAGACTTCTCCTTCTGCTCCCTAGTGACCTTTCTTCCTGTAGTTTCCTCATGCTGCCTGTCCTGCCTATCCAACAGGTGGTCTGTCCCCTATATCCTCTAACCAGCTTAACAAGGGAGAACATTTTCGATCCTTCTCCATTCTTTGGCCTGACGCAGACCTTTCCTCCATCTCAGTTGTATCCTTACTTGTGTCATTTTGATACACCATCATAGCCCTTAACACCTTTCAGTCCAGTACTCGCACTGTCATCATGCCACCCAAATACGGGAAGGCGAGCCCGTGGTGTGTGGAGCTGGTTTCCAGCCATTCATAGGTCCCATATTCTCAGGATGGAAGGAGGCTTGTTCCTCTTGACTCAGTCACCAACACCAAATCTGACACTGTGTTAAAACAGTTTCAACTCCAAGACACAAAGGACCAAGCACCACAGTGATCAGGTATTTGACAGATTAAGACGCCAAAAAATTAGACTCAACATGGGCATCATACAGGAGCTTCATGACAAAATGCAGGTCCTATGCCTCGAAGCCACCAGCTTTAGACAACAAAATACCACACTGAGGGCCGCATTAGCCCACAAACTCACAGCTTCGGCATCTGAACATGCAGTGGCACACACTTGGGCCTCATTACGAGGCTGGCGAAATGGGTTCAACGGCACCAGTAATGGTGCCGGGGCTGTTAAACCCACTTCGCCCTATTACGAGGTTCCCTCGCAGGACCTGGAAATGATGTCTGGTAAAATCAGATGTCCTTTCCGGGTCCCGCGAGGGGACCAGGGAGCTAACAACGGGCTCGTTATTGACAGGCTCGTTGTTAGTTCCCTCCCCATTCCCATTGAGCCCTATGGGGCTCAAATGGGAATGGGGATCAATTTTTACCGGGCCCATAGAATGGGCAATTACTGGTTCCACCAAGGTCAACATGACCCGGTAATTGTCCATTCCATGGGCCCAGTAAAATTTCATTACCGGCGGCAGCCATGCCCTTAATAAGGGCATGGCTACTGCCAGCCTGGTAATGAGGCCCTTAGTCTCTGAAGTATGATGTGAACCCCCAAACACTGTCAGAATATTGCAATCATTGCAACATACAGTTCATGTTCCACCCAACCCAGTTTGCTCAAGCAGAAATTGGATACATTTGGAGCAACTTAGATGGGAATGCCCTAGACTGGGCAGCACCCCACATTTGTACAAACAGTCCAATCCTGATTGGTTTTCAGGACTTCGAGAAGGCCGTTTAGTTGACTTTCCAATCTCCCAATCTTGTTTCCAAGGCTCAGAACCAGCTGGTAGACATTAAACAGGGAGCACAGGATTTAGTTCAATACATTAGCTGGTTTTGCCAATTAGCAGACGCTAAGTGGCCTCAGGTAACACAACAAACACTCTTTCAACATTGGCCTCCAAGATGAATACAAGGATACCCCCAAGCCTGCAGATCTTCTTACTTCAATAGATCTGGTTATCCGCATTGATCACCATGTAGTGGAATGTAAAAAAGAAAAGAAACGGTGTCTAGTGAGGAATCTGAGGGCGTACTCACTTCTCCAAAATATCCTCCCTGGAGGTGGCCAGAGAAAGGCCATCGCTTTTGGATCCTGACCCTGGGAATGGATATGCGTGGGAAGATCACCTGGCAGGATGAGACTTGACGAGTGGGGGTGAGGCACCTGGGTGAGCATCTCGTATTGTTCGTCAAAATCACACAGGTGTTGCGTGCTAACCAGCACTTCCTTTGTACAAGGTCAGCAGAATTTGCCTTCAAGTCCTATAAAAAGGCACTCATGTCAGCGCCTGTCCCGAACCACCCCGATGACACACTTCATTTTATTATTGGGGCAGACGCATCCGACAGCGGTATTGCTACAGGCAGATCCTCTAACCTCCATTGAACATCCGGTTGCATAGTTCTCGCATAAAATGTTGACTAGTGAGGTGAACTATGCAGTTATAAAGAGCTTTTAGCCATCAAGGGAGCATTTTAACAATGGCAGCATCACATTCAAGGGGCACGTGTTCCAGTTACTGTACAAACTGATCATCCAATCTGCAATGTCAGAAAATTTCACAGTACCAGAACAGTCGCCAAGCCCGTTGGGCATTCTTCTTTTCCCAGTATGATTTCACTTTGACCTACATCCCTGGAACCACCAATTGGAAAGCAGATGCTTTATCTGTTTCCCTGTCCATTGAGAGATAGACGGAATACTCTTTGGAATCTCTACTTTCTGCTAAACACTTAATGGGAGCCATTCAATCATATCTGGAACATTTCCAAAAAGCAACAGCATCTCATCCCATGGTTCCACACCTTCTCTGGAATCCCAATATCAGACAACAAGATGGGCTGCTCTTTCATTAACATTGATTATAGGTATGATCTGCTGAACAATGACAATAAATTCAGCATGATTCCAGTATAGCAGGGCACCAAGTTGTCAAGGCCACCTGTCAGTTGGTGTCTCATCATTTCTGGTGGTTATGATTACCTGAACAAGTGGCTGTTTATGTATCGTCTTGCCTGGTATGTGCCCAAGTCAAAATCTCCAGACAAAGATCTGTAAATCTACTGCAACCCATCGAACAACAGACCTATCCTTGGCATACTATCACCACAGATTTCATAGTTGACCTACCCATATTCAACAGGATGACCTATATCATGGTCGTGGTGAACTGCTTTTCCAAATTAGCCCATTTCATACCACTCCCTGTTTTGCCTTCTGCCTCCCATTTCTACAACAACAACACAAAAAGGAGGTAGAATGGAAAGAAACCCCGTATTCAACCAACCCTCAGAAGGTCAACAATCAAACATCAGTCAAACAAGCAAGCGACATTAGGGTCAAACGGGCATCTCGATTCCATTTCACACGGGTGACGACAGGACCAAACAATGCTATTGGATGATAGTCTGCCCCTTATTTCATTAAATTAACAGGCAGTGTCCACAGACTAAAAAAATATATACTTTGTATTAATGTACACAAGTCAAACACATAAAAACACAAAGAAGAACACAATACACTATTAATATTGTACTGACAGAAAATAAATCTGGAAAAAGGAGCAGTGTGGTTAACTTCCACTCTACTTTGTCCCTCCTGTTCTTCAGCTCCAACAATAAAACAACATCAGTGCAAAACATAGAACAGACAGTCTTGTAGGTGTAAGGGGCTAGACAAAGTGACTGCCCTCAAGGGTCTAAGGTATTTGCAGAAAAAGTGTCTTGTGCTTGTGCAAATACACAGCTGTTTAACCAAACAACCAAGGTTTTTTTCAAACAATGTTACATTCTCTCACACAAAATGCTACATGCACACCTTTCTCAACACAAAATCATCCAACATGTTTCTTTCCAACAAACAAAAAAAGGGGTATAAACCAAGTGTGGGGAATTCATCAGGGAGTTGTCAAGATAGCCAAGTCTATGTCGTCGATATACACACTTTGTAGCGCCTAAAACGCTGTGAGCTAAGATAGATGGAAGAAGCCAAGCCCCTCAACTGAGTGCTTTAGAGTTCCATACTATCAACAAAGAAATACAAGTAATAGCGAAAGGTAAATTTGCTACAAGTATTTTCTACTACAAAAAAGAACTTTGTCAGTCCACGTGTTAAGAAAGGACAATCAGAACATATATCCAAATGTCAAGCCAAATCTCACTAGTACTGAATTACCAGCTCCGAGTTTCTAATTAACCCAACATAGCTTATAAACTAGATTAGTGTGAATTTAATGAACACTAAATGCCAACATGGGGACCACACAAATATCCAAAGGCTAGACAGTTTTGCAAAAACTCTATAATGAAGACTCCTCAAATGGAACCTAATTCGGAAAGCAGGGAATGTATTCTCACGACTTCACAGTCCCTGCTTACTATACCACGGGTATGTCTAAAAAGTGGCTTACCATCTGGTAGATGGTCTAAGTTGACATTTCATACAGTTCACCAAAGGACACTGTAAAAGACGGTAATTACGCAGAAAGGTGAAATCTTCACTGCTTGGTGCTGTAAGGCAGGGCTAAGTCATGTGCCCCTTTAGCTGCTGTGCTATCTGCATAGACAAAAAGAAGAAAGAAGGGCAGCAAAATACCCACATCAGACCCACAGAGAGGGAAAGTATTGCCCACATTGTATTCAGGCCAGAGAGTTTACCTTAAAGGGATAAATCCCAAAGTCCTAATCAGGGTGTCAAAGTACACTGTGGAGAATCCGCTGGACGGCGGGGAGCCGTATCTTAGCATCGGCATATAGTCGGCATATAGTCGTGCTGGTCCAGACACAAATGTGGCACCTGCGTCTGTCAAGTACTTGAAACTAACAGAAAAAGGGATGAAAGAAAAGAAGACAAGCTGACTTCTGCCCAGACACCCGTGTATTTCGGCAAGCTGGTGGATGCAATACAGGCTGCAAGCGTTTGTCAAATAGTAAGCATCCTGTTCTTACCTATGGAAATTCGTCCTTGTTCCATACGGCGCTGTCTTCCGGATTCGACATGGGCGTGACCCAGGATGTATGTGTCATGTGCTCCCGACGTCTGCTTTAATACGAGAGAACGTAAGAGCAGTAGGATTCTGATTGGAGCCCACAATGTCACGTGATCCTAAGTTGTTTAAGTGGGCGTGATGCAACCGGCACTTGCAATCGTCAGTCGAAAGCCGCCCTTCCTTGTCTTTTGGTGCGGCGCTCATCCATTAACCCTTGTATGCAAGTTTCCACTTTGCGAAATGCGGAGGGGAAGGAATTTAAATTAGGACCACATGAAACGGAATGGCTAAGCCCTTATCAGAGTGCTGGCACAGGTGAACAGTAGCCAAGCCCGAAATGGGATCAGGATACTACACGTGCAAAGCCCCCCACGAAGAACACAAATGTGAGGACAAGATACACGCAGGTTTATCTGTATTTCCCCCATAATTAATGAACTGAGTGTGCTCTCTGTTCTGTATATGTTTAAAGCGCTCACCAATTTGGGGAGGGGCATTTTGTTACGAATGTTTGCGGAATAGTCAATGTTTAAGGACTAATCCATGTGCTGTTGAAACAGTGAAGCCTAACGGAGCTGATTCAGCCAATGGTCAAATGTTCAGCCAATCGATTTTGTCATTTAGCCCTGAGATCGCACTCTTGGTCAAAAAGATGATTTGCTGTTCTTTGCGAAAAAGCAAACATTTGTCTCTGTTGGTATCTGTACTGGGTGTCAGTTTGTACAAAACTGTCAATTTTGCATCCTCGGCTAAATGTCCAAATTCAATCCAATGATCGACCAATGGGGCATTTGCTGCTCTATTTCTTAAGCAACTCTTATGCTTCCCGATCCTCAATTTAACCTTCCTGTCGGTCTTCCCAATGTATCATTTATTGCATGGGCACCAGATTGCATTAATAACCATGCTTGTATTGCAATTTGTGTGTTTATTTTGTTTCCAAGGGCAGCGTAGGCCCAAATCGACTTCTGTGCTTCGTTTCGTCGAGTTGCAGTAGATGCAGTGGCCACATGGAAAATGGCCTGCTATTGGAGGCATATTCCATATTTCCGTAAGTCTTCTTTGTTGTTGGATTCTTGGTGTGATGTCGTTCCGGGTGATGTGGTCTTTGATATTTTTGCTGCTTTTGAATGCTACCACAGGTCTGGGGACCGGGGTCTCGATTTTGTTCAGTACAGACCAATTCTTTAAGATAATCTTCTTAATTGTGTTCGACATATTACTGTAGGTGTTCATGAACACTAGTTTTGTGTCTTGGTTTTTTCGAGAGCTATGTTCTTTGTATTCCAAGAGAGATTTCCGATGGTTATTTTCTGCTCTTTTTAGAGCTTTTGTGGTTATTTGTTTGGGGTAACCTCTTAATTCCAAGTTGTTTTTCATGTTATTTGCTGTCACTAGGAAATCCTCTTTAGTGGAGCTATTCCTTTTCAATCTCAAAAACTGACTGAGTGGCAGGTTGTCACGCACGTGTTTTGGATGAAAACTCTTGTAATGGAGCATGGAGTTTCTGTCATTTGGTTTGTTGTAAGGTTTAACAAACAATGTTTTCGAAATTACGTCTACTGTTATTGTGATGTCCAGAAAGTTCAGTTCTTCTCTACTCGAGTTTGAAGTAAATTGCAGAAACCTGTTTTGGATGTTGATCCAGGTGAGGAAATCTTGGAGTTCTGTTGTTGTACCCTTCCAAATGACGAAAATGTTGTTAATGTACCTTTGCCATTTTGTGATGTTCCTCAGGAAAGGGATAGTGATATGGAAAATCTTAGATATCTCGAAGAATTCCATATATAGATTGTCAATGTTGCATGCCAATGTAGCCCCCATTGCCGTCCCCTGGATCTGTTGGTAAAAGTCACTGTCAAAATTAAAGTAGTTTTCTTGTAAGCTCATTTCGACGCACCAGAGGATGAATGAAATTGGGGGTTTGCCTATTGTATGGTCATTCAGGAGTTTTTCTTCAAGCATCTCGATGGATTCTTTTGTGAAATGCTGGTATATAAAGCCACCACATCTAAACCCAGGCAGATTTCTGTGCTGAAGTCGAAAGGTAGGCCTTCCACTAGTTTGCTCATTTGGGTGGTGTCCTGTATGTATGATTCCATCTTTCGAACTAGAAGTTGAAGAAATGTATCTGTGAACTTTTTGCCCGATGAGTTGCTTAAGTTTGTCAGTGGGCTCACAGTCAAGATGCTGATAATTATCCAAGTCGAGTAACTGCCTGTTACATTCCCGTTCATATTTATCTTTGTCTTGTAGTACTATTGCTCCCCCTTTGTCTGCCTTTCGGATAACAATTTTTTCATTTGTGAGGAGATCTCTCATTGCGTTTTTCTCGCGTGTACGCATGTTCATAAATGTTTTATTTTTGGTCTTCTTTTCCAATTGATCTAAATAGTGGAGTACACATTTCTGGAATACTTTAGCCTCTGCGTCTGTGCTTGACTGGGAACATAAAATGTGGATTTGTTGTGTAGCTTGGAATCCGAGTTGTCAGGTTCAGAGTCAATGCCTTGGAAAAATTGAAAACGATGGATTTTTCTCACAAAGGTGAAAAATTCTTGTCTGAAGTTGAAAGGGTCATGTTTATTGGTGGGTACAAAACCCAACCCTTTCTCAATGACCTTAATCTCATCCTCTGTCAGTGTGTACTCAGAAAGATTCACCATAATGCTTGCATGCTCTGGGTGATGTGTGGCTCCAGGTCCCAGTCCTCTGGGTTGCTCTCTAAAAAATGCTGTGCAGTTGGCTGAGTTCTGCCTTTATTTTGGAAAACGCCACGTTAGAGTTGTTTTTGCCTCGATAGTTATTTTTGGAATTTCCGGGGCGGTGGTTGGATCGGGCTTGTCTTGGGGTCGGGTCTCCATTTGAGCTGCCATTGCTGGAGCTAAATGAAGAATTCCTAAATTGAACTTTTTTCTGTCCACCTTGTGGAGAGTTTCCTGTTGCCATAGTCTGAAAGAAAGTAGTTGCCTTGTGTGTATTTGAACACTTTTTCATGCGAAAAAGTTTGTTAAATCGTTAAATCTTTATTCATCCTACGGCCAATTTCTACACAACATATACTGTCTTCAAGGGCTGCCAGAAAAGCTCATTTTAGTTTATGGTTCCGAGTTTGTTTCTCGATTCTGGTCTCAGCTGTGTAAACATATCAAGCTTCATCGTGGTCTTAGTTCTGGATACCACCCCCAGACTAACGGGCAAACCGAATGAACCAATCATACCCCAGAACAATATCTACAATGCTATGTCAATGCCACTCAATGTAATTGGACCTCCTACCCGGATACAGTCGAAATAGCGTATAACGACTCCTGGCATTCATCCAAACAACAAACATCTTTTTTGTCACCTAAGGATACCATAGTAAAGCATTCCCTATTCAATCCATTTCCAGCAGCCCTATTCCATCCATTAATTATATGGTCAGACAAGTGTAGAACATTCATAAAACCACATTGATTATTCTACAGGGCACTAAGAATTGGCAGAATCTACAGGAGGTTAAACATCGGTTCTTGGAACTAGAGTATCAGGTCGGGGACCTTGCATGGCTCTCTTCCAAGAATCTTGCATTGTGCAATTTTCCCTCTAAACTCAGATTCCTTGGACATTTCCTTATCCTATGACGAATTTCAGCAGTAGCCCACCACATTCGTGTGCCCCCTACTTCGCGATTACATCCAGTCTTTCACATTTCATTGCTAAAACCATATGTGGCAGATCCGTATGGGAAACAGCAAGCTCTTCTGGCCCCAGTGGATGTTGATGGGAATCCAGAATATAAAGTGCATTCCATTTGCAATTCCAAGTTCGGTAGGGAACGCCAGTATTATCTAATCAGAGGCTATTCAGTGGCTGATCATACCGGGGAACCAACCGCCCAAGTCCATGTTCCCATTTTGGTTCACAGTTTCTACCTCCAGTAACCGTGGAAACAGCGCACCCCAGTGGATTCGGGAGAGAGGCAGGGTGTTACTCCCACTGGTGCTCTTTTCCCCAGTTGCAGCAATGGTTCCCCATATGGGCTTCCAGGCTGGGAAGACTACGACCCAGTCAGAGGAGCCGAATGAACGTAGGACATCACGTTCATGGGCCTGAATGCCACCGAGGCCCGCAACACATTCTTGGCATCATCAGGCCAATGGAGGCCAGTACTGTGGTGCTCCATAAAAGGAGGACACACTCTGGACCAGCACGTCTTAATGCCCGGTCCAGGTTTCTTGCTCCTTTCTGCTTGCCTTCTGGTGCTGCCTTTTTCCCTACCAGTCCTTCCTTGGCCTTTGGCATGTCCTGACCCTGTCTGGCCCCTGTGCTCATTTCCTTCCTGCTGCTGATCTTTGCCTGGTGCCCGCTCCAGTGTCTTCTCTGGGGCAACCCCCTTCTGCTCCCTGGTGGGCTCTCTTCCAGTCCTTTCCTTGTGCTTCCTCTCCTAGCTATTCTACAAATGGTATTTTGTCCTGTTACTCTGACAAGCTTAACCAGGGAGAAATATTACATAATCTCACCACTTCGGCCCCCTTCTCTGGCCTGACTCTGACCTTTCCTCCATTTCTGTTGTATCCTTACTTGGCTCATTTAGATACACCATCAGAACTCTTAACACATTCTGGTCCAAAGCTCTCACTGTCTTCAAATCACAGAAATACTGGAAGGTGAGCCCATGGTATGGGAAGCGAGTTTCCAACCATTACTGAATCCCATATTCTCAGTGTGGAAGGGGGCAGGGTCCTCTTGCTACTCAATCACCAAGACCAAATCTGGCATTGCGTTGAACAAGCACCATCTCCAAGATACCAAGGACCAAGCGGCCCAGTTTTCAGGTATTTGACAGGATGCCCAATGTATCTGGGTTTTATGTGCCTGAGCTCGGCTTTTGATAGAGTGAACCAGACAAAGATATAATACTCTTCGTACTCCCATTGCATGTATTGGCCACTTCTAAATCTGTTAATCTCACTGCATAACAATCTCACTGCTGTGGCGAGATTGGATAGTGCAGGAGAGGTTACTTCATCATTTACTGTGTCCGGCGGTGTCAGGCAAGGTTGTGTGCTGGTGCCATTACTATTCAATCTCTATATCAGAATGCTCTCGCAAGAGCTAAATGAATCAACAATGCTGACAGCTCTGTTCTATTTGCTAGAACTCCGAGAGGCCGTTTAGAAACAAGTTAATGGTTATGTCAGATGCGTGTACTCAAGGGATCTGTCCCTGAATGCTGACAAATTCAAATACATGTGTGTGGGTAAGTCTTGCTGTATGCTACCCTGTATTTTAGCATCTGGATAGAAACTAGAGTGGGTTCCCAAATTCACATATCTTGGGATAGTGTTTAATAATGCATTGAAATGGCCTGATCAAATGAACAGCTCAGGGATTAAACTCACCCAGGTTAATGGCACTATTATAAACTTCCGTAGGGATCTGGGAGGCTTAACCTTTGACTCTGTACTCCCGATCTACCAGGCCAGGTGATTGCAACCAGTGTGTATTAGGCCAAGGTTTTGGGGTTTCTCCTTTGCCCCCAATTCAGATTAAAGAAAATAAATTCCTACTTCATCCTTCTGGAGTTGCAATAAGTGCCGTGACATACCTGTTGCACCAAGAAGCAGACATGGATTATCTAAGTGACCTGAATAGTCTTAAGCCTTTGTTCTCATGGATTAGACTATGGTCTAATACAGAGCCACATTTAACACATGAAATCATGAATTATCTTTTGGTTCTGATATAGGTATAACAATTCCTATGTTAAACCAACTGAAGAAGGAATTTGATTCCCTTGGTTTCCCCAATTTATTCAGTTCTATCTCAAATTTAAGGAAAAATGACGCAACCATGGTCTGACTCAGCCATATGGAACTGAGAAGGTCCCAGCACCTTAGAGTAGTAAAAAGGAAGCAGTCAGTTTACCACTATTATTCTTACAGTTGTCATAAGGTAAAAGTTACATATGTACCTTGGTTCTTGATCCCGTGCAAAAGAAGTGTGTTATTTTATCTAAGAGCAAATTGATTACCAATTCCCTTAGTATGGAGTTATCGAATAGACAAAGGTGGTTATTACCTGAGTCCTGTCGGCCCAGGGCAAGGTATCTAATTTAGTTATTAAAAATCATTTAACCTTTGAAATAAAGATTTGTTTTCACTACTGGTTTGAAAACTCAATACAAACATATTAAAAATGCCAAGAATGCTTATTCACATGTCTTTATTTCAGACCTGTTTTAAGTATCAAATTCCAAGGATCCATCACATATTGGGGTGAACATAACAAAAGTTTGGGTTCTATTAAGTGTACTTAGAGAGGGTTGAGCTCTACTACGTGCTATGACCAGTTTGCTCCATTGTATCAAGGATAGGATTCCCAGACTGTGGCAGTTTTATTACAGGAAATAGTGCAAAATTGGCTGTCTTCTATCTTAATGAAACCAAAAGCGCAATTACCAAATTAAAGGATGCCAAGGGCCCTGCATCTATCATGAATTGTCTATTTGGGAATCTGCATTTACAAAGGCCTTCAATACCATTGTAAAATTTATGGGCATTCAGAATTCTTGGAAATGGGCAGTTATTGTTCACATCTTTAAAAAAGTGAGAAAGAGGTGACCCTTCATGCTATCACCACATTTATTTGATGGATTCATATACAAACATTTTAGGATCTGCTTTGCATGAGATTATTAGACTGGACATTATCTAAGAAAATCATTCCACCCTTCAAGTTAGATTTCCAACAGGGGAGAGCACAAGTGGTCTGTGTCTGACCCTGCACCTGATCATGTCTAAGGGGTGTTTTATTCTTAGGGAGAAGTTGTTTTTAGCTTTCCTAGAGGTAAACTCAGCCTTTGAACGTGTACTGAGCTGCAAGTTAGTTATGGAGGGTTTCAGACAGCCTAGATGTCCCAGAAGTAGTACTTTATATTTGTAGCATTGTACTATCAGAATTCAATTTGTGTCAGAATTTGCAAGACTTGCATGGTTATGCCGGAATTTCCAGTTACAAAAGGGGTGTTTCATGGTTGTGTCCTTGCCCCCCTGTTAATTTTTTAGATCAATGGGCTTGACAAACAGCTACACCTGGCAACTTCCAATGTACCAACCATGAAGGGATATTATACCCAGCTAAAGCTATGAGGGGATGACACAGTTATGTTTGTCAAACCAGAGAATGCACTGCTTGATGCATACTCTAACAGTTGCATTTATAATGGTTCGATGATTAAATAAGTAGCTCCAAGGAGAAGTAGTCTTTAAATGTTGTGCCCTTGTAAACTGGTAAGCCCCCGATGCTCATCGGTGAGTGCTTTATTTGGACATTTTCTCATGGGGTACTTATGTAACCAACTGTCAGATTCAAATGAGACAAATAGCTGGGGCAGTAATGTCCTTTTTTTATAGAATGTTTGGTCGTTCTTTTGAAATGGTGAGGAAAGTGTATATTGCCAAGACACTAAGCCATGTGCAATAGAGGGCTGAGGTATAGGGACTGACTGTGAGAAAACCTTTTGAGGTAATCAAAAACAACTTACTTAGAAGATCTCTAGCAGGCCTCCGTTCCACTCCACTTTTTTCATAATAGTGTACAATGATACTCACATTGATTGTATCTCACAAATTATTACACAATGTGTTGTTGGGGTGTGCCTCATCAAAGATAGAAATATGGGATATGACATGCCCGTCTTTATGTAGAAGCATTGTTGGTGAACATTTTGGTGTCCTTGATCATGAGTCTGTCCCATGGTTTGGGGACATGAAGAATGTGCTCAATAAATTGTAAAATTAAATCTACTATTCCAATCCTCTGTCTTGCCTAGGGAAGCAAAGTAAATATATGGGAATGCCTGGCAGGTAGAGACAGCACACATGACCACAGTAACCAGGTGTAGGGATTTTGTGGAGGTGTTAAGAATCCTCCCTACCAGACCCTGATACCAACCAAAACACACTGGACCTTTATCACTTGATGGCTTCTTAGTAAATTAATCTTAAATGGGATATTTGTAGATGGGATGTACAGGATTACTTGGCAAAGTGCTCATGTGCATATGGGATAGTAAAAGGTACAATCCACTCCCCTTCCTTTTGTTCATGGCACAATCAATCACAGCTATATCGATTTTTGCCTCCAGAAACACGATGATAAAAAGATGTGTGCGATTAAAGTTGTTTTCTTTTTTTTTAACTCAGTGACATAACTATCTCAAATGAGGATTCAATGACTGTTATTGTTTTTATTGATTCATTTGTTTGCATTTTATTAATGTGTATGTTTTTATGGTAGACATATTTCAAAATAAATATGGAATGATGAATACAAAAACTGCCAATTTGGACGGTTATTCTCAAGTAAACTAAAGGCACATATGAAATTAATCCTAGAATCCCAATTAGGCGGTTATTAGATTGAAATTACTTACACTATTTATGCCCATTTATCCATAGGCTTCCTTGTATCAGTTTCCTGATCATCATGTGTGTTGTGATGCATACATCTTCCTTATGTAAGTGTCCTAAAGCACCTACAATTGTGTGTGGTGTATGTACATATCACAAACATGAATGCATAAATAAAAGAATTGATAGTGTCTTGGTTTTTCACCTTGAGAAGTGAAGGATACACCCAATCCCTTCCTAGTTCAATAGTGCCTCAACTTGGGCCAGCACCTTGCTGAAGATACTTGGATATGCCTTTTAGTTGAAGTGGAGAGAAACAAACTTCATATGAAAATTTCCCAGAGCAAAATGAATATATTTGAATTGAAATGCTCCGTCTGAATTGGTATGTGAAGGTATAAATCGGTCAATTTGGGATGCTCAAAAGCCATTCTTGGTTATGAGAAGTATAATAGATTGGAACATGTCCATCTTTAAGTTGCAGATTCATCTTAAGGTCATTTTGTTCTGCAGCACTACACAATGATGTGGTATAGCCTGATTTTTCTCTGCCGTGGTGCAGGAGATCTGCTGGCCCCCTTATTCACCAGAATACAGAATCCTTAGTAACATAACTTATCTCCTGTCTGGATCCTAGGGATTTCCATGAATCTGGTCAGAATTGGATGACTGACAGATTCCAGGGAATATCACTGTTCACTATATTCAAGACCAGGTGGTCCTAGAAAGACATTTCCAAGATTGCTCTGACAGGGTGAATCCTCCCTCTCACAGGTCATACTGTCATCCTTCCATAGCCAGACATGCTGTTTGTTCTCCTTAAAAACGTTGGGTTTAGACATGGTGGAATGGGCTGCTCTGCCTTAAAATCTGAATTCCCCTCAGAAGGAATTGAACGGTACTCTGCAGGGAGCTTGGCAGAAGGGTTTGTGGTTCTTGGTTTGTAACTTTGCTTTTTGAGGTTTTTGTCATGGTATCAATTTTTAAAGTTGAGATTACACTCATCATCTAATTGGTCCCCGAACAGCTTAGCTCCCAAAAATGTGAGCTGGTGAGTTGTGCATTTTTTGAAGCATCAGTTTTTCAATTGTGGATATGGACTGGCATCCTTACTGCAACCATTTACCCATTGGCAAGACCCCTAAAGAAGTCTGCCTTGCAGGCAATATCTCAAAGGATGAATACTTGGGTTTTCTTGTACTTGAGAATTGTTGAGTACTCCTGCTTCTGTTCCTCACTGTGCATTCCGTCTCTCTCTTGAGTGCTGCATCCACTTATCCTCTTCCCTCCATTTCCCCTGCTTCCCTTCCTTGGTCTCCCCATCCCTATTCTTAACTTATCTCCCAAATGACACTTGGTTGCTAGTATCTCTCTGATTCCACCCTCTTCAACCTAATCTACTCAATCTGCTATCCTTCATCTACTCCAGCAACTACCTCCTCTATTGTCTGAAACTCTATGACTATATTTATGTTGAACAGTTTACATGCCAAGGTAAGATTTTAGGGATGAACCTATGTCAAAACAAATACATTTGATATGACACATTTGAGCAACCATTTAACAAATGTATGGAGGGAAAGTAGAGGATTAACCAGTAGCCAAAATTCAGTAGGCAAGTCCTCTAATCTACCTCCAAACTCAGAATTCGTCAGGGCATTTGTTTATTTATTTTTATTTCATTTGTTTTGGCAAGTGTAGAGCATGCCAAACCCAGCAGCATCTGGGTGCTGGTTTACATGAAGGTAAAGGTTGTATTTGGTTACAGCAACATTACAGACATAGGTAGAACATTGGTTACAGGTTGCATCAAGTTTACAGGCGTAGTTAGTAGATTAGTAGCAAGTAGTAGTTACAATGGTTAAGATCATGAATGACAAATACATGTCATCTAGATGTGAGTTTCTAAGCAGGTTGGAGGTGGTGGTGCCAAGAGATGTCGGGTGGGCAGGTTCAGTTAAATTGGAAGTGGCAGCAATTCTATTACCTCCCAAAAAAGTAATGGTCACTGAATCACTGCCAGTTTTTACTGCACCACCCAACTCATAATGAGGGCCATTGTATCTGTTTACATTCTCTAACAGTACACATACTTGGGACATTGTAGCATGCAAGTTAGTTAAATTCTTCCCATTTTACAAAGTTTATGTTAACCTACATTTTCAGAATCCGCAATTTTACAAATCTGACCACATGAAAGGAAAAAGTGCCTCATCACACAAATCAGTATTTTGAAACAGATAATTATTGGCTCTAATTTGTAACTAATGAGATGTCTTGAGCCTGTATCTGAAGATATATTTGTGAAAACCTTTGTTATGCTAAGAGGCAGAGAACTTTGCATTAACAACAGCTTTTAAAGATGAGCTAATTAACTCCTGCAATTGGAAGGAACTTTTCCTTGAAGTCTTTACCAAGATGTTAAAGCTTTGTTATGTAAACAATTATGCAAAAACACGTGTTATCCTATGAGAGGCAAAGCTTAGCAAAAAGGGAAGCTCTTCAAAACTGGCAATTAAATGAAAACCTCCCAGATGTCAGGATTGGCTGGAAAGAAAATCAGGGTGGTTCAGATAGGCCGGATGGGTGGGCATATTCATTATATAGTTAGCTGTATGGGACAACAGAATTACACAGAACAATAACCCAGATGAGAAAAACCTGGGGGGCTCAGCAGATCTGCAAAGCTGTACTGCCTGGGTAAGAGAAAGCAAACCACTTATTTAATTGTAAAACATGACAGAACAGAACAGATCTATTTATGGGCCTAAAATTGGCACTTTATATGTTTTTCGAAATTCTAACATGTATGCTTGCTTCAGTAATTTGGGCACCAAACTAAATCACAAGCTGTACTGCTTTGATGAGAAAAAAGCAAACAGCTTTCAATGGTCTTCACCGTGATGGAATGCATCTCTTCGTGGGCCTAGAAAATGGCACTTTGTTATTTAAAAAAAAAGAAACAATGTTATTGTTGAATATTTTGATGACTGAACTAAGCAATTTTTATGCATGCTTGCAACATATTTTCTTTTCCATGGTTATGCCATTACGAAGCAGCATGAGGTATTATCAGAATTGTTTTCAACTAGCCCTGTACTGGTGACACACTGAGTTTATTGTGATAGTGAATTTCAGTACAGTGCATTACTAACCACCTGTGCTTCCCCTCATGTGCCTTTGGCTAGAATAAGTGATTCCATCAAAGCACACCCAATGGAAAAGAGGAATCCTTGCAGGGAGATTTAGATAGATTTTATGTTATTTTATGTAATTGTCCTTCAAAGTTATTTCGACAGTTTTTTTTTAACTCTTTCAATTTAATTGGATTTACATGGGTTGGTATGTATATCATCACCTGTCACCTAAATCACAGGTCCTGACAGCACTACTGTGAGCAGAATTGTAGGTTTTACTTTACTGTGCCACAATGTCTATATATATGTATAGCTGATTGGTTGTATGTTTAATGCTCTGCATAATATTTTCATGTATCCCAGTAAAAGGTATTCAAACATTACAACTTATGTTGAAGAGAGTTGTGAAAGAGTAGGGTGATAGGACTCTATTTAAATATGTTATTGCAAATATTGAGAACTGCATATGTTTGACTATACTACTTTAATACTTACATGTTATCTCTAAAAGAAAACAAATGTATACTTGCTAAACAAAAGTGAGATCGTTCTTAATGTGTTTATATTTGTGACAACAAAAGACACTATTTTGCAATTGTAAATATGTATTAGTTTAGTGATAAACTGTAAAGGGAAGATATTGAGAAAATGTAATGTTTATCACACACACAAGGGTAATTGGTTTTTCAATAGTCTAAAGGTAGACCCAAGACAATAACCATATTTCTGTCCAATAGTAAGCCTGTCAGGTGCTACTTGCTAATGGATTCTTGTGCATTGTGTCTGCAACCTCTCCAGCATACCTACTGCTCAACAGCTCCAACTTGACACCATTCTCTGATAATTGAATAGTCAACCTACATATCCTTCAAACTCAAAACCAAGACAACTCTCTCAATCTCATAAACCTACTTTATACTTTGGTCTCCACTGCTCCCTCAATTAAACCATCTCCTTTTGACCAGTCCCTAATTCAATTCACCATATCTATGCCTTCCCCACTCTCCCATCAGCTTCCACATCTATCACCAAACGTAAATTCAAGCCTGACTCAATGGTCCCCTACATAGGCCAAGTCAACATCTCACTCCAAACTACCCCTCCTTCACTTGCTCACTCCATTGCACTCACCTTTACTTAAGTCAAGTCTGCACTGTCTATTATCCTTACAACTCCTTACCCCCTCCCACTGGTGTGTGCAAAAATGGATCTTCCCAGCCATTGAAATGCTGAGAACAACAATGTGTTGCTGCCTGCACTGTTGTCGTGAGGACTGAACTCACACTCTTCCAGCGGCCTTCAAGTACTCTCTACTGACTTTGAACACAGCGCTCAATGCAGCCAGATCCTCATATCACACTTGTTTCTGGTGTATATTTCTTGATCAGCTCCTCCTCATTGAAGCAGATCCCTTTAGGGTGCTCCACTTTACTGTCCTCATGCTTGGATGATGAATTAGTTTCCTCAGAGGAGGAGGTGGTTGATGTAGAGAATGCCTGATTCATATAAACATAATTATTGTTCTTGCTTATGCTACAGACCACTCATATCTCATCTATTTTATTCCTCCCATTAGCCTCTTTTTTGTTGAGAAAAAGAAGAAGAAGATGTAGTCTGTTTGACTGTTTCTGCCTATGACTTGACAGGGTGCACAGGGTACAGACTTCAAATAGATCATGATTGTGATTTGTACTGGGAAACAGTTATGGGGCCTCATTGCGACTTTGGCGGTAGCCATGCCCTTAATAAGGGCATGGCTGCCACCAAAACTGGGTCCGGGTTCCCTGAATGGGGAATTACCGGGCCATTCTGAGTTTGGAGGGCCCGGTAATTCCTCCTACAGGGCTCAATGGGAATGGGTGCAGGAGCTAACAACGGGCTGTTTACGACCGGCCCGTTGTTAGCTCCCTGGTTCCCTCGAGGGAGCCGCTATGGACGTCTGGTAAAACCAGACGTCCACATTGGGTCCTGCGAGCAAACCTCGTAATCTTGCGGAATGGGTTTAACAGGTCTGCCACCATTAGCGGCACCCGTTACCCCATTCCGCAAAGGTCATAATGAGGCCCCGTAGTCTCCCAATACAGTGCCAGTATGCTCTCCCGGGAAGCTTCCCATTTTTTGAGTCATGGGGTTGTAATTAGTGGAATGGGTCCAACCTCTGTATATCTAGAGATCCTGCCATCTCCTGAAGTGTCTGACATCCAATGATCAAAGAACTCAGCCGCCATAACTTTATGTCCTCTTCTGTCAATTTATAAAGCAAGTGCTCTTGTAAACATATGATGCTTCGGTAGTTTTACAAAACAAAATTCCAGGTGCCCTTAAACACTGCTCCCTGACTTTGCCCAGCGGAGTGGGGAGCACATTGAATTATTTGCTCTACAGCAATTCTTCCACTGTTAGATGAAAGAGGCATGTAGAACTGTGGAAGACAGCTTCCAGGCTGCTGAGTTACGTGGAGACATCAGCATGTGGCTTGCAGCTGCACACACTTAATTGCCATTCAGACTGACAACTGACTCCAGTGCCCAGGGTCTGAGTGATTATGTGATTTGCTCCTCAGCTCATGCAGTAGAACCCATGTTTCCTGTTGTTATTGTGTTCCCAGTAGAAGCACAGCAGGTAGGAGGAAACTTACAATCTTTGTGAGAGAGGCTGTGACTGCCTACACCAAGTTTGCCCAGGAAGTCTGCAGCCCACTTCCACAGATATTGGTGCTACCCGAGGTTAACTAGTGCCCATGTATTCTTGATTTGGCAATATGTCATTGTTTGCACAGTGTTTTAGGCATACACAATGTAATTCCTGCCCAGGCCCAGACAGAGCTGAACTAATTTTAAAGTAGGTTTGAAAAAGAGAATCTCTACCCTACACACCCAATTCCAAGGGAGGCCTACATGTTTGTTGGTTGTTTAATTTGGAAGGCTGGCCAGCAGTACAGCTTATTTCCCTGTCAAGATAACAGTAATACAATGGTGAGATGACTGCTGGTGGAGGCCAACGCATATAAATATGTGGGTGGAGCTAGTAGTATAACAAATATACTTAGAGAAACAAATATATAAAATGTATGGAATAGATTCAAAAGTAAGTCCTCTGATGAGGAAAAGGTATTCAGAGGCAATGCATGGTTTTCCTGGAATTGATGAAAACCTATTTTAAGGAAAGGGGTGTATGTGGGTAGATGTGGCCATGAGTAAGTAGGTGAATTGGGTGGAGGGATGTATGCTTGTATATCCACAGGTAGAAATATGTATATATTAATTTTCTGGAAGTGAAAAATACTTAAATAATAAGTACTGTACAAAGTGCATATTGATGGCTGTATTTGTCCAATCGGGCGGCAAGGGGGGTTTATAAGCAGCCATCTATATCTTCATGGGCATAATGAAGGCCAGACATCACATATGAGTACATTATTAACATGTTTTCTTGTTATTAAAAACTGCAGTCTAGAAGGGTAGGTGAGAATAATTGAGGTTTTATGTATTTATTTATTGTACATTTATGTAGTGCCTATACACTTAAAGAAGTGTTTCAAAGTGCTCCAACTCAGGGAAGGTGAAAGACTAAACAGAGAAAAACATTCTTAATAGGCATTGGTAATTCAGAATGGGAAAGTGCATCACATTCTAGAGGTACAAAATAGGACAGGAGGAATACAAACTGCTACAACATATGACAGAAAAAAATCCACAGGCCTGATGGTCATTACAAAATGTAAGAGCTGTACATGAATGAAGCAGAGTGGGGAGGGGAGTTGAAGGGTAAGACGAACAAACAAGAATAAGTGCAAGAGACAGATAGGAGGAAGGGGAGTGAGAGAGGGGTGCAGAGAGGAACATTATGCACAACCCAAGGGGGTGGCTGCAGATGAAGAACTTGTACATTAAATGTCAAGCGAGGCAGGCTAAACACATGGAATCAAGTGGCTGCAAATGAAGAGTCACTGTAGAACAAAAAGTCATTGAGATGCCTACTCACAAAAAAGCCTCCAAGGCTAGCTATGGATCTGGTGTGCAAGGCGCTAGAAACACAGTCAGTTTCCTAAGTCCCAGTGAGATCATATAGATGTGCTGAAGGGATGGATGGAGGGGGGAGCCATCAGGACCAGCCAGCCTGGACAGGGCCAGACATGGGTCTTTGAGCGTGCCTTCAGGTCAGGGGCCGGCATTGCCTGCCGGCCTTCTATTGGCAGAGAAGTATAAATGGCTGGCCAATCAGAAGGTGGGCAGGGCCTTGAATGCAGCACTCCAGTGGTGAGGGAAAAACATTCTGCAATGCTGGAGGTGCCCGTCTCAATGCACCACCTGAGAGCCATAGGCATGATGGTGGTGGCGGCATGCCCCCAGGCATGAAGATGGTGGTGGAAGGCATCCCTAAGAAAAGCAAAGCCAGGTAGGACAAGTGGGGCAAAATGCAGCATTACTCGCTGTGCTCGATGAACTGAACAAAAAGGCCCATGAGCCGAGCAGGGATCACCTGAAGACTCAGTGATGGTAAGCAGACCCATGCTTCCTCGCAAAATAGAGCAGTCAGGTCAGCTGAGCAGGAGAGTGAGGCACAGAGAGGTCAGATAAGGGCCTTTGAGGGGGCTTCGGAACAGGCCAGCATCACCTGATGGCTTACTATTGGCAGAGAAGAATGAATGGCTGGTCAATGAGAAAGCGGGCAGGGTCTTGAACGCAGCACTCCAGTTCTGAGGGAAAAACACACCGCCATGCTGGAGGTACCGGTCTCAATGCACCGCATGACAGCCAGAGGCAAGATGGTAGTGGCGGCATGCCCCCAGGCATGAAGATGGTGGTGGAAGGCATCTCCAACAAAAGCAAAGCCAGGTAGGGCAAGTAGGGCAAAATGCAGCTTTACTCACTGCGCTCGATGAAATGAACAAAAAGGTCCACGGGCCTAGCAGGGATCACCAGAAGACTCTGTGATGGTAATGCAGAGGAGCAGCCAAACGCATCTGTATGTAGTCCCGCCCCTATTCTGCCTATATGTTGGAAACGGGAAATTGCTACATGTGCAACGCCAGTAATGGTGCCTATACCACGAAGAAGCTTTGAGACAAGGTATTTACTAAGAAAACCTTATATGATGTATCCCCGAAAGGATGATGGTCTCCTGTGGGAGATCCCTGAAGGAGTGTAAAGATTTGAGTGGAGAGGTTGGTGACGTCACAAGAAATTAGAGTGACACACTAAGAAGGAAGACCAAGGAAGAGAATGCACAGATAATGTAAAATCTGATGGCCAAGTGAGGAATCGAGAAGACTTTCATGTGCGGAATAAAGATTGCACGTATGAAGAAACACTGCAGAAAATGCAAGACGTTTATAACTGTACAGATCCCGTAAGGTAAGTAGACTAAGTAATCAGAAAAGGCTGGCTATACGTAGTTAATAAATTGCAGGCAGTGCCGTCAATATATATATATATATATATATATATATATATATATATATATATATATATATAAATATATATATATATATATTCAGTGAAAAAACTTTGTTAAAGGGACGTTATGGTTACAAGTAAAATAGAAAACCCCCTGAAATTTGCCAGTTATGGTAAGCTAAGCAACCATAACTCGTGCCACCACCGTGCACTGCTAAGAATAACACCTATGACATCAAAGATGACATCACAAATATGATTGATGACATCACTGATGACATCACCTGCGCATTTAATTTTCATAGGAAGTCCCTACAAGGGGTTGTGACAGTAATGTTGGCATTAAAGTGTCAGGGGTCATCTGGAGATGTGTGACGAACTACATACTTGATTATACAATGTATTGCTCCAAAGAACATTCCATTGCAGTGTTGTTTCTAGTACAGGAACCTACTCATACAGAAACATAGACATTGGCTGCAGCATACACCACAGAGGTGCTACATTTGAAATTTTCCAAAGTTATATGAAAAAAACGGTGACTGCTTCGGTATCAAACTTTTCTGTACTGTGAAACATGTACTAAGTAGCTAAAAATGCATCACTTACTACATAGTTCTACTAATACACACAAAACATAAATAGACTACAATGCATACACATATGGGGCTTATATATGGAGAGTAAAGTAAGCAAACAAGAGGTAGTATCATTAGCAACTGTGTATAATCTACATGATTGTATTCACACAAATAAATGGTTGCTGTGTTTCAGGCCTGCTTCTTCCCCTATATATGTACATCATAACATGCAATTAAATTCTAAGAAAAATAGTGTAAGAACATGTGAGAATAGCAATATCTATAAATGTAATACCTTTTGAAAGTTAAGTTTCTGACTGTCAGTAAATAAAAACCACCTGGCCTAGATATGGCAGTGAACCAAAAAGAAGGGGCTATTAGTCCAATCTAAAGTTTTTTCAGTGAATTTCATAGGTTTTTATTAGTGCAACTTAACCATAACGTCCCCTTAACAAAGTTTTTTCATTGAATTTAATAGGTTTTTATTAGTGCAACTGAACCATAATGTCCCCTTACCAAAGTTTTTTCATTGAATTTCATAGGTTTTTATTAGTGCAACTGAACCATAACGTCCCTTTAACAAAGTTTTTTCATTGAATTTCATAGGTTTTTATTAGTGCAACTTAACCATAACATCCCCTTACCAAAGTTTTTTCATTGAATTTCATAGATTTTTATTAGTGCAACTGAACCATAATGTCCCTTTAACAACGTTTTTTCAGTGAATTCCATGGGTTTTTACCAGTGGATGCTGTTTTCCTACAATTTACTAATATCATACTTACCATATATAACAATATTTGTGTCCAATTTACAAAGTGTCACCTTAAAACTCTGCCATTTCCCACCTTCTAGAGACATTATTAACACTTCTATACACTTTCTGCAACTATTTCAACTAGTTTTGCATCCGTAGACGTCTACGAACATCTGACTTCATTGCGGACCTTCCGGACAGTGCCACATGACCATACGCTGGCGCGCGGCATGATGACGTGTCCGAGAACCCGTCCGCACTTCACAATAAGATCCATCCTTCGCGGATAGTTTGGAACTGCATTTTCTACTGATCTAGGAACGTTCAACTTCAACATTTCCCTTGCACACCTCCTACACCTTTTCATACTCATTATCCATTAGCAATCTCGTACACAGTACATGCTTGGAAGAATTTTTATCAAAACTGCTATTTATCTTAAACATGGCATCCGTTATTGCCATCCCTCCTCCCCAAGAACCACCATCACCACCAGCTGCACCATCACAACAAAAAAAGCACAGTACTTTCAAAGACAATGAAGAGGATCAAGAAGATGAGGTAGAGGAAGTGCCTATTTCTAGCACGAAGATCGAATCATGGGTGTACCAGTTCTTTGTTACTGTTGGGAGTGTACAAAGGCTAAAGCTACCAAAGTGAAATACAGTGAGTACAATTTTGTACTCAGATGCAGACTACCTGGACAGTGCTCCTACGGGACCACCTCAATGCACCGCCACACCAAATCCAATGACCGCAATGCTCTCAGAAAGGTTGTTCCTTTCTCAGCAAGTAGTAAGCTGTCTTCCTCCACCTCATCTTCTTTAACAAATACTGTCACCACACAGCCTCATGTCTGAGGGCATTGGTGTGTTATAAATAAATAAATAAGGAGGGCTATGGACATTATCATCCAGTGCAGCCCCTGAAATGGGGGATAAAGGCCATTAGCACGTCTGGTTCCGAAAGCGGGAACCCAGGGTGCTAAAACACAGATTTTTCTTCCTGTCAGAAGGAAGGAAAATCCTTTTCCAAGACAGCCAACATGGAAAGGGAAGGCAGGGATCCTTACAGAGCCCCTCTTCCCTTGCCATGGCAGACTGCAAAACCCTCTGAACATATTACCACAAGAAATTTGTTTCCCTTTCTAACCTATCCTACCTTCAAATAACTTTACCACATAGCCGGTCCCAGGTAGACATAGCCACTTTAACACCATTTTTTGTCCCTAACAGTCATGGCCAGTAGCCAGATTGTCCGCATCATGACCTTATGCTATGACCCAGACAATCTGGCTAATGCCCACAGCCACAGGCTAAACCTCAGTCACCAAAGGTATATGACTATTTTTTGTACCTGCATTATTACAATTGTCAAAAAATAAAACAGGGCCACATTTGCAAAACCATGCTTTAATGTCCTTGCCAATGCTCCTCACGAGTTTACTCGAAATCCGCCCAGGATTTTTTTTAAAGTGTAAAAATGTATGTACATACAATAGTCATATAACCTAGCCCCCACTTGACAAAATCCATTCAGTCTTTACACAAACATTGAAGGTTGGGTCTATGATCTTTCTGAAAACTTTTGTCCACATTCGTCAAATAGCAACAAAGTTATAAGCCATCTAAAAATGTTGAGACCCCCCTCTAATTTTGCCCCCTCTTGAGAAAATCCCACCAAACTTTAGAAAACCATTTATATCTAGATCCAAAATCGTTTGGCCCAATGTTGTGCAGATTCGTCAAATGACACCACATTTATATGTCTTTACAATATATAATGTGGCCCCCTCTTGACAGAATCCCACAAAACTTTGCAAAACCATTCAGGATTAGTCCTAGAATAACATTGCAAGATTACATGCAGTTTCACTGAGTGGCGCAAAATTTATAAGCCATCCAAAAACTGCTTTCCCCAACCATGTAATGCAGAAGTAAGTACAGATGTCCTACGACATCTGAAGTGTCCGCAAACACCACAGGAGTGCCCCAGGACATCTGGAGTGTTCGTGGATTTTTGGGGGGTTGAAATTGGCTTCTTATGGCCATATCCAATCCAAGCCTCACCCCCCCACATCCCCAGAGATTGTTTGTTGAGTTTGACAAGTGAAATGCTGCTTTTTTAAAAAGTTTTCAATGCGCTGTCAGCGGACGCCTAAAAAGTCAGCGAATCCAAGATAGCGGGGATTTCAGGAAAACCGACACATTTCACGTTTTCCCACCAGCCAATCAGCGAGCGCGTCCCTATGTCTGCAGACCATGCAAAAGTCTGCAAATTTTCTGGCCAATTAGAGGCCAACTGTGGACAGAACAGCCAATCAGAGGCCAGTCCGCAGACCGAACAGGGAAGTGAGTCTGCGGAGCGGACACAGATATGACTAATTATTTTGCCTTATGTTTTGGTTGTTTAAAAAAAAACTACTGGACAGATTTACACCAAATTAACAAAAGCACGCTTTCGGGACCAAGCCGCCGCTCCTGCCACAAATTTGGTGGAAATCTGTCCAGCGGTTTGGGCTGTAGGCGTGAGCAAAGTTATTTCCCATTATGTCTATATGTGTGTAGACTCTGGATAGTCGATGCCACAATTTTAGTTAGTGCAACCCATGGTGAAAGGGAGATTGATAGCTGTATGGATAGCTGTACGTGTGTTGCAGCAAATAATAAGCCAAAGCTTGAAGATGGACCAAAGGAAGACTGCTTGGCCTGATGTCAAAGGCTAAGAGCAGCCAAAACTGGTTATCAGTCCTTGAAGAACAGTGAATGTAAGACACAGAGGCATCCCTTCTTAAAGTTGCAAAGAGAGAATACCATGAGTGGCAATTTTCTTCGTTCAGGATGATTAAATGCTATAAACTGGGTTGATTCACAGTCTCTGATCATGTGAGTCTAAAATAGAAATAGAAGTCGGCATGCAAGCCGAACCTTGTTAAGAACATGCTCACACTCCCTAATATTCCCAGAGATGAGACACTACTACAAGGCCAAGTTCAAAGACAATCTGAATGGCAGACGGCATGAGTGATGAAAATTTATGGGCTAATTTGGAGGGGAGGTTCGGTCAAGTCCACCCACCAGCACCTGGGGTACCAGTTTACGTGCTGCTATAGAATCGAATATTCTAGAAGGAAACAAGTGTGCCAATCAATTGTAGAAGGCCAAATAACAAAGGACCTTTTGGTTTGAGAGCCAATGATGTGCCGTGTTTCTAGTTACTGTCGAAGAGGACTTCTGCACTAAGTGATAGCATGAGCTGCCCACCTGATTATAGAGAACCAATCACGATTCTATCCCATATAGAAAGTATACTTAGAGTTTCCCTTTAAGACAACCACAATCCCCTGTAGCTTTTTGTAGTTTGCCACATAGTATGACATCACGTATGACACATTTTTACTATATAAATGGGATTTTTTATGAAATGTATTGAGATTGTGCTGTGCGACTTCTCTTGATGTCCGTTGTACTCCCTGTTTTAGACAATTGATATTAAAACAGAAACATTTTGCCAACTTCCTGAGTCGGTCTTCTTGTTTGGTGTGTGAGTTATTCTCCATCGCATCCATCATATGATGTGTTGTCTTAATTAAAGTGACCATAGGGGTTCAGTAAGCTGACCCATGCTGCCTCGTAGAGTGGAGCAGCCAGGTCGGCTGAGCAGGAGATGTAGCAGCCCAAGGGTGATCCTCCTGGAAGATAAGATTCTGTCAGAAGGGAGGTCGTAAACAGCAGTTGTCGGGCAGCTAGGGCATGAGAGCCTAGAGTGTGAGTAATGGGAGAGAGATTCAACTAGTTAAGGGGGTAGCAGCGATCATGGGAAGTTGAGAGAGTGCGGGCTGCAAAGTTTAGTCCTACATTAAGAGGAGCAAAAAACGAATGGGTTCTTACTAGTTTGTTGGTAGTGGCAAAACATGCACTTTTTGGGAAAAGCAAATGCTTTACCACTCCAACAAATTCTCAATTGCTGTACCAAAACGTCTACTCCCGCTGCTTTTGTGTGGAGGAAATTTCCTCCACCCAAACGCATTACTACTTGCGGTATCACGCGTTAATATTGAATGTTTCCAACAGAGTCCTATGAACTACAAATTGGGGAATAACAGAAGGGTGCCCATGACCTTTAATCATGCAGACACTTCCCTTGATGGCATATGGACTGCATGCTGTGATATTATTTCCATCTGGTGGAAATGCTATAGCTAATACAGCAAAATGTGCAATTATCCCTACATGGGGAGACCCACGAGCAGGCAGGAGGACTAATACAGATTTGTGAGACAAGAGTGAGTTAGGTAAGCGGAAGGAAAGGCGCAACAGTTTTTACACATTTTCAGGCGTTTCAGCCTGCCAGCCATGGCAGTGGATGTGATGAACTGGTGAAGTGTAAGGTTGCTGTCAAAGAGAATCCTCGATTGTGAGCCTGGTGGGAGTGGTGAAAGATGGTGTGGTGTGCTTTTTGTTGTCTAGAGCATCTATAACCTCATCAACATATCTTGGCACTAGCATTTAGACTAAATAAACCAACAAATCAGATATTACTATGGAAAAACATGGGTTTTTAGACTATTTGGCATGTAAAGAGAAATGAGGCATTTCTGAGCTCATTTAGAGAAGATTAGGCTTAGCCAAAGTTTAGCGCCCGTTTAACCCCTTGCACAGAGATTGACCTCTCTCCCCAGTTAGGATGTTGGTTTTTTGGTATCACCAGCTGTCTTGAGTTTGCTGATCTGAGATGTCAGGCGGTCTGATGTAAGGTGAAATGCTTTTTAGCAAAAGTGTTCCCGAATCCCATACGACTCTGTCAAACAGGGCCTTAACATCTACCTTGACATGAATAGACATAGTTAACTAGTTAAGGTTATGTGGTACGATAGAAATGTGGCCCCTGCGTCACTACTGGAGAGGCATTCTCGTCTCTGCATTCTTCACCAGATCTAATGTATATAGCGTCATCTTGTGAAGGCCTAAGCAGATGCCATTGCAGAAATCAAGTTTGCTTGAAACCAAAGCATTGACTGGTAGTATTTAGTGTGTAAAAGAAAAATATTAACGAATTCTCTAAAACATGCAGAGGTTTAAAAATAAAAACATGTATTAGATACCTTGCAAACCTGCTTCTTTGGAGATAGTCTGTTGATTGGGCAAAACACCCAAGTTGTGAGCATGTGAAGCCGGGAAGTGGCATGGTCCCAAAAAAGAGGGAAGATGATAAGTATAATGTCTGCTTTCAGAGAGTTGAATGTTAATCTTTTCATGTTTATCTGCATGCAAAGTTTCAACTTTTGAACTGTAGTACCCAGTCGTCTCCCAGCCATAATATGACTTAGGTGTTATCTGCAAACATGTAGAAAGAGAACCCACAAAACTGAATGAGATTGGCCAAAGTTAGTAAATGCAGGTTAAAAATCAATGGGCTAAGAGATGTGTCCTGGGGCATTTGTCAAAGAACGGCGATTCGAATGCAGGGATCAAAACATTCTTTACATGATCAAGCCCTTCCCATAATCTCTAGCTGAAAGAGGGTGGAATGGCCACAATTTAAAAAAGATCAGGGCTCCAACTCCATCACCATCAACCACCCACCTCAGATTGTCATGCCCACCAAGAACACTTATTCGATGCTGCAGTCGGGCCCAAAGCTATTTAAAAGACTGTTTTTCATCATAATAATTACAGTTGCGGTGTGGCCACTGTTTTGTCCAGGGATTGGGAGCTCTGAGATAAGACGATGTTAAGTTCATCAAGCACAGTTCCTGGTGAAAATAAGATATTAATGATAGCACACGTTTTGCCCACAATTGATGTTTGTGTATCTTTCAAAATCTGTGATGCGCAAAGTTCATTCGATCAGTGATTTCAGGTGAGTTAAGCATTAGATATTTTATGTGCCATCCATAGTCAAGCATCAAAGATGTAGTTAGTGATCTCTGAGGCCCGCACAGATAAGGGAAAGAGAAGAAGATGTAGGTCGCACCTGAAAATATATGATAAAAACTGAAGGTGGCGATGCATTTTCAGAAAGAAGAGGTGTATTGAGGGCGCATCACTCCTACATTTAGCCCACCGTTTCCAGCCGACTAGTTACACCACTAGGTCTACAACACAAGGCAAACTCTGCCATCCCACTCTCACCTTGAGGGATGAGAAAACAGCAATTAATGTACCGTACTTCTCCTTAACTGTTTTAATATCGGCTGACACACAATACGTAAGTCTGAACATGGCTGTGGAACGATCAATACAGTATCAGAACACACATTATTTTCTCCCACGCCGATCTTCCAAGAATAGACAGTGAAAGAGACCTTGTAGAAACGTGATCACCATCTTAGAAGGACAATTCCTTGAATCGCTTTGCACAGCGTTTCCCAATTATTTTCTATATCTATTCTATACTTTCTGGATGCTACGTACATCAAAAACTATTTTTATATTTTGCTTAAGTGATGATGGATATTTTTTGTTCTGTCTTGAAAAGAAATGTCCCCATTGTTATTATGTATCTGTACTGTATACCAAATAGTCGTAGCATCGACTTCCGTGCATATCTTAATTAACATGTGCTTCCACTCTAATCTTCACAAATGATTTATTTTCATTTGTGAATTACTAGTGGAATGCAGCATTGTGATTCAGTAATGGCAACGTATATTTTCTGTTTGGCGATTGCTTTGTGCTGAGGATGTTGATTGGGCCCCGCCATAGCTGCAGTGAATGGCCATTCACGGTCAGAATCATAATGAGAACCTTTTATCGTAATTGATTGCTGACCAGAGCAATTCCAGCTCAGTGCTCTCACGTTCTGTAGGTGACAAAAAACCGGCATTTAAGACTATCACCGCTGCTTCTCCACATTTGCTGTACTCAGTGGGTCTCAGCCTGTGGCAGTGGTTTCTTCCAGTTTCGTGTGACTCCTGCGCACAGCAAAGCTGGTGCAGGCCTATATGTGCTCCAGAGCGGCTCTCTCTGAGCTGAACATTGGGGCTCTGTTTTGGGGAGTGACACCAATGCTCTTCAACTTCAAGTAAACTGCTTCTGTTCTACACTTCCTCTCTCCCAGCTCAGTCACAGTTCTAGGTTTCCAGCCCGATTGCATGAACCAAACAACCCGGGAACCACATGCATTCAGCCAGCACCATGATGTTACAGTGGCAAGCAGAGTGTTCCTGGGGAAAGGGGAATTGGGAATGTTGTTGGTTAATGAACTAAAACAGAGGCCAATAAGAGCAGAATAAGGAGAATATGGATGCACTTGATTAAGCACACTTGACAGTAGTAAGCATAGTAGTAAGTAGGGTCCTCATTACGAGTGTGGCGCTAATTCTGACAAAATTCCACTGAACTACAAGCAACATCATTTACAGTTACCCCCACTCTGTCCCATGGCTTTACCAAGGGATTATCAGTGTTGGCAAGGGGGTTTAAATCACTATTTTTGGAGCCAAAACACTCCATGGGGATTTTGGTGGATTCACTACAAGCTGTAATTCCGTCATGGTAATTCCACCAATTGTTGGAGGTAAAGTGGAGGATTCATCTACAGCTGTTTAGTTGAGGCAACTCCTCCACTTTACGACCAAACTTGGAATTTGGTTCCATGTGAGATAAATGCCCTGGTATTATAGATCAGCACTATTTTACTTAAGCTGTAATAGACCAATACAGGCTGCTTGCAAGCAATAACCCAATGCACATTTCACCCTCATTGCGACCATCAGTGCAGTACAGTAATTGGGACATGCTTACTAAAGGCCACCAATATTATCGTGTCTAAAACATACAAGATCAAAATCCCAACTACCTTGTAATGTAAAAGTAGGAAATGCTATTTAAGTTAACAGACCACATATGTCACAGCACCACATAGTAGCCACCCCTGAAAGTTCACCTCTAGGTCAGATCCACAGAGAAAATCAGTATGGCTATCCATCATTTAAAGGAGAAGCTTCATATGGGATTTGATGGATTGAAACCATAGTAATAAAGACTTGGAGGAAGTAGGCGTGGAGGCAAATTTAAGAAAGGAATATGATGAAGAGACATAATTACATGAGCTGCATTTTCAAGATGAGTAAGGCAGCATATTCTTAAAAGGAGTATATTTGAACTATGAATCACAATTGTGTCTTTATGCACCTGGGTAGGAGGAGTCTGCTAATGTCAAGAAATAAAGAGAGCACTTCTGTTTAGTTCTGTTCAGTGAAATATTGGTAACCATATGGCAGTCTTCCAAAGTGAATAGTGGATCAAACTCAGTAAGCAAATGCAGGATTCTGGAATGACCAGCAGAGCAGCAACAGCTTGAGGAGGCTGCTCCTGCCCACCACCCGGGCTGATCCATTGGGCCTTTGAAACATACTACAACGTCCGGAAAAAAGAAGAATGAAACCCCAGACAACCCTTACTTCAAAAAACCCAAACAACCCCTAGAAGACTTTAATGCTACTAGGGATGCGCCCAGCACCTCAGACATTTTTGCCCTCCTGAAACAAGTTGCCAGTGATGAAGTGGACGTTAAAGTGACTCTATCTGACCTGTCTGCTAAGGTCCATAACCTGGAGAGACGGGTATTGGATGTAGAGGCAAAAACCTCAAATTTGGAGAGGGAGGCCTCTGGCAGTTCTAGAGGCCACAAAGATCTGAAGGATGAATTGTCCATGCTGTACTTGAGAAATACACAGGTTGAAATGATGGCCAGATATAACAACCTATGCCTTCAGGGCATACCCGAAAAGCCGGACGACGACCTGGATGAAGTTACTTTCCAATTACTGAAAGACTGTCAGCCTAATGGTGACCTGCAAAAAAGTGATATAGATGTGACATTCAGCGCTGCACAAGGGATACCGGTAGGCCAAGACAAATCATCATTACTTTTGTCAAGCCTTCAGTTAAGGAAGCCATCCTACAGAGATCAAGACGTATGGGTTCCCTGACCTGGCGTCGGAATGTGGCTTAACTATACCCTGATTTTCCCCAAAGATTAGCATAAAAAAGGATAGTCGTTGGTGAGGCAAAACGTCTGGCAAGAGAGCGTGGAATCAGGGTTTCCCTCATGAAACCTGCATCGTTAAAAATACATCTATCTGAAGGTGTGAGGATCACACAGGACCCTCCACACGCTTGTGACTGGCTTCAGCTATATCCTGTTTTGCCCATAATCTGATCCCTTCACTCTGCCTCATCATCATCACAGGAGCCGTTCACCAGGTAACTTTTGAAATCCAGTGTTAATGGTTAACGTTCATCCCTTTTTGTTTTGAAGCACACTTAAGTGTTAAAATGGCACCCTGACCTGATGGTCTTTAATTTTTTTTTTTTTTACTTCTCCTCGCCCAGCCACTGGGTTCCAGAGCATGCTGTTCAATCTGAGTATCATTTTGAGCTCCGGTGGCAACTCCTAATACGGGCGCTGTGCTCTGTGACATATATAATTATCAGAATGTCTTACTGGCATGTTCGCGAGCGCAGCTGCCAGAGTATGCTGTAGCTCTGAGGGGTGGGAATTTCCTGTTTTGGGAGGCTCTTCAGTCGGCTGGCTCAGCTAAGGTCACATGACTTCTATTTCCAGGTCTGTTCCTGGAGCTTTCAGCATGAGCTGAGTTGAGTCCTGAGTTGCATTGCCCCTGGGTTCCGCTTCTATGTGTGGGTAAGATTCTGTCCTTGATTTGGGGATCATCTGGTGTGTTTATTTTTGTATTTTGAAATGCTCTGCATTGTGCTTACCCTGTGCAGGCTTTGTAACTATCCATACGGATCACAAGTGGTACATGCTTTTCTTCTTTGAGCATGCTCTCTGCCCTACTGTGTCTCTACCTCACAAGGAAAAAGCATTTCGTTTTGACATGCATTCTACTTTGTATACTCCATTAATTACATGGCGTCTGTTTTGCACTAATCTGTGCAAAGGAATTGGTGTACTCTGGGGCTCCAACAACAAATCTGTTTTTTTGTTGTGCTTTGACATGTGATTTCATTTTTTAAATCTGTGCTCTCGAAATTGGCTGCCTTGGATCTTACCACTGTCAATAGTCGTTTGGTATACTGGTCGTCGAAATTGTGCCGATAATGAGCTTGCTTTGTTTATTCAGAATGGTAACTACCTGAAGCACTAAATATGTAATAATGCCCCTTAAGGATACGCCTTCCTGGTACAAATGGCCAGAGAGCACATTCTTAATGGATGGATCATATCACCCTGATGCTGTCATCTAGGTAGTGTGGGAATGCAACTGGGTGCTGTGTGATGCTTTTTTTGTTCTTTTAAATGCCGATATATGATGAATGGACAAATGAGATGTTTTTATAAATGAAACACCCTAGAGGAGGAGTGACGTGTTCAATGTATTTTGAATTGGTTACATTGGGTATGTGCTGAATTACCTGATGTCAATCACTCTACTGCGCAAAATAAATCCTAGAATTGTGATAATATATGTTACCTGGTGGGTGGTGGGTACATGTTTTAAATGCTTGTTACATATCTTTGCTTTTTCCTGCTTCCTATGCTGTTGCTTTGCCTTCTCGTGATTCGTACACTTGTTTTTGCTAGTAGGTTTTTCCTGTTCACCTGTACCCTATCTGGGTTTGGGTTTAATTTTTTTTATTAATCTTTCTTTTTGTTTTTTATGTCCTTTTGACTGGTTTTGTAAACATGTCATCTTTGAAAACCACAAAAATTGACCATTTCAGTTGTTTCTCATACAATGTTAATGGTATGAATAACGCTGTTAAACGTGCTAAGATATTGTCCTGTTTGAAATCAATTTCTTCTGATATAGCCATGGTTCAGGAAACCCATCTTGATGATGCATACGCTGGTAAATTTATGTGAGGTTGAGTGGGACAGACACATTTCTCAACATTCCCATCAAGTAAGAGAGGGGTTTCTATATTGTTTAAGAAAAACCTGCCTCTACAGGTCCTCTCTAATAACTGAGATGCAAAGGGTAGGATTGTGTCTGTGAAGGTCCAACTCCAAGACATTGTAATTCTACTATGTTTTTCTCATGAACTGGCACAACAGATTCAAGACAGTAAGGTGAACTATGTCATTTTTGGGGGAGACTTTAATCATGCGATGAATCCAATGCTTGATCGCTCAAATGGTGCAAGATGAAGAATACCAATGCAGAGTAGACAGTCAATGAGCAAGCTGATTGATGAGCTTCACCTATCAGACATATGGCGCCTAGAACATCCAACAGAAAGGGATTACAGCTTTCACTCCACTAGCCATGATGTTTATTCAAAAATTGATTTCTTTATTAATTCCGAGCATGTGACCAAGTTGCTATGACTCAGACATTGGTGTGATTGTGGTTACTGACCACATACCGATGTCGATGCGCCTCTCGCTGCATTATACTCAGACTAAATATCTCTGTTTTACATAATGAGCAGATAAAGGAATAGGTTGTAAAAGAAATCGATAGTTTCATTGCAATAAATAAAACAGAAGAAGTCTCCCTTTATTCTGTCTGGGAATTGCTGAAATGCTACATGCAGGGATACCTGATGTCAAAGACTGGTCGGTTCAGGAAGGAGAAGGAGAAAGAAATGAAGAACCTGTCCATGGAGGTTCAGCGCTTCCTGGGGTTGGGAAACTTTTATAGGAAGTTCATAGGTCAGTTCTCCCAAATAGTTTTACCCATCACCGCCCTTCTCAAGAAGGAGTCACGACCCTTTCTCTGGACAGAACAAGCTGACCAAGCCTTTCTAACGCTTAAAGAGAGGTTCTGTTCTGCTCCAGTCTTGAGCCAGCCAGACCAAACCAAGCCTTTCATTGTAGAAGCAGACGCATCAGCTAGAGCCTTAGGAGCTGTTCTTCTTCAAGTCAGAGATGGGAAGGAACATCCAGTGGCTTACCTCTCAAAGACCCTCACCACCAGTCAAAAGAATTATTCTGTGATTGAGAAGGAATTACTGGCATTGAAGGCTGCCTGCGAGGAATGGAGACACTTACTACAAGGAAGTTTGCATCCATTTACCCTATGCACGGATCATAAAAACCTACAGATCCTCAGGAATATGGAATGCGTAAATTCTCGACAAGCACGCTGGGCTAATTTTTTTAGTCAATACGACTTCATCATTACATACATACCGGGAAAGTTTGGCAGATGCCTTATCTAGGCGCGATGTCCCCGAAGTACTGCTAGAACCCACACCTGAGTATGTTTCCTAGGAACCATATTGTGGGCTTGGTTTCCGCCTTTCTCCAAGAGGTCAGAATGGTCACTACGCCCGAATCGGAGACTCAGATACCTCGGAACCAACAACACCAGGTCCGATGGTCTGATGGTTTATTGCTGGTTGGTCAGAGGTTGTTCATCCCCACTAAGACCCTACAATCTAAGATCCTATGTTGGGGACACGATCATGCAACAGCAGGTCATAGAGGTATAAGGGGTACGTTAGATCTTATCTCCCGTTCTTTTTTTTGGCCCACTCTTACCCAAGATGTCAAGAGACATTGTAGAACTTGTTTGACCTGTGCCTAGAATAAGAATCCAACTCACAAACCTTATGGCCTCCTCGAACAACCGGAGACCCCTATTCAACCGTGGTCCCATATTACTACAGACTTTATTGTAGATCTCTCTCCGTCTCAGGACTGTACCTGTCTGATGGTTACTATAGATTCTTTTACCAAACTGGCTCACTTCTCCCCACTACCAGGAGTGCCATCTCCTTCAGCTATGGCGGATGTTTTTCTAAGGGACATCTTCAAATTACATGGGTTACCTGAGAAGATTATCAGCGATCGGGGAAGTCAATATACCTCCCGGTTTTGGGCGGCGCTTTGTCAGCGTTTGGGGATAGAACGTGCCCTTTCCTCGGGGTTTCATCCGCAGACTAATGGTCAGACGGAGCGGCTTAATGCCTCACTTGAACAATATCTTAGGTGTTATGTTAATAGCATACAAGACAATTGGGTGGCCCTCCTACCTACTGCGGAATTTGCATATAATAATTCCAAGCACTCAGCTACAGGTCTCAGTCCTTTTTTCTGCACCTATGGAATACACCCACGGGGATTGCTTCCCTGTTTCAAATCCTTCTCCAATATACCTACGCTTGAATCCCATTTAGCTGAGATAACCTCCGCACACAAGTCTGCTCAGCAAAGTTTACGTCAATCAAGCAGTAGGTATAAGGAGCAATCTGACCGATCTCGCCTACCTTGTCCCGATTGGAAGGTGGGTGACCGAGTATGGCTGTCCACCAAATATCTACCTCGATGGGTTCACCCGACCAAACTTACTCCCCGATTTCTGGGTCCCTTTAAGATTGTCAAACAGATAAATCCGGTGGCCTTTAGATTACAACTCCCCAGAAGTATGCATCAGATTCATCCTGTATTTCACTCCTCCCTACTCCGACCGGTTGATCCTGATACTCCTTTCAAATGGAAACTAACTATACCTGTAGCCCAACAGTCTCTCCCCGAGGAGTATGAAGTTTCGAGTATTCTGGATTCCAGGTATCGAAGAGGGCGGCTTGAGTATTTGGTGGCCTGGGAGGGGTATCCCCATTCTGAGGACTCTTGGGAACCTGAGTCTTATGTACATGCACCCTGGTTGACTCAGCGGTTTCATCGACTCCATCCGGGTAAACCGGGGGGTGTGGGCCTTGGAGGGGAGCATACTGTCACACACCGCCGTGACTGGCGTGCATGGAGCCGATGGAGTTGGAGCGGCCATTAGCCGTTCCGCCACGTCTCCATGCAACGCTCAGCGGCGGTCTAGTCTTTTCGGCCGGCCGCCGGGGAGGACCGTTTTTAACCGCTCCAACACGGAAGTCTGCGCGTTGCAACCTACTCGCGTCAGGCTTTCGGGTTGGAGCGCTCATAAGTTTTCTCCCTCTGCGTGCTGCCCTGCGTCTTTTCTCGGCTCCGCCTTCTCTTCCCTGCTGCTGGCGCCCTTCCTCCTGTCTATCTTTTTGCCCTCTCTCCTGGGACTTGTGGTCTCCCATCAGGTTTCACAGGGATCTTATTCCCTTTTCCCTTCCCTTTTCTCCTGCTTTCCCTCTCCGTCTTAGATACAGTGTTTCGCGGTCTGTCTTTGGGGCTTGCCCCCGGGTTCCTCTCTAGGCTCCTCCACTCCACTCCTTACTGTATGCCATTTTCCTGCCGGCATCTCATCCCTGTAATTCTGAACTCACCTTCTGCTATATCAAGTGTGAAGACCACCAGTGACCATTACAAAGGGTTTTTTTATGCCAACGGCTTTTTCCCCTCGAGTCTGAACCGGAGGAGGGGCCCCCCCGGACCTTCTATTTTGGGGTCAGGGTGGCTTCCCTTTGGGGCAGATCCCTTCCACAAAAAAAAGGAAAGGAGAAAGAAGAGCTGTGGAAGAAGCGGTTCGGAGGAACCTTACATTCAGAACTCACAGGTGAGGAGGAAGGGGATTGGAGTGAGGAGGAAGGGGTGAAGGGAACACCTGAACCTGACACCATCAAAGAAGGTGGTAAGATAAAGGCTCCGAAGCAGCAATTTCACTTGATGCAGAGAACGCCTTCGATAGGATACAATGGCCAATACCTGTTTGAAAGTCTGAAGGCGATGGGATTTGGACACACCTTTCTGGGTTGGGTGGGACTACCATATGCAAGTCCAACTGCAAGTGTCCTCACTAATGGATTAGTCTCTGAGTCATATCAGCTGAAAAGGGGGACAAGGCAAGGTTGCCCGCTTTCTCCATTGTTGTTTATCCTATCAATGGAACCACTGGCTATAATGCTGAGTGCCAACGGGACCATTCGTAGAATTGGAGGTGTAGAATGTTCTGGAAATCCCTGGCTTTATGAAGATGATCTGTTGGTGGTTGTGCGCAAATCTGTATGTCCTATCTGATGGATGACATCCGGATCTTCTATACGTTTCAAATACAAGGTAAATAGGAAGAAGTCGGAGGTTCTTCCAATCACTGGGTCATGCATGTGTCATATGTTCAACAACATGGATTTTGCTTGGTGTCCTGAACAGATAAAGTACTTAAGAGTTTGGATTACCCTGAGGTGAAATCATTGCTAAGGTTCAGCTTTGATTACCTAATATCGAAACTCAGAACGGATATTGATCGATGGTCACTTCTGAAACTGTCATTGTGGGGCAAGGTAAATTGCATCAAGATGAACATGGCACCAAGAGTCAACTATGTCGTATACATGGTTCCACTGAAAATATCCAACCAGATATTTAAGGATTTTTATGCACAAATGCAGACATTTCTGTGGGATGGCAAACATCCTAGACTCGCACTAAGGAAGAGGCTGCTACCATTGTAGCAGGGTGGTATGAATTTGCCTAATTTTTTTTTAAATAACATCTAGCATTCACAGTGAGGCATTTGTGTCGCATGGTGGAGACTGAACCAGACAAGTGGACTGAATTTGAATCCAACCGGGTGTTACAACTGGAACCCAGGGCCTTGATATCTATGACCTCAAAATGATCTCGACCACTGAGTCCTCTTACTGTCTTTTGGCACGAATGCTAGTTCTCCTTATCAAAACACCTGCACAGCGACCCATTTATTTTTCCTGAAGCATCCATTTGCCTGAATCCATCGTTAACCAAACAAGGAAAAGTGCTTTTCTGGCCATCCTGGTACTTGAGTGAAATTTGATACATCAAAGACCTTTTTGAAAATGGAACTTGGATTCCATTTACACGTTTACACAGGAAGTTTCATTTGATGGACTGCAGTTATGCTAAATATAGCCAACTGAGAGGTCTAATATCTGCTAAGCCTGAGCTCACACCTCAGAATTGCATGCAAAACACTGCCTGGTTAGCGCTGGAACTGTATGTCCAAGCAAATCATCCTTCTACCACTGTGCACAATGTCCCTTGCAACTAATCAAAAGGGGTCTCTGAACTTGCAATTGTCTGGGCTGGTGAACTTGGCGAAGAGATTAGTACTGAGTGTTGGCAGAGGTGATGCAATAATGTCTACTTCTCAAGCATGGATTGGGGTCTGGGGGCTTCACACACCAAACTCCTTTTTAGGGAATATTGGTCACCAGAAAGAATGTTTAAAAGAAACCTGTCAGATAATGACCAATGCCGGAAGTGCAATCGATCAGTAGGCACTTTGAGCCACTTACTTTGGTTTTGCACAAAACACAGAGACTTCTGGGATCGGGTGTGTGAGGGGATAGGCCTTGTCCTGGAGTGTTCAGTCCCTAGGGAGGATTACCTTCTGATGCTTGGGGATGTCACCCTATTAAAAGGCCTGCCAATTCCTAAGGAAATGTGGGTATTAAGAAGCTGCAAGCTTTCTAAAAAAAATGATTCTGTGTGCATGGAAATACCCCAACTGCTTCACCATTGATGACTGGATGGAGGAACTGATGACTTTGTCCACGTACAAGAGGGCTATTTTTAAATACAGAGGAGAATCTGATAAATTGAATGATCTCTGTGGCCTGTTCCTGGATATCTATCGTTAAATGATGTGTTACTTAAATGCTTCATGAAATATGTGTAATTCAAGTGTCTCCTGAAATGCATTGTCAATATAATTTGGTTGCATTGCTGATTCTACAATAGTATGCTGTTGGGTGGGTAGTAGGCATGACACTGATACAACATGTTATGTGATTGATGTGTTTTGTGTTTTTTGTTTGTTTTGTTCTCCCACTTTGTGTCCACAAACATTTTCTGATACGTATAGCTTATCCATTATTTTTGCATGGTTCTATCATTGATCTGCTTTGTTTGTATTGCTTATGTATGTGTATTTGTTCTTACCTATTGGTGTTAAAAGAAAAGAAACATGTAGAAAGTAAGCAAATGCATTTGGCAAGGAACATTAACATCGTCATATTCATAGTGCTGGACAAGGAATGTATTTTATTTAATGCATTTATTTAGTTAATTTGTCTAGCATGCAGGCCGAATCCAGAAGGATGGCATGGTTCAAAACATTACAAAAACCAACAGCAATAAAATACAATATCAAAAGTAAAATGAAATTAAAACTAGCAGTACAAAGAATATTAAGGCCTCGTTCTGATGAAATGCAAACATCCATAGAAAATAACAAATTCTTTCATCACATCAGTATTCCGTACCAAGTGCATGTACTAATTCTTTCTTATTCTGGTGTGTCATGCATGATGTGAAACAATATTGCACAGATGGACACCGATAGTCCACATCCAAAGTCTGCCTTACAGGGTGAACATGCACAGAAAATATAAGGGAAAAATCCATCTGACTGCTTTTCTGTCTCAATATAAAACAAAAGCAACAGAGACATGGCAACATCGAAAGGCTTGGGAAAAGACAGGTTTGGACCTTCCAAATCTTCAACACATAGAACTAACCTCTTGTAACCTCCAGATCCCTCAGTGGATCACAATGCTGATCACCAGCAGAGGGGCTCATAAATGTCATGCACAGTGTGCAAACTGTCACATGGCAAGGGGTCAACATACAACTCAAAGCCAAGCGCTCCAGTTCGTGTTTATGATTGTACAACAGTACATTAAAGGACTAGGGTTGACTGAGGTCTCTTTGTGGGAAATCAATAGAACGAGAAGTCTTCCAAGCTTCTTTTTAGGACTGCAGTTCTTAGTCCACCCCTTTCTTCATTAGGCTCTTCCTGCCTGATGGGAAGTAAAATGTTACCCATAGTTTTTGCTGTTTCAAATTTGTTAAATTCTTTCTTAGCCATTTTAGTGGCCTGTTTTTATTTCATTGATTCTAATGTCTTCTTGATGGTATTCAGATGCCTTCGGACAATTGAATGGGGGCCAGGTATCAAACACTGATATTTTTTGTAGGTTTGTTTTGGCCCCTGAGGTTATTAAGATTAACCCCACCATAGGCTTTCTGAAGCCTACCTATATACTACTCCACCCATCAAGCTAGGAGTATCTCCAAAGGCTTAAATCTAAATCTAGCTTTTCTCTATCTCTGGCACTCCTTGCATACTTCCTTCTTATCATTAGTTCTTTCCTCCTCTCTATCTTCCACATCCTTCCTTTATAGCTGTCTTACTGCCCTCCTTCCCTCCTCTACAAATCAAATATGGTCCTCCTCCTCATCTGTATATCCATCCCTTATATTCTCCCCAATTAAGTATTTGGTTGTTCTTTCTTTCTTTTCCAATGGTTGTTCCTCCCCTTTATCTTCTGTCTCCTCCACTCCACCTCCTCCTTATTATTATGTGCCAAGTCCACATCCTTTTTCTATCACATTATTCCCTTGTGTCTCCTCCATCTTCCTTGACACTATTTCTTTCTGCCTCTCCCCCGCTTCTTTTCACTTTACTTTGCCTGTTTCACAACAGTCCCACTATCTTTCTCTCTACCAACTTTTCCCTTTCCTTCTTCTGTAATCTGCTCCTCTCCTCCCCCTCCATTCTGGTTCTCTGCTATTCCTCCATCCTTGCCAGCTTGCCACACTTGCCTCCAACAAGTGACATTCAAACCATTCTCTGATTTCCACTTCACTTTATAGCTAACAGCGTAACTCCTGGGTTCCTTAATTGATTGAGAGCTTGCACCTAGGTATTATTCTGGAGCAATCATTGCAATAGGCCCCTCAGCTAGGAAAGTACAGAGTCCCCAGCTGTTGCTTCTTGGTGTGAAAGCCCTTAAACAGGTCTCTAGCCTGCAGTTGCATCAAGGTGGGCCACAAGCTTGGATCCACATATTTTTCTGATGAACAGAAGCACTCCTTGTTCTAAAGTTGATGAACACGGCTTTACCTCCTTGCTTAAGGGATAGACAGCCCTGAAAATCTGGATTCTCATACCAGCACTGACATATTGATGCTTGTGGAATACCTTCTTTAGAACCAAGTCTCTTCACAAACTCTTGGTGCAGATCTACTGTCCACCGTGCATGTCGAACCTATTCTTATTGGCTCTTAAAAGTACTCTCTTTTACAATTTTACTAATCAACAATTTTGGATGGTCTGAAACAGTAGCCTTTATTCCTACTAAACTCTCCCGGACCATAGCACTCCGATGCCCTACACAGCAATACCTCAAACTGGAGAGAACAGTGCTTCCCTTGTCAGCTTACGCTTTAGAGTCTTGTTGGATATGATACTCCAACCTGGGATGTTGGTGGGTTTGTCAAGTTGTAGATCTTTAGATGTTTCCCTCTTTTTCAGATTGAGTCCCTCTTGTTCCATAGGTTGAATAGTTTTGGGCAGCCCCTTTACTCTCACACTATCATCTCAGGCAGACAAGGCCCAGGCCTAAGGGTGCTGAATGGGGCCAGTGAGATTCTCTGTATACAGCCTCTGGGGTCAGCTTCATTGGCACCTGGCCCCAAATATCACCCCAGTCCCATCACACATCCTCCAAGATGGTTTTTTGTCAAAGAACCCAGGGTACAAACTTTGGTTAATCATTTATGTGCAGGGTTCTGAAGGGTGGCTGCACAATGCAGTGGATCAATAGGATTAGAGTGCACAGGGTGTGCACAGGGTGTGCCTCTGGCGTTGCTAACTGCATGGTGGAAACTTCTCCTTCACTCACCCGACATTGCGAGCAGGAACGAAGCTCCTGTCGGCTTTCCTGCGCTTCCTGGAGGAGGCGGGGCTACAGCGGTGCACGTGACCTATCACGTGACACAGGCCGCCTTCATTAGATCGAGGCTGCCGGACGAGCGCTGTGTCCTCTGGCGTTGCTAACTGCATGGTGGAAACTTCTCCTTCACTCACCCGACATTGCGAGCAGGAACGAAGCTCCTGTCGGCTTTCCTGCGCTTCCTGGAGGAGGCGGGGCTACAGCGGTGCACGTGACCTATCACGTGACACAGGCCGCCTTCATTAGATCGAGGCTGCCGGACGAGCGCTGTGTCCTCTGGCGTTGCTAACTGCATGGTGGAAACTTCTCCTTCACTCACCCGACATTGCGAGCAGGAACGAAGCTCCTGTCGGCTTTCCTGCGCTTCCTGGAGGAGGCGGGGCTACAGTGGTGCACGTGACCTATCACGTGACACAGGCCGCCTTCATTAGATCGAGGCTGCCGGACGAGCGCTGTGTCCTCTGGCGTTGCTAACTGCATGGTGGAAACTTCTCCTTCACTCACCCGACATTGCGAGCAGGAACGAAGCTCCTGTCGGCTTTCCTGCGCTTCCTGGAGGAGGCGGGGCTACAGCGGTGCACGTGACCTATCACGTGACACAGGCCGCCTTCATTAGATCGAGGCTGCCGGACGAGCGCTGTGTCCTCTGGCGTTGCTAACTGCATGGTGGAAACTTCTCCTTCACTCACCCGACATTGCGAGCAGGAACGAAGCTCCTGTCGGCTTTCCTGCGCTTCCTGGAGGAGGCGGGGCTACAGCGGTGCACGTGACCTATCACGTGACACAGGCCGCCTTCATTAGATCGAGGCTGCCGGACGAGCGCTGTGTCCTCTGGCGTTGCTAACTGCATGGTGGAAACTTCTCCTTCACTCACCCGACATTGCGAGCAGGAACAAAGCTCCTGTCGGCTTTCCTGCGCTTCCTGGAGGAGGCGGGGCTACAGCGGTGCACGTGACCTATCACGTGACACAGGCCGCCTTCATTAGATCGAGGCCGCCGCCCTCGCGGCGTTAAGCCCGAGGGAGTAAAGCACATCGGCTGTTGTGCGGCTGTTAGGCGCTGGTGGTGCTGGAGGGAGACTGTGGAGACTAAACTCTCTTTGATCCCCCCAGCAAAGATACACATATCCTGCAAAACCAACACACCCTAAAACACGAGCAGAACATACAAGGTAATCGTGTTGGGTTGTAGCCAGTGGCAGGCAGCCAGCTACCAGGAAGACTCTTGCCCATGGATACCCGTTCATTGACTCGTCTCAAAACAAAACAGCCCTTGAGTGAATCTGGGCGTGACTCCCCTTTGATCCAGATGTCTGGTGACTCAGACTCCATTCCCCCGACAGCTGTGCTCGGGGGCAAAAACAAGCTCAACAACCCAGGAGTGCCTCCCCCAACATCAGCACTTCCTCCCTCAACACCGACCATAGACATTGCACAAAATGGATTGTGCCCTGTGGAGAGCCACACTTCACTTGCTGCATCCATAGCTAAGGATATCTCAGCTTCTGTCTTCCAGGAAATTGTGCGAGACGTATTGGATCACCCTCACCCCAGAGAGACGGCAACCCGTGAACGAACTGGTTGCTCAGATGTCCAACGAGACCTGCCAAATGCGGGTCTCCGTGAGAAAATTGCAAACTCTCCTGAACACATGCAATCGAACACAGAACTTGCTCCTGTTTTAAACATTGATTGCCTGGAACAGACATGCAAAACACATTTCGACGCTGCATGCAAGATACAACATCCACGCTGTCCACCGGAAGAGAGTAACGAAGATGGAGACGAGCGATTTTACTCTCCCTTTGAGGTGTCGGATGCCGAGCTTCTAAACTCGGATACCTCACGCATCAACCAAATCCCTAAAACGCTACGCTTTCATTTTCGTAATAAGGATGTGGCTCATTCTGCTGTCACTTCAACTTCCTGCAGATTGTCTCAGAATAGTCATCCCCTGAGCAATCAATTGACAAATAACACACCGTTCAACTTAAGTACAGGACACAGTTACAAACCAGCTCACAGCAATAAAAATAAAACGCCAGTGAACGCTACACACTCTACTCCCTCTATAAGACCATTAAACACTGTAACCGATTCGTCTGGTCGGGAGGCTCGACTTACACAAAGGCTACAAGCCGATTTTGACTTAATTAAAGCAAAACTCTCAGAAAGTTTCCCTGAAGTAAAAGACGAAAATGGGCCTAACAATCACACAAGGTTAACTTTGGGGTCACCTACCAATGTTGAATCAGGAACAATAAACCACCAACAGAAATCTAGTCCTCAAGATAAGGAAGAATATACATTGGTTACCTCACCGAATCGGGGGAGAGGTGTCGCAAGTCCACTTCGGCCCCATATGCTGAAAAATGATCGAGCTGAGGAAGTGGGAGAGATTATGCTTAGACCAAAGCTCGTGACAAACAAAGGTGGTGACACAGCCCCAAAGTGTTCGACCCCTTTGCATGTTCACAAACTTGTATCCGCTGATGCAGGCCGAGAGAAACAACATCTACCATTTCAACCGGACGACTCCGAATATAACGGTCATCACAAGCCAAAACTGCTTAATCCAATGGACTCAATTTCTGAAGCAAAATCTAATCTTTCGGTCGCTGCAGCAATTCAAATACATAACAACGTGCTAGCAGCGACATCTCAGGCTCTAATACCCTTCATAAAGTTATACGAAAGCATGAATGAAACACTTCATAATAACGGTGCAATCATTGGTCACCTGACAGAAAAAGTATCTCTGCTGGAATATAACTTTAACCTGCAGCTAGAACAACGAATAAAAGATCATTTAGAGATGGAAGATGGCCTCAGAAAAATAGTCCTGCTGATCGAAAAAAATTCAAATGATGCAAAGACTCAAATGGATGACCTGTCGACATTCATGCAAAAATCTCTTCGGCACACAGGTCCAACCGTGTCAAAATTGTTAAATTCGGAAAACGGATTTCATCATTACATAAACTCGAGTGATACAGCTGCACTGCTAATAACACCCCCAGGGGAAACAGCACAGGTGAACGTGCAAGGTGTTACTTATCCTCAAGCAAATGCGGAAGTAAATGTACTAAAGCAGGTATCAAAAGCGAAAGAAACAAGCTCCAAATCTGACACTCCCGCGACACCTCAACCCTGCTCAGTGGAAGGCTCTCAATTGCCTAATGAAAGCGAAGTACATCAAAATTTAAAAGGAAAAGTCCCTCCCAGTATCTGGGACCTCCCCCCAGCAGCTCCTAGCTGCTCAAACCTAAAGGCTTCTTTTGGTATTTTCCATGGGGGCGCAAAAAACCTCCAAACTGGAAAGATTCCTAGCTCCATACAAAATAGAAAACCAGGAGGTCCTCCAAGTAGTAATCCTCACAACAAAAAGAAAGAAAAGACCAGATTTACAACGGCCCCAAAACAACCCCCAATCTCAAAGAAATTCATTAGAAACTTAACAACACCTCCAAAACCAAAAACTTTTGTCCGTGACAACACGTCAGGAAATTTGTTAAAGAGACAATCTCTATTCCAGACCCCGGTCTCCAACAGAGAAAATTGCAAAAAAGCAGAAGAAAAAACAGCCAACCATCCATCCCTGAAGAAAAACACGCAAAATTATGCAACTAAGTCAATGAAACTAAATCCACACAAGCGAAGGAGGGTCGTCTCGGATCCTGGCAGCGACTCAACCGTAAATGACCTTGAGGAACTTTGTAACCTGTCCACTTACTCACACGACGTGAGTGTGGACGGCGGCCATATCCACGACGTTAACATGTCAAATATTGACAAGTCCCCCCTTGAGCATCACATTCAACTACACAACAATCCTTGGAAAAAAAAAGAAGAAAAGCAAACATGTTTGCCAACAAAACTGAGTGAGAAATGCACACAAGATGCAAGAAAGTCTGATAGCAAAATGATTGGAGAAAAACATCTCAATCTAAAAACCAACGAGGAAAAGTTAGTCGCAGTTCTAAACCCAAAGCGTACAATCGCCCAGAATCTTAAACTCAGGGACACAAGAGGAAAACGCTCCCCTGTCGACCAACACCGAATCATGACAGCAAAGAAAATCAAACTGGCTAACGTGTTGGCTGACGACTCTGATGTAAACTTGAATCGTGGCAATGTCATGCGCCTGCTGCATTCAGTTCCTTCTCTAAGGACAATTTCATCGGACGACATCCAAATTGTCGAATACTACTCCGAAGAAAGACTCGATTGCGTATTACTACATGTCAACTCACATGCAGTTAGAAGATCTATGATGGGAGCAAGAGAAGACATATTACGGCTCGGCTTTGAAATCCTTGAATATCTGGAACCAGCCAAACAGCACAGAGATAACCCATCTAAGGATCCTGAACAAAAAACCATCCTGAGCTATCGGCGTGAGCAGATTCGAAGGCATCTGTACTCAAACTTGACACCTGCCAAGACAAACAGGACCTCACAACACGATAAGAACAAACATTAACTAGACAACGGTGTACCCGAGGCCGCTAACACCCTGATCTCATGGAATACTAGAGGATTCGGCCACTTATACAACAACTTCCCAGTGGACCTCGAAGACAACTTTGTAATATGCCTGCAAGAGACCTGGATGCGACAGCTTCCCGTAAAAGACGGCTACCAAATACTAATAAACCCTGCAAGCAAAAACGCGAGAGGTCGCCCGTCTTCAGGATTACTAACATTGATAAAAATAGGAACAGGTTGGGAAGTGGCAGACACATTGAACCCTAATGGCCATGTCCAGTCAACTCTACTCGTAAGAAAAACCAGCGAACCTAGAAAAGACCTCAGCTCACCTCAACATCTGTTGCTAATTAATGTATATTGGAACCCTGCAAAGATCTCGGCTGGGGTTTTCATTCACTCAATAACTACAATAATCGACATAAATATAAGAAATCTTCACAATCTCTGGATAATTGTGTGTGGTGACTTAAATATATCCTGGTTCAATGGAAACCACTTAGACGTCAATCATCGCTGCAATAAGAATCTCAAGGACTCTTCTAAAAGAACAAGATGGCAGGAAGCTATGGAAGCAAGAGATTGTACAATGTTAAATGGCAATGTCCCGGGTGACACTCCACCGCAAATTACGTGGACGAACATGGGATTAAAGAAAACTCTGGATTACATCTGGGTGTCAAAAAATCTGATGCCGTCAATCATCAATATGCAGATTACGCCAACGAAGAACAGCGACCATTTTCCGTTGAAAATGCACTGGCAACCTCACTGTAAGCGTCTAAGCAGCACGACATGCACTGACTTAGAGGTGAACGCCAGCCGAAATAGAATTCGGATGTCCTCTAAACAGATACAACACCTCACTGCCGACTTTCAATCAAGAAATGAAGCATCGACAACCTTTACCGACTATCCCGCCATTCTCCTAACCGTGGCCAGCTCCCACCCAAGAAAGAACACGTCAGTGTCCAATCATAAACACACATGGAGTGTAGCCCAGAACAACGAGAAGAAGAAACTGAGGAAAGATCTGAAAGAACTAAGAGCGGAAAGTAGCGTTAATAAAGTAGCAAAAATTAAACACCGAAAACAACTATACCGGAATTGGACAAAAGCTTTTGCCCTCCAACGTGACCAAGAACGTGGCGAGGAGATGTTGTCCTTGATAAGATCTCAGAACACCAGAAACATTTGGAAAATCTTAAATATGGATCAGCCAAATCAAGCTGTAATCATGGCAAATGGTATTCCCGAGGCGGCCTGGGCAGCACATTTTAGAAACATCTTCTCACCCTCTAGCATCATGTTGGTGGATGGGAAAAATGGTGGAGACGTACGCTGGGATATTGCTGAGACTGCAAAGACCATACATGGTGCCATATCAAAGTTAAAAAATTCCCGAGCAGCAGGCCCAGATGGCATATCGAACATCATGCTTAAACAACACCCCCACGAATGGGCAAAGTTCATAGCCGATCTATTTGTGACAATAGCCTCGTCCAGGATAATTCCGTCATCCTGGTTGGAGGCCATTATCGTCCCGATTTATAAAAAGGGCAACAGAGATGTACCTGCCAATTATCGCCCTATTGCGTTATTAGATACTATTGGGAAAGTCTTTGCCTCGTTCCTTCAAGAAAAGATCTCAGCCTGGGCACGTTGCTGCGGATTAAACGATGTACGTCAAACTGGCTTTACAAAAGGAGTGGGCACTGAAAACAACCTTGCTATACTCAATCTACTAAAGTTGGAAGCCATGAGACACAAGGGAACCCTGTTCTTTGCATTTATAGACCTGCAACAAGCTTTCGACGGAATCAACCGAGAAAAACTTTGGGGAAAACTGAATAAATGGAACTGTCCTCCAAATATATTAAATCCCATAAAAGCCCTACATGAATCTACATCAGTTAAAATAAGGTTGAACAAGGATGGTGTTCTTTCTGAAGCTATTCCAACGAAAAAGGGAGTGAAACAAGGCTGCCCCCTAGCAGCGGAACTCTTCAAATTATACATTGCAGATGTATCAGACACATTAATAAACACCCACTGCTTTCCTCCCAAACTCAATGGATTCCCTGTAAGTTATCTGATCTACGCCGATGACTTTGTCCTAGTTGACAAAACGCAAATAGGGCTACAGAGGCTACTAAATGCATTGAACACCTATATGATGGATCATGACCTAAAAATTAATGTGGACAAAACAAAAATTCTGAAATTAGGTCATGGCGTAACCCAGAAAAATAAGAAATACAAATGGTTTCTAAACAACGTCCCGATTGAGGAAGTGACCTCAATTCGATACTTGGGTATTCCATTCTCTATGTCCATAAGAGAATGGAGCTGGGTGTCCGAACTTGACAAAAGAATAAAAATCTTATCTTTACAAGGTGCAAAGATACATTCACAATTTGGAAAATTCTCTCTGATTCCAGTACGAACCTTCTACCAACAAAAGGTGATACCATCCCTGACGTTTGGTGCAGAGACAGGCTGGAATATCGACTTCAGAGTCTGGCCTAAATTTGAGGGCTTATTCTGGCGCCGCGTGCTAAGACTACCTAAATATCTGTCAGTAACAGTAATCCGCCATGAATTGGGACTCGAACCAATGTACGGAGCTGTCATTTGGAAATCAATGACTTTACTACGAAAGATATCGTTGGAGAAGGTTGAACCAGCATATAAACTGTTCAACCCACAAACAAACTTAAATTCAAACACCTTACAAGAAGTATGGGCCGAAAAAGTAAAAATAATTATGCAAGCTGCTCATATCAGCATGGAGATGCTGATAGAACGACCCCAAAATGCAAAAAAAAAACTGAGACGTCATCTCTGGATTGCCAACTTGGAAAAACTCAATGAATTAAAGACTGCAACAGACCTAAGCATGATTCCGAACAAACTAGACTGCTTACCAAAATATCTAAGTACATTCCCGTCTCGCCATCATAGAGATGGCTTTTTACGCCTAAGAACAAACCTCCACAAAACCAGACAAATGTGCTTTCTACGACACATTGACAATGTAAAAGACCCCTCATGTAGATTCTGTGGCAACCACTCAGAATCACTAAAACATCTTCTGACTGATTGTCACTCACTGAAGGACACAAGGTCTCTGCATTTACTTAAGTTCGCCCCTCAAACCGATTGTATGGATGAACTATGGTTGAAAATTTTAAGCGGGACCTCAGTTCACTTGACCTGTGCAGTTATAAACTTTCTGGAGCAAATTTTGAAGTCATGAACCAAGGAGCTAGCAAAATCCAGATGTTAACGTAAATGCAGGGTGAAGTGATTAAGGAAGAAAGTTGTAATAAAAGTTTGTAAGAAACTAGAAATTGCAATAAAAAAAAAAAAAAAATAAAAAAAAAAAAATAAATGTATGGAATTTCATTCTCTATACAATTTCTGGGTGTCTGCATCATCTGCAACGTGGCTGACAATAGGCGAGAGATCATGGTTGTAAGTGTGACAGAGTTTGACAGAGTTTGACAGAGAGGACGTTGATAATGGAGAGTGACCAATACCAGCACATTTTCTTTCAAAAAGGTAATTGCAGGTTGTTTCAATAAGTGTTTCACCCTTTTGTAGGTCTCTTATTATAATAGCTCTGCAATGTTGTGAACAAATATCAGCTGTTTACAGATATAAAGTGTTAAACATAAAAAAAGAAAAGAGACAGTGGACAATGGCGGTCTTTTAATCAACAAACAAGTAAAGCAAATATAAATAGTCCTGTGAGCACAACATATTATGCAAGTTATAAACAAATAAAAGTCCTTTTTAATAAGCACAGAAGGAAGCAATGTCCATCTATGATCATTCATAAAAATCACAAGAATGTATCAGTGTGGAAGAAAGAAACATATCTCATTAGTGAGTATGCATGTGCACACTGAGGTATTGGTAAATGTTAATATTTGAAGAGGCTGGTGAGGAGTGGAGCTTTCCATCCGCCCCAAATCAGGCGGGCACAATTTTGCTTTAGTTAATCAAGTTCTTTTTCATGAATCTGAGACCCTGAAATTAAGCACATTGGGCCTCATTACGCGCATGGCGTAATCACAATGCCATGCTTGCAACCGGCACCGCCTTCCATGATTGGGCAATAACCGGCCCATTATAAGATGAGTGGGCCGGTATTTGCCCATTCGCGGGAGGCGATAATGCCGGACTCCCGATCCCCATTCTGCCCCATAGGGCAAAATGGGGTGGGGAGCATGGTTGCACCGGCACCGTTGTGCACCGGCACTGTTGATAACGGTGCCAGTGCAATCACAAGTTCATCTCGCGGGTGCCACACATTCCGCCAGGTAAGACCTGGCAGACTGTCAGGAACCCACGAGCAGAACTCGTAATGTGCTGGCCCGGTATGAATGTTGCTGGTGCCTTACCGGCATCATTCATACTGTGGCCGCCACTGTAATAATGAGGCCCATTGATTTCTTGCAGATTCCCTCCCGTTTTGGGACAAGATGCACATAGGGTTGCACATAAGGTATATTTATTAACCAAATAGAAATAATCAAATCGTTTTAAAGAAAAATAAGTTATAATTGCAGGAGATTCTAATGCCAAAGATGAAAAATAATCAACACGCAAGTCACCCCAGTTTTCATGCTACAGTTATAGAAATAGAGTATTCTGTAACACAAACATTGCCATTGGTGTCTATACACTTAATTCCCACGGGCACACATGGAACACAGAAAGAATTCACAAGCGTTTACGATGAATCTTTCATTCGCTAAAAAGCAAATTAACTCAAAGTATCCATGCCTATACAATTCTGATTACTTCCCCTTTATTCAAAATAGATAACACCTCCATTACTCAATAGATAGGTCTGAATTACAACAGAATTTTGAACTCATTTGCAACAAACTACTGGACCTTATGGTATGTAAATGGCTTGTATAGAGGAACATGTATGTGCAACATGTTTGTAGACTGGATTCTCTGCAGTGCTGTTCCTGTTTAATATCATGTAAAACCATACCTTTCTCACTTTCAATGGGAGAGAATGAGTAGCAAACATACAACCTCTACCTTTTGTCTGGACCAATTTAGCTTTAATCAGAGTATTCTACTTGATGGCGTATCCAGGAATTGACGTCAATTACTTTAAGGGTTTAGATTTGCACACAATGAGGTGTCCTATACTCTTCTGTGCTAGTATATTGCACAGAAAAGGAGTCAACGGACGACCCCATATACAGACCATAGGTACTATTTCATTGATCTATAATTCCAGAAGCAAATGTGCTTATGAAATATTTATTAGGCAGTACAGTCAGTTTCTATATATCCACCTCTCATTACATACACATAACAGAGACAGGATTTAATCCAATTCCCTTTATGATCTAACACACCTGAGGATTTGTTAATCTTCAGATCATATTCAAATATACATTTCTTTTGGCTTTATCACAGTCATATGGGGACCCTCTTAAGGACTGGTTAAATGCTCCCCTTCGTGGAACCAGTGGTTATCTTCAGCAAAATGGGATCAGCTTTCCCCCACAGCCTGTCTACTGATTCTACCACTAAAGAATGCCAGAGACTTTAACTCCTGCGAGGCTTCACTTAAAGTCTCTGCTAATAATCCATCAAAGGGTCCAAAAGGAGAGCAATCTATTCCTTCTCCTTCCTGTTATAAATTATTGTTTCTCTCCATCAGTAAGTGAGTGAACGAGTGAGTCTGTCAGTCCCTCTCAGTGAGTGTGTGTTGAATCTTATATAGAACAGTAACCCCACCTGGACAATGTATGTGATTGAACAGTGTTCTAAAAGTGACATCACATTAGACATACCCCTCTGCAGTCATTGAGCATATTAATGAAGCAGGCAGTCCGATGGGAATAACTTCTAAATCCAGTTTTCTTTCCATTTAATGTGATATCATCTCAAATATGTCTTGCATTAAATATTGCCACATTCTAAATTTGTAATTTCTGCACATATGACTACTTTTGTAATTTGCTCAACCGATTCCTCTCTCTGAAGAGAATCAAACAACACAATTGTCGGCATAATAACATGAATGATGCTGAATTGCAGGTGTGTCCATTTCACTCACTTCTACATTTATATTCCACCCCTAACAATCTCAAATGTTTCACCCCAGTGCCTTGAATTCATCATCTTCCAACACCTCCTTCCCATCACTCTCAGTTAAATCCTACTTTATAGACCTCCTATCTCTTTTTTCTCTGATCTCGATCTTCTGCTTCACTCCATTCCTAATGGTGACCCTGTGCTTCTAATTGGTGACTTCAACATCTGTATTATATCTTACCTCCATCCACAAACTTCCTATGTATTCTGTTGGCAACTCTCTGAACCTTGTCTTTTTTGCCTCCTCGCTATTCTATTTTAATATCTCCAATGACCCCTGCCCATGTGATTCCTCTATCGTCTAGACCAGCATCATCATTCCCCCATGCACGTTTCCCTCTTCTCAAATTCCAAATGGAAATTCAAACCCAACTCCCTGGCCACATACCAAGCTCAAGACAGGTCCTTTCTCATCTCCATGGCTCACCCAAACGTCATCTATCAAACTTTTCTGACTTAGACCAGGCTCTTTGGTCCCTTTTAATCATCACTATCCCTCTCTCACCTTCAGTCCTGCAAACCTCTTTCCACCTCCATCTTCAAGCCTGGATCACCCCACAGATCCATCTCCCTCAGACAGACATACAATGTCACCTGGGAAAACAGTGTAGGCAGTGTACTTCCTTGATTCTCCTTACCTCCAAGAACTCCCTCCTATCCTCATCTGCAACTTTCAACTCAAAGTCTTACTACTTTAAAAATGTGATTACCACTCGCTCCTCTAACCATGCAAGCTCTCTTCAACTTTTAAAGCCAAGCTAAACCCTCCAAATCCGATTACTCTCTCTCGCTCTTCCTTCATATCTGTTAACTGCTTCCCCCAGTAATTTGTCACTAAAATTGCCATAATCTGTGATACCCTCACCATCCCCCTCTCTCCCACTTCCAGTTTTGTCCTCCCTCAACCCATCTTTTCCATCACTTACCTTAACACCATCTTCAATACCTCCCCCTTAGAACTGTCGACTATCCTCAGGATGGCCGACCCCTTCTGTCCCCCTGTTGGCCCGTATTATCCTCAAAAGGTCAAGGTGCTTGCCCCTACTACCTGCTCCTATCTCTCATCACTCTTCAACCTCTCTCTTTCCCTTGGGATCTTCCTGCTTGTATTAAGGTAGCAAGCATCCTAGCTTTCATCGTAAGCCCTTAGTTGACCCCAATAATCTTGTCAATTAGCCTGTCTTTGTTTCTCTTTCCCATTATTTCAGAATTCTGGAATACATTTTCAACAGAATCTCTGCCTATCTCAACAATATTGCCCTCCTTGACCCTCGTCAATCAGACTCCCATAGCCAACACTCTATAGAAACTACCCTCACCCATTTCTCTAACGTTCTCACCTCGGACCACCACAATAAACTCTCCACAAAACTAATGTTACTTATCTTCTTGTCTGCCTTTGACACAGTAGACCACTCCTCTCTTTTCTGTATAGTCACACAAATTGGGTTGCCACCTAACTTTCCCAACAATCTTTCTCATGTTCATGAACATGGCCACATCCGACCAAGAATCCCTTCTTGAAGCTGTCCCTCAAGGCTCTGTTCTTGGGACTCTACTCCTCACCATTACACCTGTTCCCTAAAACAACTTGTCTCCTCCTTTGGTTTCTCCAATCACCTCTTTAAAGATGGCACACAAATGTTTTTCCTTCCCTACCTTTGTTTCTGATCTAACATCCTGCATTCCACCCAACTCTTTTCAATCTGTCAGCCTCATGCTTATCTCCTCCAAGTCTGAGGTGATTTACCTTCCTGCACCTCAGACCCTGCTCCTTTCTTCTCCCATCTATTTTCCACCCAGCTTACTCCCTGTCTACACAGATCATTTCTTTCAACATTATTTGTATTCATCATATCAAGAACATAGTATACAAACCTACATCATGGCCAAGTAGAGACACACAGCAATGCATACTGTGTTCTGTGAGTCATCTTGTAGGTGCAATCACAAATGAGGTACAAGCCAGTCTATAAAGGAAGCAAGCAGAGTCAGTTTACATGCATAACATGGAAATGTGAACCATTAAATCAAATGGCATTCCACAGAGTACTGTTTCCCTCCACCTCCCCAACTCAATGAGGAAGATAGGCATAGTAAGTATGATCTGAAGGGAGCCTAACAGGCCGATTCATGGAATAATTAGCGCGGCGCAAGTGGCCAAAAACGTGCGATTCGCAGTGGAATAGCGAAAATCGCAGTGGAATAGCGAAAATCGCACGAAAAGCAGTGCACATCGATTCATGGAAGGCCGTGCGCGAGAAAACCATCGGACGTGCGATAAGAAAGTGCGCGGCGCACGTTGGCGCACAGGCCATCTAACGGCATGCGCCAGGTCACAGCGAAAATCGCACAGTCCACAGCGAAAATCGCACATAGCGCGGCGCACGCAACAAAAGTAGGCGGAACACGGGGCGTAACACTCGGAATGGGGAACAACTTGCCAAAATGTGGGCGTCACGGGGGAAGCACAGGGTAAAAGTGCGCAGAACGCCCACACGCTCGCCTACAACACGTATTCATGGAATAGAATAGGTCAAAAAAGCGCACGCTCAAACCAGCGCACAGGCACAAACACGACCGCCACAAGAAAGCAGGCGGTAGCGTCTCAGCGGCTGTAAGAAATGTGCGCCAAAAGGAGCGCCAACAAATAGCACCCATATACTGCCATGATGAATGTCCTATACTGTGGCCCTCCAGGACAAATGAGGTGCAAAGGGGTACCCACAAACACGGACACGCTGACAAAAAATACGTGTGCGCGGGAAGTCTCACACGCGATTTGGCCGGGTACGTGGATTTCAGGGGTGCGCGGGAAGGTCCACACGCGATTACAGCAGGGTACGTGCATTTCAGGGGTGCGCGGGAATTTCCACACGCGAATAGCCTGGCCGCGTGTATTTCAGGGGTGCGCGGGAAGTTCCACACGTGATTACAGCAGGGTACGTGTATTTCAGGGGTGCGCGGGAATTTCCACACGCGAATAGCCTGGCCGCGTGAATTTCAGGGGTGCGCGGGAAGTCCCACACACGATTACAGCAGGGTACGTGTATTTCAGGGGTGCGCGGGAAGTTCCACACGCGAATAGCCTGGCCGCGTGTATTTCAGGGGTGCGCGGGAAGTCCCACACGCGATTACAGCAGGGTACGTGTATTTCAGGGGTGCGCGGGAAGTTCCACACGCGAATAGCCTGGGCGCGTGTATTTCAGGGGTGCGCGGGAATTTCCACATGCGAATAGGCTGGGCGCGTGTATTACAGGGGTGCGCGGGAAGTCCCACACGCGAATAGCCTGGGCGCGTGTATTTCAGGGGTGCGCGGGAATTTCCACACGCGAATAGGCTGGGTGCGTGTATTACAGGGGTGCGCGGGAAGTCCCACACGCGATTACAGCAGGGTACGTGTATTTCAGGGGTGCGCGGGAAGTTCCATACGCGAATAGCCTGGCCGCGTGTATTTCAGGGGTGCGCGGGAAGTCCCACACGCGATTACAGCAGGGTACGTGTATTTCAGGGGTGCGCGGGAAGTTCCACACGCGAATAGCCTGGCCGCGTGTATTTCAGGGGTGCGCGGGAAGTTCCACATGCGAATAGCCTGGGCGCGTGTATTTCAGGGGTGCGCGGGAATTTCCACACGCAAATAGGCTGGGCGCGTGTATTACAGGGGAGCGCGGGAAGTCCCACACGCGATTACAGCAGGGTACGTGTATTTCAGGGGTGCGCGGGAATTATCACACGCGATTTGGCTTGGTACGTGTATTACAGGGGTGCGTGCGAAGTTACACACGCGATTAGGCTGGGTGGGTCCTGTCACCCTCGACGGCCCCTGCAGGCAGCCCACAAAACAGGGGACTACCCTGCACACCTGCTCATGTCTCCCACCACCCCCACCCCCCACCATCCAGGGGCAGCCTCCACCAGGCCCCCACCCATGTCCCCTATCACCCCCACCCCCCAGCAGTGCAGGGGCAGCCTCCACCAGGCCCCCACTCATGTCTCCCACCACCCCCAGCCCCCACCATCCAGGGGCACCCTCCACCAGGCCCCCACTCATGTCCCCTATCACCCCCACCCCCCCGCCACCAGGGGCACCCTCCACCAGGCCCCCACTCATGTCACCCACCACCCCCACCCCCCCAGTCACCAGGGGCAGCCTCCACCAGGCCCCCACCCATGTCCCCTATCACCCCCACCCCACAGCAGTGCAGGGGCAGCCTCCACCAGGCCCCCACTCATGTCACCCACCACCCCCACCCCCCCAGTCACCAGGGGCAGCCTCCACCAGGCCCCCACTCATGTCTCCCACCACCCCCACCCCCCACCATCCAGGGGCACCCTCCACCAGGCCCCCACTCATGTCACCCACCACCCCCACCCCCCCAGTCACCAGGGGCACCCTCCACCAGGCCCCCACTCATGTCTCCCACCACCCCCACCCCCCAGCAGTGCAGGGGCAGCCTCCACCAGGCCCCCACCCATGTCTCCCACCACCCCCACCCCCCAGCAGTGCAGGGGCAGCCTCCACCAGGCCCCCACTCATGTCCCCTATCACCCCCACCCCCCCGCCACCAGGGGCACCCTCCACCAGGCCCCCACTCATGTCTCCCACCACCCCCACCCCCCCGCCACCAGGGGCAGCCTCCACCAGGCCCCCACCCATGCCTCCCACCACCCCCAACCCCCAGCAGTGCAGGGGCAGCCTCCACCAGGCCCCCACCCATGTTTCCCACCACCCCCACCCCCCAGCAGTGCAGGGGCAGCCTCCACCAGGCCCCCACTCATGTCTCCCACCACCCCCACCCTCCCGCCACCAGGGGCAGCCTCCACCAGGCCCCCACCCATGCCTCCCACCACCCCCACCCCCCCGCCACCAGGGGCACCCTCCACCAGGCCCCCACTCATGTCACCCACCACCCCCACCCCCCCGCCACCAGGGGCACCCTCCACCAGGCCCCCACTCATGTCACCCACCACCCCCACCCCCCCAGTCACCAGGGGCACCCTCCACCAGGCCCCCACTCATGTCTCCCACCACCCCCACCCCCCACCATCCAGGGGCACCCTCCACCAGGCCCCCACTCATGTCACCCACCACCCCCACCCCCCCAGTCACCAGGGGCACCCTCCACCAGGCCCCCACTCATGTCTCCCAACACCCCCACCCCCCCGCCACCAGGGGCACCCTCCACCAGGCCCCCACTCATGTCTCCCACCACCCCCACCCCCCACCATCCAGGGGCACCCTCCACCAGGCCCCCACTCATGTCACCCACCACCCCCACCCCCCCAGTCACCAGGGGCACCCTCCACCAGGCCCCCACTCATGTCTCCCACCACCCCCACCCCCCCGCCACCAGGGGCACCCTCCACCAGGCCCCCACCCATGCCTCCCACCACCCCCAACCCCCAGCAGTGCAGGGGCAGCCTCCACCAGGCCCCCACCCATGTCTCCCACCACCCCCACCCCCCAGCAGTGCAGGGGCAGCCTCCACCAGGCCCCCACTCATGTCTCCCACCACCCCCACCCTCCCGCCACCAGGGGCAGCCTCCACCAGGCCCCCACTCATGTCACCCACCACCCCCACCCCCCCGCCACCAGGGGCACCCTCCACCAGGCCCCCCCTCATGTCACCCACCACCCCCACCCCCCCAGTCACCAGGGGCACCCTCCACCAGGCCCCCACTCATGTCTCCCACCACCCCCACCCCCCACCATCCAGGGGCACCCTCCACCAGGCCCCCACTCATGTCACCCACCACCCCCACCCCCCCAGTCACCAGGGGCACCCTCCACCAGGCCCCCACTCATGTTTCCCACCACCCCCACCCCCCCGCCACCAGGGGCACCCTCCACCAGGCCCCCACTCATGTCTCCCACCACCCCCACCCCCCCGCCACCAGGGGCACCCTCCACCAGGCCCCCACTCATGTCACCCACCACCCCCACCCCCCAGTCACCAGGGGCAGCCTCCACCAGGCCCCCACTCATGTCTCCCACCACCCCCACCCCCCACCATCCAGGGGCACCCTCCACCAGGCCCCCACTCATGTCACCCACCACCCCCACCCCCCCAGTCACCAGGGGCACCCTCCACCAGGCCCCCACTCATGTCTCCCACCACCCCCACCCCCCCGCCACCAGGGGCACCCTCCACCAGGCCCCCACTCATGTCTCCCACCACCCCCACCCCCCCGCCACCAGGGGCAGCCTCCACCAGGCCCCCACCCATGTCTCCCACCACCCCCACCCCCCAGCAGTGCAGGGGCACCCTCCACCAGGCCCCCACTCATGTCTCCCACCACCCCCACCCCCCAGCAGTGCAGGGGCAGCCTCCACCAGGCCCCCACCCATGTCCCCTATCACCCCCACCCCCCAGCAGTGCAGGGGCAGCCTCCACCAGGCCCCCACCCATGTCTCCCACCACCCCCACCCCCCAGCAGTGCAGGGGCAGCCTCCACCAGGCCCCCACTCATGTCACCCACCACCCCCACCCCCCCAGTCACCAGGGGCACCCTCCACCAGGCCCCCACTCATGTCCCCTATCACCCCCACCCCCCAGCAGTGCAGGGGCAGCCTCCACCAGGCCCCCACCCATGTCTCCCACCACCCCCACCCCCCAGCAGTGCAGGGGCAGCCTCCACCAGGCCCCCACCCATGTCTCCCACCACCCCCACCCCCCAGCAGTGCAGGGGCAGCCTCCACCAGGCCCCCACTCATGTCACCCACCACCCCCACCCCCCCAGTCACCAGGGGCACCCTCCACCAGGCCCCCACTCATGTCCCCTATCACCCCCACCCCCCAGCAGTGCAGGGGCAGCCTCCACCAGGCCCCCACTCATGTCACCCACCACCCCAACCCCCCCAGTCACCAGGGGCAGCCTCCACCAGGCCCCCACTCATGTCTCCCACCACCCCCACCCCCCACCATCCAGGGGCACCCTCCACCAGGCCCCCACTCATGTCACCCACCACCCCCACCCCCCCAGTCACCAGGGGCACCCTCCACCAGGCCCCCACTCATGTCCCCTATCACCCCCACCCCCCCGCCACCAGGGGCACCCTCCACCAGGCCCCCACTCATGTCACCCACCACCCCCACCCCCCACCATCCAGGGGCACCCTCCACCAGGCCCCCACTCATGTCACCCACCACCCCCACCCCCCCAGTCACCAGGGGCACCCTCCACCAGGCCCCCACTCATGTCCCCTATCACCCCCACCCCCCCGCCACCAGGGGCACCCTCCACCAGGCCCCCACTCATGTCACCCACCACCCCCACCCCCCCAGTCACCAGGGGCAGCCTCCACCAGGCCCCCACCCATGTCTCCCACCACCCCCACCCCCCCGCCACCAGGGGCAGCCTCCACCAGGCCCCCACCCATGCCTCCCACCACCCCCAACCCCCAGCAGTGCAGGGGCAGCCTCCACCAGGCCCCCACCCATGTCTCCCACCACCCCCACCCCCCCAGCAGTGCAGGGGCAGCCTCCACCAGGCCCCCACTCATGTCTCCCACCACCCCCACCCTCCCGCCACCAGGGGCAGCCTCCACCAGGCCCCCACCCATGCCTCCCACCACCCCCACCCCCCGCCACCAGGGGCACCCTCCACCAGGCCCCCACTCATGTCACCCACCACCCCCACCCCCCCGCCACCAGGGGCACCCTCCACCAGGCCCCCACTCATGTCACCCACCACCCCCACCCCCCCAGTCACCAGGGGCACCCTCCACCAGGCCCCCACTCATGTCTCCCACCACCCCCACCCCCCACCATCCAGGGGCACCCTCCACCAGGCCCCCACTCATGTCACCCACCACCCCCACCCCCTTAGTCACCAGGGGCACCCTCCACCAGGCCCCCACCCATGTCTCCCACCACCCCCACCCCCCAGCAGTGCAGGGGCAGCCTCCACCAGGCCCCCACTCATGTCACCCACCACCCCCACCCCCCCAGTCACCAGGGGCACCCTCCACCAGGCCCCCACTCATGTCTCCCACCACCCCCACCCCCCAGCACTGTGGGGAACCTGCCAGCAGGCCCCCACACATGTCCCCCTGGCCCCAGGTCCTGACGATACACAATCATGGCAGTAATGGCCAGCATACCCAGAACAAACACCCAGGCAAGGATTGCACCACCCACATAGTGAATGCAATCACATGACACAACCCCAATGCCAAGTATGCAAAAGAACACATGTCCGTCACACACACATACACAATGGGTGCAAGTGAATGTCAAAACCCATATCATGACATGTAACAAACCAATGAGAAAATAACACAAGTGTAAGAAAATATAAAAAATGTATTAAATACCAAAAATAAGTGAACTTTTCAAACATACAACGATGTGGCTAAGTAAATAAATGGTCCATGTCCGAGAACAAAAGTGATAAACAAAAAAACAAAGGAATAAAAAATTAAAATGAATTTGTCCAAAGCAATATCATGTCATAGGAAATTAATGAAAAACCATTACGTCATGGTGAAAACAATAAGAAATCAAAAAAATGTATCTCCCAAAAAAACAAACTATATACAGGAATGTTCCAGGGTCCATGAGCCCAACACCAAAAATGAAACCTACCACTAACTAATGAAAAATATATGTACAAAAAAGTGGCCATTGTCCGAGCGGTCCAAAATAATAAAAATAAATAAAGGAAACCTAGCACTAACTAACTAAATAACTATATACAAAGGCAGCGGGCAAGTCCTGCGGCTCACTTGGTGATGTTGCTGGCCAGGGCATCATCGAACTCCATGTCGATGTCCTGGAGGCGGGACTCTGTCCTGGCCCCGAGGTCTCGCAGGGACAACCCCATGTCCACCTCAAACTCCCTGCGAGCTTCCTCGAGGCACTCAGCCCGCCTCAATGCCCGACGCATGGAGAACTCCGCCCTGACCATGGCGAGCCGCTCCTCTTCCGCCCGCTGCCGCTCCGCACCTATCCGCTGGCCAAACTCCTCCCACACGGAACACACCACCATCCCAGGGTTGCCCTGCCCTCCGGCCGATGCCTGCCCCTCTGATCTTGATGGCCCCGAGCCATGATGCCTCCCACGTCGAGCCCGCTGCTGCCTCCGACGCCACTGCCTCTGCCAGCACGACGGCATCCAGGCTGATGGAAACCACCGACGCCGTCGTGCACGTGCCCTGCCCGATGATGCCGTCACATCTTCCATCTGCTGGGGTCCACTTGCTGTGTTGTCCACCCCTGCTGGACCTCCGACTCCCAACTGTGGCAGGGATGGGATCCCCACCGAGCTGGCTGCATTGGTCGGGGCAGGTCCACAGGGGGCCCTGGTGGCATCTGGGCCGGAAGACGGCAAGGAGAACGACTGGTGGATAGCCTGCACAGAGGAGGAGAGGGCCGTCAGATTGGCCAACACATGCAGGAAACCCCCGAACATGGCCGATCCCAATTGGGCCACGTCGGCACGGTGCACTTCGTGATGACGTGCGTGCTCCTCCCGGGAAGCACGCACGTCATCACGAATCACAGCCGTGCGCATCGCGACCCCAATCAGGACCTTCTCCACGCGGCCAGGGGTTACCACGTCCGCAGGTGGAGGGGAGTCAGGTGACATGGACATCCCCTCTACCTGCGGACGGGCCTGGGACGGGGCATCCCTGCTGGTGCATGGTGGTGCACTCACAGGGTCAGGGACAGTGACATGCACAGGCCCCTCCACGGTGACCTGTGCTGCCTCCTGCCCCTGGCCCTGGACTGCACCACTTGCACCAGCAGGGATGCTCCCACCAGGCCCCATGTGTGCACCAGTGTCGGCCTCCTCCTCCTCTGTGCAAACCACCAACCTAGATGGCTCCTCACCGTCTCCCGCCGTAGCAGGCCCCTGTGGGGGCTCACCCACCCCTTCCGCTGCAGCCGTGGGGGCATCCCCGCCGCCTTGCTCCACAGCGCCGTCTCCGCCCTCTTCTTCACTAGCCGCTGCGTAGAGGGAGACAAAGGACACAAGCATCAGGCTACTGTACAATGGTCCCCTAGACAGGAAGCAATAGCAGATGAGCACCACTGTCAAAGTACACTTCCATCATGTCCCTCCACAACACATGGGTCAGTCCAGGCAAAACACACACAGTAACAGGCATGGTGCATGCCATGGACATTTCCATGCATGTCCAATGGACTCTAGAAACATTCAATGATATGTAACTCACATGCATCATGGCTCATGCATATCACATGCACACACTTCACCTCAGTCACATCCATCTGGCCCCAAACACACCGAACACAGGCGAAACAAGGGTAAATTGGGTGCGTCACTGAATCTGTGCATTGTCACACACATGTGTCATGCATCCATGGCATGCACAAGTCACAGACACGCAGGTCAGGCACACAGACATGGCTACCATATATGTACCTGGCATCAGCACCCATCCTTCACCCCCATCCATGTCCAGGTACAGAGACTGGCATTCTCTCATGTCCAAAATCTGCATAGGGCTCCCCATGCCGCATTTCAACACATGCAACAACCATGTGGGTCACACATCACTGGTCGCACATGCATTACCATGATGTCCCTGCACACATACATGCATACATGGCCCATGGCACACATACAGGCAAGTATCATAGAACCAGCACACCGCAACATGCCCTGTCTCACACAGTAATGCTTGGACACATACCGCTCAACTCCAGACGGGCCTCCCTCTCAAGGACCTGGGCGTGGAGCGCTGGGCGTACGCGTTCCAGGACCCTCTTCTGGATGGAACTCATGCGGCCCCGGCCCCCCTCCACGAGGCGTCGGGCCTTCACAAGGGTCCTGGACCTCAAGTCCTCCCAGCGCTTCTTGATCTTCTGGACGTTGCGGGTTGCCACACCCTCCGCGTTGATGGCAACCACACAGTCGGCCCAGATCCTCTCCCGTCCTTCCTTGCTGGCGCGGGACGATCCAAAGAGGGCATCATACTGCCCCAGGACATGCTCCACCAGGACACCAACTTCGGTGGCAGTGAAGCTGGTGCCCCTCTGCCCCTCTGGCCTGGGGTTGCCACTGGTGCCAGATGTGGAAGTGCCCGACATGGCAACCCCAGAGGCAGGTGTGGGTGGGCAACTGGGTCCTGGGGCTGGGCTGTGGAGTGATGTAATCCCAGTTGGGAGTCTTCAGTTCCAGCAGGGGTGGACACAGCAACTGGACCCCTACAGATGGCTGATGTGCAGGCACCAAATGGCAGGGCACGGTGGCAGCAGGCAGGCAGGCAGGCAGGCAGCAGCAGATAGCACGTGGGAGGCTGCTCGGGGCACTGGGGGGCAGTAACTCGGCCTTCTGGGCAGGAGCGTGGTGTTCCGTGTGTTTTCGGGTGGCCAGCTTGATACGGAGTGATTTGGCACGTGAAAATCCTGCACGTCAGCGTGAAATCCGAGGAAAGGCCCTTAGCGCGTAAGCGCGTCAGCACGCATACGCGATTCTATTGGACCAGAGTCCCTCAGCGCGTAAGCGCGTCTGACGTGACCCGCACGGGCGTTCCCCACTCAGCACGTGATGACGGAACACACATGGAAATACTGCACGTCAGAGTGTCATCGCGTGATTGGCCTATGTACGTGTATTTCATTGCGTGTAATTGGACAAAAGTGCGCGTACACGCGATTGGCCTATGTACGTGTATTTCAGGGGTGCGCGGGCACTTACACACGCAAGTACGTCAGCGCACCTGTATGGCTGCTGCGTGGGAATTTCCACACGCTATTGGAGTGGGAACTAGATTCCAGGGGTGCGCCGGTCACACGCTGTATCCCGTGGTGCGTGTGAATTTCCACACGCTATTGGACTGGGAACTGGATTCCAGGGGTGCGCGGGTCACACGCTGTATCCCGTGGTGCGTGTGAATTTCCACACGCTATTGGACTGGGAACTGGATTCCAGGGGTGCGCGGGTCACACGCTCGCCTAGAACACGCGCAAAGCATAAAATTGCGGACTTTAACAATAACAAGCTCAGACGCCAGGATGAACATACCGTTCCTAGCAGCAGTGGCAGTGGGCTACCAAAGGAGGAGGAGGAGGATAGTCAGGGCCAGAATATTCACACCCAGAACCAGCCTTTTCGGGATGCCTGATGACCAGGTGTATGGGAGGTACAGGTTTCCACCACACATCATACTGGACCTGGTGACTGAGTGGGAGGATGACCTCACATCACCCACCCTGTGCTCCCAAGCACTCAGCCCCCTGGAGAAGGTCCTCAATGTACTGCACTTCTTAGCCACTGGATCATTTCAGCGGACAAGTGCCATAGTGGGTGGGGTGTCACAGGCCACCCAGTCACGCTGCCTACACCAGGTCTTGAACATCATGACTGCACGCCCATCAGTCCGCAGGCACATATACCTGCCCAGAACACCTGCAGAAAGGCATGCTGCCGCCCTGGATTTTTTCGCTGTGGCACGATTCCCCAAAGTGCTAGGTGACATCGACTGCACCCATGTGGCTCTACGTCCCCCCAGGGCATCTGAGCACATCTATAGGAACCGCAAGCACTGGCATTCCATCAACGTGCAGGTAGCATGTAATGCCAAGGGAATCATCACCTCAGTATATGCCAACTATCCCGGCTCCACCCACGACAGCTTCATTTACCGAATGTCCACCCTAAGCCGGGACCTAGAAGCTGGGCGGCATGGCGATACATGGCTGCTTGGTGAGTATGTATGCCACTGCACATGCATGCATGTTGGATACTGAGCAAGGTCACAACCCCACCAATGATACCAATCACCACCTCCACAGGGGACAGTGCCTACCCTCTCAGCCCCCACATGATGACGCCAATTCGGAACCCCACCACGCCACCCTAGGTAAGATATAACACAGCCCACATTACAACCAGGGGCATAGTGGAGCGCATATTCGGAGTGCTAAAGTCACGCTTTCGCTCCCTTGACCGTTCTGGCGGGCAGCTGTTATACGCTACCCCAGTAGTGTGCAGGATCATAGTGGCAGCATGTGTCCTGCACAACATTGCAACACGCCGGGGCCTGGCCGTGGACATGGTGGTGGCCCCACATCCCCAACCACATGCACAGCCGCTGCGCATGGGAGGGGAAAGGGCACGGGGGGAGGCAGCCCTTACACAGCTAGTGGCTAATTACTTCACATAGAAATCACACCCCTGTGGAGTGCACACTGCCCTGGCACATTCCATCTGACAATCAATGATGACTCAACCTGACACTGATCCTGAATGTCTGGAGAATGAACCGGGAATACCATGTCAGCCTGAGATTGTTCACCTGGAAATGTCACAATGTGTGCATCCCTACCCACACAGACACCACCAATGCAGTTTTGTGAAGTTACACATTGAAGCAGCTAAAATGAATACCCACTTGCAAAATGCAACAAGAGGACAGTGCCATGTCAGCCAACCCAACCCCAGCACCGCCACACGACACACCGTGCCATGTCATGCTAATTGCAGGTAAACAAAGTAATCCCCACAACATGACATCAGTCTCACTATGTACAGTGGCACTATTAGAAACCTGCAACACCTGAAATGCTCACAGCAATGCCGGACCAACAACATACTTGAGCACGTAGTACCATTAACATGACATCACAAATGTTACATATTAGTAGTCTCACCACCTGGAAATGCCTGCACTCCCACCACTACCAACTGTGCAGTGTTGTCGCCATGTAGAGTTGTAGGTGCACTGCTGCCAACATGGTCCCCATCTCCAGACTAGAGGTCCTTGTGTGGACATGAGGAAGGGACCTGCAAATTGGGAGGTAGACACAGAAGAAGAGTTACACATCAATGCAACATGCAGTGTACAACACAACAGCAATATGCACTATGAATGTATACACAGTATTGACTACAGACTGGCCACACAGCTCATGGGAGTCCAACGTCACTGTGTAATTCACTGTCACTTGGGCACACCCTTTGCAAGCCCATGGAAACGGGAAGCAGGAGGGGTGTGTGTGACTCAAACCCAAGCATCTGAACCAAATACATTACAAGCCTGCATGTGCCCAGCCACAATGCAGCGTATGCCCACAGGAACCACGGAAGCCAACAGATCGAAGCCAACAGATCGAAGCCAACAGATCGTCCCAAAAAATTGGGAATAAAAGAAATCAAAATAAAAATAAAAATAAGAAACAATCAAAAATGGCCATTGATGGGCCCGGGGGGGTTGGGGAGGCCACCCAGGAGGTCCGAGGACAGGATGCACACCAGAACCCACCTGCGTGGATCCTGGGAAGATAAAACACCTCCATGGGCTCATGGCCCACACGGCTACCCTATTGTGGGAGTATCACTGCTGTCGCTATTATCACCCTGTGCAGCTGCATCCGGAGGTGGTTGCACTATGGGAGGCAGCCCACGCAAGGCCCTAGTCTGCTCCTCCATGGCTGCAAGCATGCGGGTGTGGTAGGTCTGGTTCTGGAGGATGAGTGTGCGGAGGTCCCCATGCAACAACTCACGGGATGCCCGGACCTCCGCCCTCGTTGCCTGCATCTCAGCTGAGAGCGTACGGGTGAGACGCTCCAGCTTCTGTTCTGTCCTTTGGTGTGTTGAAGCCTCAAGCTCAACAAGAGTCGTCCTGAGGTGAAGGAGCTCCTGCCTCAGGGCTTCCCTGTGGCCCTGGGACTCAATGGAGATGGCCTCCTGCAGAGTCGCCAGTGCCGCCCGCCTGTCCCTGTTGGACCCCAACATGTCCTCCCTGTGTGACTGGCAGATGGAGTCGGTTGCCTGCTCTAGTCGCTCCATCAGCCTTTCTGGGGGGACAATGGAAGTGGCCACCCTATCCATGGCCTGAGCCATCATCTCGGATGATGCAGCCTTTTGGGTTGCCATACCGTAAATGGATTGCTCCCATGCGGTATTGCCGGGTGGCGTACGGCCACCACGTCGGCGGGCACCACACCTGTCTGGGGCAAGGCGGACTGCGCCTTGCTGTGCCGGCACTGCCTGAGGCTGCAGGACTGCATTCCCCCTCTGATCTGCTGGCCCAGGAACAGGATCAGATGTTGCGGAGTGTGACCCTGCATCCGTAACCACCAAAGGCCTAGCTGCCAACACTGACATCCCCATTGAGGGTTCTGACCCTGGTGCAGGTGGGTGGGACAGAACAGATTCCCTCCCTGGAACACTCACCTGCGACGGCACGTAGGTCTCATCATCCGAGTCAACAGCTGAGTACAGCTCGGGGGAGGTGCAGCCAGAGACACCCCTTGAGAGCACGACCTGCAGCACTTGTGGGTTTTCACCCACCAGCACACCACGTCCCTCACTGGTGGTTGGTCGGCCCTCGGACCCCTCCTGGCTCTGCACCATCTCCACAACCCCAGCAGTATCAGGTGCGTCTTCCCCTGCAATGACATAATGACAAAGAAATGGAAACCCGCATTAGCACCATGGCACACAATGAGGGCTGTGAAACAAGAGAACCAGTACAAGACCCTCCCATGCATGCACCCTCACTGCGTATGAAGGGCAGGCAAATGGCACACACTCATTACACAAAGATGGAAGATGAACACATTTCATGCATGCTGCCTGGCAGTGGCATCACACATTGCCCTGTGATTGCCAGGTGACACACACATGCCATCACACAGATGGCATGTGCCATTGCTATTGAGTGTAGATGGAGAGGAGGGCAGCACTTATTCATTCTGTCCAGTTCCCACATGCAATAGCTTTTCTAATTCTGACAGGTCTGCTTTATCACCTGGAGCTGCCAGTCCAATATGGTCCAATTGCACAGGGACATGTGTGAACATATGATATCCAGGTAACAAAGTAACTCCACTTTACCATGGCCATGCCATACATGTGACTAGAGGACTGAGGAATGCCTAGTATAAGTGGTGGAATGCATACAATCTGTCTGATTGAACATAGGAAAATAATCAACAATGTTGTGGCAAGGTGACACTTCAAGGCCAACTTGGGTGCTGTTGGGCTAGATGTCTACTGTTGGCAGAAGGGATACTGCAATGGCGAAATGCAGCTGCCCAGGATGTCTTGCATGAAGCACATGGCTGACCCATTCGACTCAGGCGCACACACTCTCACCTGGCACACAAACAGATGCCCTCACACACACACCATGCACATGGATGACACACACATGCATGTGCACTCACCGGACAATGCCTCGTAATCAGGCAGATCTCCCACGCCTTGGATCTGTTCCTCCGTGACGTAGGTCCCAGCGACTGACTCATGTGGAGTGAGTTCCATGTCTTCTACTGGAGACCCACCTCCAGTCACTAGAGTTGCGGCATGTCTTGAGGCCAGCTTCTTCTTTGCCCTGCGCTTTAGGTCATTCCAGCGCTTGTAGCGATCATTGGCTGTGCGCCTCACGATTCCAAGGGCACTTACGATGTCCGCAATGGTCTGCCAGTGTGCCTGGCGTTGTGCAGGTGTGGTCTTGGATCCTGCAACAATGACCATCTCGTTATCATGTCCGGACACATACTCGACAAGTGCATTCAGTTCCACATCCGTGAAGCTGGGCTTCCTCGACGGACCGGACTGTGTAGCCGTGTCGGGGGCATCAGCCTGTGCCGGACGAGCACTCTTCCTCTTCCGCTTGGAAGGTGGTGGTGATCCTGAGTGTCCTGCGCCGCTCTGGACACTAGGGGCAGGAGCCCTGGTGGGCTCTGTATCAGGTGTGTGGGATTGCACACTCAGCATGGGAGTTGGTGCAGGCATTGGCTCAAGTGTAATGGTGTCATGGGGAATGTCAGCAGAATGGACTAGGACGGACACTGTCCTGGCTGGGTGTGTGAGAGCTGGGGTGGATGGAGCTGCAGCTGCCCCTGCAGCCTCTCCGCCCTGCCTACTTGGGGCAGCAGATGACCTTGCTGCCCCAGATCCACGTGGCATGATAGCATCAACGTGCACCAGCGCACGTGTCGTAGCCCTGCTGACCTGGAAGTCAGCCATGGAGTCAGCCAGGTCTGGTGCCACAATGGGCTGGTCCAACAAGGGCTGAGCATGGATGGTGTCAGCCACTTCAGCCTCAACGGGAGGGGCGGAGGGAGGGTGAGGGGGGGGATGATGGGTGCCCTTGACTGGTCCTCCACACATGGGGGGACAGGCTCACCCTGCAAGTTACGACCACGTCCCCTACCGGATCCACCACGGCCACCACTTGTGGCTCTTCCACCTTTGCCACCCTTACGGAATCCTCGCCTCCCAGCCATGGCACTGATATTAATGTGCGTATGGGAGTGGCTGTAGACAATTGTCCTGGGCAATTGGGGGTCAAAGGGGTTGGGTACTAGATGGTAATTGGACCCTAGTGCTCTAGCACGGCTGATTGTAACCCCTGGGGAAAGATGACGGGTCACGCAACGCACAGGAGGCCCAAAAAAGGGAGATGACGTGCACGCAACCCCTCCTAGACCACGTGTGCAGAAAGAAAAACCTGCACTACGCTGTGGCACCCAGTAACACAAGAATGAACGTATGCGTGTCACACGCAGCCTAGAATGACCTCTGAAGGGGTAGGCTACACACGGGGCAAGCACAGAAGTTGGATACGTGCGTGACTCACCGTCTGCCAGGTAAAAGAGCGTGAAAAATGAGCGCGTTTGGCTGGCTAAACCCCCGCCAAAAGAAGATGTGTACGCTGACTGAGAAGACAGGACAACAGTAGAAGGGGACACTGTTTGAGGGAACAGGCCCAGGTAAACCAGTACAAGAGGAAAAATAGAGAAAAAGCTGTCAGAGGTAACAGGGAGTACGAACTGGAAACGCCGTGAAGTAAATCGCGTGTGAAACGACAAGAAGTACAGAATTCACCCACTCGCTCTCCACGAAAAGCACGTACAAGGAAATGGTGTTCTACATGTACCTTATATACAGGCCCACACGTACAGCGTCACTTACGCGGCGTGTACGTTCACCAATCACACGCTTTGTCACTCCTGCGTGTAGATCCATTTTCACCAATCACACGCTTTGTCACTTCTGCGTGTAGATCCATTTTCACCAATCACACGCTTTGACACTGGGACGTGTCACGCAACAATTTCCTGCACGTGCAGGTGACTATAGGCGCGCATATGCTGTTGACGGGTTTACGCGCTAAGGGCCTTTCCTCGATTCACACGCTGACGTGTGGGATTTCACTCCCTATCAGGCTGTCCACGCGTTCACACACGAGAGACCACGCTCCTGGCCAGGAGGCCAAATTACTGCCCCCCAGAGCCCTGAGCACGCTCCCACCTGCCATCTGCTGCTGCATGACTGCCTGCTGGCCACGTGCCCCACAGTGCTGGTGGGTGGGGGTGTTGGGAGACATGGGTGGGGGCCTGGTGGAGGCTGCCCCTGGTGGCGGGGGGGTGGGGGTGGTGGGGGGCATGGGTGGGGGCCTGGTGGAGGCTGCCCCTGGTGGCGGGGGGGGGTTGGGGGTGGTGGGAGGCATGGGTGGGGGCCTGGTGGAGGCTGCCCCTGCACTGCTGGGGGTTGGGGGTGGTGGGAGGCATGGGTGGGGGCCTGGTGGAGGCTGCCCCTGGTGGCGGGGGGGTGGGGGTGGCGGGAGACATGGGTGGGGGCCTGGTGGAAGGTGCCCCTGGTGGCGGGTGGGTGGGGGTTATGGGAGGCATGGGTGGGGGCCTGGTGGAGGCTGCCCCTGGTGGCGGGGGGGGGTGGGGGTGGTGGGAGACATGGGTGGGGGCCTGGTGGAGGCTGCCCCTGCACTGCTGGGGGTTGGGGGTGGTGGGAGGCATGGGTGGGGGCCTGGTGGAGGCTGCCCCTGCACTGCTGGGGGTTGGGGGTTGTGGGAGGCATGGGTGGGGGCCTGGTGGAAGGTGCCCCTGGTGGCGGGTGGGTGGGGGTTATGGGAGGCATGGGTGGGGGCCTGGTGGAGGCTGCCCCTGCACTGCTGGGGGTTGGGGGTGGTGGGAGGCATGGGTGGGGGCCTGGTGGAGGCTGCCCCTGAACTGCTGGGGGTTGGGGGTTGTGGGAGGCATGGGTGGGGGCCTGGTGGAGGCTGCCCCTGGTGGCGGGGGGGGGTGGGGGTGGTGGGAGGCATGGGTGGGGGCCTGGTGGAGGCTGCCCCTGGTGGCGGGGGGTGGGGGTGGTGGGAGACATGGGTGGGGGCCTGGTGGAGGCTGCCCCTGCACTGCTGGGGGTGGTGGGAGGCATGGGTGGGGGCCTGGTGGAGGCTGCCCCTGCACTGCTGGGGGTTGGGGGTGGTGGGAGGCATGGGTGGGGGCCTGGTGGAGGCTGCCCCTGGTGGCGGGAGGGTGGGGGTGGTGGGAGACATGAGTGGGGGCCTGGTGGAGGCTGCCCCTGGTGGCGGGGGGGTGGGGGTGGTGGGGGGCATGGGTGGGGGCCTGGTGGAGGCTGCCCCTGGTGGCGGGGGGGGTGGGGGTGGTGGGAGACATGGGTGGGGGCCTGGTGGAGGCTGCCCCTGCACTGCTGGGGGTTGGGGGTGGTGGGAGGCATGGGTGGGGGCCTGGTGGAGGCTGCCCCTGGGGCGGGGGGGTGGGGGTGGTGGGAGACATGGGTGGGGGCCTGGTGGAGGCTGCCCCTGCACTGCTGGGGGTTGGGGGTGGTGGGAGGCATGGGTGGGGGCCTGGTGGAGGCTGCCCCTGGTGGCGGGGGGGTGGGGGTGGTGGGAGACATGGGTGGGGGCCTGGTGGAGGCTGCCCCTGCACTGCTGGGGGTTGGGGGTGGTGGGAGGCATGGGTGGGGGCCTGGTGGAGGCTGCCCCTGCACTGCTGGGGGTTGGGGGTGGTGGGAGGCATGGGTGGGGGCCTGGTGGAGGCTGCCCCTGCACTGCTGGGGGTTTGGGGTGGTGGGAGGCATGGGTGGGGGCCTGGTGGAGGCTGCACCTGGTGGCGGGGGGGTGGGGGTGGTGGGAGACATGGGTGGGGGCCTGGTGGAGGCTGCCCCTGGTGGCGGGAGGGTGGGGGTGGTGGGAGACATGGGTGGGGGCCTGGTGGAGGCTGCCCCTGCACTGCTGGGGGTTGGGGGTGGTGGGAGGCATGGGTGGGGGCCTGGTGGAGGCTGCCCCTGCACTGCTGGGGGTTGGGGGTGGTGGGAGGCATGGGTGGGGGCCTGGTGGAGGCTGCCCCTGCACTGCTGGGGGTTGGGGGTGGTGGGAGACATGGGTGGGGGCCTGGTGGAGGGTGCCCCTGGTGGCGGGGGGGTGGGGGTGGTGGGAGGCATGGGTGGGGGCCTGGTGGAGGCTGCCCCTGCACTGCTGGGGGTTGGGGGTGGTGGGAGGCATGGGTGGGGGCCTGGTGGAGGCTGCCCCTGCACTGCTGGGGGTTGGGGGTGGTGGGAGGCATGGGTGGGGGCCTGGTGGAGGCTGCCCCTGGTGGCGGGGGGTGGGGGTGGTGGGAGACATGGGTGGGGGCCTGGTGGAGGCTGCCCCTGCACTGCTGGGGGGTGGGGGTGCAGGGGGACATGAGCAGGTGTGCAGGGTAGTCCCCTGTTTTGTAGGCTGCCTGCAGGGGCCGTGGAGGGTGTACAGGGAACACCTGTGAGGACCCACCCAGCCTAATCGCGTGTGACTTCCCACGCACCCCTGTAATACACGTACCCAGCCAAATCGCGTGTGATGATTCCCACGCACCCCTGTAATACACGTACCCAGCCAAATCGCGTGTGATAATTCCTGCGCACCCCTGTAATACACGTACCTGGCCAAATCGCATCCCTGTAATACACGTACCCAGCCGAATCGCGTGTAAAACTTCCCGTGTACCCCTGTAATACACGTACACAGCCAAATCGCATGTGATAATTCCCGCGTACCCCTGTGATACACGTGCCCTGGCTAATCGTGTGTAAAACTTCCCGCCTACCCCTGTAATACACGTACCCTGGCCAATCGCGTGTTAAACTTCCCGCGTACCCCTGTAATACACGTACCCTGGCTAATCGAATGTAAAACTTCCCGCATACCCCTGTAATACACGTACCCTGGCCAATCGCGTGTTAAACTTCCCGCGTACCCCTGTAATACACGTACCCTGGCTAATCGCGTGTATAACTTCCCGCCTACCCCTGTAATACACGTACCCTGGCCAATCGCGTGTTACACTTCCCGCGTACCCCTGTAATACACGTACCCTGGCTAATCGCGTGTATAACTTCACGCGTACCCCTGATATGCACGTTACCCGCTTTGCGTTCCTTGTTTGGCAGCCCTGTAAACTGGTCCAGGGTTAGCGCAGCCCTTTGCGATGATTTTGCGATTTTGATGGCTTTTCCTTGCGCGAGGGCGTTCTTGGGGGCGTTACTGGCGCTGCTGCAGGGTCGCTGCGATACTCTGCGCCACGGCTGGTTTGGGAGCCTAAAATCCATGAATACGCTGTGCGTGGAAATCGGTTTTAGCGCACGTGCCTGGCGCAGTCAATCGCACGCGGACACTCTGCGCCAGCCGCCTGCGACACTTTTCTGCGAAATTCTATGAATTACCCTGTAAATGTCCTGCGGTCCCTGCCAGGAGGGTAACATGGTACGATAATGCACCTCTCGATCAATACACCATGGGAGTTCACAGGGCACACCTTGCCAGGTAAGTGGGATACATTTTTTTGCTGATAAGTTAGGGTGCGGGCAGGAACCTGGAGATTACCTGCCCATGTGCACCTCCCAAGAAAAGGGGAACAGACAGCCATGTGATCAGTGTAGGTTGATTGCTGCAAATCCATTTTCTTACAGGAGAATTGGTCGATTTCTTTTTTGACTGCCTGATTTTGCTGGATATATATGTGGCGGAAGAACCCCTACAGCCCCCTCCGACCCTCCATTAGTGTTTCTACATTAATTACTCCCCTAAATTTACCCCTCACATATATATGCAGCATATTTCAGGCAAACATCTGCAACCAATTCTCTTGCAGCCAAATGTGTTGTGCAGTAATCTGCAAACCCCCATGTGATCTACTTCAGCTTCTCAACTAGCTCCACAAGTAAAGGAATAACCTATGTAACATTTGGAGAACATGTGGAGAAAAGCATCTGTGGAATTGCTACACCTGGGACAGGATGAAGATGATTGTGTGTCAAAGCCACTCAGACAGGCTTATGTAAAATATACCCTATGCATGATCTTGGTGTGGATCCTGGTGACCAAGGAAAGTGCAAACAGCTAAGTGCCAACCTCCAGCTTTTCCTCCAGTCTTCTTCTCAGATATAACCCTAGCACCTCTCTACTTCACTGATTCAACATCAGTATGCTTCTACATCTCACTCGCTCTCTAGATATATTGCTCTTTGGAATGCACACATTGTGGCTTTCTTTTTTCCCATTATGACTCTTGTGACCTCATTACCCTTTCAAAACACTGGAATTCTCCCTTAGACTCTGAAAACCTTGCTCTTTTTCATGACCCTGCATACTCCTTCACCCACTATCCCTGATCAATTGGTAGGGACAGTGATGTTGCACTGTTCATATTTTCCAAACTTCCTTTCTCTCCTAACCTCCTAATTCCTACTAGTTCTACACTATCTCCACAACATTTCTCCGGATAGCATTCATATTATATCTCTCTATGGGCAAGCCTGGATCCGCTGGTCAATTTATTGACCACCAGACCCAACTAATTGGCTCCCTTCCTCCCCATCATCACTTTATTGTCACGGGTGACTTTAACCTCCCCTCTCTCTCCACTCCTCTATCACTGACTTTAGCTCTATTCTCCTTAACCTTCTCTCTTCTGTCCACCCTCTGTCCAACCAGTTAAATGGTAACTCCCTTGTCCTTATTCTCATCGCCTCTCAACTCTCTGCCTCTAATATCTCCACTGCTCCTTCTCCCTCTGATCATTCCATCATATTTGCCCCCATCTCCACTCCTACTTCCACCCCACTCTCTCTATCTACCACTTCTCTCACCAAGCACAAGTTTCCCTCCTCCAAATTCCATATCTACACTAGATCACAAGGAATATGTAACCCAAAATGAAGAATGATCATGCCCTGATTTGAAAAAAGTGCATAGCCGAGGCACGTGTCATCAGCAAGGGCACAACTTTTGACTAATAGAGATGATGACAAATACTTTGTCGCATGTCTTTAATGGTGTATTTTGCTCCATATTTTACTTACCTCTTCAACTCTTCTCTTCACAGTGTCATTTCTCCATCATCCTACAAGTTGGCTACTGTTATCTCTATCCTTATGCAATCTGGCCTAGATCCTAACTGTCCTGCCAACTTACATCCTGTCTCTATTCTACCTCACTGTACCAAAATGTTACAGTCTGTAGTTTTCAATAAACTTAGTGAGTTCCTTGACTCATACAACCTTCAGGATCCTCTTCAGTTTGCCTTCCAACCTCTGCACACAGCCTTGCCTACCCACATACTCCCTTTACTGTTGGTGTTCTCCAAGGGTCAGTCCTGGGTCCACTTCTCTTCACTCTCCATACCTCTGCTCTTGGCACCTTGATATCCTCCTAGGGATTCTCGTGACAACGGTTTGCTGATAACACTCAGATCATCTTCTTTATCTGACGAGCTATGGTCAAACATGTCTAATTGTCTCTCTGCCCTCAAATACTGGATGGCATCTCTTTCACTCATGTTCAACTCCACTAAGACTAACGTTCTCCACTTCCCATCCAAAAAGGATATCTCTTCAGCTCCCCCATTTCTATTCTTCTTTCCTGACTAACTTCCCTACTCTGCTTCTGCTTGCAACCTTGGTGCTGTTTTGGACCATCTCACAATTTATCACTCTTCATCTCCAAATCTGCCACTGTGGCCAGACTTCTTCTTACATTCAACACTTCTAAGCACTGAATATCTTCTTTAATAGCCTCTCAACCAGACTACTGTGCCTATTTACTCTATGGCAGGGGAAAAGACGGTGTGTTTGGCACCGACACGGGACTCTCTGGTCTCCCTGGCTCCTGTTTCCTGCTTTAGTCATGCCCCCTGGACGTAAGGCAGCTCCAGCAGCCTGCAGCAATGAAGCCTGCTGCGGGGCAAGGGCACGGTGTTTGGCAGTGCAGGCGTTCGGCGTAGCAGGCTGCACCAGACTAGGTTTCACTGGGGTCATTTTGTAAAACTGCCTGAAGCGATTAATTAGAAGATTACTGGTCTCTGTCTGGGAGTCTACCCCAAAGCAAAATTAAGGTGAGCTACAGTTGGGTTGGGGGTGCACTGTTGCTGTATGGCCAATCCTGGAACATTCTCAAATGGAGACGTCAGTGTCCCCACAAACCTCTCCTTACTGTCTCTCTTCTGTAAACAGCTGGCCTATAAGTCTATTTTGCATGATGACCTAGAACCAAAGTCCAAGCCTAAACTACTAACTGTGAAGAGAAGCAGGGGGGCCTGTCTGCCGAACCATAGCAAGGAAGGTGCCACCATGACTGATAAAATCTCTGCTTCCTGGAGAAAACCCTGCACTACGTTCACAAACACAGTGGGGGGGGGGTATTCTCTCATTAACGAGATCCATCATTTCTTGAGACTTAAACAAGATTATTTGGGGGGGCAGAAAACACAACAGGTGATCATCATGGGTGGTCAATTCCTGGTAATCCCTGTAATACGGGTTACCATCCCACCCCGCATCAGTAGGAATGCTCCGCAAATGGCAATAGTGATATACACCGAGGACATAACAGCACTGTGGCCAAATTGATTTGTATGGACACTGCCAAAGGCGAAGCCCCTAGCGGAAAAGAACCCCTGTTTCTAACCCCAGTTAAAACCCCCATGGATGGTGCTTCCTCTGTTTTCCAGCAGCCTCTGATGTACCTACTTCACATTGCTCATTCGATCTGATAACTCTCAGGGCTGAGAAACATCCAGCAGCAGCAGTCGCTGCGACAACTGCCCCCTTATTTGACTATTCCACTTTGGCCCCTATTTGTCTCCCTGATTTCAGAACTACCCAAGTTCATCCCTCGTCCTCTTCTGCACCACATTCTCCCACCCCTAATTGACACTGAGACAGATGAGATAATCAGAACTAAGTCCCCCCCCATGCCTTACCTGTAGTACCTGGTGTGAGAACATGTCAATGCACACAGGGTCCAGCTCCTATCTCCGGTTAACCCCACTTGGGGCTCCTAAATTGACTAACCATGGTTATCCGATCCACCTGTTAAGGAGGACCACACTGTGAGGCAGTGTAACTGTGAACGGGTGCTTTCAGAACTAGCAGCTATAAAAAAAAGAAGCTTTTACCCCTGCTGGAGGCTCAGGGGAAGGGAGGAGGGGGTCCCTGTGGGGAGTCTTGCTGTCCTCAACCTGCTCCTACAGAACCCCATAATTCATCACTGGAATGTGCCACCAACCAGATTACTCCTGTCCCATTTTTCCTACAAGAAAATGCAAAAAGCCATAATATCTACCGTGTGAGACCCCTCTCAGTCCTTGCCCCTTGTGAGCCTAATGCCCATCATTATTCCAAGATGACGCAGTCCAAGCCAGAGATGCCTTTGCAGCCTAATATGCCTGACAAATTCTTTGATCTTAACATGATGCTCTTGGCATTGGAGGCCTGTGAACAACGTATAATTGGAATTCAATACTCCAGCATGATGGAACCCAGAACACACAGCCACTGCCACAGGGGGTGTATGTCTAAGCGTAATGACCATGGGGGGGCAAGAAGCGCTACAGCATTCCTCCTTGGGGTACCCAAACTGCATGCCAACAAGCAAGAACCTACGGATGCACTATTTAACAAATGTCTGCACTGGCTCCGCACAACCAGGGGTTGTGCTTTTGTATCTAGGGATACCTTGCAGGGTTGTCACAGAATGCCCAGCGAGGGTGACAACCCCCATGACTCCATAAAACTGGACATTTGGGATCAGAGTGTGGCAAGAGGTTTCTTTGGCAGTTCGGGGAATTACGTTCGTATTGCAAAAAGCGGATTGTTATTAGCCCATGCCTTTTCCTGGAATTGCTGGCTTATCTGAAAGTATGCTAACTAACCATGTTCTATCGGGTGCAAACCTTAAACCATTGGGGACAAGGCCAACTGGGAGGCACTGTGGGTCTGAGCCTGTGGAGCCTTGAACTGTTCCTTGATTAAATAAGGGTCTTCCCTTATTCACAAATTATTGTGCCCTTGCAGTTTATTTCTTTTTCTGTTATTTTCGTACTATTTCTTCCTGTTTTTTTTTTTGGGATGTCTGTGGAAATATAAGAACATGTTTGTGTTAGGATGTACTTGGAGAGCCTGTCAGCTGAAAAGAATTGTTTTGCTGATGTCTATGGCCTTCCCAACTATGCTTTTTGACCTCTTGACTAAGACCTCAACTTTGATGTTAGTACTCTCTTAAAAAATTCCCCACTTTACTTCCACCTCCCCAGCCTGTCGTCAGTTAGAGTGGTTAATTATGAGATAGAGGACAAAGAATAAACTCATTCTTATCATCCTCAAAACTATACACAGACTTGCCCCACTCGGCCTATCGGTCCATCTCACTCACTACTCTCCGGCTTGCTCCCTATGATCATCCTCGGGTCACCTCCTTGCCACCTCCTGTGCCCATTGAGCTCCCTCCCATTTCTGCTCTCTTCCTCTCCTTGCTCCCTTACTCTGGAAGGCTCTTCTTCTCCCTCTCAGCACTGCTCCCACTCTATCTTTATTTAAATTCAACCTCCAAGCTCTTCTATTCAGAAGAACCACTTAAATCTAAGCCACCACATTTCATCTCGATGTTCTCCTCTCCCCCTCCTCTGTACGAGAACCACACAGCACTTATCCCTCACCCCTTCATCCTAAACCATAGCACTTCCTCCAATATCCTGTTCCTATATCATGATCTAATGTGCTTGTCACTGGTCCATGTTTCTACCTCCCCTGCATCATCTGGTCTTATATCCACATCCTGTAGCCCATTGTTAAGGACACCAGTCCTCTGCTCTGTAAATCAATGTTAAAACGTTTTGTAAAGCATTTGAGTGCTAAAAATGCATAGTCTTTTTCTGTAATGTCCATTAAACAAATAAAGAAAATAAATAAAAGTCATAAATGAAATAGGGACACATACAATTCGTTGTCAGGATAACATAGGTATGGTGGAGAACCTCTGGCAAGTAAGAAATACCAGTAAACAATGGCCATTTCTGGTCATATGTTCCAATGCCAATCTTTAGAGAGTGAAGAGGGTTCTTCCGATTGATCTGAGAGTGCAGATTGGAGTTGTAAAGATATGTACTTTATCCATGTGGACTACTGCAAGTTTGGTCTAAAAAGCATTGTATAATTGAGGCTGCATTCATATTACCATCTTGATGGTCCTGAAGGTGCACTGAGTAGCCTGCAGAGAGGAATTCATAGCAACACTCACCCAGTTCACGAGCCCTGCACAAAATCAAATTGCAGTCTCTGTAGTGTAAGAACCAGGCAATACCAGGGAACAGAGTCTGAAAAGGTCTGTGGCCAGCCCCAAGGAACAGTGAGCCCTCTTAATCAAAACTGACAGGCAAAGTGAGGTACTTACAACATGGTCTTGAGTTTGCTCCATATTGGGGGCAGTAGCCAACTCAAACGGCTATAATTTGAATGTTGTTTCTGTTCAAGAGTTCTTCCAAGTCCTCATTTTCTTATTGGTAATGGCTTCACTTCATGCTCTAACTTCTCAATTTTGTTATGCATCAGGGTAACCCCAGCCTCCAGCTCCCTTATTCTATTTTCCACTTCTGAAAGTCTGTCACTTTTCTTCTGTATTCTGGACATGAGGGTTTCCATTTTAAAATCCTAGTTGTCGATATGCAGTTCCAAGGAGTCAAAGCTGACTTCATTTGTGCACGGATAGCAAGAGGTGTCAATAGGTGGAGTTGATGTGCTAAATCCTAAGGCTCCGGAGCCTGCCACAGGTGTCACCTTCAGTGAGTTTGCAGCCATTGACCTGCAAAAGTTTGCAAAACCCTGAAACTTGCTTCCCTTCACCATGTAAAAGGGAAACAAACCAAGGTATTGCCAGTCAAAGCAGAGGGGATTGTGGGGGAGGAGGGGGGGTCTACAGAATTTCAGGGTCATAGAAAAGGTATTGAAAAGTGAAATGTTTTATTTGCTGGATGGTCAATGCAGCAGTCTTTCATGATAGGTGGCATGGACTTGCCTCGGGGTGCCACAAAAAGGAGAGTCCCACACCAATGAAGTGTGGCCAAAATATCAGGCGAGAGCAGTCCCAGGATCACCAAAGTGATCCCCACTGCGTAGGTGACCAACGGGTCCAGAGCCAAAAGGCAGACACAAACCATACATTGACCTGTAGATCAGCAGCACAACAGGACCAAAGCCCCCTGCAGAAAGGGATCACACCAGGCTTGGACAAGAGGGTGCACTTGCATGGGCCCCACAGTTTATCACTCCAAACACTGGGGCACCAGGTGTGTAATAATCCATCTTCCAGATGGCTCCAGGTGCCTACTATGCCAACAAGCCAGTGTAGGTAGCAACCAGGGCACAACACATGGCACCAACATGACCCCTATCCGCCAAATGATAACCAGGTCTTCAGGGAATGAGACAACCAAACCGAAATAGTTCAATCATGCAGCTGCTATCCCCTGAGGCACCAGCCTCCTACAAGGCAGCAATCTCAAGGCCAAGGGAGAGAGAGGTCCATTGGCTCCAGAAGTTTCAGGCACTGGTACCTGAACAACAGCTCCAAAGAGGCTTGCAGAAGCTGTGGAGGAAAACCTGTCCCGTCCATATACCCCAAGCTAGCAGACTAATACAGGATGGGTCACAGAAACCAAGAGAGAGGCTTTTTGTGGGAGGGACCTAAGCAACAGGGGCTATCAATCCCACCTGAGGGCACATGCAGGGGCTGCTGAATGCAGGTCCACAGGCTGAAGGGCTCAGTACTTAACAGCAGACTGGTCTGCCACCGAACCACCAGCTGCTAAGATCTCTGGTGCTGCTCTGGACTGGGTACCAGGGACTGGGGATCAGGAGAAGAACCAGTTTGGTAAGAAAGCCAGACGAGCCCACCAGGCGTGACCGAAGCACCATTACAACAACGTTTTTCAACCCTCTCAGATAAGGGTTGTTAGGTGCAGGCAGGGGAGCGCCCAACATTACTGCCACCCCTAGATGGCCTCTACTTACCGTGCCAGCACTGGCACCCTACACACCAGTACTCCCAACACCGGGGGGCTTTCAACATTGCCCCAGTCTCCCAGGCTGCATAAAAATGAAAGGGGCCGCCCCCCCCCTCCCACCTAGGTGAGCCACCCGGACTCCCTGGGCTACACAAGGCAGACATGGCCCAGGTTGGGGAGAGTTGTGGGCCCCCCCCCCCATGGACTGCAGTCAACACTGGGCCTAAGCTGACAAATAAAGACTAGCCAATGTTGTCCAGGGACTCGCCATAGGATGCATCTGGCTGCTGGGCTGCAAGTTGCATAAGGAACTCAGCCAAAGCAAAGGCTTCGGGGCCCTGGCACACTGCTGCTGCTGGCTGTCCACCCAAAGAACAGGTGCCATCACCCCAGAGAAGATCAGAGAGTCATCACCCTAACAGATGAGCATCAAGCAGCAGCAAGGACCTTGAGACAGACCTAGTCAGGCTGTTTTCCAAGTAAGGATCATAAATATTGTTTGTTTTGTACAGTGCATTGCATGGACTTTGTATATATTTTGTAAATACTTCTTTGCATTTTTAAGAACGGTCTATTTTTTTAAATACTTTAAAATGTGTTGTAAGGTTTAGTTATGCAGCTGCTTAGGGTTAGTTAATATTGTATATAGTGTCTTGTGTTTCCCCTTTTTATACAGAATCATAAAAATCCCTGCTGGTGTACCAGAAGAAAGGAAAAGTGAAACTAAACATTAACTAAAAGAAACATACACGAGCATTCCTTTAACCACTTTTCCCTTTATGTGCCAGTTATTTTAATCTTGTTTCTTTCTCCTTTGGGGTATTGGAGGGAAATCCATTCTACCCTAACCTTTGCATTTCTGGCTCTTCTCCACGCCACCAGGGGCTCAGCAGGTATATAAAAAGTGTATTGTGTGCCCGCCTATACCTACCTCCTGATAAGGTGCACAGTACAATCCCCTGCTACATTAGTATCCATAAAATCTGCCCCGCCCTGACATACAATGCAGCCCAAACTCTTTTGACATCATTAGTACACATTCATCTCGACCACTGCACCATTCTCTTATAAGCCCCCCTTCTGTTCATTCTCACCCCTTAACAAAGTCCTGAACATTGCTACCCACATTCCATGAATTCTCAGCTGCCCCGCTTCCATCTCCATACAACCCATCTACATTGGCTTGCTTTCTATGAGACACTAGCCCCTCTTCAAATTCCTACTGTTAGTCTTCAAATATCTGCGTATCCTTTCACCACCCCCTACTTAGCTGACTTGATCTCCAGTTCCTCTCCTCCAGGAGCCTTCCAATCCACTTCTGTCCTTAACCCCTCTGTTCATTCCCAGCCTTACCTGCATTTCCTCTTGCTTTCGCTCCTTCACTCTCTGTGCTCCTCTCCACTAGAACTCCCTTCCCCTTCTGATTAAAAACGTCTTCACCATTCAATTGATAAATGATCACTCAAACCGCACCTTCTCGGCCTGGACAGGCCACAGTGTTCTTACCCTTACATTACTCCCCTCCCTAACTACCTCCATGTAACAATACTGTGAAGGCCTCAATGTAAGAATCCAATCCTTCGTATTACTGAATATTCTGCGTTTTGTGCTGCCCCGGACTGTACCAACTTCTAGCCTTCATGCAGTGGTCTACTTCTCACTAACCAACCCTCCTTTTCGCGCACCTGCTGCACGATTGCTCCGCTTGCTGTAATTAATCTTTTTGGGTGTTTTTCCAGTCAAACTACCTTTTGACCCACAATAATTACAAATACAAATAAATACATTTAGACATGTTTAAATTGAAAGAAAAACTGTAGTCCTGCATAGATTATCCTTTTCTTTACAGTCCCTGCTCTAGAAAGAGCTCTTACTTAAATCATTGTATGTGGCGGGAACTGTGAGGCCACTCAGAAGTAATTCAGCAAGGCAAGGGAGAGTTCTGTCTGGTCAGGGATATCAGAACAGCTGAATAAATCAAACCCTCGGAACTTTAGATTTCTCTCAGCCTTGTCAATTTTCCTCATCAGCGAACCTACATGACCCGCTCTTTCCTAGTCCCTTGTTTCTTTCCGAATGACATCACATCCTTATCTAACTTGAGCAGAGGCAAATGTTACCACCACCGCTGGGAATTGTCACAAAAATAACTCATGCACTCTGGGAACTTTATTGTCCTGACGTTTTTATTGGCGAAACCTAATGTGTGTTGTTGTCTTGATAGCGTGTAAACTTTCTCTGCAAAGTTATTTTATCACAGGCTGTTCAACTGTGCAATTTTAGCCAGTCATCCATGAAGTGATATTTCAGTGTTCTTAATCAGCATCCAATGACTACTGGCTAGAAGCAAGGAACTAACGATGACGGCAGTATGACTGTACTCAAAACAAAGGTAAGTGCGTGCTCGCAGTTCAGCGCCTCCCAAACTTCTATCACCAGCCCAAAATGAAACGAGCGCACAATTTTTGATGTTTTTCTTACGGGTTGTTTATCCAATCACAATAACATCGACCATTAACAAAGTCAATAGTGTTGTCTGATGTGGATGCGTATTCCGGCATTAGCGTCATGTGACTAGCTACCCAAACATATGCCAACGCTTGATATCATATGTCCAGACAGCAGCATCAATTGTCAGGAGCTGTCATGGTATGTTACGGGACTCCCAACAAATTGTAGATGTTGTCACGAAAACACTGGATATTTGCACAATTGTGATCTAAATACCCATGTATGCACACCATTGTTAAGGACACACCCAGTAAGTATAAGGTGCCAAGTTCCATGTTGCCCTGTTAATCCTTTACAGAGAACGTGTAAACTCTGTGAACTAACTTGATCAAATTAACAACACGCAGTGTATTCTACACTTGTCTGTGACCCAGAAATGAATATGTGTGCACAAAGCTGGAAACTGCATAGAGCAGACAGGTACAGGAATTACTGTGAAAAGCCAAACGCTGTGCTCTAAAACAGCTTCAGGCTGTGTGTGCAGCTGGGCAAAACTAAAAACAAATAAAGGAACCTTAAGAGCACATTTAGAGGACCTTGCAGTTAGGTCATGTCCTCTGGGTCTGTGCCCTCTGTTGGTATGCTGGTGCATCTCTTATAAAAGTGATGCTTGAGCCCTGGATTTAACTGTTATGTGACATGCTTGAAAGATGAGGTGAAGGTTTAGAGACAGGTCTATCCCATAACATCGGACCGAGTCTGGCCTGTGGTTTTCAACTTTCCAAAGCTATTTCACAAAATCATACATTACATGCACCCGATTCTCCAAAGAAGGGGTGCATTTGGCATTTCCCGTATGTTGGACTTATCTAAACATCTATGACATGAACTTAACGCACTTTTATGATGTTAAGATTTTTTCACCGGTTAATTTCTCTACTATGAAAGTGTCCCCTGGTGGCATCGCAAGCTTAAGTCAATGCTGCCGTTCATCCTTCAAATAAAGGAATATAAAACGAGTGCCATTGATATGGGTAAAAAGGACACTTTTCAATTCACAGAGATTTGATGACGTCAGACTGGCAAAACCATGTGACAGATGGTTATGAGTATTACCACAGGTGCAACCTCTAAAGGGGGTGGGGCATATGTCTTTAAAATACAAACCATGTTTGCGTGTCCATTTGCCTACATTGGAATATATTCATTTTTGAAAGGCCAAAGCAAACAGTTGGCAGATTATTGCCTGAAAACTTGAGCATCGGTTGCTGGAGTACAGGGAGAGTTGTGTGTGTATAATGTTATACTGACAAAGTAAGCTTGGCATATTCATTTCAGCGATTTAGCAGTAAAAGTGCATAATGCCTATTTTTCATAATTTGTTAAACCTGTCTTTCATTACTCATTCTTAAACAAGGTGGCCTTCCTATGAGATGAATGCATTTCTAGGGGACTATGTGCATCCAATAATGTATTTCTTTAAATGTAGTTTGTGATATGTTGATTCATGGCACTAAAGCATTCCAGGTTATCATTCAAATGTATCTGAAATCGAATGTACAATCGAATCTTTAATTTTCTTTTAATTGGTCAAATAAAAGTCGGTTTGGGTTGCAACCGTCTGATAGCTCATTATGTCAAGCACTTGCACCTCAAATCTGTGTTTCATCTGAAGGGATCGGTTTAATTCCAGACTTTCCTCTTTCAGAGGTGCTTTCTGATAAACATTGGGTTACATGAATTCTCGCGTGGCATTTACAGTGTCTAGTTAGGCAGCACTATCTGCAAATTATTGTTATTTGGGTTGTGTGGGGTAAAATATAGCCCCTGAATGAAATAAATAAAGAAGCCACAGTGATTTGTGAAGTCCCATTGAAGTATACGGCCAGCAAAGAAATGTTGATGTCAAACATGAGTCCTATTGAACCAAAAACAGGCCCAAATCTCAAAGGAAAGAAAGTGGGCTTACATCTCAAAAGTGTCAAGATATGTGCAATGCATTTCAGCAAGGAAAATAAAGACATGTGTCTGACAATGCTGTTTTACTAAATCCATAGAGAGCTGCACTTTTACTTAAAGAAACAGATAGCAGCGTGTTCATTATCTTCAATGTAATACCAGATTGTGCTTCAGTCCTCTTAAGTGAAACCGAGCTCATTGCAATTATAAGAAATACAAGAACTTCCTTTTCCATCATCTAAATGACAGTATGCTAAGAGAAGTACTCACTTGACTTTCAGATTTTGAATATGTTTTTCTCATATAACAGCCCTATACATATGGGCAATCCACACGTGATATTCATGTATTTTGCAACTGTGAGATTAAAGAAGTACATTACACATTGATATAAGGCCCAGGTGACTTATAAAATGTCATGTATAATGCATTGTTTGTGAGTTTAAAAGCCATTGCTTGCTGAATTTTACATGCAGCCAGTCATTTCTCCTGAAGATGAAACTTAACCTCCAAGACCTTTCCTCTGCTGGTCCTGGAGAGGGAAGTCTAGTTGTCAACCATCAATCTGGGTCATTGTTTAAAAATATAGAAAGAAATACACTGCCTAGATTTAAACCATGGTGGAAATAGATAACACCATTCTTGTTCTGTCAGCAGAAGTGACATTGAGGTCACAATTCCCATAAAATATCCATTAAAGTTGCAGCCAGGGCCATTACAGGCCATGAAGGGAGTGGCAAAGATAAACATGAGCATGCTTAGACGAAATGAAACTTAAAGTGAATAAAGAAACAACTGTTGTTTAGCTACTGGAAACATACATTTTATTGCATAAAATGGGCAGTGTATATGTCATTCTGGACTTTTATTAAAGGTGGCAGTAACCCCCTGTGAACCATGGCAAAACAATGTTTGTGTGATAAACATAACTAAAGTTATTAATGAAAATTTGATTTGGGCCTTCCCTTGATTCCAAGAGATTTGAAAGTTGGTGCAAGGGTGAAGGACACAATTAACATGGGAACTATGAAGTGGCATATTTTTCACTGATACGGCTCATGAGTAAACAAAGAAAACCTGTATATCTACATAGGGAGGGCATGCCGACTTCAAATTAGCATCATCTGATTTGCCTTAAAATGTAGTTGTAAAACATATATTCATACATGTAAAGAATTGAAAAATTAGGGTACTTGCCATGTTGATAGATTTTCAGAGTTTTGAACATGCCAAGCCCACATGTCAGTTTGGGATGACAAAGCTTTCTTCTCCCACAGCTTTCATGAACCCACACCCCTTATCTCCTTGTCCTATTAGCAGACAGGTGGGAGGTGGGTAGAGAAAACCAACCAATCCCTTTCGCAGGAATCATGACACATTTGTGGTATCATTTGTCCTCTAAGTAAAACAGTTTGCATCAGAACTGGGCCTTTTCCTACCTATTTCGGGAGGTAACCTGCTGGTGAACATTTGCGAGAAAAACCCAGGCAGATAGGCCCCTAATCATGCATTGGAGACATGAACCACGAGACATAGAAGCTGACTGGGACCCATTGGAAGAGCCAGAGGGAACAATCCTTAACTGACACCCTTGCTGTCCCGGAGTTGCCCTGCTGTTCCCTGATGCCCATTAAAAGGCCTCTCCTGTAAGTAAAACTATCCCCAAAGCCATAGATTGTGTAGGCCCTGCATTTTTCTCAAGTATTTTTTTTTGTATTTCCCTATAGCAACATATCCTGTTTGTCTATGTAGATCCTTAGCATATGTAACTAAAGTAAATCAATTGATTCCCCTATAGAGATCAGGGAATGTGTTTTGTTAGCATTGAAAACTAACACTTGCTTCCCATTATGTTTTGAGCTGGTATAGACATAAATATTAGCCAAAAGAATTAATCCCAAAACCCTGTTTCCACATCAGTGTGCAGAGTGCAAAACAAAATTCCCCATTGATCCCCTTCAATTTTAAATCAGAAATCTGAAGCTGTGTATTACCTTTGCATGTGTGATAAAACAAATTAAAAAAAACGAAATTGCTCCTTTGTTCCCATTGTGCTCTCACCAAAACCACAAAGCTCTGTCTGTTCTTTTTAGGTTTGGCAAAACAAATGTTCCCATTGCTTTTTTTTCCCCTCATATTGCATCTGTGGTATTAAGTAAAAAACGATTTTGCCTCTTGAATCCCCAAAAATGTTTCACATTGTGTTCCACTCTCTTCCAATGGCCCTCAATTCAGAGGGGCTAAGTCTAATTGATGTTTGGTGGGTGAGGGTTCCTGGGAGAAAAGTATTATTACCAAATCAGCATAACTCATTGTTTTGAATTGTTCTTTTCTGCATTGGTGAGGGGGGTTTGAAAAGAAAGCTGCGGGAAATTGTGACAGCATATCTCAGTATTATCTCTGTGTTGGTGCCATTACGGAATTCATTTTGTTCTTGTGTTGCCACGGCATTGTTGGCTGATGTTAGTCTATTTGTCAGATTTTGGTTAAATAAATTAAGAAATATATACTCTTACTACACACGGGTCTGGTTCCTAGTCTATTGTGGCACCGGATATTTGTTGGGGTTGGGTGCGAGATAGGAAGAAGGCCTTACCAAAGTGAACCTTAAAAAACTAATAGTGCTTTGTTGGGTGCCACATTCCTTGGGGGGGAAAGGAACTCGCTGTGTTTAGTGTGACCACGTAATAAACCGCGACAAACCTGGGGGCTCATGCCAGGATTGGTATTGAGTTTCCACTTATGACAGTGCAGTAGCATCAGACTATTAACTGGGGTGCAATTGCATTGCAGTTGATGGAAAGTTGTGTTGCGGTGTGAAGGCGCCATTCAGACCTGTATCCTGTTTTTGAGGGCGGTGTGTAGATAAAACTGTGTTCATTGGAGTTGTCATTGTGAGTACAAACTAAGCAGGAGCAGGGTTGGGATTTTGCCCTTGCCCTTGCACAGAGAGCATATTAGGTGAAGAACACATTTCAGAATGAGCACTGTAGAAATCAATATGGCCAGGAAGCACCTTCTATCGAAATTTTTTATTAAAGGAAATGGGCATTGATATTGATAGTTTTGAAGAGAGAGATCCTGCAGACAAGGCATTCAAAAGAGGAGTAAGTCGGCGTGGGAATGATACAGGCAGGAATCCACTCAGGAAAGATGAGGGCTACACCCCCTCCGGACCAGGTGGATCTGGGCGCAGAGAGGATATTGTAGCCAACAGGGAGGAGAGTGTCAAAGCTTGTGACAGAGCTGACCGTGAAACATGTCTCTGTAAGACTGAGGACATCAAGGTCAAGTTCTTCCAAGAGGTGGTAGATGTCAGAGGAGTGTTTGACAGCAGAGCGAGAGTTGAGAGTGGCAAGATGAAGATGGTTACTAGCCTTAAATGCCCTCCATGGAGGGGTACAAATTAGAGGTACTCCCTGTGGAGGTGAGGAGGGAGCCTGAGGTGGGGCAGAAGAGGAGGGTAGAGAGGGCACGGTATTCAAGGGAGGAGAAGAGGGGACAGCAGGAGATGAAAGGAAGTTGATGAGGTGAGAGAAGCGCCTATCAAAGAGGAGGAGATTGGTCTGAGGGCCTTGAACCATGACAGTGCCATTTAGGTAGACATTAATGATGACTCTAGAGGAGTCGAAGGAAGCCATGAGAACATCCCAATGAGTGCCACCATTAATGGGAGAGGAGGAGACAGGACAGAGCACATAAATCATATGAAGGGACCATAGATCTGGCAACGGAACGACAAAGAGCATGTCAGTGAGGGTCTGTCTGGAAGAAGCGCTGGAATAGGTATCAGAGATGGGGAGACATGGGTTGGCAGCCAAGATATCCTTTCTAAACTTCTTCCTTCCAGACTTAGTGAGAAGGGAAGGATAGTTGAAAGAGAAGCAGTTGAAGTAGATTGGAGAAATAGAAGGCACCATGGGTGAGTAGAGAGAGGAGCAGCAGGAAGAGTATGCAAGTACAGCGGTATGGAACCGTCAATGGGCCAGCAGGTCACAGAGAAGTAATTCAATGCAAGCAAAGGGCACATAAAGTCTGCACAAGAAAAACAGATATTAGTAGCCTAAGAAAACATATAATAAATGCAAAAAGCACACCTAAGTTTGACTTTCAAAGTTAAATACAAAACACAACCAAGTTTTACTTTCAAAGTTAAATGCAAAATACACCAAGTTTGACTTTCAAGATTAATGCAAAAAGCGCATCCATATTTTGACTTTCAAAGTTAAATGCTAGGGCACAGTAGGTAAAGAATTACAGTATGAGTCTGAGAAACGTAATGCATTAGAGAGGATAACGGGGATAGCTGGGAGAACAAGCAAAGAAGGAAGTGAAGGTCCCAAAAAGAGAAAACGACAATTAGAGGAAGGGAACTAGCCCAAAGTAAATGAGGAAAGAAAGTCTTGGTAGTCCAGTTTCCAAAGCAGAGTGAGGTTGCAACCTCATGGAGTGTCGGGTGCTGGGTTGCGAAATAGTCACATAGCGATCTGGTAGCGGACAGGAAGCAGACATGGACCTTTCTTGTAGACCTTAGTTGCTGGTGCCAGCTCCTGCCGTACAGAGACCCTGATTGGGCTATGTGGAAGTCAAGTAGCCAATCACAAGGTCCCAGGCTGCAGGCATACAAAGATGGTACAAGATGCTAACGTTTGGGCCACCATCTTTGAGCTACATACAATCCAGGCACTTCGCAGGAAAAGGAAATCTTCAAAGGCACTGTGCAATCATCAAATGCACCATACACAGGTGCAGATGCCAAACAAACACAGCAGTAGGCAGTGAAAAACAAAGATAATTATACTGCAGTGAAACGGGCCATGTTGCACCCCAAAACGAAAATGCAACAGTTGTGCTCAATTTTAAATGCACAATTAAGGAAAATGCAGGCCCAGACGGGAACGTGTAGATGGAAAGCCTTGATGGCCTACCTTAGTGATGAGCTGGAAATGCAGCAGTCAGCACAGCAGCCTCAATGAAAGGAAAAGGAGATCTTGGCGCATGAAATGTGGCAAACTAGAATGATGCAGGATGTTACCTCTGCAAATGTTGATATGTGTTAGGATAATGGGCTGTTACATCAGGCTCTGACAGACTTTTATATGACACAGACCAGCAGAGATGAGCAAATTAAAATGGCTCAGCTAACACCATATATGTACTTCCATACGATGATCAGGGAGGAGAGAAACCAGGATAGTGCAGACTCTTTGCAAAGCCAGTCTGAGCTTTTGGACCAAGCACAGAGAGAGTTTAAACAATTAGAGGAAAACGCGCAACAGAGCCACAATTCAGAGTTGAAATTAGAAGACATTATTCAGCAGCTAAAAGATGAGTTAGTGACACAACAGCAAGCAAAGTTAGATCGTGAGGCCCAATTTTCTGCACTGAAAGAGGAGTATCAAGAAGGTATTGAAAACCTGAACGCGAGTCAACACAAATTAAGTGAGCAAGCTGTTCACAATAGAGCCTGCTTAGAGGACATTTTTGCATTTAAAATGCATATAAAACAACTGAAAAATGAAAACAGCCAGTTGATCAGTCGGGATATGAATTTCCAAGGGGAATTCAACCAGATGTTCCAAAATCTGAACACTCTGAAACAACAGAGAGAACAGTTCAGGGAAGAGAATAGCAAATTGTGTCAGGAGAAAAGAGCCCTGTTTCAGCATGTGTGTCCGTTAAGACAGACATGGACAAAAGTGAGTTATGGTCTCAGGAACTGACGGATATGATGATAGAAAATGAAAAATTTATGAAACATGTGAGGCAAGCAGACTTTGACGTAGAGGCGGCGACACAGGTCAAAAGTGCACAAAGGGAGGAGATTAGTCTCCTGCAAAAGAAGAGACAATACAAGCCTCACAGAAGGAAAATGAGTCCCTTTCTGAGGAGAACAAGGGACACAGTGATCACGTATTGGCACAATATAAGGGGCTAGAAGCTACTCAAGCACTGTTATCAGAGTTGAAAACTCAAGCCTCTATATATCACCAAGAGATAGGGGCTAAGAAAAACAAATCTGAGATATTGGAAAAAGAAATGGCCAAATATAAACAGACTTTGAGGCACCCTGACCAGTTAGAGTATGGAAAGGTACCCTCTGATCACAGAATGATGACCTCTTTACAAGGGACCTCAGGCCAACTCACCACCTTATATGCACAGGGTGCTGCTAACTTCATGTCTGCCAGTTTTCAAGAACAGGGAAACATGAGGAAGCTGGACCCAACCAGGCCTAGTCCAACTGAGCCGGAAGGCCAGTTCTTATCAGACATTGACGGGTATTCATCTTTACCCAGATTTAAAAATAGCCTAGCATGTACTTCTGAACAGGAGGGCTTCTATGATGAAAAAATCCGGGAGTTAGAATGGCAGAAACTAAAGTTACAAGGGGACCACTTTGTCGATTTGCAGACAGAAAAGAACCAGAGTCCAGGCCTCAAAAGAGTATTTAAAAACCCTTCACACATCGAGGGAGAAGGGGAATTATCCACCATATCTGGAAGAAGGGATGAGGAAGATGAGTATTCCCCTGTGCGAAAAGGGGAAAACAAGGGATTTGACCCCGAGAGCCCAGAGCACCACAAGGGAGAAGAGACCAGAAGGATTCCCAGTATTATAGAGGTAGGGAGCACCTAGAGGACAGAGAGTGGATCATCAATAGTAGCAGTGCTGAGTGAGAGGGTGAGTGGACTCAGGTACAGCGTAATAGGAAGCCTGCCAAACAGAAGAGAGGTCTTGTGAAAGACCCAATTCGGCAGATAAAGGCCATAAAGAGCTTTATGATTCCCTAACACAAGAATTTCAAATACTCAGTATGGTAGCATCTAGAACTTTATGACCAAATGATGATGTCATTTGGTATCAAGAATTATCAAAATTCCATGGAGTTCATCAAATGAACATTCTGCCTGGAATATTCCTGCTTCTTTGCAGGGCTGGAGAGCCAAGATAACCAAAGATGGTCCACCTATAAGGCAGCTATCCTAAAGCATTTCTCCATTTTCAGGAACCTTCAGGAGGCCCGCAGGATGGCCTACAACCTGCAGCGTGGGAAGACCAAGCATGTAGAGAGTTTGTGCAAGATCTGAAGCGGGCATTTTCCCAGACCTCTAGGCGGGTAAACACAAATAGCAGGGAGTTCATTAACACTTACTTTCATGCACTCCCGAAATACACTATGACCCAACTGGTAAGGGACTGTAACGCTCACCTGATTCCCACGGAGGCGCGGGTCTTGGCAGGAAGGTGTCTGTGACTCGAAAGTGATGTGCAGGACTCGATTGGCTTCTGGGGGCGAACCTCTTCGCACTGTGTGTCGGACTCGAAGAGTGAGGTTTCTGCAGGTGAAAGAATATGGGAGTTAATGATCTGGACTGTGGAGTGTCCCTCTCTCTGTCTCTCTTCCCAGCATTTCCGTAGAGTCCCCCGGTCAACTTGCTCACCTTAAATAGGTGAATGCTGTACTCTCCATCTGCGTCTGATGCAGGGTGCCGTTGCCAGTTCCTTCACTGGTGAAACGTAGGCCTCTTGAATTCAGAGGATGATTACCGTCGTTATTTGCACGAGCGGTGAGTTTCTGGACACCTTTTAGTCTTTATAGTCTTTTGGTGCGTGGCACTTTAATATCAAATAAGACTCGTATAATACTTATCCCCTTTGTCTTGCAGGACTCTCGAGATGGAAGATGGAGTGAAGCGCCTGGAACTTCGTAAGTAAGGCAAGCGCTCTAATTGTCTTTTTCCTTGCAGCCTTGTTCGTGCTGAAGAGACGCCGGAGTATCCGCAGGCGTTCTATTGCGACGAGCGCGGAGGGCACGTAAGTAAATACCTGTCTTTATCTCCTCTTTTGTCTTTCAGATGTTAGACAGCAGCGCCGGAGTTCGCGGAATTCCAGTAAGTAAGTACAATGCTTTTGTTTTCACAGGCGGCGCTGCAGAATGAATGATTCCAGAATTCACAGCGTGCCGGTAAGTATGGCAATGCTTTTGTCTTTGCAGGTGGAGATGCGGAGTGATGAAACGGCCGCAGCTGATGGATCAGGTAAGTAAGCACTGTGTGTAAAGTTCGCCTTGCTAACCTGTTGTTTCTTGTCTTTGCAGGTGCTGATGTTGTCTGGATGTAGAAATGGTAAGTAGGATTCTTGGAGGTTCAGGATCGGAAGAAGAAAGGCCGGAGCAGACTCGGTGAGCGTTCTGCTGCAGATGCAGAATAACGCGAAGCACGCTTCATCTATCGGGTGTGGTTTAAATAGCCTTGGAGTGATGAGGCGTCTTCTTCCACGGCCCCGCCTAGGTAAGAAAAGAGTTCCAGTTTCCAGAAGAGTTCCAGTGCTGTATCCAGGGAGTAGAGCTGCCCCACCCAGGTAAGAAAGTAGTTCCTGTTCACAGATGGCTTCTAAGTGGCTGGTAAGTAAGCAGCATGGTCTGCTGCAGGTAAGTCCACCCAAGCATCTTCACAACTATTATGAGCCGGCGCTTCCAGTGCCGGGACCGATGGTTTAGATGAGCCTGGTGCCACCGGCGCCAGGACAAGCTCCAAAAGGTCCCATTGGGGACCGGCTGGTGCCTAGGATTAGGGTTAGGGGCCTGCTTCCAAGGACGTTGGGCTGGTCCTGGCTCCTTGGAAGCAGTGATCATGACAGTACCCCCCCTCAAGGCCCCTCCTAAGCGTGTCTTCTCCGGGGGTTTTGGCTTGTCGGGGTGATTCTAATGGAATTTCTTGACCAGACGAGGTGCGTGGACATATTCTGAAGGTTCCCAAGACCTTTCCTGGGGGCCGTAACCTTTCCAATCAACCAGGTAATACAACTTAGATTTGGAGATTTTGGAGTCTAGGATGTTCTTTACTTCGAATTCAAGTTCTCCATCTACTAAAACCGGTTCTGGGAGTTCAGTCAATCGGGTTTCTGGTTGTACTGGTTTTAATAAGGAGACATGGAATACTGGATGTATTTTCATATGCGTAGGTAATTTCAATTTGACAGCCACCGGATTAATTATGGCAGATATGAAATAGGGTCCGAGGTATCTCGGGATGAAGGTGCGGGGTCCCTTTAGAGGCAGGTGCTTAGTGGATAGCCAGACCTGATCTCCTACAGCGTAGTGAGGAGCCTCTTTACGGTATTGATCTGCTCCTCTTTTGAATTGAGCTTTAGCTCTTTGCAGATGGGCAGAGGCTTCCTTAAAAGCACGGGTGATCTCCGAGTGCAAGTGGTCCACAGCAGGTGCTTCAAATTCTTGGGGAGGATCCAGGTTAGAGGTTCTAGGATGGTGTCCGTATAATAGGAAGAAGGGAGTCTTCCCTGTTCCAGAATGAATCGAATTATTGTAAGCGTATTCAGCGATCCAAAGAATATCCTTCCAGGGGTTTTCAGTTTGTTGGAGCATGCAACGTAGATATTGCTCTAGAGTCTGATTTGTCCTCTCGGTTTGTCCGTCAGTTTGGGGATGGTGACTAGTTGAAAGTCTTACATCAATTTGGGCTAGACGACAGCAACTGCGCCAGAAGTGGGAGATTAATTGACTTCTCCTATCGGAGACTAAAACCGAGGGAAAACCGTGTAGCCGAACAATATTTTCTAAGAATTCTTGGGCCAATACTGAGGCTGAAGGTAGACCCTTCAGGGGAATGAAGTGAGCCATCTTGGAGAATAGGTCCACGACTACTAAAATGGTAGTATACCCCGAGCTTGGAGGTAAGTCCGTGATGAAATCCATGGACAGGGTATGCCATGGACAGGGAGGGATGTCTAGTGGCTGTAAAAGGCCGGCTGGTTTCTCCCTCTGACTTTTATTCTGGGCACACATACCGCAGGAGATTACAAAGTCTCTAATATCCTTCTTCCATGACGGCCACCAGAAATCTCTTTTAATCTTTTCCATGGTTTTAGTAATGCCAGGGTGACCCTCCATTAGAGAGTCGTGATAACAGGAGATTACTTGTTTTTGTATTTTCTCACAGGGTAAGTGCAATCGTCCTCGGAAATATGGTAGGTCTTGATCCACTGAGAATTCTTTCCCCTTCAATTGCCAATCTTGTAAATCGCCCGGAGTTAGGAGTGATTTAACCGTGGTCTTGATGTCTTCAAAAGATTGAGCGCTGACCAAACCCAAAATCCTTTGTTCTGGGATTATGGGTATTGGTTCTGGATTGGTCAAATGTTCATCTACTCCCATCCGGTAGAGGGCATCTGCTTTTCCGTTCTTACTGCCTGGTCGATAAGTAATTATAAAGTCAAATTCTGCTAGAAACAGAGCCCAGCGAAGCTGTCTGGAAGACTGAGCTTTGGCTGTCTTTAGATATTGTAAATTGCGGTGATCAGTCATTACGGTGACTGTGTATCTGGCTCCTAGAAGATAATGCTGCCAGGCTTTAAAGGCCGATCTGATGGCCAAAAGTTCCTTGTCTGTAATTGAATAGTTGATCTCGGGAGGCGAAAACTTGCGGGACCAAAAGGCAACAGGATGTAGTTGGTGTGTGACCGGATCTCTTTGTGATAAAACTGCCCCCATAGCAAGACTAGAAGCATCCGTTTCCACGATGTAGGGGAGTTCTGGGCGAGGATGTTTTAGAACAGGTGCAGAAATGAATTTAGTTTTTAAGTTCTGAAAGGCTTGTTCTGCTTCAGAAGACCACGCAAAACGTTTGTTCTTTTTCAACAGAGCGGTGATGGGCTGGACTATCCGAGAAAATTCAGGAATGAATCTGCAGTAAAAGTTAGCGAAGCCTAACATGCTTTGAACTCCTTTTACAGAGGTTGGTGACGGCCACTTGATGATTGCATCAACTTTCTTTGAATCCATATGGACTCCGTTAGGTGACAATATGAATCCCAGGAACTCGACTTCCGTTACGTTGAAAACGCATTTCTCAAGCTTAGCAAAAAGATTATGTTGACGCAATCTCTCGAGAACCTTTTTAACGTGTCTCTGATGTTCCTCTTCAGATGATGAATAGACGAGGATGTCATCAATGTAGACAACAACACACACGTCTATGAGTTCTCTAAGGACATTGTTCATAAAATATTGGAAAGCAGCAGGAGCATTACACAGTCCAAAGGGCATCACTTGATATTCGAATAGCCCGTACTTGGTGCGGAAGGCCGTTTTCCATTCATCGCCCTCTTTTATCCGTACCAAGTGGTAGGCTCCTCTGAGGTCCAACTTTGTGTATATACATGCGTCTTTGACTTGGTCTAGGAGTTCAGGGATCAAAGGTAACGGTCATCTGTTTTTAACGGTGATATGATTCAGGGCGCGGTAATCTATGCAAGTCCTAAGGTCTCCTTCCTTTTTCGGGACGAAGAATAAAGCCGATGAAGCTGGAGATTTTGAAGGACGGATAAACCCGTTAGCTAGGTATTGGTCTAGATATTGTCTGAGATGAAGATTCTCTGGCTCGGTGAAAGCATAAATTCTGCTGCAAGGAGGAGTTGTTCCGGGTATCAGATCTATTTGACAGTCGTAAGACCTATGAGGAGGCAGGGTGTTAGCTTGATCCTTCCGGAAGACGTCTTGGAATTCCTGGTATTCGGGAGGTAATTTGGGAACCTCCTCAGAAGAAATTGCCGCCAGTGAAACATCAGGCCGAGGATAACAAGTGGTAAAACACTCTGGAAACGGAACCGTCTTTGCTCGCCAATCGATCTGAGGATTGTGCTTCTCCAACCAAGGGATTCCCAGAATGATCTGGAACTGAGGGGCCTTGATTACATCAAACACGATTCTCTCCCGGTGTCCATCTAGACTCACTAGCGTCACTTCTTGGGTGGCGTGCGTTACTGGTCCGGAGGCTATCTCCGTGCCATCCACAGTAGTGATGACGTCTTTTACTGCCTTAGGGACAAGGGGTAGATTCATCCTTGATACCATTTCACGGTCCACATAATTACCGATTGCTCCGCTGTCGATATAAGCTTCAATTGCATGCAAACGATCCGGACGTTCGGGACTAATGAGGACCATGGGTATCACGAAATGCGAGGTCACGGGACAGATCTTAACGCTCGGCAAGAGGACCTCTACTCTTGTCGGGCGAGGTCGTTTCCCTGTTCAGAATTTGTGGTACAGGTATCCGCGGCTCCTACAGCCTTCTTAGCTAGTTTCACTGGACAGTCCCGAAGAAAGTGTCCTGAGTTTCCGCAATAGAGGCATAGTTGCAGCTGCCTTCTTCTTTCCCGCTCTTTCTGGGTTAAAGGTCCTTTCATGCCCCCTATTTGCATGGGTTCCACAGTGTCAGTTCCCTTAGTAGAGGTCTGTGGTTTAGAAAACACTCGGGTATCAAATCTGGAACGATCTGCCTTCCTGTTCTGTAGTCTGTGGTCCAATTGGACAACTAAGTCAATATAGTCAGAACATTCTTGTGGAGGATTCACAACTTGCGCTAACACATCCTTGAGCTCTCCACGCAGGCCTCTATAGAAAAGCGTTATTCTCTTGTCCTCGGGCCATTGTGTTTCCACTATGAGTCTATTGAAGGAGGCTATAAAAGTCAAAGGCCCTCATTACGACCCTGGCGGAGAGGGGTTTACGCCAGCGTAATGCATGGCGTACCTCTCCGCCAGATTACGACTTTCCGTAGCGCCATGGTGATTTTTACGCCCGGATTTTCCGGGCGGAAAAATCCATGGCGCTACGGGACCTCTCGTTAATTACGCCACCGTAATTTACGGTGGCGTAATTAACGCCTTCCCCACTCCCATTATGCCCTATGGGGCAAAAATGGGAATGGGGAAGGGTAAATGGGGATTGGGGACTTACCACCCCGCCAAGGTCGGAATGGGGCGGTAAGTCCGCCAACCCCCATGGCGGAGTTGGCAGCTCTGCGCCATGGACCATGGTGCAAATTGCACCATGGATCTCCGCCAGGGTCGTAATGAGGGCCAAAAGGTCTTGATTACCCTGTCGTAATGAAAGAAGTTCATTGTCCAAGGCCTGCCCTTGTGCATGTCTTGCAAACAGTTTCTCCATGCTGGACTGGAAGGCCTGAAAATCGTGTAAAACCGGATCATCCTGGGTGACTAAAGGGATCGACCAATCTGCGGCGCTGCCACTGAGATAAGAAAGCACGAAAGCCACCTTGGTCTGGTCTGTTGGGAATGCAGCTGGTCGACATGAGAAGTGTAGGCGGCACTGGTTGATGAACACTGCAAATTTCCTTGGATCACCAGAAAAGCGTTCGGGCGGAGCCAATGGGACATTACCGGGCAAATTGATTTGCACTGGATTTGAAGATGATGCAGAAGGATAACTTCCTCCTGGGACGGGCAAAGGTGTCTGTCCTGCCTGCGTTTGTAACAACTGCCTAGCAAGGTCCTCTGTTCGCTCCTTGGAAATTATTAGTTCTCTTCTCAGAGAGTTTGTTTCCTGACGAGCTGCATGTACTTCTGCTCTTAATTCCCCGAGCAACTGGGCTAATTGATCGGTGTCTGAGGTTTCCATTGCGCCTGGGTAGGAGTTTTGTGGTGGGCTTCGCGTTCTGTAACGCTCACCTGATTCCCACGGAGGCGCGGGTCTTGGCAGGAAGGTGTCTGTGACTCGAAAAGTGATGTGCAGGACTCGATTGGCTTCTGGGGGCGAACCTCTTCGCACTGTGTGTCAGACTCGAAGAGTGAGGTTTCTGCAGGTGAAAGAATATGGGAGTTAATGATCTGGACTGTGGAGTGTCCCTCTCTATCTCTCTCTTCCCAGCTTTTCCGTAGAGCCCCCCGGTCAACTTGCTCACCTTAAATAGGTGAATGCTGGACTCTCCATCTGCGTCTGATGCAGGGTGCCGTTGCCAGTTCCTTCACTGGTGAAACGTAGGCCTCTTGAATTCAGAGGATGATTACCGTCGTTATTTGCACGAGCGGTGAGTTTCTGGACACCTTTTAGTCTTTATAGTCTTTTGGTGCGTGGCACTTTAATATCAAATAAGACTCGTATAATACTTTTCCCTTTTGTCTTGCAGGACTCTTGAGATGGAAGATGGAGTGAAGCGCCTGGAACTTCGTAAGTAAGGCAAGCGCTCTAATTGTCTTTTTCCTTGCAGCCTTGTTCGTGCTGAAGAGACGCCGGAGTATCCGCAGGCGTTCTATTGCGACGAGCGCGGAGGGCGCGTAAGTAAATACCTGTCTTTGTCTCCTCTTTTGTCTTTCAGATGTTAGACAGCAGCGCCGGAGTTCGCGGAATGCCAGTAAGTAAGTACAATGCTTTTGTTTTCACAGGCGGCGATGCAGAATGAAGGATTCCGGAATTCACAGCGTGCCGGTAAGTATGGCAATGCTTTTGTCTTTGCAGGTGGAGATGCGGCGTGATGAAACGGCCGCAGCCGATGGATCAGGTAAGTAAGCACTGTGTGTAAAGTTTGCCTTGCTAACCTTTTGTTTCTTGTCTTTGCAGGTGCTGATGTTGTCTGGATGTAGAAATGGTAAGTAGGATTCTTGCAGGTTCAGGATCGGAAGAAGAAAGGCCGGAGCAGACTCGGTGAGCGTTCTGCTGCAGATGCAGAATAACGCGAAGCACGCTTCATCTATCGGGTGTGGTTTAAATAGCCTTGGAGTGATGAGGCGTCTTCTTCCATGGCCCCGCCTAGGTAAGAAAAGAGTTCCAGTTTCCAGAAGAGTTCCAGTGCTGTATCCAGGGAGTAGAGCTGCCCCACCCAGGTAAGAAAGTAGTTCCTGTTCACAGATGGCTTCTAAGTGGCTGGTAAGTAAGCAGCATGGTCTGCTGCAGGTAAGTCCACCCAAGCATCTTCACAACTATTATGAGCTCCGGCGCTTCCAGTGCCGGGACCGATGGTTTAGATGAGCCTGGTGCCACCGGCGCCAGGACAAGGTCCAAAAGGTCCCATTGGGGACCGGCTGGTGCCTAGGATTAGGGTTAGGGGCCTGCTTCCAAGGACGTTGGGCTGGTCCTGGCTCCTTGGAAGCAGTGATCATGACAGGACTTCCATGAGCGTAGGAGCCTGGATTGGGTGATAAAACAGGTCACCCAGATTTATGAAGTACAAAAGCCCTCTGAAAATGAAAATAATCCTAAAAACTGCAAACCGTCAAACGCATCTGCTGCTGCAAAGGTGGCGGAGTGAAAAATACCCCCATATTCGACTTGGAAATGGGGGGGCCTAAAAATAACCCCACACCTGCTAATACTAAGAAGCAGAATGAAAGGCAGAGGAGACCTTCTGGGACCAATCAGGTAAGTACCTCCCTCAAAACTTCCCTCTGAACTTGCCTCATTAGAGAAATACTCCACCCCCCAACCTCAGTTTCTTTCCCAGATACCCTTCAAACCCCAATTTCCAGAACAATCCTCCTCTCTCTCCCTGCTTTCAGGACAGTAGATTCCCAAAATCAGGGAGAAGGGCGACCAAGGATGGAGGGTTATCAGGGAAACACTCAATTCCTGAGCTACTCTGGGAGAAGGGACAGCTACCCTCTCCAGGAGCAGCAAAGGTATGAATCCAGATCCCCCTACCAACCAGAAAGGATGTCTCAACTGGAGCGCCAGGTCCAACATTTAACACAAGACCTGGGTCACATGTTGAGGGCTCAGTAGAGCCCTCAAATGGAAATTGTTGCCCAGAAAAGCTCAGGACCCGTGTCTGGTGCCCCAGAGCAATGACAGGAAGAAACATCCAACAACCAACAGTTTCCAGAGGAGGGACACTGGGGGGAAGGGAGATGCAAAGCCCTAGAGGAAGCTTCCTTTCTCACCAGAACAAAACCCATCAAAACCTCTGAACCTGAACACAAATTGTCTACCCCAAAAAAGCTGGAACCTAGGGAACAGAGGGTAAGTAGGAGAATTCCAGAGCAAAAGAGAACCCACTTTGTGTAGGAAGCCTGCATCATCCCGTTCAAAGGGGAATAATCCATGCAGGATTGAGGGAAGAAAATCTTCCCTTTCAGGGATGGAGGGATCCCTCCCAAGGAAAAATGGGTCCCAAAAGATTCTAACTTCCACTGGGTAAGTATGGAGACTGACCCAGAGCAACACATTCTTAAAACCCAACAATGTCACCCAGATGAATCTGAAATCACTGAGATATCCTCCCCACAAACAAGTTTGGGTAAGTCTCTCCAGGAAAAGGGGGACAGCCAAGAATCAAGTGAAAAAAGGGGACATCCCAATTCCACAGACATCTGTGTGCACAGTCTTCTTCACAGATTCACAGACTCTGACACAGAAAATTGTCCAAAATCCCACAGTGTGGAAGTTCAATATAAAAAAAAAATGAACTGCCAAGTTGGCTCAAAATGCAAATTTTCACTGTCCTCTTGAAGAGAGAGAAGGACGATTGTATACCTCCATCAAGATACACGGTCAATGTACATTATCAGTGCTGGTGGAAACTGGATCCCAAGCCACGCTGCTGTGCAAAAGGCCTTTTATCAAATAAATTCAGGAAGGGGGAGAGTCACCAAATTCCCCTCACACCTCTTCCTGGACAACTCCAAAACTTCAATGGAAATTACATTTCTGTTGAAGGGACTGGGGATCTGGAGTTCAAAAATGGGTGACATAGGGAGAAACACCCAATGATAGTCATCACTCCAGAGGGCACACCTTGTCTACTGTGGAATGACATCCTTCAGAGGTTATAACCCCTGCTTGACTGAGTGAGCAAGGTCCTCTGGACTCAGACTAATTGGCCAGTCAAATTGAAACAAAGTACAAATGATGTGAGTTGAAATGGTATGTGCCACATGAATGAACAACGGTCTGACAAAATAGAATTCCACTTTAGGAACAAGGAGAGCAAATTGGTGATGCTAACGCTTTTCTTGATTTTTGAAAATTAACCCCCCTCCCAGTTTTAAATGGCATTCCGCACTGAAAGGAAATACTCTGACATTGTATACCAATCCACAATCAGAAGAAACCCAAATCCCATGATAAAAGATGATGAAAAACCAGCTCAAAGTTTGACGATATCCAGAGAAAGGGTGAACAGCTGTTTTCCCCATTCAGGTAAGTGAGAGGGGATCCTGTTCTCACCAGAGTATGGCTGAATAATGGAAGAAGCTTCATCAGCGAAGCATTATTCAGGAACTCCACAAAAGATCAGACCATCCCCACATTTAAGTTGATTGAGTGGGAAATGGGCCTTGAAACTCCAAATTCCAAACACCTCCTGCCTAGCAGGTGCATGCTGAAAATGTCCATTGGTGACAAAAGCATAGAACAGAATTGTTGGGCTGTGAAAGATGTCCCCTCCTCCTTTTACTTAGGCAGTGATATAGGCAGTGACATTCTCAATCGATTTGCAATTAATGTGGACCTAAATAATTACAGAACCTGGTCCCGACTGAGGGTTAACCCCATGAGCTTTAACAACACTGAAAAAGCATTTTTGGTCAGTTCAATTGCTGCCATATGTGGTTGAAGTTCAATTGGAAAAAGAGGTCACCATCCTAGGTGCAACAATGTATAATTCCCCTAAACATTAAGCGAGGACAGAACCTCAAAAACAAGGATGTTTTTATAAATTTTAATGATCAACTCCAAAAGATGGTTTGCATTCACATCCAACACCCCTAGTTGACCTAGAACATGATACTATTTGGATATTGGTGGATAACAGCGACAGTAGAAGTATCACTTTTGGGGCAGACACCTTTATTGGAATACTGGTTGATGCCCAACATTATTCTATTGACTTAGGTAATGAGTTAATTGGACCAATTCCAAATGACTGTTACAATTTTGTTGACAATATGCCCCAGGAGAAGATTTTCACTCTGCAAGGAGGGAGTTTCTTGGTGTACTCCTCCTGCACTTATGGTGGGGAAGAGGTGACCTGTGACATCAGGAAGGGTGAGTTGTTATATCAAGTCAACAGTGACCACCTTCAATCCTTGAAACATCATGTCCAGGCCAACACCATAACAAGAGATCTCTACACCCAGCTGTAGGATACAGCCAAAATTGCCAAACCCGAGGTCTTTCTAGCCTTTAAGCAGATGGTCGAAGAGGAAATAAATCCTGCTGATAACTGAGAGACCGAGGAGCAAAAGCAGAAGCTGAAACAGGTGTTTTGGGATTTTCAAGATATCTTTGCTATGGATTTGTATGACTGTGGACACACAGAGATGCATTGAACCTCCATACCTACGGACCATGCGATGGATCCTGTATTTGTGAAGCAATACCGGTTGACTCTCGCATCGATGGAGTCACTCCGAGAGATTATTAAAAACTCAGAATCGCATGGGATAATTCATCTAGTCCACAGCACCTTTAACATCGCTGCACTGGGGATACTCAAACCCAATGGGCAATTGAGACTTTGCACAGACCTTAAGGAGTTAAATAAATGTGTCCCCATGTCAAGATGGCCCCTTCCGTACATCGATCAGGGACTGGCCCAGATCCAATGGTCAAATGTGTATACTGCCATTGACCTGACCAACGGTTACTGGACCGTACTGGTGAGTAAGGAAGACCAGTACAAGTTTGTCTTTACCTTTGGGGCAGCAATACACATGGACCCGAACACCATTTGGATACATAATCTCTGGCAACACATTTAATATCTTCCTACCTAAGGGCATGCCTGACTTGGGCGAAAGGGGAAACCTAGCCTATGCAGACGATGTCTTAATCAAGAGGTCAACTTTGGAGGAACACATAACTGAAATATGCTATGTTCTGACCCAGTTGCAGAAAGCCTGAGCAAAACTGTCCTTTCAGAAGGCACAGTGATGTAAGACCTGTGTGAACTTATAAGGGCATGAAATCACCCCTGAGGGTCTCAGTCCCCAGGCACAAAACGTGGCAGCATTCTTGAAATTAAAAGACCCTACTACTCTATGAGAACTACAAAGCCTTCTTGGACCCACTAATTATAGTAGAAAGTTTGTGGAGGACTATGCAAAGGTCATACGACCCTTGGTCCATTTATTAAACGCCGTGGTCAAGTGGGAGTGGGGTCCAGAACAATCTTAGGCAGTAAAACAACTAAAGAGAAGCCTTTCCCAAGTGCCTTGTTTGGCTTACCCCGTAAAGAACAAGCAGTTCTTCTTGGAGACAGGGTTCTCAAATACTTGAATAACAGCAGTATTATACCAAAAGCAGAACAAGTTCAACAAAGTAATCTTGTATGCAAATAGGACTTTGTCCTCTAAGGGGGAAGAAATCAAAGATTGTGAAAAGGCAACCTGCCAATGGTGTGGGCGTTGAAGAATTACTGACCATTCATCCAGTGGGAGTACATCATTGTCGAGACCCCTCACCAGTCCTTGCAATATCTCCAAAGTGACCAAATCCAAACAGGGAAAGTAAGTAATTCCATAATTACTTCCTGGATTTTGTCCATGCAAGGCTTTCCTGTGGAGGCCAGATATTGCCAAAACAAGAAGAGTCCCTTAGAAAAAGGTTTGACTGATTTGCATGACTGTGCTCAAGAAAACTGTCTCGAGGACGAAAGTCTAAAGACCAAAGACAGTATGAAGGCATACCTCGTTTCCCTGCACAAATTCTATGAGGAAGAAATGTGCTAGGGGATACCCACAGTTTATGTCGATAGATACACCTACCATGTAGCTAATCATGGGGAAAAATAATTAGTGGCTGGCATTGGGAATGCCTGGGTGAATGATACTCCAGAGCCCACTGCTGGGTACAAAATAGGTCCCCAAAGTAGTCAGGTGGCAGAATTGATGGTGGTACATCAAGTCATCCTCACTGCCACGCAACACCAACTCAAAGAACTCATCATAATCACAGATTCAGATTATGTCAGAAATGGGATCGTGGAGCACATGATTAATTGGAAAAATTGAGGCTTGCTGTGTTCCGAATAGCAAACCGCTCAAGCATGGGAAATAATTTCAAGCACTTGATGATCTGGTCACCTCTAATGAGATGACCATCTACTGGAAAAAGATCAGATGTCACTCCAAAATAGAGGGACCAGACAAAACTGAAAATTACTTGGCTGACCAGTTGGCCAAAACCGGAGCCATCCATGGGCATCTCCCAGAAACCTTATCCCTGTTGGGGGAAATCCAAGGTCGCTGCTGTCCCCAGGTCCCAAACACATGCCCAAAATTAACTCTCAACTGCCCAGTGGAGTAAAGAAACCCCAGATGCTGATTTGATTACGTCACAAAAAGAGGACCAATTATTGGTACATTTTATCAACATATTGAAAACCCAGTGAATTTTCCTCTGACAGAATCCAATTCTATCAGGAAAGAGGATCTCTGGGTGTTGATGAAGTTTTTTAAAATGTTACGAAACGGTTTGTTCTTACAGAGATCTATATCTGGATGTGACCAGTGGTTGGTACCTACATCATTCCAAAGCCTGATGTTTAGTCACGCGCATTACATGGTCACTGCCGGTCATGGTTTTCATACAACCTTAGAAATCTTGCGAGAGGTCACATACTGCACATAGGGGTTAGGACCTCGACCTATACTTAAAGGCGTGTCTTGTGTCTGCTCAGTTCAAGCCAAGTTCTTTCACACATAGAGTTCCCCTATAGAAAAGGGGAATGAAACTGCCTTGGTTAAATTTGCAGGTTGATTTCATCGGGACAGTGATTCGCTCCTCTAGAGCAAACAAGTACATGTTGACCGTGACATGCTTGGTTACCAAGTGGGTGGAATGTCTTCCGCCCCCAAATTGCAAGGCAGAAACTGCTTCCGCCCTAATGATCAATCACATCTTCTCTCATTTCAGCCTTCCCCAAAGGATTGAGTCAGACCGAGGAAATCATTTTACCAGTGAGGTGATCACAAAGATGTGGGAGATACTATGGGTAAAGAGGAAACTCCACATTGCATACCACCCATTCTCGAGCGAGGGATTTTCGAGGTACAATAAAACAATTGTGGGCATCTTGAAGAAGTTTGTGGCGGACTCTGCACCTAGTTGGGAGATCCGATTACCACTTCTCCTGATGGCCACCAGGTCTACACCATCTTCTGCAACAAAAATGTCTCCATTCGAGCGCATAACTGGATGAAAAATGGTGCTACTTTAGCATCTGCTCTACAGAACACAAGAGCAGACCCTGACCAATGCATCCATGACTCATGAGTACATTGAACATTTAATAAAACACATTCAGCAAGCTATTGCTTATGCTCAGCAAAATCTAGAAAAGTTGGCAGAGGGGATGAAAACCCACTATGACTTAAAGAACTCCATGAAAGAGTGTAAAGTAGGAGACAGTGCCTACCTGTACAATTTCCAAAAGGAACTAGACAATAGAGAGGATGTTCCTCCCCTCTTAGCTCGATGCTTTTGAAATTGTCAATAAAATCTCAACTGTTGCCTATAAGATCTGCATCCCTAAGGGAGAACAGCTGGAAGAGAAAAGGGTCCATGTCAATCAGTTGAAAAGCTGTCATCCCAGACAGAATTTGCAAATTATTGAATATCCCCAGGAAGGTATAGCCCAGGAACAATCTGAAGAAAAAAGGTAAAACATGGGAACCCAGATAGAGAAAATCACACATTTACAGGGAGTAAAACAACTTATACTTATCAGGAATGTACCAAAGGCAATTATCATGTCTGAAATTGTATACGTCAAGGGAAAAGTATGTGGGACTCCTTTTTTGTTGTCAATTTGTACATCGATAATACCGGGGAAATTAGTAATGTATGAAATACTTAACCTCTCTTTTATTCTCGGCGGATTAAATAACTCCTTGCCTTTACAGGCATGAAGTGGAGCTACCGGAAAGGGAGGAGTCCATGCACCAAAACCCAAAATCCAAAAAGAGTGGAGTGCAGACCAGAGCACCACTCCCTCTGGATAGGGATAAGACTGCATGTGCTCTGACTGAGATTCCTGGAATGAAACCAGGTCACAAGGAAACAGAAAGCCCACTCTCGCCTTGCTCTTCTCTCTGTATCACTTGAATCAAAGAGCCTGAAGGGGGACTTTTGGGCTGCAATACAGCCCCTGAATGCCATAAATAAGGAGACCAGAGTGATTTGTGAAGTCCCATTGTAGTATAAGGCCAGCATAGAAATGGTGATGTCAGGAATTAGGCCTATTGAAACAAAAACAGCACTAAATCTCAAAGGAAAGAAACTGGGCTTACATCTCAAAAGAACAAAGACATGCACAATGTATTTCAGCAAGCAAAAGAAAGACATGTGGCTGACAAGGCTGTTTTACTAAATCCATGGAGGGCTGCACTTTTACTTAAAGAAACAGATAGGAGCGTGTACAATATCTTCATGCAACATGAGACTCTGATCCCGGAATCATAATTGAAACCAAGCTTCTTGCATTCACAAGATATAAAAGAAGATCCTTTTTGTCTTTCCTCATCCAAATGACAGTATGCAGAAAGAAGTGGCAACTAGACCTTCCGAGTTTGAACATGGTTTTCTCATATAACTGCACTATACATATGGACAATCTAGAAGTGATATTCATGTATTTTGCAACTGTGAGATTAAAGAACTTTACACATGGACATAAGGCCCAGGTGCCTTCTAAAATGTCATGTAAAATGCATTGTGTGTGAGTTTAAAATACGTTGCTTGCAGAATTTTACATGCAGCTGGTCATTACTCCTGAAGTTGAAACTTAACCTCTAAGTCCTTTGCTTTGCTGGTCCTGCAGAGGATGGTCTGGTAGTCAACCATCAATCAGGGCCATTGCTTAAAAATATAGAATGAAATACACTGCCTAGATTTAAACCACAGTGGAAACATATAAGGTCAAGCCTGTTCTTTCAGCAGAAGTAAGCTTGATGTCACAATTCCCATAATATATCCATTTCAGATGCAGCCAGGTACTTTACAGGCCATGAAGGGAGAGGTGAAGATAAACATGAGCCAGACTCTGGCTGATCACCTGTTTAAGGGGAAATGAAACCTAAAGTGAATAAAGAAAAGACTGGAGTTTAGTTTATGAAAAAATACATATTATTGCATAGAAAGTGCAGCTTATATGCCACAACAGTCATTCCAGACTTTTATTAAAGATGACAGTAACCCCCTTTGAACCATGCCAAAACAATGTTTGTGTGATAAACATAACTAAAGTTATTAATGAAAAGTTGATTTTGGCCTAACCTTGATTTCGAGAGATTTGAAAGTTGGTGCGAGGATGAAGGATACAATTAACAAGTGCCATATTTTTCACTGATACAGCTTCGGAGTTTACAAAGACAAACTGCATCTCTGCATAGGAATGGTGTGCTGACTTCAGATTAGCATAATCTGATTATTTTAAAAACATATCCATACATGTAAAAAATAGAAAAATTAGGGTACTTGCCACATTGATAGATTTTCAGAGTTTTGAACAGGCCAAGTCCACATGTCAGTTTGGGATGACAAAGCTTTCTCCTCCCACAGCTTTCGTACCTCACACCCCTAATCTCCTTGTCCTATTAGCACACAGGTGGGAGGTGGGTAGAGAAAACCGACCAATCCCTTTTGCAGGAATCATGACAAGTTAGTGATGTCATTTGCCCTATAAGTAAACCAGTGTGCATCAGAACTGGGCTTTTTCCACTTATTCTGGGAGGTAACCTGCTGCTGAACTCTTGCGAGAAACACCCAATTAGAGAGGCCCCAAACCTTTCATTGGAGACAGGAACCAGGAGACATAGAATCTGATTGGGACCCCTTGGAGGAGCCAGAGGGAACTATCCTTGACTGATACCCTTGCTGTACCAGAGGTGCCATCCCTTCCCTGATTACCATTCCAAGCCCTTCACTGTAAGTAAAACTATCCCCAAAGCCATACATTATGTAGGCTCTGCATTTTTCTCAAGCACTGATCTAGTATTTCCCCATAGCAAAATATCTTGTTTGTCTGTGTAGATCCTTAGCATATTTTACTAAAATAAATCGATACATTTCCCTTTAGATATCACAGGATGTGTTTTGTTAGCATTCAAAACTAACAAGTGTTTTCCAGTGTGTTTTGAGCCAGTATTGAAATAATGAGTTGCCAAAAGAATGTTTCCACGTGAGTATACAGGGTGCAAAACAATATTCTCCATTGATCCCCTTCATTTTAAATCAGAAGTGTGAATCCTTGCATTTCGTTTGCAAGTGTGGTAAAAAAACAAAATTGTTCATTTGTTCCCATTGTGCTCTGACCAAAACCCCAAAGCTCTGACTGTCCTTTTTAAGTGTGGCAAAACTGATTTTCCCATTTTTCTTTACTTTCCCTCATATTGCATCTGGGATAACAAGTAAAAAAAAACGATTTTGCCCCTTGAATCCCAAAACAATGTTCCCATTGTGTTCACACTCTCTGCCACTTGCCCTCAATTCAGAGGGGCCAAGTCTATTGGTGTTTGGAGGGTGGGGGTTGCTGGGAGAAAAGTATTATAACAAAATCATCAATCACTGTGTGTTTGAATTGTTCTTTTCTGCATTGGTGATGGGTTTGAAAGTAAATCTGTGGGAAATTGTTACTGCCTATCTCAGTACTATCTCTGTGTTGGTGCCATTACAGAAATCATTTTGTTCTTGTGTTGCCACAGCATTGGTTGCTGATGTTAGTCTATTTGTCAAATTTGGTTTAAATAAATTAATAAATCGATGTTCTTACTACACCGGCCTGGTTCCTAGTCTATTGCGGCACCAGTATTTGTTGGGGTTGGGTGCGAGAAAGGTTGGAGGACTTACCAAAGTGAACCTTAACAAACTAATAGTTCTTTGTTGGGCGTCACTTTCATTATGGGGAAAAGAACACCCTGAGTTGAGTGTGACCGCGTAGTAAACCGCAACAGTTCTTTTTAATAGTAAACTCAACTCCTATTTCAATTTGAGCTGGTGCTATGATAAGAATTAACAATTAAGAACAGAGATTAAATGACAGAGGAACATACATGCAAACATACATACCTACATGCATACACACACATCACAAATGGAGGAAAAGCACAGATCAACAGAATTAAGGTCATGAGGCAAAGTGAAGGTACATATATTCTGAGCTTGTGCGTTTGTAGTCTGTGACCTAGAGGGGCTTTCAACAAAGATTTGCTATGTAACTCTAAGAACGCATATAATGTCACTGCTCTCAAAGCCTGACCTGGTTCATAGTGCAGTCAACTCAGAAGGACTGTTAGAACATTTGACAGATTTGCTTATAATTCATCAGCCAACAATGAGGCATTACCGGCCTGGGACCAGGGCTGTAAGATGTGTTGTCAGCATACTCCAAAGTTGTGGGCCTTAGGCAAAGCCAACGGCTTATAACAAGGGTAAAGGACAGTAACATAGGTTACCGTCCTCTCCCTCAGAGCTACAAACAAAAGAATATTTGAAGAATGACTGTTCTCAGAACCCTGCATTGGGTATGGAATGTTGGCTAAGGGAGACAGTACACTAAGGCAGAATGATGCATGAGAAACATCTAGCTTTGTCACAGTTGTTAAGTCCCTCTGCAGACCCATTGTTCAAAATGTCTTGCCATCATTCCAATACCATACCATGAATTTATCACAGGCAGACCATATTCAAATGCTTTACTGAGTAAACAATTCATATGCCAAATAAAATATTACTTCAAATAAGCCCGCCTCGGGAAAATTGTGCGTACTAAAAACTTGGCTGTGCAAGTGGCATAAGGACGTGTACATGGACCTGCCTCAATCCACCTAGAGAAGGGACACACCACCACTAATAGATACTTATATCCATTACATATCTGCAGCATATCGACAAGGTTAATATGGAAATGAGGAAACTGACCATTCGGTCTAGGTATTACTCTTCTAATCGTTCTTAGTTTATGCCAAGCAGAACACTTTTGACACATGATGCAATTCACCATAAACAGTGCAAAATGTTAAACAAATTAGGAATGAACCAGTCTTCTGCAATATTGGCAGCAAGACATTCTGTAGTTACATGCACTTGGTAATGCAGCTGTTCAAGCGCTACTTTCAACAAAGTTACTGGCATCGCTGGCTTTTCATTGCTGTCCTTTTGCCATAAAGCGTCCATGGGGGATAAAGAACTACCCCTTTGTTTCCATATGTGTTGCTCTTCCTGTGTTGCACTTCCCTGAATTTCTATTAATTGGGTTATCAACAGCATATGAAACACTTCCTGTACTAACATAGTTGTAGCTGAATTTTCTTTAATATCCTCTTTATCAATATTCAACATTTCTGGAGTATATGCAACCCTTTTGGCTTCTACGTCAGCAGCTTCCTTCCCACAAGAGGTAAAGTCTGTTTATTTAGGATGCACTGCGCATTGTATGAAGTCCATGGCTACTGGGAGTTGTAGTGCCTTAATGAGTCTATCCAATGAGGATGCATGCTGCACCGGAGAGCCGGTAGCCCCTCCTTTTCCAATGTGCCAAACCTGCATGTACGGTTGACGTCAGATAGGCGGAGTCACTGTACACCATCACTTCCTGTCCTTCATGTTTTGCAAGTACGAAAATAAGAACTATTAATTCTGTTGCTTATGCTGAAAAGTGAGACAGTAGCCTTGCACTTGCAACTACCTCAAATTCCCCATGTAATATGTGCCTTACTATTACAGCGCCTGCATGCCTTTCTCCACTAGTCAGATCAATTTTTGAAGAATTTCCCCTCCTGCCAAAGCATTCTCTTTCACAATGGGTATATCATCATAAAATTCAAAATAATTGGCACAGTCATGCACACAATCACCTTCTTCTAAGGGTTCAGCTAGGAATATGCCTGGGTTCACTATTTTACATCTCACAATGTTAATCGTTGGGTTAGAACTCATTACCTCATAAGCTGAAGCTCTTTGGGATGTCAATGTGACCTTGAATTTCTCTAGAATGGAAAATAGAGCATGATCCACGTAAAGGGTCATAGAGCAGCCCATGACAATACTTGTGAGTGTCTCAATTTGAAAATGCAGCAGCTGCCAAAGATTGTTCGCAAGGGAAGTGTCCTCTCAGAGCTGGGTCTAGAATCCCACTGTAATATGCCAAAGGTTTATACCTTAATGTGGTTCTTTGTTTAAGCACTTCTGTCATTACTGAGCCTTTTGTGTTTGAAAACAAATACAATTCCGTGCCATAATTGGGAATACTTAAAACTGGAGCTGAACAAATTGCTTTTTCAAATTCCTCAAATCCTTCCTCCATTTCTTCGGTCCATTCTAGTTTTGTTTTGACAAACTTGTGCTTTCTTTAATGCTTGCAGAAGTGTTCTTGTGTACGTGCTATAATCAAACACCCTGGCTCTAAAGTAAATGCTTACTGCATATAAAAATATCTCGAGATCTACTGGAACGCCTCACAGAGCCACTTGCCCTGTGAACGCCAATATGAACTCTCCCACATTAAAATAATGTATTCCTGGTGTGGAACACACTATTCCTTGATCAGCAAATGAAATTGTCATATTAGGTTTTGTCATTAAATCTCTTCCTAAAATGTTGACTAGTGTCTGTCGTGAATATAACAACGGGGTGGACATGTCACATTCTCCTATGGAGAGTTGTACTTAATCCGTAAAAGGAATTTGGCTTATAGCTCCAGAGAACCCTTGAGCATTTTTGGCAATACCTGAAATTGGGTACTTTCCCTCCCGTAGAGATGGGCGAGTTGCTCCAGTGTCTAGAAGAAAAGAGAAAGATTTGCTGCCTATCGTCACATTGACCCTTAGTTCCTCTTGGGGCTTTGGTGTCATAGATAGTACTGATAACATCAAGTCACCCTGTGAGCTGTCATATTGTGGGTACAAGCTCATCCCTGTCCCTGTGGAAGGATTCCCTCCTACCACAGTGACACCTCCTATTCTAGGTGTTAATATTTTTTCTATATTCGCGTACTACTGTGTCTGCACAGGGGCTTGGTATGACTGTCCCTGGGGTGGATTCATTTGTGCTTGTCCCTGCTGTGGCACCTGCTGTACTTGCAGTGCTTGTGCCAGCTAAGATGTGTGATCTTGGGCAAAGCCCGCTCTGGTCTGTGTGTTGTATAGCGGAGGATAAGGTGTCCCCTCTCTGGAAAACTGGCCATTTTATACCTTCGCTAGGCTCTTGCATATGCACAATATGCCCTGTCATTCCACAATTCCAACATACTAGGGGAACCCTTCCTTTAATCCCTCCTTGGTTATATCCTCTCTGATCACTCTGGTTCTCGTTTTGTGTGTAGTTAAACTCATCTTGGTTATTCTGAAATCCACCTCCTCTTTCCCTATAACATATACCTCTGCTTCGTGGTGTAAACCCTGCACCTTGGTCCATCGGGCGCATATTATTTGCCTGTGATGTACCCATTGCTTCCTGCATTCGCATTCCTTCTCCGCTTGTCAATACCACCCCTTTTATGTCAAATTTTGAAACATTTTTATGAACTAACTTGGCTTCCTCGATCTTTCTATTTTCATCTTTATTTTTGTTCCTTTCTTGTAATAACCGGCAATGGTGTACTATTGTCAACTATATCTCAGCTCATGGTTTCGCTTCCATCCCCACTTGTATTTTCATCTGTCTTTGTACTTGCTCAGGAAACAACTGATATAAAATGTGGTAAAATAATGCCACTGTCTTTTCCCATGGTTTGCGAGTTTCAAGCTGCCATTCCTCCTGAATATATTGAATATAAGCAATAGGGTCTTCATCTTCTTTCATTTTACAAGTCGTAATTGCAGCCTTATCCAATGTCTCAGGATACTGTACCCTGAGAGCCCTCCAAACATCTGCCCCACAATTATTAAATGGTGCTCCATCATGTGCCGTGTTTTGTGCAGTCACACTTGAATATCCCGCTCTCTTCCATATGTCATCAGCCCTCTCTCCAAGAATGGCTACCAGGAGACCTTTTATGTCCCCTATGGGCAGCGTATTTCCTACTGTCATTTTCACTAATTCTTATATCCATTTCCCAGCCCCTGAAGTCAAGCTAGTGAGCTTACACTTTAAGTTATCCTTGTCCATCTGTGGCTATGGAAAGCATTGCGGTCTTGCTCCACCCATCTCCAACAAGGGGAACTGCATGAACGCCAGCCCGCAGTCAGATCCCAATATTAGTCTATCCATGGCTGGGACAATCAATTCTTTCATCTCTTTGTCGGCAATCAATTTAATGTGCTTACATATGGAGGTGAGTATCCATTCTCCCTATGTGATCGTCCTCGGGGATGCTCAGGAGATGCTATAGGATCTGTCTTTAGGCTTTTGCACATCTGACCATCTCACTTCCTTATCCATTTGCGGGCTTCTTTCAGGGCGCACACACTCCCTCCATCAGCCCCAAAAGCGAACTCTCTTTCCTTGTCTGACATGTCTAGGTCCCAACTAGTATCGCTAACATTCTCCTCATCTTTGTTTAAGTTCAGTCTGCTCAAAGACAATGCTCAACCTCCTCAGTTCTCTCGAGTTCCATACTCACTATCTCGTCTAAACTGTTGATTGACTTTATCAATCCTTTCTACATCATCTCTTTCTTCTTCCAGCACTACACGAGATGCTGCTCCCATTACTTCCTTTATCAGGAGAATCTCTTCCACTCTGTCTCATCATATTTCTTGGCTCAGCTTCATTTGTTCTTTATGAATGAGACTGACATTGAAACCTTGCTGTCTCCTTTTTCGTTCAATTTCTTTGTCTGCATCCCTTCACTTTCTTGCATCTCTTCTAACTCTTTCTTCCTCATGCCTTTGTTCTTTCCTCCTTATTCTTTCTCTTCTTTCCTCTTCTTCTCTCCTTTTTTGTAATACTTTATCCCTTAATCTTTGTGCTTCTTCCTCCTCTCTATATCCTTTCTGTCCCTTTCTTCTATCATCCTTTGTCTATTGTCATACTTTCTTTGTTCTTCTTCCCACTTTTCAACCTTCTCCTGTTCCTCCTGATATATCTGTTCTTGTCGCTCCCTGCTTTTACTTTTTTTCTTATGTTAATTTAAGCTCTTCTCTTGTTCCTTTTCCTTCCTCTCTTGTTCAACCTTATCTTCTCTTTGCCTAACACGCTCTGTACTTTTCCCATCTATCTTAAGTAATATCTGTCCTCCCATCCATTCATTTTGTACGAGAGCTAACTCGTCAGCCCTATCTTTTTCATCTGTCCATCTCTTAATTTCTCTATCTATATCTGTTGACATGTTTGACTGTTTGCTTCTTTCTTCCTTGTCTTGTATGCATTTTATTCTCTTCCATACTATTGTCACTCCTGTAAGCAGGGGGTTAATGGATTGGATTACTACACCATGTCGCTGCTCACAATTCCTTTAAAGGATGCAGTCCTGTCTCTTTCATAGCAAGACTCTTTACTTCCGGTAAGGTAAGGGTAGCTGAGGCCTTAACGCCTTCCCCTTTATTCTGATTAAGCATTCACTCCTCAGGTGGCTAGACTTCTCTTTCCTCTTGATACATCTTCCAAAGTTCTAAAATTGCTAATGTTTTCTCGAATTGCTTCCCTATGTATGTGGCGTGCAAGTATGTGGTCATGTGTTACAATACCGATCTTGACAACGATCCCCCTTGTGGTCATTGCATGAACATTTTATCTGCTGTGCCCTTTACCCATTCTGCACTGTATTGTTTGAGCTTAAGTATATGTTTTGTTAGTGTCTTGCATAGGTGCATGAGAGGAGTGTCCCCCATACGTTTCATCTGACTGTCAATACTTATCAGATCATTAAATAAACATTTCACTTGACTTAAATCACTATTTTTAATGTTTTAAAGCAATAAATATGAGCGAGCACCATACATCGCTGCTCAATCCTCTTATCTCACTACCCTATCTATTCTTCTGATTGGCACCAATGGTTTCACTACACTTGTCTTTAATCACTATTACTTTTTCACATCATTACAATTCTATCGCTCATCAATACTTTATTCAACAAACAACATTTAGAATAGTCAGACATTTACACATTACAAACACTGTGATCACCTTCCCATTTATCTATGTCTCATTCATAAACACAGGGTACTTCTTCACTCGCATTTACTTTTACCCTGTATAGGGTTTGAGACATCATCTTAAACGGTCCTGACCTGTATGCTTTTTATTACTTTTTACTCCCGGTGGAGTTTGAAACGTCGCCTTCTAATTCCCTTGAATTAGGACTCCTAGGTAGTCTCTCTCATCATCACAATATTTCCAACTACTTTGCCTTCCATCCGCACAGCGCCCGTGGAAACTGAGCAGGGATTTTCTCAAAGGAAGACCTGCCCACCGTCTCGGTTCTTCTTGCAAGTTTATTTCTATTCGGCCTCTCTCCACAGGAAACTTTGTGATCTTCCAGCTAATGGTGGAGGATGCCTGATCATCCGACAATCTGGCGCAGAACTAGTTTGGATCTTTAAACCATCTTAACAGCTACCACATGAGCTTAGGGCCCTTTAGGAACGTGCATATGTAATGGATGGGATCACACAGAATAACTCCAAGTCCAAATAACTGAACCAACTAAGGAAGATGCAAAGTACTGTTTTATTAATAATTATCTAAAACATGGAGGTTACAACAAACATCACCAGATGTACGCTCAGGTTCTCACAGCGATCTTCACACAAACAATAGTTTTTATACCAAAAATACATCAGAGGAGAGGTCATACTATGGTGCAATAATGAAAAACCTACAAAGGGGTTGCAATTGGCTTACAGGGGACATCTAAGTATACTTTCTATAGGAACTAGGATTGTGATTGGCTGGCCACTATCAAGTGGACAACATGTGCCTACCTCTAAAACATGTAATCCTCTGAAACATTAGATACACAGTTTGTCATTGGCTTTCAAACTAGAAGGTCCATCGGTATATGGACTACTACCATTGGTTGGCACACTTGTGCCAGGTTTGGAACATTCAGTACACTTAGCAGCATGTAAGCCCAGACCCAGGTGCAAGGAAATGGGGCATGAGACTACCTCCCCATCCAAGTAGCCCAGCATCTCTCATCGCCCATGCCTTCTGCCATGAAGATTGTCTTTGAACGTGGCCTTGCAGAGTATCCTTGTCTTTAGAATACATGGGAGTGAGAGCACTCACTATTGTGTTCTCAGACTCCAACTTCAAACTCCATTTTCATCCTTGGCTCACGTGACAGGAGACCACAAATTGGTCCATTGCAGGTTTTTAAATGCTTTAAATGAATTAAACTTGGCACTCTAGGTGTTCTTTCATTGCACCTTAACAAGGGATAATTCATCTTTCGCATGTTTGCCCATTTCCAGAATAGATAACTGACCTTGGTTGCTTCAGTCTTTACTCCAGGCCGGACAACCTCCTCTTGTAGCTGCACAATTCTACTTATTCTTGCTGCGACACAGCTTCCCACTCCCGCTTCGTGCTTCCTCACTTACTAAATTCATGATACTGATGTCCTTCTTCTATGTAATGGCGACTTTGTCTGTGCACTATTCACTATGTATAGCCAGCTTCTATGATGACTTAGTCTACCTTGCGTTTCAGCATCTCTACATTTATTGAACAGTTGATTTTCTGCAGCATTTCGTGCATGTGTAATCTTCTTTTTCTTATTTAAAAGTTCACTTGATTCTTTACTTCATCATTAATTTCCTTAGGATCTATACATCCTCTTCGGTCAGTATCTAGGGATGTCGTACATACTTTGTTGTGATGTCACTAGTTACTTTTCTTTGCTTTCTCTCAAATTCCTTCAGGGAGTTCCTCCCTTAGGTTGTCATCACTTCAGGGATACATTCAGTAGGGTTGTCTTAACGGGTATATTCTCTCGAACACACACTGCAGTATTGGCACAAATGCTGGTGTCAAACACGGCACAATCTCAGGTCTCCAATATATTGGAGGGAGGGGGGCAGGGTTTCCTGTAGAGTCATGTAGCTGGTCCTCTACACACTTCATTTGCTATGTTAGAGGAATAAACAACATCTAGTGAAGGCAAACAAATCATGTTGTTGGATCCTTGAATTAGGGACATTTAGAACCTGTATATAATTAGGCCTGAAGCTGTTTGAGATAAATCAGCCTGAAGCAAACACTTGAAAATGTATCATCAAGCTCATAAACCTTGAAGTCAGAGTCAGAATCCGGGGATTTGCCCACGTGACAACATTTATGGTAAGGGGGATTTCCAAGGGAGGAACCCTATATATATGGGCTGCTGCTTTTGCTGAAACCTTGCCAGACATTCCATGGGGTGTGAGCTCTGAAGCCACACCTTAAAAGCATTATGGCATTTTCTTTAAGATGCAATGGGTTTTGGCTTGATTGAATAATGTTCAATTCTGGTCATTGGTCATTCGATGCTGTGATTTGGTGCTTTGCATTGGATATTGTCAAACATATATTGAGATGCTTATGATTGCTTTATTGATTTAAGGTTTTGGTTTATTTTGGAAACAGTAGAATAGGTTGTAGTACCTTTAGACAATATTGCTTCAGACAATATTGCTTCAGTGAATTGAGCATTGTGAATTGACTTTAGAAGTGTTGTGCCTTTCCTTAAAGAAAGGATAAACAATGGATATGGCTGTTTGCATGGGTATGTTAATTAAGATCCAAGATGAGAGTATTGATGTTAATTGATTTAGTTAAAGGGAAGTGACTCATTACCTATCAAACAGATCTGTTTGAACCTTAGGTTGAGCCAGTGAAAGTGCTGAAGGACATTGAAGATGACAAATATGTTTGGACAATATGTTGAATTAGCGCGATGAACTGAGGGATTATGAATGTAAATAAAATACTTATTTTCTTTCCAACAGTGGTCTTTCTTGACTCTGATATATATATGGGTACCATGAAAATCTTATCAACAGGGCTGCATCATGTGTTGCATTTTGCCTCTCCCTGAAGTCTGTCTGTTTTGTCAATCTCTACGTCCCTATGTGTGAATTAGGAAGCACCAAAAGAAGTAACGTGGAATGGTTGCAAAAGATGTGAGTAAACGGTAAGGTTTTGAGGGTTGTATATTGTTGTGACCGTGAGTGGGTAAGTGAGATATAATTTGAGGACCACGACTTACATATCTAATCATTGTAGCACGAGCAGAGAATTAGCTCTGAATTGGTCCAGTGTAGACATCCTTTGTGGTCAGCCCAGTAGCTGATAGCTTCTTCCGTCACATTAGAAGAACGCTAATCTGAGCTAATCTGAGCTAAACTGAGGGTGAGATCAACTTTCTTACTAGCTGGGATGATCATTAGACATGCCACACGACAGAGCAAGCACCAAGCACAGAGAAAAGAAATTGTATTTTTGAATGTTCAGAACCATATTCGTTTCCAATGAATGTTTGTCTAAACTATTGTGAAATGTGATATACAAAACTGGCTGAAGTTCAATGTTATTCTTCTATGCATGCACTTCACTTTGAATAACACTATGTAGTATTTAACATGAAATGAAGCACGCCTGAACACATTGCTGGATGTAGCTTCCCAACATGAACAGACCAAAAATTCACCTTCCTAAAGCACCACACAGTTCAGGAATTCACAATAACCAACATGATGCCACATTGGACCTAATATATTGTTATATTGTGCAGAAACTGGCTTTCCACCTTAAAGCCTCATAAAATCACCACCAGATAGCTGGATTATGTGAAATACCAAAGGACCTATAACATAAATCAAACACCAGCCCACTCATAAAATCTGTTAGCAAAGGTCATGAGAACAGCTTATCAGATTTTCATGTAGCAAAGGAAAGCTTGCCTTAACATGTATTCATATAATGTTAATGTTAAAGGTATTTGTACCGTGCACCGTCACCAGCGAAGTGGTCCCCAGGAACGCTGGCAGATCTGAAAAGGGGAGTTAGACTGATTAGTAGGGTGTAGTGAGACAAGGACTTTGAGAGTTGTGATGTCCTGTTGGCAGCTTCAGTTCGGTTTGCACCGTTCGCTGAGCTTGAGTGTGATTTGCGGTCAGTGCCAATTCCCAAGTGCTGTTATGTCGGGTTATGTGTTGTTTGTCTGTTGTTGCCATGTGGTGAAGTACATGTGGATTGCTGTGCAGAGAAGGGGTCATGTGGGTTGCTGTATGAGAAAGTGTATGCAGAAAGTAGATATTTTAGAGTTGGGTTAGTTCTATCTAGATGTGACGCAAGCCAAACTACACAGTTCTATCTAGATTTGATGCACACCAAACCACACAGTTCTATCCAGATGTGACGCATGCTAAATGACACAGTTCAATCTAGATATGATGCAAGCCAAACTGCACAGTTCTATCTAGATGCAACGCACGCCAAACCACAAGGTTTTATCCAGATGTGACACATGCTAAACTATACAGTTCTATCTAGATGTAAGGCATGCTAAACCACACAGTTCTATCTAGATGTGATGCATCATAAACTACACAGTCCTATCCAGACGTGACACATGCTAAACTGTACAGTTCTATCTAGATGTGAGAAATGCTAAATTACACAGTTCTAGATGCGATGCATGCTAAACTAAAGAGTCCTATCCAGACGTGATGCATGCTAAACTAAACAGTTCTTTCTAGATGTGATGCATGCCAAACCACACAGTTCTATCCAAACATGACCCATGCTAAACTACACAGTTCTACCTGAATGTGATGCACGGCAAACCACACAGTTTTATCCAAACATGATGTATGCCAAACCACACAGTTCTATCCAAACTTGACACATGCTAAACTTCACAGTTCTATCTAGACACGACACATGCTAAACTACACAGTTCTAGATGTGATGTATGCCAAACACCACAATTATGACTAGACGCCATGTAAGGCTAATCTCACAGTTCTATTATAGATCTGTCTAGGACTGACACTTGATAATCTGGTGGTGGGGCAGTTAAAAGCTTATCCCAGACAATGAATTATTAACATGATAGTACAACTGCTGTGTATGACTATTATAGCGTTGGCTATTATAGAAATATGTGGTATGAGGGTTGGGTCAGTTTAGTGGGGTGCAGTGATTGCTGTCGACTGCAGCGACATCACCCTTACCTTGGTAGTCGCTGCTGGTGGACGGCTGCTGGAGTACTGTGTCTTCTGCAGACATCTGCAGACATAATCTGGAGCTGTCCTTTGCCTTGGGGTCCTAAGCGAGGGTGGCTGCCCTAGTGCCTGAATTTAAATAGTGCTGTAGGCCCAATCACTGTCATCATGGGAGGGAGCAGCCACGCAGAACAGGGTGGGAGAAGGGGGCACCAGGAGAGAGCGCATGCTGTAGCACCAAGGCTCGCATTCCCATGGGATTTTGGGAGACAGGGAGAAGTGGCAGGATACCAATGGGGGCCCTGTACTTACCTCTGCCTCGGATGCCCAGAGCTAAAGAAGGCTCTGAGGCAGGGTGTGGATGGTAGAGCCAGGACTCCATTCAGAACAGGCAGCGGCCCAATTTGTGACATCAGGGGAGGGAGGGGGGCCGTCACACAGAACAGGGTGGGGGAAGGGGGCACCAAGAGAGAGCGTGTGCTGTAGCGCCGAGGGTCTCATGCCCCTGAGATTTTGGGAAACAGGGAGAAGTGGCGGGAGACCAACAGGGGGCCCTGGATTTACCTCTGCCTCAGAAGCCCGGAGCTAAAGAATGCTCTGAGGCAGGGTGTGGATGGTAGAGCCAGGACTCCATTCAGAACAGGCAGTGGACCAATCACCAACATCAGGGGAGGGAGGGAGGCAGTCACATGGAAAAGGGTGGAAGAAGGGGGCACCAAGAGAGAGCGCGCACTATAGCACCAAGGCTATCATGCCCATGGGATATCCTGAAACACAGAGAAGTGGCCGGAGACCAACAGGGGGGTCTTGGACTTACCTCTGACTCGGAAGCCCAGAGCTAAAGAAGGCTCTGAGGCAGGGTGTGGATGATAGAGCCAGGACTCCATTCTGGATGGGCTGCGGCCCAATTACTGCATCAGGTGAGGAAGGGAGTGGTCACACAGAACAGGGTGTGGAAAGGGGCACCAGCAGAGGGGCGCACACTGTAGCACTCAGGCTGTCATGCTCATAGGATTTCAGGAAACAGGGAGAAGTGGCAGGAGACCAACGGGGAGCCCTGTACTTACCTCTGCCTCAGGAGCCCAGAGCTAAAGTAGAGTGCACCGGAACCCCTATTCATATAAGAAAGGCGAGTGTACAGGAGATATATCAACAGTGACCTAGGTGGCCTGAAGTCAGCATTTCTTAACTTTCAAAACTGAACAGACAGCTATTGGATGATATTTTAAATTAAAACAATGTAATCATTAAATTAAAAAAAAATCTTATATCTGTAATTGAAGGTCATGTCAACATGGCATCAATTGCAGTTCATAGCCAAAATAATGTCTTCCAACCCATAAAAATGTGCCTAGTATGTAATGGAAATATACAGAGATATATAGAAGAAAATACTTACCTCAGGAATATTTAGTTCACTGGGCATTCCTCATTTTAAATTATTCTTCCCATTTTGTAGATTTTATTTGTATTTTATTAATTTCACAATCACATCAAAGCTATGTGGCATAAAAGAAATGGCACTTCATACATTTAGGGGTGAGACTACCCTCTCCCTTCTGTGTCACGGCACTGGTTGAAGCCGCACATCTGTCAGAAGAACTGAGAATAAGCAGAAAAATATAAAATAGAATGCACCCAGGGAAAGGGATTATTAAGAAAATCTGAAAGATTAATAGTGAAGACTATTTGCGGATACCACTGGAACTGGAGATTGCTAGGGAGAATTCAGACCTGGAGACTGGCTTGCAGGAGTCATTTCCGGAGGGATGAGCAGGTCAAAGGGAGAGTGATTGTCAGTCAGTCAGCTGAAATGGTCCTTGTTGTGACAGCAGCTCCAGATTGAGGGTCTAACATGATGTATGACCAAATGAGAAGCCACATATAGATTATCCATGGTAAACATGGGGAATAGAGGATGGGGAATAAAGGGAAAATCTAATTTTAGAAAGATACAGGTGCAGTGGAAGAAATGGTGCCCTGTGTTTCCCATTTAAATTGAGTATAAGGTGAGATGTCATTTATTTAAAACCCAATGTTTCTTTCCATTGAGAGGTACAATTTAAAACTGATATTATTTTGGTGCTACTTAACTTAACAGCAGAAGTGTTTTTGTACAATGGAGGACCATTATATAGAATCCTTGGGTTTTTCAGACATAGGACTTTATTATGAGTTTGGCGGTCTGGAAATAAGGGTGCCGGTAGCAACATACAGCACCCTTTCCGGACCACCAAATTAAGAGTCTGCCGCTAGGGGCACAGAACTCTTGGCAGTTATGACCTGCCGGATGTTAAGGCCCTTACTGGCAGTGTTTTCACTGAAGCACCAGCACCGTTAGCAACAGTGCTGGTGCTAAAGTGACCCCATTCCTGTGGAGTCCTATGGTACTCCATGGGAATGTGGATTTACAATATCCACCCCTTGCAATAATATCCCAGTGTCATTGGCAAGTCAGGCAACAGAAACAGTGTTCCGGGGTTGCCTGTAACCCGCTGCTTAACGGCAGGTTTTACCAGCACCTCTGTAATTAGGCCCATAGACTCATACAGGCCATAGTTTAGTCATGACAAACTATTATGTAATGTGATATCGTGTAAATATTTGCACCCATTGTGAGACTAGTCATAAATTATATGTTTAGGCAACCAAAGTTAGCAAAGAGAATTACTTCTATTCATAAAGGATCTTGCAAAGTGTTAAACACTCTTAATCCCTGATCTTAAAATGCACAGGTAAACTCAGGTGTAATGTACCATGACAGTTTATTTTTAACATTGTACCTGTTATTGGAGAATAGTACATATCCAGACGAAAAACACATGTAGGATTGAAGCTGTACACACAAACATATAGACTAAAAGCTACACACAAACAGACTGAAAATTGTGCACATGTAGATTGAAAGCTGCACATGAACATATAAATTGTAGGTTGCACATAGGTTTATTGAAAGTTGTGCACACATATTCAGAAAATCATATGAACACATGTAAGAATCCCTTGCACCACATTTACAGGCCGATTCATGGAATGAATGTGCGCTGAAAAAATCGGCGCATGCGTGCGAAAACATGCGATTCGCTGTGCTACTTGAAAAATTGCAGTGCAAGTGCGAATATCACAGGGAAACCAGCGCACATCTATTCATGGAAGTCCGTGCGCAAGTAAAATGTGGTATGTGCGCTGAAAAAGTGCGCAGCGCACGCCGGCGCACAGGTCATCTAACGGCATGCGCTAAGGCCACAGCGAAAGCGCACTTAGCGCGGCGCACATAACAAAAGTAGGCGGAACACGGGGCGTGACACGCGGAATGGGGAACAACTCGTGAAAATGTGGGCGTCACGGGGGAAGTACAGGAGGCAAGTGCGCGGAACGCCCACACGCTCACCTACAACACGTATTCATGGAATCGAGTAGGGCAAACCAGCGCACGGGCAAAGACGCGCAAAGGCCCATACACGTCCGCCACACGAAAGCAGGCGGTAGCGTCCCTGCGCATGAAAAAAACTGTGCACCAAAATGTGCGCTAACAAAAAGCACGTATACACAGCTCTGATGAATGTCCCATACTGTGGCCCTCTAGGACAAATGATGTGCAAAGGGGTACGCGGCAAACAAGGACACCCGCTGTGTGAATAATAGCGTGTGCGTGTATTTCGGGGGTGCGTGGGAAGTTTTACACGCGATCGGACCTGGGGGAGCAGGGTACATGTATTTCAGGGGTGCGCAGGTGTTTCCACACGCGATCGGGCCTGGGGGAGAGGGGTACGTGTATTTCAGGGGTGCGCAGGTGTTTTCACACGCGATCGGGCCTGGGGGAGCGGGGTACGCATATTTCAGGGGTGCGCAGGTGTTTCCACACGCGATCGGGCCTGGGGGAGCGAGGTACGTGTATTTCAGGGGTGCGCAGGTGTTTTCACATGGGATCGGGCCTGGGGGAGCGGGCTACGTGTATTTCAGGGGCTCGCGGGTGGTTTTACACGTGTTCGGGCCTGGGGGAGCAGGGTCCCACTCACCGTCTGCCTTGTGTGTAGAAGAACGTGTAGCCAACACCCACCCGCTGTGAAGTAATAGCGTGTGAACCCCAACGCCTGGAAAACACACGCACCGCACCCCACAAAAAGCACGTACAGAGCAAAGGAAAACCACGTGTGATCTTCAAGCCCTGCCAGACCAACGCCCGTGCGCAATACGTCACAGACGCGCTTATGCGCTAAGGGCCTTTGGTCCAATGAAATCGCGTATGCGCGCTGACACGCTTACGTGCTAAGGGCCTTTTCTCGAATTACACGCTGACGTGCAGAATTTTCACGTACCAAAACACTCTGTATCAAGCTGGCCACGCGTAAGCACACGGAAGACCACGCTCCTGCCCAAAAGGCCGAATTACTGCCCCCCAGAGCCCCGAGCAGCCTCCCACGAGCCATCTGCTGCTGCCTGCCTGCCTGTCTGCCTGCCTGCTGCCACCGTGCCCTGGCATTTGGTGCCTGCACATCAGCCATCTGCAGGGGTCCAGTTGCTGTGCCCACCCCTGCTGGAACAGAAGACTCCCGACTGGTATACCATCGCTCCACAGCCCAGCCCCAGGACTCAGTTGCCCATCCACGCCTGCCTCGGGAGTCGCCATGTCGGGGCAAACACCATCCGAGACCATTGGCGACCCCCATCCAGAGGGGCAGAGGGCCACCAGCTTCACTGCCACCGAAGTTGGTGTCCTGGTGGAGCAAGTCCTGGGGCATTATGATGCCCTATTCTGATCATCACGCGCCAACAAGGATGGACGGGACAGGATCTGGGACGACTTTGTGGTTGCCATCAACGCGGAGGGGGTGGCAACCCGCACCATCAAGCAAGTGAAGAAGCGCTGGGAGGACTTGAGGTCCAGGACCCTCATGAAGGCCCGGCGCCTCGTGGAGGGGGACCGGGGCACCATGAGTACCATCCAGCTGAGGGTCCTGGAACGTGTACGCCCAGCGCTCCACGCCCAGATCCTTGAGGGGCAGACCCATCCGGAGTTGAGCGGTAAGTAGCCAAGCATTGCTGTGTGAGACAGGGAATGTTGCAGTGTGCTGGTTGTCTGATACTTGCCTGTATGTGTGACATAGGCCATGTACGTATGTGTGTGTGCAGGGACATCATGGTCATGCATGTGAGGCCAGTAATGTGTGAACCACATGGTTGGTGCATGTGTTTAAATGCAACATGGGGAGATCTATGCGGAATGGACACATGAAAGCATGCCCGTCTCTGTTCCTGGAAATGTGTGGGGGTGAGGGATGGGTGCTGATGCCATGTACATGTATGGTGTCCATGTCTGTGTGTCTGACCTGCGTGTCTGTGACTTGTAAATGGCATGGATGCATGACACATGTCTGTGACAATGTTCAGATTCACTGATGCAGCCTAGTCATCCTTGTATCCACTGTGTCTGGGGTGTATGGGTCCAGATGGATGAAACTACGGTGAAGTGTGTGCATGTGATAGGCATGACCCATGATGCATGGGAGTTTCAAACCAACATTGTATGTTTCAAGAGTCCCTTGGACATGTATGCTAATGTCCATAGCATGTGCCATGCCTGTTACTGCATGTGTTTTGCCTGCACTGACCCATGTGTTGTGGAGGGACATGATGGAAGTGATGTTTGACAGTGCCACTCATCTGCCATTGCTTCCTGTCTAGGGGACCATTGTACAGTACCATGATGCGTGTGTTCTATGTCTCCCTCTACACAGCGGCAAGTGAAGAAGAGGGCGGAGACGGCGATGTGGAGCCAAGTGGCGGGGATGCTCCCATAGCTGCAGCGGAAGGGGTGGGTGAGCCCCCACAGGGGCTTGCAACGGCGGAAGACGGTGTGGAGCCATCCAGGTTGGTGGTTTCCACAGAGGAGGAGGAGGCCACTACTGAGCCGCGCATGGGGCCTGGTGGGGGAATCCCTGCTGGTGCAAGTGGTGCAGTCCAGGGCCAGGGGCAGGAGGCAGCACAGGTCGCCGCGGAGGGGCCTGTGCATGTCACTGTCCCTGACACTGTGACTGCACCACTATGCACCAGCAGGGATGCCCCATCCCAGGCCCGTCCGCAGGTAGGGGGGATGTCCATGTCATCTGACACTCCTCTACCTGCGGACGAGGGGACCCCAGCCATATGGAGAAGGTCCTGATTGGTGTATCGTTGCGCACGGGTGTCATTCGTGATGTGGTGCGTGCTTCACGGGGGGAGCACGCACGTCATCACGAAGAGCACCGTGCCAACGTGGCCCAGTTGGGAGCGACCATGGTCGGGGGTTTTGTACATTTGTCAGCCACTCTGGCGACCCTCTCCTCCTCTGTGGAGGCTGTGCGCCAGTCGTTCTCCATGCCATCTTCCGGCCCAGATGCCACCAGGGCCCCCTGTGGACCTGCCCCAACCAACGCAGCCAGCTCGGTGGGGATCCCATCCCTCTCACAGTCGGGAGTCAGAGGTCCAGCGGGGTGGACACACCAGCAACTGGACCCCAGCAGATGGAGGATGTGACGGCATCATCTGGCAGGGCACGTGCAGGACAGCATCGGTGGATTCCATCAGCCTGGATGGCGTCGTGCTGGCAGAGGCAGTGGCGTCGGAGGCAGCGGTAGGCTCGACGTGGGAGGCATCATGGCTCGGGGCCATCAACATCAGAGGGGCAGGCATCGGCCGTAGGGCAGGAGGACCCTGGAACGGGAGTGTCTTCTGTGTGGGAGCGGTTGGGCCAGCAGATAGGTGCGGAGCAGCGGCGGGTAGAGGAGGAACGGCTCACAATGGTCAGTGCGGAGAACTTCATGCAGAGGGCGCTGAGGCGGGCTGAGTGCCTCAAGGGTATTCGCAGGGAGTTGGAGCTGGACACTGCATTATCCCTGCAAGACCTCGGGGCCAGTGAACATGCCCGCCTCCAAGCCATTGAACAGGAGTTTGATGATGCCCTGGCCCATGACAACAACCAGTGAGCCATTGGACATGCCCGCTGCCATTGTATATAGTTAGTTAGTTAGTTAGTGTTCGGTTTCATTTTGGTTTTCATTTATTTTGGGGTGCTTGGACAATGCCCTACATTTTTGTATATAGTTCTTCATTAGTTAGTGTATTTTGGTAGGTTTCATTTCAACTGTTGGGCTCATGGACCCAGGATTTCATCCTTGTAAATAGTTGGACTGTGTATTTTTCGGCATTTGGAATTTTATTTGACCATGAAGCAATGGATTTTACTTTTTTCTTGCAATTTGGATTTGCTTTGTTGCAGTGAGAGTTTGGAGTCATTTTGTTTTGTGTTTTTTTTTTGGATTCAGATTTCATTTTTTAATAATTTTCTGTCATTCAGCATTTCATTCCTTATGTCCATTGTTTGGTGTTTTTATTTGTTTCACTGCATTTTTTGTTCATACATATTTTTCCTTAGTTCAATGTGTGGTATTCTCTCATTGGTTTCATGCATGTCACGATGTGGCTTTTCACATTCACTGGCCCCCATTGTGTGTGTGTGACAGACATGTGTTGATGTACATACATGCCATTTGGGTTGTTTCATGTAATGGCCATTTCAATGTGGGGTGTATGTTAGACTTGGTTGGTTATTTGGCCAGGGGTGGCGTGCAGTTGGATTTGGGTGGACATGAAGGCCATGATTGTGGGTCATGTTGTCGTGTTGGGGGGGGGGTACAGGAGTGGGGGCTTGCTGGCAGGTGCCCCGCACTGCTGGGGCGTGGGGGTGCTGGGGGACATGTGTGGGACATGGGTGGGGGCCTCCTGGCAGGTGCCCCGCACTGCTGGGGGGTGGGGGTGCTGGGGGACATGTGTGGGACATGAGTGGGGGCCTGCTGGCAGGTGCCCCGCACTGCTGGGGGGTGGGGGTGCTGGGGGAAATGTGTGGGACATGAGTGGGGGCCTGCTGGCAGGTGCCCCGCACTGCTGGGGGTGGGGGTGCTGGGGGACATGTGTGGGACATGAGTGGGGGCCTGCTGGCAGGTGCCCCGCACTGCTGGGGGGTGAGGGTGCTGGGGGACATGTGTGGGACATGAGTGGGGGCCTGCTGGCAGGTGCCCCGCACTGCTGGGGGGTGGGGGTGCTGGGAGACATGAGTTGGTGTTCATATTGCAAGGTGACATGTGGCTTGGCTGGGGGGCATGCCCATGGTGGATGGGCTGCCTGCGGGACATGACCAGGGGTGCAGGGTAGTCCCCTGTGGTGTGGGCTGCCTGCAGGGGCCGTTGAGGGGGTGGAGGGGACACCTGGGAGGACCCACACTGGCAATTCACGTGTAGGAGTCCCTGCGCACCCCTGGAATACACGTACACCGCTTCCCCAGGTCCGATCACGTGTAAAACTTCCCACGCACCCCTGAAATACACGTACCCAGCCCAATCGCGTGTAAAACTTCTCGCGCACCCCTGGAATATACGTACACCGCTCCCCCAGGCCCGATCGCGTGTAATACTTCCCGCGCACCCCTGAATTACACATACCCAGGCCAATCGCGTGTTACTGCGAAAGCCATAATACACGTTCCCCGCTTGGCGTTTGCTGTTTGGCAGTCCGGTAAACTGGTCCAGGGTTGGCGCAGCCCTTTGCGCTGGTTTGGGGATTTTGATGGCTTTTCCTTGCGCAAGGGCATTCTTGGGGGCATAACTGGCGCTGCTGCAGGGTCGCTGTGCCACTCTGCGCCACGGCTGGTTTTGGATACGAAAATCAATGAATACGCTGTGCGCGGAAATCGATTTTAGCGCACGGGGCTGGCGCAGACATTCGCACGGGCACACTGTGCGCCAGCCGCTTGTGACACTTTTGTGCGAAATTCCATGAATTACCCTGTTAATGTAGAGAAAGTATTTTAATAGATAACTGGAGGGTGTCCGAGTGGAAAACGAAGATTATACTTTGATGCTGTGAAACAGAAATGCTATGCTACATATTTTAATACTATCATTGCAGTATGCATCTGTTGCTTAGATACAAGCAATACATATTTTTATAGAAACAAATGCTTGCATGAGAACCAGCCGTGAGATTAATGTAGCCAGATAACATTTGTTTACTGACCAATTATTTGTGTAGCTATAACATTGGAGTGATTTCCTTAGTGTAAATCTAGAGACTAGCTGTGTGTGGAGGTGGCTGTATTCTTTTGAATTGTGGGGTGGAACTGTATACAGAGAACAAGAGATTAGGCATGCCCCCCTAATGTGAATCATGAACTTAAAGGTCAAAATAAATATCTTTAACACCACACCCCTCAATTCATTCAAAACAAAGCTAAACCGTACATGGTATCATCTGAGATATCTTGTGCTGCCTGAACCTTTCCAAACTACCTCAGTGTATCCAGCTACCCACCTATCCTTTGCCAGATGAATCTTCATAGAACATCCACAATGTCTTTCTTCTCACCACTACACTGCTCCCTCCCGTTTCTTTCATTTGTACTTCTCTCTCTACTGATCCAACTCCCTCTCCCAGTACCTACACACTCATTCCTCTCCACCTTCACTTGATGCACTGATCCATCTTCCCTTTCCCATGTGTCATCTATCGCTAATGTCCGGGCCATTGAGACTGTCACTTCCACACCACTTTCCCTGGTCATCACCCTCCACTCTCCTCCCTCATTGCACTGGGTCTCTAGCCCTCTGTCTCTGAGGATGTTTCTTGTAAAATGTTTTTGGAAAAAGGTTCCACTTCTCCTAATCAATAAATAGCTATATCAATAAATGTGAAGGTCTCCAAAATGTTCCCAACAGATTAGCTGCTATAACTGCCATTTTCCTTCTTTTTCCGTTACCTTCTCTGCTCTTACCTGATCATGTGTGTTTTAATGGTTTTGAAGAGTAAAAAAATTATCATCTTCATGACATTGTAGACACACAAGAAAATGACAGTGGATCAATTAATCTTTCCATGAAATTTTTGATGTAGCACGAAAAGAGATCAATTGAAAAGGACATCCCAAATACCTCATTATTTAGTAAAACAACATTGCAAATTCAGTCCTCTTCATTATGTCTACTCTTTATTGTCATCACTTTGAAAACTGAAGGGAGACCTCTAAGAGGCACATTTTCCCCTACCTTCTGTTCTATCTTCTACAGAACATTGCTCAGATAATGGCTCCATTATCTGCTATGGAAAGAATTCATAAAAGGTCATTCTTTAATTGTGTAGGTGGTTTGTTTATGTACATGTCCACATGTGACTGATATTTATTTCTATTTTGTTGACAATAGGTATAATAAATATAAATTTGATTTGATGCTTTATTGTACTGACACGTTATACAATAATTGGATGGTATAAGTGAGGGATAGTTTGTGTTGCTAGGTTTAGGTAGTTCCTGTGCCCACGCACATCAACGTTATGGAAGTGTATGTTAAAATAAGAAAGGCATAGAAGGGTAGAAGAATGACAAGTGGAGATCAGTATAGAAACTAAGATGGAGAGTTGTGAAAGATAAAGTGATCCACAGTGGGAGTTTGTCCATTAGTGAAAGTGAGAGGAAAATGGCAGAGATTATGAATGGAATATCAGCAGATTTGACTATGCACCATAGAAAAGGCATTGATGAAGAAGATGGGGAAAAAGTCGACTGGGTGGTGGTGAATATGAGTATGTGAAGGATAAAAAGGAAATGGTCAACAACTGGGTTGGAAATAACTAGAGAGATGAATTTAGAAAAAATAGAATCTACGAAAAATGGTGAGATTAATGGAAGACCATTTGAAACACAGGAAGGCACTAAAATCAGTAATACTCTTGCATGGTTTCTTTTTTTCTTTTTTTTTTTTTCTTTTTTATTGATATGTTACAAACCTTTAAAATACAGTCAGACAATTCACATCTACAAATTTTACATTGTTAGCCATCTTAGACTTCCACATAACATATCACAAGAACACAAGAAAGAAAAAAAATGTCTAATCATAAGCTCGTCATAATGCACAGTGATATGATCATCTCTAACTTTTTCCTGCTATCAATAGTTCTTCAGCTTATTCTAGCTATATTATCACATCTTTCAGAAAATGTGTCAAAGCCAAGGTCAATTTCCGATCAGATTCTTCAAATAGTACTGTCCACCAATCATTTGCATTGTGATTGCCTTTTGTGAATTAAAGTTGCCAAATGTATTGTTCTTTCAGAGCGCAAGGCTGGACAAAAAAGCATTAGATGTTTTAATGTTTCATCTTTGAGATTGCAAAGTCTGCATGTGATGGCATAAGAAAGACATTGCTTCCAAAGGCTTAGTCTTTCACAGGTTTTAAACAGGTTAAGACAAATTTTCATGTATATTAGTATGTGATTCTGATCAGGGAATTTGTCTACGTATTTCGGTATAACATTTAACACCTTAGCTTCACATGGAACATTCTTCATTATTTTATGCTTGGCCCTTTGTTCTTCAGTACGGGCCCAATCAAGAGTCCAAACTTTTTTTTTTTAGTTTTTTTTTACCAGGTTAGGATTGGTTTGTAGTGTATTAAGGTCTGCATTTAGATCTTCCAATACCTCCTTGCCTCACTTTGTCCATTGCGACAGAATGCACTGTGTGATTCCACTACCTGGATTTTGTAAGATATTGAATTGAGGCAGGATTTCTTCCATGGTGATCTTCTGGTACAGATTTAGCATATTCCAGCAAATTCTTGCATTTATCAATGTTAATCCTAATTCGCATTGAATACACACAGTTGGAGTCCCCTTTGAGAGCCATCATACCTTAGACCAGAACATGTTCTCCAACATGGCCCATAAGGTGTAGGACCACCCAGGTGCACACTCAGCTCCATATATTAAAGTCGGAACTGCCTTTTGTTGGTAAAATGTGATTGCAGGCTTTAATGAGTACTTTCCATATTTTTTGTTGAGCATCACTGCTTGAACTACTAATTGCAGGCACTTTTTGCGTTGTCGGCCCAAGGAGCATATGTCAAATTGGAATTGAGCATCATACCCAAATATCTTGTGTGGGCTACTGTTTTCAGAGTCTCGTTTTCCAGATGCCAAAGGATTTTTTTCCTTGAGCCTTTTGAGGTTCTTCTCAGATCTTGTAGGGTAAAATTTGTGACTTATTTGTATTTATGCAAAGAAAATTGGTGCGCACATATTGCTCAAGTACATGAAGTTTGCGCCGTAGGCCTATTGGTGTTACATCAATCAAAATGAGGTTGTCAGCGTAGAGGAGCCAACTAAGGTGTGTACCATGGATTTTCAGTCAAAATGAAGAAACGCTATCTATCGCTTCATCCACATCTGAATGGAACAGATTGAATATGATCGAGGCCAGAGGGTACCCTTTTTTAACGCCACAGTATGTTTTTATTGTGTTGGAGAGGGTTCCTGCTTGATCTAGCCTGATCCTAATACGAGTGCCGATGTGTAGTTCTTTGATAGCAAGTAGGAGACTTGCTGGACAATTCCATTTGTGCATTTTTGACCATAAGATCTCTCGATCAATACTGTCAAATGCATGAGACACATCGATCATGGCAAGGAAGATCTTTGTTCCAGTTCTTATAGCCTCCACCTTGATAAGATTGATTATAAGGAGGTTCAGGCCGCAACCTACACCCTTAACAAACCCTGATTGTCTGGGGTCCAAGTGCTGACTGTATAACAACCAAATTTGGAGTTGACATTGTAGCTGAGACACATAGATTTTTCCCAAAATGTCCAACAGCACATTGGGCCTATAGTCCTTCGGATTCGCTCTGTTGCCCTTATTAAAGATTGGGACAATGATGACACATTTCCACGACGATGGTGTTGCACATTCAGATTGAATTTTATTAAATAGCAGTGTACAAAATTCCATCCATTTTTCAGGGTTGTGCTTCATCATGTTTGTAGGGCTGTCTGGGCTAGGATCCCGCAAAGAACTAAGCCTTCTAATGATGTTCAAGGTATCGACTTTATCAAAGTCAAGTTCCCATTGCCTTAGGGACGGCAAACACGGTTCTTCACTCTGTCATTTATTGCTATATACTGAACTATAATGGGATATCCATGCACTTTCAGGCACCATATTATTTTGGATAGCTAGTTGTGATCTGCTTATTTCATTAATAACTCTCCAAAATTCGCAACAGTTCTTATTCGCTAACTTGAGCATCATCATGTCCGTGTCACGTTGTAAGATTATGGCTTTGTGTGACTTTAGCCAATTCTTATATTTTTGTTTGATGGATTTTTTAAAAATCTTTAGCTGAGGGTTTATTGAAGTTAGAGCAGTTTCTGATTTCACGTCACATTAGACGTTTTCTTTTGGTTGTATACCAATTGTTCGTTTTACAACTGCTCGAATGACAATTGACCTTTTCACAATCCCCTACCCATTGCCAAACCCCCCAAAACCCATGTATATATATATATATATATTCAGTCAATTGTGAAAAGGTCAATTGTGACCCTTTAAATTCGGTCAATTGTTCATTCGAACAATTGTAAACGAACAACTTGGGTAATACCTTTCTTTTTTACACATCAGGATCAAAGCTAAGTTTCCATTTGAACCCACAGTTTTTGAGCCCCTAGGGAATCTCAGAAAATTGATTAAATAGATGAGCATATTCAAGGTTGGAGGAATCCTTACAATATGCCAAAGCAAGCTCCTCTACAAAGTGATCATTAAGTCTCAGGCTGACTCTGCTGGATTCCACTACAACATTATGGCAACATTGATCACTGAATATTTCTGTTGTGGCCATAAGTTCTAGTTTCACCAGGTCATGGTCACTATTGATTTGTGAGATGACCTGTAAGGAGAGAGCACATTTGTGCATGTTATTTGACACAGAGAAATAGTCCAACGTTGAGGTCAGGCAATCTCTCCTCCATGTCTGTTTTGCAGGTATATCTCCTGAGAGATTGCCATTCAGCATGGCCAAGTGTCTCATTTCCATTTCCTTGCATCAATGATCTTTCAGATGCTCTGTAGAGCTTTTTCCTCGCAAACTATTTGTAGTAGATTCCAGACTATTGATATTCAGATCAACACATAAAATGATGTTAGGGGACATTTCTTCCCCGTTGATTTCATCAATTAGCATGGTGACTTGATTGATAAAGGTTGTAGTCCCTTTTGATGTATGTTGCCAATACACATTTATTATGTAAAGGATATTAAGTGTTGATTCAGAGCCTTCTTCTTGTTTAATAATTGAGATTTTAATATAGGATGACACATTTCTAGAGCTGACAATCCTGTATCCTGAGCTCTTTCTCACAACTGTCAGGAGACCTCCTACTGGACGACCATTTTGTTTTTTGATTGTCGGATTGATGGCAATTTCAAATGCATCCGAAATTGGACAAAATTCAAGCCAGGTGTCCTGTATGCAAGCTAGGTTGAGACTATCCAACCAATCAACTTGAAATAGATGGGAGAAACCCTGTGTGTTCCAGGATCCCACAGAATATGTCCACCTTTCGTCTATTTTTTTTTACATTAACTTGAAGTGTGTTTCATTAAGACGTTTGCTAACCAGTTCCAGTTATTGGGATCTGGTGTTGGATTTTGATTGCCTTTGTTTCTCAGGTCCTCTTTTTCCATTGTATTTTCACACTCCAAGGTAATTTATATCTGTTCACCTATTTGTGCTTCCTGAAATAAGTTAGAAGTCTTGTCATGATTGTGATTTAATTTTCTTGATTGATTGAGATCAGCAGTCATTGATTTTAGATTTCAGACACCTAACTCTTCATCGCTGTTATGAGTTGTACTACCAGTCATTTTTGGGCGATCATCTTTGTAAACAATTCTATTGAAATTATCAGGTTCGGGCTCTGAGATGTCAAATCCCACTGATATCAGCATGGAGGCCGCCTCTAACAGAGTGTTACAAATGATTCTAGAGTCAATGTGCAGTTTCACTCTGTCATTCTGAGGTTCACTAATGAATTCAACATTTTTTATATCACTGGTCTGGATGGTCTTGAGACTTGGTACGTAATGGAAAATTCTTAGAATGTTATTTCAATTTAATATGAGTCTATCTGGAGTCGAAATGATATGTTCTAGACTTGGACAGTAAGCTAAAGTAAGCAGAATAAGGTTTCTTCCATGATGTAACTTGCTTTTTTTAGTTTTAAGGCTTGATGACATGCCCTCTGCCTCACTCTAATGTATCCTGCTGCCATTATTTGAATTTTGGCAGCGCGATGTAGGGTTTGTTTCAAAATGTATTCCATTATATTTCAGTTCTTTTATTTTGCTGATATTTGTTGTGGATACATAGGCCTTTTAGATCTGGTTTAGACAGATCCTGGTGTCCATCATTTGCAAAAAGTTTCCATTTCCCCCCCAAGTGTAACAAATGTAAGGCTGCCTGCTTTCGGAATTTTTGATTTATCAGGGGGGTTTGGTCATTGTAGTGTACATACTCTAGACGATTGCGCCACGTGTGGCATTTTTGTTGTTGTTTATATCTGAGTTTTTTAAGAGTACATTTGAGCCAATTGTCTCCAGTTCACCTGTCTCGTCAGGTTCACACTCACTGTTTGTTTTATCTTCATATGTAGATAGGTTTAGGAGATTGTCCATGGTGTTGTATTCGCTACTTTCTTCTGTAATCAAGATCTTTTCTTGATTTGTTTGTTTGTTTGTTTGATTCACCTGTCTGTCTTGTTGCTCATTTTGATTTATATTATCAGGTTTGTTTTCTTTTGTAATTGCTATTTTCCGCATTGAATTCATAGCCTTGATTGTACATGGGTTTTCCCCTATATCATCCTCTTTGTTTGCATTTAGAGTAAGATTTATTGATTTAATGTTATGTAGAAACTTTCTTGAGTTATTAGAAAACCATGACTTATTCTTACTCTGATTCTTAGATTTTTTTTGTTGATTTGTCTTAACTCCAGCTTTTTTTGTAGTTTGTGTATTTTTCATATTAAAAATTGCAAATGTTTCACTGCGTTTGTGCTTCAGGCTAAGATCAACGACTGGATTCAAGTCCGGATTGCCAACTATACCATCTGCTTAAGCGGATGTTGATGGTGTGGGTTTGACTGGATTAGAGCTACTTTCATCAGGCTCGGAATTTGGACATATTTTTAAATCCAGAGGCGTTCCTGTAGCTTCCTGCATCATTATTGTTATAGGGGTAGTGAGATCCTGATAACTAGACCCTCTTGCTTCAATCGAGTTTAGTCCCATTAATGCATGACCATCTGCAATATCAGTTGTGATAATAAATCCTTTATTGCCTGCAGTTTGTGTAGTTTGTTTGGATTCTGCATTGATGTTTAGGCTGTATTCATTTTCAAAGTTACTTTGGTTTCGCAGCAAAGAATCATGTTTCTGCTGCAAAAGATTCAAGGCCTGTTTAGCAACTTCAGCAAGTATTTTTTTTTCCTAATTACTGTTGTGCTTTTGATCCGTCAAGGAATTGAGTGAAAAGTCAATTTTCTTTTTTATGTCCTGAAATCTTTGTTTGAAGAAATTGTTATCATGTTCGATATTTATCAGCTTGGAATTGATTAAAGCCACCAATGTCGATAGATCTTTGACATTGTCATTGACTTGCTCATAAAGTTTCAGAAACGGTGAAATGGTCAATGACATGATTGACATCAAGATTGGTTGTAGCTCCTGCATCACTTTTTTGAGCAAAGTACCTGAATCGAGGTTACAGTCTTCAATTTTTTTACTTTTCTTCGACGGTGTCTGCCTTATTTTGGGTAGCTCACGTTCCACTGTTGATGAGTCTGTTGAGGAGTCATCAGAGAGAGAAGAAGTACAACATTGTTTTGGTCTTTTTGGCGTTTCACTTCCATACACGAGGAGCTCTCAGATGTGTGCATTTGCTCAAGAAAAAGTTCTCTAGAATGCTTAGGCAATGTAGTATTGTGCTGTTGTGAACAATGTTAGATTGGTGAATCATTGTCTTCAATTCTTCTTCTTTTTTGTGCACCACTATGCCATTGGTTTGAGTGGAGGGACACAGATGAAAGAGGGGTGGCGCTTATGCTTTGCCAAGCTTGCAAAGCACCTCCTTCATCTTTCTTTTTGTTGCCTCTTACCGTGTTTATGCCAGTTAGATCTCATAGTAATTTATTCACCATTTCTAGTGAATTTCTCCTTTCATTACCACCAGTCTTTACGACCCCACAAGCTGTCTCGATGTTGGTTAAATTTGAAGGTATTTGCATGGGCAAAAAGACTTTGGCAGCTTGATTGCTATCAATTGATGTTTGTGAAACGGAATTGCCCAAGGATACCGCTGGTAATTTGGGTTGTATGCGCTCCTGATCATATTTGTGGATGTCCATGTCAGTTTTGTTTAGATTTGGCTTCTCATTCGTGTTAGCAATGTTGTTAGCATTTCTATTTAATAATACAGTGGGTGAGTTGGTGATACAACCAGTTTGTTTATCCTTCGAAGCAAGACCCTCTTCTAAGGCAGCAGTCATGCTTTTGGCAATAACCCCCAGCCGTCCCCAGCTGCAGCCAAAAGAGCCACTGCCCACAGCCCTCAACAATCCCACTGGAGTAACCTCGTCCCTCCCCATAGTGAACAAGGGGGCGGAGATGCTGTGAGAATGCTGCCGAGGGAGACAGACAGCCCCAGCGCTGGCAACAATCTCTGTCACCATTATTGAAGCTGTTATTGGTACGGCATTCACAGACAAGCGTGACCGCGACTCTTTCAATTCCAAGAGCACTCGCTCAGCAAGCACTCGCAGCTGTGAAACACACCGCATACCCACACTCTGCTTGCAATACTCAGCACATCGCTCGCCAGTGCCGCCAGGGGAGAGTGCAGGCTCCAGCGGTGGGAGGTATGTAAACAGTGTTCGAACTCCTAAACACATTATTGACACAGCTGTATTTGATGTTTGTAGTACTTGTATTTTTCCATGTGGAGTCCAGAGAGTGTGGGTAATGACTTGACTCACATTCACTGGCGCTTAAGCAACGCCGCTCACAGTACGTGGTATCTTTGTCTTTGATTTCATAAGAAGATGAAACAGGAAAAGGGGAATAACTCACTTGAGTAGTTTGCTTAAAACCAGACCTCCCACGTCGCAATTGTAGCAGAGTTGTGGAAGCTTGTAAAAGTCTTCCTGTTCCTCGCAATTGAGATGGCACAGGCACAAGACCTTCCGGATCCATGGTATGGTGTGGGAGCAGCTGCCTGAGCTGCAAGAGCTACAATACTCACAAGACTCTGCTTGACTCAGCGGACGCTCCGCAGTGTGGCTGGGTAGTTATAGATTAGCACCACCTCCAATGATAGAAAGAGTATAGTCAAACCACAGCATCAGCACTCCACTTAACTCACAAGACTCTGCTTGACTCCGGAATGTGACGTCCCAGTTAGTTGTAGCGCATGCGCGAGCCTCGCTTGGGACCCGCGCATGCGCAGGTTAATAAACCGCGCTTGTGCGGGCAGTTGCCGCCGGGACGCGTAGCAGGCAGCATCGCGTCCCGTGTCTCTCTGAACGTGTGTGTGTGCGCATGTATGCATGTGAGCCACCCGAGGCACGGGCGGCTACACAACAACTGGCAACGAGGCGGGATACCATCGCAACCTTCGCTTGATGAACACGGCGTGTTTTACATCGGCGACCTACACGGTGGTGAGTCACGGACCCGGCGGGAACAAATCCATGGTGCCCTAGCATCTGGTATGCAGCAGTAGTGGCCTGAAAAGGTGCTCGTGCGCTGCTCATACCACATTCATAGAATTTTTGGAACTCTGGCAGTCCTCTACAACCCAGAGGACAGCCAACATCGCAGAGCCACCGAACAAAAGGTGACTGGACAGCTCAGCTGGCAACAAGGAAGACACACAAAGCTGGAGGAGAGCAATGACATGCTGAATTCCACCGTCCAGTAACGGGAGGTACGTGCGCTACCCACCAGAGTCAGGTTTGCAGCCTCTGAGCCATAAGGAGGTGCCTGTGCGACAAGTAGACATGGCGGAAAGTGACGGAGAGGCAGAAGCGGCGACAGTGGTGGTGAAAGCACAACAGGGGTCGTTGCTACCCATGCAGGAGTTTGATGTGTCCGGTCCCCCTTCGAAGTTGGGCCCAAGATGGTTGCTATGGATAAAAAAAACTTGATATGTACTTTGCAGTGACTAGGATAACCAATGACGATGCGAAGAGGGCCACTCTTTTGTATTCGGCAGGCCTGGAGGTCATACGCATATATGAATCCCTGAACCTGCAGGTAGTGACCTATGATGCCGTCAAAACTGCTCTGGAAAATCACTTTATACCACTCTCTAACATCGACTTTGAGAGGTTTCTCTTCTGTGGCGAAAAACAGCGGGAGGAGGAGTCACTGGATCAGTTTTGCGCTCGACTGCGGCTCATGGCCACCACGTGCCGATGGGACAATGACGAGTCGATGATTAGGAATCAAGTACTTCAAGGATGCAGCTCGGGAAAACTACGAAGGCAAGTGTTGAGGGAACCGGGCTGGACTCTGCAACAAATCCTAGATAGTGGAAGAACCTATGAACTGGCGGAGTCGAGAGGTGCCAAGATGGACGCAGCAGTGCGCCCTGGGAAATCGGAAGAGGTATTTGCTAACAGTAAACAGACTGCGTAGAAAGACAAGTGGGGTCAGAAACGACAGGAAACTCGTTCCCCGACAGGGCCTGGATCGATCTGCCAGTATTGTGGATATGATTTACCTCATTCTGAGGAGTGTCCGGCCAAATCGAGGTCATGTGGTCGGTGCAACGGACCAGGACACTACACCCGTATGTGTCGTGCCCTGGCTCCCGTGCCAACACAGAGGGGCCCGGCCAGGGTACGTGGAGGTGGTTCGAGAAGGCAGAGGAGTATTGCGGCTTTGGAGCAAGAAATGCAGAGACATCAGCTAGCTGAAGAGGAAGAAGAGGAGGAAGACAAAGTATTTTTCATCTCAGCATCGATACTGGGGCGAAGAGCAAAAGACAGCCCAAATGTGTCGTGAACATTCAAGGGGTGCCGATACAAGTGCTAATTGACACAGGGGCCTCAGTATGCGTGCTGGCCTCGGAACACTACCAGAAGATTCCTGGCCCTCCCGCTTTGGACATTTCGACGGCGAGGATTTTCACGTTTGGGGGAGACACTCCGCTCCCCATCAAGGGTGTGTTCGTAGCACCTGTATCCAGGGGCGGAAAGACCATAAAGGCCCGGTTCTTAGTTACTGATGTGAGTCCACACTCTCGAATCAATTGTGCGGCGTCCGAAGCCCTGAACCTGGTTCACTTTACATTAGAGGTCTATCAGGTGGATATCGAGACACTGCTGGACAGGTTTGCGGGCATTTTCGAAGGAGTTGGGAAGTTGAAGGCGCCCCCGGTTCGTCTGCACATTGACGACACAATCAGACCAACAGCGCTCAAGCACAGACGGATTCCGTTTCATCTGCGAGAGAAAGTGGAAGAAGAGCTCCGGTCGCTTGTCAGTATGGACATTATCGAGAGAGTGGAAGGACCGACGCCCTGGGTTTCACCCACTGCGGTGGCGCCCATACCGAAACAGCCTGGGGCAGTGAGAATTTGTGTTGATATGCATCTCCCCAATGCCGCGATTAAGAGAGAGAGACACTTAACGCCGACCCTCGATGATATCATTGAGGAGTTGCAGGGGGCGAAAGTTTTTTCGAAATTGGATCTACGGGCGGGCTATCACCAGCTGGAGCTCCACCCAGACTCTAGATTCATCACAACCTTCACCACACATGATGGCCTGTATCAATTCAAGCGCCTGAGCTTCGGCATTTCATCGGCCGCCGAAGTCTTTCAGAACACTATTAGGGGGGCGCTGGCAGGCCTCAAAGGCGTCTTGAATATGAGTGACGACATTTTGGTGTTTGCCGACTCGGAAATCGAACACATGAAGAGGCTCGAGAGCACGCTGAAAAGGTTGAGTGATCTGGGACTTACCCTACACTGTCAGAAGTGTGAATTCTTTAAGGACCGGATAGGGTTCTTTGGATTTATTTTTCATGCCGCTGGTGTGTCACTGGATCCAGCTAAGATCAGAGACATTCGAGATGCCGCAGCACCATCATCCCCCACGGAGGTAAGGAGCTTCTTGGGGATGGTGAATTACTGTGGGCGCTTCATCAAGGGTTTGGCTTCCTTGTTTGAACCCCTCAGGGCGCTGACCAGGAACGATGCCGTGTGGAGGTGGGAGAGCAAGGACCAGGAGGCATTTCAGGCCCTCAGGAATGCTCTGTCCGATGGGGACACCATGGCGTACTTTAACCCCTCCGTGGAATTGGAAATTGTTTTGGATGCCAGCCCCGTGGGTGTTGGGGCAGTACTATTGCAGCCTGATGAAAGGGGGGACATGCGTCCCATCGCGTACGCGAGCAAGGCTCTCTCCAACACCGAAACGCGATATTCGGAAATTGAAAGGGAGGCGCTAGCAATTCTGTGGGGCTGTCACCATTTTCGACTGTACATCCTGGGCAAGCCTGTCGTGGTGGTGACAGACCACAAGCCGCTGCTGCCTATATTGGCGGGGGTATCTTCGAAGCCACCGCCCAGGATCGAGAGGTGGATGTTAGCCCTAATGGAGTATGGGGTTCGACTAATTTACAGGCCGGGAACCAACAACCCGGCAGACTATCTCTCACGACACCCCAACACAGAGAATACGGACAAGGACAGTGGTGTGTCCGACTGCCAAGGTTTGCTCTGTCACGTGGTGGATGGGGCGCTACCGGTGGCCCTGTCGAGGCTGGCTATAGCGACTGAGTCATCCAAGGATGAGGTGTTCGGAATCATCAAGGCAGCCGTGAGAAGTGGCGACTGGAGAGAGGTGCTGCGCAACAATTCAAGGCAACAGTCCGATGCCCAAAAGGACCTGCAGGCACTCTGGAAGGTGCGGGACGGACTGTCGGTCTCAGATGATGGTTTGATCCTAAGAGGGAGGCAGATCGTGATCCCGCAGGCGTTAAGGGGGCGCGTGTTAGAGCTGGCGCATATCGGGCACCAAGGGGTCGTCAAGACCAAGGCGAGACTTCAACCCAAGGTCTGGTTTCCTGATTTGGAGGGGATGGTGGAGAGCTTCGTGAGAAAGTGCTTGTCCTGTCAGGCAGCCAACCCATGAGACAAGGCCCCACCTATCAGTTCTATGGAACGGAGCGAGAAGCCGTGGGGAACCGTCCACGTGGACTTTGGATCGACGGGTCGAGGCAGGTATCTTCTGGTGGCGGTGGATCAGTGGTCGAGGTATCCAGAGGTGGAGGTAGTGGAGTCCACAGCGACGGAGTTTACCACAAAGGCCCTAGCCAAAATGTTTGCCGCGCATGGATTCCAAGAGATACTTTGCTCGGACAATGGACCGCCGTTTACCGGCAGCCAGTTTGCCCAGTATCTCCAACAGAGGGGGATCCATCACCGCAGGGTATCCCCGCTGTGGCCTCGAGCGAACGGAGGGGCTGAAAGGATGATGCGTACCTTGAATAAGGTACTGAGGATTTCCGCCAGTGGGGGTGAGGACCTTCTGAAAAAGCTTGTGGAGTTTCTGCGAGAATATCGCACCATGCCTCACCAATCGACGGGGGTTGCCCCTGCGGAGGCGCTGTTCGGGCGTTGCCCTCGGGGAATGATACCAGAAGTGGGGGGCAGGAGGCCAGGTGTCATAGACAATGACAAAGTCCTAGAGGAGCGCGCCGTGCGCAATCAGAAGGAGAGCGAGAGACGAGGACTGCATGACACTGAGGTGTGTGTCGGTGACTCTGTGTTGGTGCGGAACCGACACCCCGAGGGCAAAATGTCTCTACCCTACGAGCCTCGCCCGTGGAAGGTCACCCACGCGAAAGGAACCATGGTGACCGCGGCCTGTGACCATGGCACTGTCACCCGCAACAGGCCTTTCTTCAAAAAAGTGGTCACTTCACGGGGGGCTACAAGTCTAGAGGAAAGGCCACCCCAGGACACTATCCCTGAGGCCCCAGTCGAGGATCCCACCAGGGACATCGCCCCTGCGGATGTCAGTACCCATGGGACTGTGCCAGGCACCTCGAGGTACCCAGTGCGGAGAGACCGGAGACTGCCGGCTCACCTCAAGGACTCCGGGGACTGAGCAGATGTCTCCAAGGGTGGTCCCCAGTGATGGAAGTATACAGTGTGTAATTTACCGATTTTGCGGTGTTAGAGCGCCATGTTGTTGAACTGTTTTGTTGATGGAAAAAATAAGGGGTGTGACGTCCCAGTTAGTTGTAGCGCATGCGCGAGCCTCGCATGGGACCCGCCCATGCGCAAGTTAATAAACCGCGCTCGTGCGGGCAGTTGCCGCCGGGATGCGTAGCAGGCAGCATCGCGTCCCGTGTCTCTCTGAACGTGTGTGTGTGCGCATGTATGCATGTGAGCCACCCGAGGCACGGGCGGCTACACAACACGGAAGGCTTCTGGAACTAAAAGGCATAAAGTCAGCTGTGAGAGCCTGGGCTGCACCAAGCATGTCTGAACTCAGGGCAGCCTGCTAATAAACCATGCATATTGCCTATGTATTGGAATGCCACACCTTTGCATATTTTCCTAATACACCTACAATACGCACAATGTGACTCAATCAGACATTCTTAATCCAATTTCAACTCAACAACACCCCAAACTCATAGCTCTCAACCATTTGTGCTGCAAGGTGAGTGAAATCACCCGATTCTGTTTTTGGTGGGTGAGACGCCCATTGGAATGAATGGGCGTGCAGGAGGCTTGGTGGGTGATTCAGCCCTTTACAAGGCGGGTGACACCCGCCAAAAGCGTGTGAGTTGAGAGCTATGCCAAACTCCTCCCGTGCACATATGCATACTCTTGAGGAAACATACTGGTTGCATACAATATGATACAAATCACTATAACATGAATAAATACCTGACTTAAATAATACCCGACTCCCATTTTCTCCCCTCCTCTCCTGTCTCCAACCCCAGCTGAAGCTCCACAAACCCCCTCACGCCCACTCCTTAATGTAGCGTCCACCATGCTTGCACCACTCTACTTCCTCCTTCAGCCATGGACATGGAAGAGGGGTTCTGAGTGGCGCCCCATGCTCGTTTTTTATATAATTTTAGTCACCTTTATTTTCAAAATCCGGGCATCCCCCAAACACGTCTTCTGCAAGTGTTGCACAGTTGAGTCAAATGCTCATAAGCATTTCTCATGAACATTTATGAGCAGCCAAGCAAAATAATAATAATTTAGCATTTATATAGCACTAGGAACCCTCAGGTATCTGAGCAATGCTTATTATTACCCACGGTGTGTAGTGCTCATTTATCGACCTCGGACGGGATTTGAACCTTTATCAGAAGGATGAAAGGCTGAGTTTGGCTCTGCTGGGAATTGAACCTGTATCAGCAAGCTCTGCACAGATGACAAAGCAAGTGCTCTACTTGCTGTGCTATCGGACCGGCTATGCTTCCCTCGACTACCTACAAACATCAGATATTCAAAGTAATCTTCATCTAATATCCTCACATGCTCCCTGGGGACAAAGTTACCCTTACACTCAATGTTTTAAAATAAATTCAAAACTTTCTTACAAGCATTCACATCATATATCCTGGAGAATGTGCAGGCCTGCCCTGAACACCTCATCTGCTCTCCGTGCCAAGTCTATAGCCATTGACTTCGTTATCTATGCTAATTACTTTGCCCACTACTTTTCCTCTAAAATCCATCAAATTTGTCACTGCCTCACAGTTGGGGGAACCAGGAGGCTAACGTTTGTGGCATGTACATCACTGTTTGTTGTTCAGTTCTGTTTAGCCCTGATGAAGAATTGAATAAGGGCCATTTAGATGTCCTCAAAACTAGTGCAGAATGGAAGAGTTGAGACCCAAGGCTTCTCGGGACATAACATACTATTTGGGTTTGGATTCTCCATGTTAGTCTCCCAAGCAAAAAGAGTGCGTTAAGGAAAAGGGGAAGGGAGATGGTGTTGGGCCTATGATTCAACCGAGGTTCTCGTGTTGGGTCTGCAGTGCTTAACACTTCTCTCTTATTCACTTTCTGTCTAGATGTCATACTATTAATGGGGTCTGACTGAGCAATATTATAATAGGCATTCTCTTAGATATCCATCTATCAATTGGACCTCTCAACTCCGCTTGCCTTATCATTCCGTTTCCCAACTCTTTAGAGACCACAATCTTGTTCTTCCCTGGTGGGATCTCTGACTGCTTGATCAAGCCATTTTCAACTGAATGTCCCTTCCTTTTTGATAATTCCACTTGTTTCAAACCAGATGTCCTCCTTTTGATGGTTTCTCTCTTACATATTTCTTCCTTCTTAGCTGATGTTTCGAGCATGGATATCTCCTGGCACAATATATTGATTTGTCTTGTTCATTTTGCACAAATATTGTAACAGAGAATAGTGTTTGTTATGCACAGTTGTGCCTGTATTGGATTTGTCTTGAATCATAATGGGTTCATTTACATGTTCACCATCCCTGACTCTTTGTTTGAGTGCATTTTCATTATTGGTGTTGGCTTTGGGGCTACTACAGTTTAATGAACTTGCTGAACTCCGATCTGCAATGTCAGCATTATTAACCAGAATACTGTCCACCACTCAAGCCTAGGCGAAAATGTAGGTGCTAACATTCTTGCGATTATCTGATATTCGGACCGATTAAATCACATTCATTGAGGTTTCTTTAAACAATTTGATTTAATCAGTCCGAATATCAGAAAATTGCAAGAATGTTAGCACATTTTTCTAGACTCATTATTATCACAAGGATGTGGGTGGATGGTCACATTTAAGTGCAATCCACTTAAAGGAATTAGATGTAAAAACCACTTCCACATTTTCTCTTTCCTTGAGTTCAAACCCCATCATAACTTTCAGAAAGCTTACTCACAAATCTTACCTCTGTTTAGGGATAGCTATCTTTCGTCAGGTGTAGTCTTCCTCATAGCAATGTTAATACTTCCTCTTTACATGCTCATATGCGTCCTGGGCATGTTTTCTACCAAACGGCCTGCTTCACCACTAAGACAGCTATGGAGGAAACAGTACATCAAAAGACAATCAGTGCCTATCTCCTACCATGTAGCCAGGAATAGTTAAACATTTGTATAAAATCCTTTCAGTTACCAAGCAACTCTTACCTCGCCCAATGAGTGTTCTTGTCTGCGTGCATGAAATAAATGTGCATTTTGAATTTGAAACAATGCTCAGCAGTTAAATAAGAAAATAATTTTGGAAGTATGAAGCAGGCCAAACAGAGACGGCCAGGTCGGCGTGGTGAGAAGGTCCACGCTGGGAAGCAATATAGGAGCTCCAAATGAAGCAGGGCAGAACCCAAGGCTGCCCTTGTTAAGGAAACATACAAACAGGATGGCAGGCACTTACCTTGCTGCCCTTAATCGGTCCCTCCCATTTGTTATTGTTGTTTTAAGCTCCTCTAGTATTAAAGTCCCAATTTTGTTGTCTTCTTCAGGACTTCACATAAGTGCTTCGGTCTAAGGGTAGACTGCGGCTGGGCAACAAAGAGAAATAAAGGGGGGGAGGGTGAGCCTTAATATTTCCTTGCGCTCGCGTGTGTACTCTCGTCGGTGCCGTCTCAACATGTCCTAAATGACAGACAATTTTGTGTGTGTCTCCATTTGCTCACTTTGTATTCTGCTTTATCGTTTCACTTTCTAGACCCTTGTGATACACAATTGAGGTTGCTTAAACATAATACCTGCAACACAGTGCAGTGGTCTGTGGGCACTCAGAGTCCCCAGCAGGCTTGTCACACCATAGTGTGTTTGCATGGACAGTTTGGAAATGCATTCTGGCAAGGCGTTCCCTAAGAGCAGGTGAAAGAATCAACATCATATATGGTTTGTAAAGTATGTGATGTACAATGCGAGGAGACTGGCTCCATTAGTTTAGCAATGATTCATGGATGTGGAGGATTTATTTTGCGTGACACAGTGTGGCTTGGGGGTGATGTGTACCAGTCAGCGGGGCACATCATAGAGTCTTGTACTGGGCACCAAGTTGGCTAGAAATATCCCTGCATACAAGTACTGGCACAGTTATGAAGGCCAGCAGACAGTGATGTGTACTGTGACACTAACATGTGCCACACATGGTAACCACACTGCCATCGCCCAGAATGTAGGCTATGTGACAGCAGAGTACACAGTAGTAAACATGCATTGGGCATGGATGGCTGACAACTGCAGTCAACTGTACTACAACACATATATGGGCATGCCAACCATTATTGTCTGCACATACAATAAACACAAATGCCACCCAAAAGATGTGTCCACATAGTCGTCCATGCCTCCCACGCCTTGCACCTGCTCACTGCTAATGAATCCACTTACAGCATGTTCAAATTGAGTCAGTTGCTCCTCCTCTGTGGCCCACCACCAGTGGCCCGGCAGAGGCCAGGTTGTCACTCAGCTTCTGCTTGGTCATTCGAGCAATGTTGTTCACCCGCTTCTGGAACTCTTTAGCAGTGCGCCTCTCCACACCACAGGCATTAACTCAGGCCATAACCTCCTGCCACTTCTCCATTCGCTGGGTGGGTTCATGGTTGCTGCCCTCCGAGGGGTGGAGGAGCTCAACATGGTGGACCATCACATATGTTGTGAGGATCTCAAGCTCTTCATCTGTGAAGCAATTCTTCCTCTGCAGACCCTTATCCTTTGCCTTTGCCTGTGACTGATCTTGGGTTGAAACCTCTTCTTGCTATGAGGGTGTCCCTTATTGGTGCTAGTGGCCCTTGGTGGTGCCATTCCACCTGTATGTCTCCCACCCTGTACACGTCCAGGTGCCGGGGCACCTGTGGGCTGAGGATCCCCACGTCCTCCTGGGTCCTGGGAAAATGTGGCCTCACTATGTCCCTGTCTACTCCCTTTCCCTTTTGGGTGCAGACAAAATGAAAAACACTCATACCAATAAAAAAAAACACAAATATGAAACAGTCTACAGGATGGACTACATAGATGAGTGGTGCCGCAAGGCTCCGAGGCACCCCAAAACCAAAAAAGGCATTAAGCGATATGCAGTGGCACCCACCTAACAAAGAAATGCATACACAATACACAGACATTTTCAGAAAAAAGAAAAAAAGCATTACGCGATATGCAGTGACACCGCAAAAACAAACAAATGCATCTGCAATACACAGAAAGTTTCTGAAAACAGAAAAAAAGCATTACTGGATACACAGTTGCACCCCAAAAACAAACACAGGTGTACACGATACACAGAAGGCCTCACAATTAACAAAAATACATGCACATAGGCAACCCCAAAAAGAAAAATTGCGTAGCCGTTACTTGAAGGAAATGACTTGTGTGGCACCCCCAAATTCATGTCAGTGACACTCATTTATCTGTTTTTGCACCTTCTCGTTCGCAAACAGTGATGTTGTGTCTCACCTCTTAAATATGCCCATCATAGCTGTACACCGATTAGGCATTGTAGGTATCCTGCATGCAGTGAGTAGCACGTAACGTATGTGCTAAGGACCATTACTCTGTTATCTGCTGCCTTAGATGTGAAATGCACAGCAAAGTTCCTCCTGCCTCCCTGCCATTGAATTTGCCTTCACCTGCCCTGTTTTGCCTCCAATAGTCCACATCTGCTGCTGCCTGATAGAGTGGATGTGCCTGCTGCCAACCGTGCCTTGGTGTGCCAGCTCTTCAGTAATTGCCTGTTCTCCTGTGTCGGCCATGTGACCACATCATCTGGCAACTTTGGACTTCCACCTCTTCCTGCCACCTCCAACACAGCTCCATAGCACATATCAGGGACCCAGCTAAAACACACCTGCCTCAGGGATAGCCATGTCTCCAACATCTTCCTCATCTACTGAGAGTGGCACCCCTATGCCAGTGAGCCAGAGGGCTGTCTGTAATGCTTATATGGTGTCTTGCAGGGGAGGATGACAACCTACCTGATCTGTGGAGGCAATGGAAGACTACCTGGGAATTTGATGAATAACACCCACAGCTCTTTATGGAGCAAACACGTGTGACATTCTGTAGACCATATCCACCCTTGCATCCAGAGAGATAGAATGTTTTGTGTAGCTGTGATGAGGCTGTTATGTGGATTGTGATACCCCTTCTTCAATGCTCCTTTTTTTTCATGGATGGGTCCTCTGCAGAGACCAGAATGGCAGTAATAAGGGTTTATTTGGAAAACCAAGCTCCCTTTGTATCAACTTTCCTTGCTATCCAGATTAACCAACCCAAAAGCAAAACATGTGCTTACAAGAGTTGTTACTGGGATTGCACACAATTTCGAATGCATAGGAGGGTGGGTTTGATGGCCCTTTTGGTTCTCTAAGAGACAATGTTCATGAAAGGTATTGCCTGATTGCTGTTCTCTTCAACTTGTATGTGATTGACTGTTCATTACTGTCAAATCCTGATCTATTTCATTGGTTGCTTAAATGCAGCATTTCTTTCTTTCCTGCAGGATGGTGTAATGGGGCTGTGTGTTATGTGCGTGTGGCGCAGAGCGGTGTGCAAAGAATGACAGACATACTGCTAATACTTCACAGACCCCGCTTCTGTCTGACCAAAAGTGCACAAATCGGGCCTCTTTTTTCTTACATCTGCCTCATGACGTCACACTACATGTCGCGGTTCACATGACACTACACTCCTCCCAATTTTTATAACAACAGACCTTAGGCATTCAGAACAAGATATAAACAACAAAAGTGAAAAACTGGATTCAAACAAACTCTTGGGTTCCCTGTAGGTGGCATCTCAGTCCCCTGAGTGTCCCCTTTTCACGTGCTCAGGTCATTGTCTTTCAGTCGCTCCGGCGGTCCTCTCGATTCTCTGGAGGGGTAGAATTGAACTGTCTCCCTGGCAGGGTCTGGTCCTCGGTGATGTCCGATTCCCTCGTTGTTGGTTCAGCTGCTGACTCTGGAGAGGCATCTCCTGAAATGTCCTCATCCATGTCACCTGCATCAGGATGGCGGAAATGTGGCGTTCAGCTTCGCCATTAGCACATGACAACACCAGTGTTATTGTCCTGTAATCGATACCTCGTTTAGCCAGGAGCCACTGACTGAGCATATTTATTTAGGGAAACCGTAGGTTGCAAGCATTTTTTCCATTATTGAAATGACATCTTGGAGTTCCAACAACGGGACAAATTCGACCTCCAGGAACCGGTTTCACTTGTCCACCATCACTAGGAAGTGAGAGTCTCTTTACATTGATCTGAACTCCATGTGGATGGTTTCCCATGGCTCTTCACTTCTGGGCATGCACTGGATGGGTGGTTCTCTGATGTGAGGGGCGGCAGCTTGGCACCATGTGCAGGTTCTGATAAAGTCTTCCACCTTTGACTCCAACACTGGGAACCAGACCTTGGGCCTCATTACAATGAGGATGGCCACGGAATGAACGGCGCTGGTAAGGGACCGGCACCGTTCATTCCGGGCCGCCACATCACGACGTCTGCAGCAGGTCTCACTCTGGACGCCTGACCAGACATGCAGAGCAAGACCCGCTAAAAGACCAGGATGCTAACAACAGGCTCGTCATTAATGGGCCCATTGTTAGCATCCTCCCCATTCCCATTGAGCCCTATAAGGGCTCAATGGGAATGGGAATGTACCGGGTCCGGGTCGCGAGAATGGGAATTACCGGGCCCACTAAATTCAGCATGGCTCGGTAATTCCCTATTTTTGGGACTCGGACCCAGTACCTGGTTTGGGGGTAGCCATGCTGCTAAAAACGGCATGGCTACATCCAAACTCCTAATGAGGCCCCTTGAGTCTGAGGCAGATTTTTTTTTGGCCTGCCTTGGTGGCCGTGGTGGGCAAGAGTTATCACGCAGTCAATCAATTCAGTAGGGATAACTATGTGGGGCCCTCTCAGTAGGAGTCCGTTGTCTGTGAAAGTAAATTTGCATCGTATTTTCCACAGTTGCACCAATATGTGTTTGGCCTCATGTGTCTTGGAGCCCAGATCTTCCAGAGTGTACTTCCATTTTCCTGACTCCATGACGCCGTGCAGGATTTGGAAGCACCCATAATTTGCAGAGGCTGTTTTGATTTCCGCAATGTCCATTGAGTTGGGGACAGAACTCTCTATGCCGAGCAGTACGTGCTCTTCAGCTGCTGCAACCTTGTCAGGGAAAAATGTATTTGACAGTTTAGGGTGTTGAGACAAATAGTCTGCAGCGCTGTTTTGTCCTGGTCAGCATTGTATTGCAGGAGTGCGAGCAGCCACTTTTATTTGTGGGGAGGAGGGTCTGCTGACCTACCCGTCATGATGGGAAGAAGGGGTTTGTGATTGGTGACCACCTTCACCGGTTTCCCGTAAATGTATATATGGAAATAGCGGCATCTCCACAGTACTGCCAGGGCTTTGTGCTCTATTTGTGAGTATCTATTTTCCGTAGGCAAGAGTACTCGACTGGCATATGCCTGGGTGCATGGTGTGCCATCTTTGTTGGGCTGGGTGAGGATGGCTGCAAGTCCAAATGGGCTTGTGTCCACAATGATTTCTGTGCTCTTCTGGGGGTCATAGAATGATAGTATACATTTGTCAGATAACGCTTTCTTGATATTGTCGAACGCTGTTTGTTCTAGGGCTGACCATCTCCATGCCATTGACTGCTTGGTGAGGTTCCTCAGGGGCTCGAACACAGTCGCTATATTCTCTTTGAAGCGGCCACAACAAGTGATCATGCCCAGGAAGCTTCACACCTCAGATACGGTTTAAGGTGGTTTGGCCTCTTGAATATTTTGGACTTTTGCTGGGTCTGTGGATATTCCTCCCTCCTGAAAAATGAAGCCAATTAATTTGATTTTGTTTCTCAAACATTTGCATTTCTCACTGTGGAAGGCTAGGCCCAGGGACTGGATATTTGTCAGGAGTTTATCTAGCCTTACCAGGTGTTCACTTTCGGATCTGGCATGTATTAGAATGTCATCACTTACATTAAGGGTACCTGGTAGTCCAGATAGAGTGCCATGTATGGCATTATGAAACACCTCTGCGGTGGATGAGATGACAAAGTTCAGCCGTTTGTACCTGTAGAGGCCAACGTGGGTGGTGAAAGTCGTGATGTACCGACTGTCCTGCTGGAGTAGGAGCTGATGGTAGCCAGACTGGAGGTCAAGTTTGGAGAACACTGTTGCACCTTCCAGCTCTGTGATAATGTCATCTAAAGTGGTGTCTTTCCCTTCTGATTGCCTTGTTGGGCAGCCGCATGTGCACGCAAATATGGACTTTGTCCGGTTGTTTGTGTGTGTGGGCCACGCCAATTGGGGGAAACCCATGGCGTGGGTCCTTCGACTTGCTCAATGATGTGGATGTCGACGAGGTCTTGGATCTCTTATTCTACCTTCTTGTGGAGGTGGAAGGGCACTCTCCTGTGTTTCAGAGCCAGAGGCTGAACCGTATTGTCAATGTGGAGCCGGTTTGTTTTTCCTTCCATGCACCCTATTCCGGTGAATATGTCTGGGAAGTTTGGCAGTTGTAACTGGACATCTTCTAAAAAACACTCCATGGGCGAAGTGGGTGAGACCCAGGGCTTCGGCTCCTGCACAGCCAAGTAGCGTTTCCATTGCTGCTTTTGTGACATGGACCCTGGCTCGTATGGATATGCCATGATGATGGACAGCAGTGATAAATGCACCTTCCAGTGGTAGAGGAGCATTTCCTTCAAAGGTGAAGCTACGCACTCTTGTGTCTTGAAGTGCAGGAGGTCCTGGTAATGTCTGGTATTGTTCATTGGACATTACATTCACAGAGGCTCCTGTGTTGAGGAAGTCAACTGGGGTATTCAGGATGGTCACTGCACATTGGGTTTGGCGTTTTCCATGCCCGCCGACAGTGAGCATACTGATGCGAAGAAAACATCTTCATCTCCCAAGCTCTCACCAGGAGGGTCCCCTTGTGGTTCTGTGGACTTGGTGTTTGAGGATTGTCTCTTCTTAGCTTGTGGGAAAGTTTGGGGACGTTCCTTTTCCCTTGGCACACTAGTTGGGGCAGAGGCTCTGCACACTCATGCAAAGTGATTTTGAATTCTACACTTTGTGCAGGTGTACCCTTTTACTGGGCAGTCTTTCTCATGTGGAAAATCATACCCACACTGCGGGCAGGGAGCTGGAGTGGTTGTGTTCTGCTGTTTCTTCTGCCGCCATGCACTTCTTGTCCCCTGGGTCCTGGGAGTTTGTCATCCTACTGAGCATACTTCCTCAAGTTTGACCGATTTCAGGGCCGACTCCAATTTGGAAGCCCTTACGTTTGCCAGTTCGTGGGAGCGTCCTAGTTCGAGGCTTCTGGGGAGACTGATTCCTGGTTCTCACAGAATTCATTTCTGAAGCTTTACTGAGTGACATTGAATGATAATTTGGAGCCCACATCCTCCTCTTAATTTTCCCACCTACAAGTCGAGGCCAGGTGTTTCAGCAGAAGTTTTCATCACTCTGCTGCATGGCAGTACGCATAAGTCATTTCTCATAGTCTGTGTTCACCATGGGGGCGAAGTAGCCCGCCATTGCCTTGACAGCTGTGTTATATGAGTCATCTGTGGGGCGCAGGATCTTGAAGAGCTTGTGGACTGAGTGTCCAGCTGAATAGATCAGGGTGAACTTCTTGGTTAGGTCGTCTTTCTCACCTGCGGCATTGAAATACATATCTAGGTGCATCCGCCATAATTCCCCTCACGGTCCCAGTGATTTTGTGGCTCCATCGATGTCAAATTCACATAGGGGTGCAAGCGAGCCACGTTGTTGGGAGAACCCCCTTCAAGGCGTGGTGGTGCAGGAGAGACTTCAGCATCTTCTGGTGACATGACTCCAGATGTACGGTGTCAGCTGAGGTGCTTTTTTGGGGTGCAAAGGCACTCAGAGAGGAGTCACTGACCCTGTTTCTTGGATGACACTGAGGCACGCAGCAGAATGCACAGGTGCTCCTGGGGAGCCGCTGCCCCTGTTAGGAATGTGGGTTGTCTCTCAGTGGTGAGGTGGGTGCACAGGCACCTTACTTCTGTATAACTCCTCCCTGAGTGACGTGGTTGGCAGAGAAATGGGTGTGGCAGCACACAAGCACTCTCCTGCGAGAGTCGCACTGGTCCCCAGGGTGACCGGGCCTTACCCTCACTGATTGTGAGGCTGTAGGAGATATAATGCCGTGAACATACCACAAATTCTGGTGATAGCCAGTTATAGTCAGTACAAGGCGGTATGTAGGGTAGGATCCCTTACTAGCATGATGAGACTCTGTTGCTGGCTCAGGGACAGCACGCTGTGTGGACCGGGAACCCAGATGCAACAGACTGCCTGATTGGCAGGCGCGCGCACTGGATTTTGATCCTCATCGTCAATGTAATGGGGCTGTGTGGTCTCTGCACGTGGGGCAACGTGGCGCGCAAAGAATGACAAACACGATGCCTATGCTTCACAGGTCCCGCTTCTGTCTGACCAAAAAGGTGTGAAGCAGGCCTCTTTCTTCTAACATCCACGTCATAATTTCACACGTCAGGTCGCGGTTCACGTGACACTACAGATGGGAACTGAACTGTTGGAGGCAGGGTCAGGTATGTTTTAGGAATCACTATTGCCATGCAGGTGCAGCGCATGTAGAGGATTCATTAGCTTCAAGAATATGATTTCCTGTTGACTGAGCAATGTGGGTCGCTGTAGCGCGTAGTCGTAAAAACCTGTTAACTCCGCAAGTTAATGTTCATTTAGGAGGAATATTTATGGCACCTTAGTGACAAGCAACGGGTTAATTCAGCTTCAGTAATGTGCGGTGTTGTAGCACATAGTCAGAAAATTCTTTAACTCCACAGGCTAATTTTGATTTAGCAGGAATGTCTAGGCCGCCTAGTGACAAGCACACTGCAGCGAAATCTCTTAGATACACAGAGAAATGTTCTATTGCTTCCACCAATGTGAATCACTGTCGCATGGGAATTGGATTTGCTCTTGCCCAGAATGGGCTTGTTTTTATGGGCAGAGAGCATCAGAGAACAACACTAACTTTGTGCTCTTGATTAAGTGAAAGGCTTTCTAATTACCAATTCTAGCTCCAAACATTGGAGCTAAGCAACGTGCTGTGAATAAAGTTTGTCTGTACAAAAAACGATGCACTCAAGAGCACGATTCTGCTTAGTGGTATCTGCTTCTTTCTTTCTTCCACAGGAAAAGCAGCAGAGTCAATGGGACAAAACAATGAACTGGCCAGACTCGGGATCACAGTAAGCGTTGTGGCAAGTTATTGGGACTTCTTGTTGGGTGGGTTTTTTATAGTCTCAAAATGTGCAACACTGCACTGCTCTCAGTATCTTGTTTTTGGAGGGCCAAGCAGTGTCCATCTTGGTAGTTTAATAACCTGGCGGCCCTCTTAGTGTGGTGTGAGCAAACTAGATTTGTTCATGCTACACCTTGTTTGGACCTTTGGCTCCAATTTTACAGTTGCAATCGTGATTTTAGTAATGGGATCCTGACAGCACTCATCCTCAAGGCCCCTCCCACGGTTCCTTTTTTTTGGGTGGGGTTATTCTTTATGGAAGCACTTCACCAATCCCTGGGCATGGAAATTAGAGGTGGGTCCCCAAGTTCTGTTAATGGCCCCGTAGCCTTTCCAATCAATGAGGTAGTATAGTGGGTTTTTCACACATTTTGAATCTAATATCTACTTTACTTCACATCCAGGCTCCCCTTGGTCCTTCATTACTGGAGGTGGGTTGGTTGCTGTATGGCATGTGTCTGGGTGTACTGGTTTTAGTAAGGAGACATGAAAAATGGGTTGAATTTGTAGATTCTTACGTAATGCCAGTTTAACCGCAACAGGGCTAATGTTGGCAGTGATGTGATAGGGGCTTGTATATCATGGGTGGGATTTTCTGGGTCCTTTAATGCGCATGTCAGAGGTAGCCAACCTTACTAGGTCCCCAACTTGGTACTCCGGGGCTAGCTCTCTCTTTTTATCAGCTTGTCTTTTGTACCGACTCTTGGCCTGCTGTAAGTGGTTCTTTTTCTGTTGTATTATGTGTCGAATTGTTTCATGAAGATGTTACACTGCAGGCATCTCAAATGCTTCTGATGGGTCATAAACAGATGGACATGGGTGCAGGCCGTGTAGGAAATAGTAGGGTGTGAGACCCATAGCATTGTGTTATATGTTTGTAGGCGTATTCCACTACCCATAAGAGGTCTACCCAATCTTGCTGTGTGTAAAGCAAAATACAACAGAGATATATTTCTAGGGTCTGATTAATTTGTTCTGTTTTCCCATCGGTTTGGGACTGATGGCTAGAAGATAGAGGAACGTCAATTTGTGCCAGAGCGCAGCATCATTTCCAGAACAATAGATATGAACTGACTAACTCAGTCTGAGATTACCACTGATGGGAACCCATGTAGACGGGCAATATGGTGCAAGAATGTTTGAGCTACGGTTATGGATAATGGCACACCTTTACTGCGATAAAATGGGCCATCTTTGATGAGAGGTCTACCACCACGAGAACTGTGTTATATCTGTATCTGAGGGAATATCCATTATGAAGTCAAAAGAAATGGTGTGCCAGGGTGCTGCTGTGGTCGGCATGGGCGGCAAAAGGCCTTGAGTTTATTTCTTTGATGACTTTTGTTGGGCACACACATTGCAAGTATTAACATGGTGACTTACATCTCGACGCAGGGTAGGCCACCATTAGTGCATCTTAATCTTGTTGTAGGTTTTAGTGATTCCAGGATGATCCCCCAATAATGTGTCATGGTAGCTCTGTCATATTCTGTAGAGAGCTTTAGTTGCCAGAACAAACAAATGTCCTTGATAGTAGGATAATCCCTGTCTGTTTTGTCTTTCAGAGTTCTCTCTCACCCAGGTGTGCAGTTCTTCAGGAGGTAGGGCCGTGAATGTCACCTTGTAATGGTGTGAATTTAGGAGTTGCATCAACCAGTCCCACAATTTTATGAGAAGGAATGATTCTCATGGGTTGCTGAGTTGCACCCTTTTCACGCCTCGATAGGGCATCCGATTTCCCATTTTGGGCTCTGGCTCGGTAGGAGAAAACTAAATCACACTCCGCAAAAAGAGTGCCCAAAGTCATTGTCGGGCCGATTGGCCCCATGCAGTTTTCAGGTACTAGATGTTTCGATGGTCGGTGAAAACCATTACATGGTGTTCAGCTCCAAACAGATGATGTCTCCATTCCTTGAATGCTGCCTTGATAGCTAGTGTAGAGGAGCAGATGAATCCCTCTGCAGGAAGTCCCACCCCTATTCTACCTATATGTTGGAAACCTTAAATTGCGACATGTGCAATGCCAGTAATGGTGCCTATTCCACAAAGAGCCTTTGTGACATGGTATCCATTGAGAAAACCTTTTATGATGCATCCCCGCATCTCAGTAGATGTGTGAAGATGAGAAAAGAAAAGGCTGGTGACATCACAAGAAATGAGTGTGACACACTGGGAAGTGTTGCTGAAGAAGAGAATGCATTGACTTTATATAATCTAATGAATTGAGAAGACCTTCACATAAAGAATGAACATTGCAAATGTGAAGAAGCACTGCAGAAAATGCTGGCAAGTAATTGTAAAGGCTGGCTTTACATAGTGAATAGACTGCAGGCTGTGTCGCCATTATATAGAATCTGGATATTCAATGTCCTAAGTTTAGTAAGCCCAAACCCATAGAGAAAGGAGGATTGATAGCTATGTGTGTGCCGCAGAAAAAAAATATGCTGAAGCTCGAAAATGGACCAAGAAAGGTTGTCTGGCCTGGTGTCAAAAGGCTGAAGCAGCCAAAAACTGGTTATCAGTCTTTGAGGAACAGTGAATGTGAGACACTGACAGTGGTCGACGTGAATGAAAAGAAGTAGTGGAACTATGTTCCCAGCTGGCCTGCACCCATTCCCCATAAAACCTATCACCACGCCCCCTCCAACACACAATACAAACCCCCAAACACATACAACTGATGTTTAAAGGAACATTCAGTTTAGTGCACTGAAAGTGCAAGTTTCAACTTCTTCCTACACTTTCATTTTAAAATGAAGCCATTCTGGAACGGTTTCTTTTTAAAATAAAAGTATGGGAACAGGAAAACCTAATTTTAAAAAGTAGAAGAGCACTGCTCCCAACCAATCCTGCTCACTTCGACCACTGGACGCTGCTGCATCCCTTGTTAAGCTGCAAAGAGAGAACACCATGAGTGCCAAGTTTATTCAAGACAAATTAATGCTGTTACGTGAGTCCAGGATGGAAATAGAAGTGGGCATGCAGACCTGAATCTTGATAAGAACATGCTCAAACGCCCTTATATTCCCAGAGAAGAAAAGCTACTACAAGGCCGAATCTGAATGGCAGACAGCATGAGCGATAAGAGATGGTGGGCTAATTGGGTGGGGAGATACGGTCAAGTCCACCCACCAACACCTGGGCTACCAGCTTACGTGCTGCTAGTGATTCGAATATTCCAGTAGGGTACAAGTGTGCCAACCAATTGTAGAGGGCCATATCACAGAGGGCCTTATAGTTTGAGAGAAAATGATATGCTGCATACTTAATAACTGTTGAAGATGACTTGCACCAGGGGTCGGCATATGTTGTCCACCTGACTGTAGAGACCCAATCACAATCCAATCCCTTATAGAAAGTATACTTTGATATTCCCCTCAAACCAACCACAATCTCACATAGGTTTTTTTAGTTTGCCACGTAGTATGATGTCACATACGATGGTTTTTGTTATAAAAGAAGTATTTTTTATGAAACATGTTGAGACGATGCTGAGCTGTTTTAGACAATTGAGAATAAAACAGAGACATTTTGCCAACTTCCTGAGTCGGTCTTTTTATTTGGTGTAAGAGTCATTCTGCATCCCCTCAATCGTACGATGTTACCACGATTAAAAGGACCATAAGGGTTCACTTGGTAGCATGTCGGATTGCTGGAAGTAAGACCCATTGACCTGTAGACTCCAGAGTTTCGGACGATCGGGCACCCTCCACCATCTAGCTAGAAGATGGCCGGTTTCCTGTGGACAGTGCCCAAATAAAAAACTTTCAAGAAAATCAAGACGAAAATCAAGGGTCCCTCTTTGACGAAATCACTCCCTTGATTCCACAGGTGCTTTGCGGACGGAAGGCGAAAATTATTGATTGGAGGAGGGAGTCTATACCGAAGGCCTCAAGCTGAATGAACGAATGGTGAGTAGACTATGGGGAATGGCAAACTGAGGGGATGGGATTGTGGTAATTTGGAAAGTAACGGGAAAGTAACAGGAAAGTAACGGGGAAAGTAACAGGAGATTTTTTTTTGTCTAACAGGAGAGCGAGAGAAAGCCTGAGATTCCTAACCCAAGGGGTCTTAGAAGAAATTGTTATACATTTCAGTTGATGTAAACTAGGCTATGTACAGGACAGGTCCATATAAGATAACAATTTAAACTCTGTAATCATGGTATTATTAGGGGCGGAAATTAAGAGTGGTCAGTAAGGCTTAATGTGAAGAGTTGACTAGTCTTTGTGTTTGTGTATTTGTGTCAAACTAAAGTGTTGAAGAGCGACATATGTGTAAGAAAATTTGAGAAAAGCTCAAGAAGCCATAGTGTCTTTCTCTGGAATCTGTCGGTACCGACTCAGAGGTAGACTGAGATTATTGAAAAATAGAGGTTTTAAGCGGCGATTGTTGGAGCACGCTCATATTTGTTGTTTTCATAAAAGTATTATTGTAAATGCTGGTAACTATTGACAGTCAATTGAGACTCATCACAATGGGAAACATCAATCTTCTGGTGCATTTATGTAAGACATGGCCAAAACACATGTCCAAGCTCAAACAGTACAGTGCAGGTTGGGTGACAGGCACGGCAGATAGTTTCATGCCATGGCCACAAGGGGGATCATTGTCGAAAGCAGTATTGCAACACAAGACCACATACTTGCACGCTGCATTCACAGGAAAGAAATTGGAGAACATTTTAGCTATTTTGGAGCTTTGGAAAATTTATCAAGAAGAGAGAACGGATCTGCCACCTGAGGAGTGGATGCTTAACCAGTGTAAGGAGTAAGGTGTCGAGCCATCTGCTTCCCTTGCCTCTCGTGAGGTAAAAGGCGATAGTGCGGAAGATGTCGGATTGTATCCATTAAAGGAACTGAAAGCGGTGACGGGGTATAGTAATCCAATATATGAACCGCCTGTTTATAGTAGGTACGATAGTTCAGAAGAGACTAAAAAAAAGAGGAAATTTTTAAGGTCTTACAAAACAAGGAAGAGAAAAGGGAGTGATCGAATGTATCAACAGAGATAGAACGAGAGATCAAGAGATGGAAAGGCAAGAAGGATAACGCTTACGAAGTAACTCTCGCACAGAACGAATGGATGGGAGGACAGATATTACTCAAGCTAGAAGGGAAAATCATTGAGGAAGTCAGGCAAAGGGAAGATCTAGACAAACAGGATAGAAAAGACAGAGAACAAGAAAAGAGATTAAAAGAATATGAGTATAAAAGGGAGAGCAGACAGCGACGAGAACAGATGCATCAGGAGGAGCAGTAAAAGAAAGAAGAAATGGCAGAGGAGTAAAGAAAGCATGACAACATGCAGAGAACAATGGAAGAACGGGATAGGCAAGAAAGGAAAAGAGAAGAGGAGGACATGTTGAAATTGAGTGACTAAAGAGTAAAGAGACAAAAGAAGAAGAAGAAAGGAGAGCATGGGCAAGGAGCGAGTAGATAAGACAGAAAGCGGAAAGAGTTAGATGGGAGGCAAAAAAGTGAATGGAATTAGATGAAGAATTGGAACGAAAGAAAAGACAGCAGGAGCGCGATATTGACTGCATTAAAAAGCGGTTAATAGAGCTAAGTCCAGCAATACAATGCAGCAGCATAGAAGAGTTTCTAACGATACAGGGAGCAACATCAGGGCCATCTAGAGTAACCATAGAAGATAACTTCGATATAGGAATCATCAGAGATTGGATTGATAAAGCCTATCAAGACTTAAGGCATTGTGACGAATCGGGAAACCGAGTGAAGGAAGATCAAACTCTAGTCTTCCAATCACAAAGCAAAGAGAATAATCCATTCGGCTTCTAGCATAGAGCCTTGTCTTTAAGTAGGCTGACTTTAGATAAGGGTGAAGGGGATGGGAGTCACACTAGTTGGGGACTAGAAATTTCAGACGAGGAGAGAGAATGTTAATAATACCAACTTGTTCTGAATTACAAAAGTTATTACGATCTCACCTTGACAGAGAGGCGAATCCAATATGGAAGAGCCAAATGCTGGAGATGAAAGCCCCCGTAGACTGCCCTGTCCTTCCTGGCCCAGAATGAAATAAACCGGGGGAAAGGACACGACCGCCAGGGAAAGCCTCTGGGGAAGAAAACCCTGGCCGAATCTGGGAACCGGTGGATCTGGGTGGCTGCGAATCTGAGATGTCTCCGACCACTGGCAATGGATGATAGACGGGAAGGCTTCTTCTGAATGCACAAAGAAATATAGGAGATGAGAGAGGAACTTTCAAATATGGAGGAAGTCAGAATAGTGTATAGAGAGGAGGAAGAGAGCTTCTCTCACCAGCAACAGCTGGAGTAAGGACTTTGAGGACCTGACTTGTGGCACGGAAGTGAGGCTGACGGAAGACTGGATCTCTACAAAGGACAGAAGGGTAAGTACAGCGAGCAGGAAGGAAGGAATGATTCTCAATCTATAGAATGCACTTACTCTTAGAGGATGCCAAGGGGAAGGCAAAGTCTGGAACGGCGATCTTGAATTGGGAAAGGAGGAGAGTACTTGGACGGCGGGTCTGAAAGCTCGAGAAAATTGAGCAGACGGGAGAGCCCGCTTAGGTGATCTGGGAGGAGTGAGAGAACAAGGTTAGTAATCAAGGGAAAGTTTGGGCTTGAAGGGATAGCAAGGTAAGAAAAAACCTAGAGGCGAACTCACGGAGCGTCTGTAACAAAAGAAGCGACGCGAAGAGCTTTTGGCTTCAGTTCCGGATAAAGGATCACGTGAGCGATCTTCGATGTCTCTGGAGCACGTGCAGAGACTGGACCGCTGCACTCCACCCAGATATTATAATGAGCATCCATCTTGGAAGTACCATTCCAAACCATACTGCACAAGCGGTTACAAGACCACAGAGACCAACGGCCGAAATGTGTAACAGTATGCCCCCTCCTCCTGAGGGGAGACCCCGGTTTACCCGGGTGAAGCCGAAAAAATCTCTGGACCAGTCGGGATTCATGAACCCCAGAAGCAGGTTCCCAGGTTCTTTCTGTAGGGGAATAGCCCTGCCAATCAACAAAAATTTGTAACCGACCCCTTCTATAGCGAGAATCACAACTGCTGGCCACTTCAAATTCAGGACCAGTATCAGTGGAGATAGGAAGTGGTGGAGTCCAACTCATCCGATGAAAATGGTCATTCACGGCCACTTTAATCTGTGGCAAATGAAACACTGGATGTATCCGAGACTAAGATGCAGGTAAAGCTAGTTTGACTGCAGCTGAACCCACCAAGGATACCACCTTAAAGGGTCCGAAGAATCTGGGAGAAAGTTTCGACGGGACAAGATGACAGGGTAGGAATCAGGATGCCAGCCAGCCTGAATCTCCTATGGTAAGTATCGGGGCTTCTCGGCGATGTCGATCTGCATTCTTTTTAGCTCGGTCTTGAGCCATTTGTAGAGACAGTTTGGCGAGTCTACGACCTTAGTGAATGTCTGAGATAAGGCTGTCCACTTCAGTACAGCTGGAAGAAAGAGTAGTAACTGAAGGCACAAATGAAGGGTGATAACCACATGAACAATGAAAGGGACTGGTGTGAAGGGCTGAGTGTCTGGCATTATTGTAGGCACATTCTGCAAATGGGTGAAATTCTACCCAATTATCCTGGGCAGCCGATACAAAGCATCGCAAATAACTTTCCAAAGTTTGATTGAAGCGTTCAGTTTGCCCATTGGTTTGGGGATGATATCCCGAGCTAAGAGCTTGCTTAATTCCCAAAATATGACAAATCTTTTGCCAGAAGAGCGAAGTGTATTGGGGACCTCTATCTGATACCACAGTATCCGGGAGACCATGTCGGGAAAATATGTCTGAGAGAAAGATTTTAGCCATCAGTTCTGCTCCAAGCAGTTTGCATAAAGGGGTACAATGTGCTAGTTTAGTGAAATACTCAATGGTGACCATAATGGTAGTTTTATTTTCTGAAGAAGGTAGTTCCATTATAAAATCTGTAGATATAATTTGCCATGCTCTGTCCGGAATAGGCATTCTTGATAGCAATCCTAAAGGTGGCAATCGTGGAGTTTTGGCTTGAGAGAAGATGTTACATGTGGCAACATAATCTCGGACATCAGATCTAATTTCTGGCCACCAGAAATGCCGTTGAATTAATTCTAATATGGATTGGAAGGCCCGATAACCTGCAGCTCGCGAGTCATGACACATCTGCAAAACTTCCTGTTGTAATGCTGGAGTTGGAATCAGGACATGAACTCCGTGGAAGAAATAGTCATCCTCTTCAGTGCGATGATGAGTAGAAGTGATGTTTTCACATAATGGTTTGTTTTGAGTGGTAGCTGATCTTAATTCTTGGAGGAAATCAGTAAGGACCGCGATAAATCTTGCATTGGAGAACATCTTTTCTGAATAGAATTTATATGTAGGGGAGTCCTTACGGGAAAGAGCATCCGCCCTTAAGTTCTGTTTGCCAGGAAGAAAGGTAAAATCTATCCGGAAAGGAAGAAAAAAGTATGCCCAGCGGGCCTGTCTACTGTTATTAGTATGAGCATTCTGTAGTACTCTGAGGTTTGATGATCGGTGCGGACCTTAACCGGGAAGGAAGATCCCAGCAGTAAATGCCTCCATTCTTCGAAGGCCCTTTTGATCGCTAATAGTTCCTTCTCAAAAACCGAATAGTTCTGTTCCAAAGTATTAAAAGTTTTTGAAAGATACGCCACTGGTCTCTCTACCCCTTGCTCCTATTGCATGCTGAGACGCATCTGGCTCCACGATGAATTGTTTGGTCTGATTGGGGGTGGTCAAGATAGAGGCAGAGGTAAACATCTTCTTCAAGGTTTGTAAGGCGGTTTGTGCAGAATCATCCCAGGAGAATGAGATCACTTTTTTCAGAAGTCGTGTAATGGGCAGAATGATCTCAGAAAAACAGGGAATAAATTTCCTATAAAAGTTTGCGAACCCTAAAAATCGCTGGATGTCTTTGATGCTGGAAGGTGTAGGCCAATCTAAGACTGCCAACACTTTTGTGGGATCCATAGATATGCCTTGAGCCGACAGAACAAATCCTAGGTAAGTTACTTCACATTTCGCAGCTTTGCAGTACAGGTGATTGGACTGAAGGCGTTCAAGAACAGTGTTAACATGCTTAATACGGTCTTCTTTGTTGCTGGAATATACAAGAATGTCATCCAAATATATGATAACGAAATGGAATAAGATGTCAGCAAACAGATGATCCATAAACCGTTGGAAAACCGCGGGTGCATTGACTAGTCCAAATGGCATAACGTGGTATTCGTAGTGTCCGAAAGGTGTTCGGAAGGCGGATTTCCACTCATCCCCTGGAGCTATCCTTATGAGATGGCATGACCCTCTGAGATCAAGTTTTGTGTAAAGAGAGGCCCCGGGACAGCTTCGATGATGTGAGGAATTAAAGGCATGGGGTACTTGTCGGCTATGGTAATTTTATTAAGACCCTGATAATCAATGCATGGTCGGAGTTCTTCCAAATCCTTTTTGGGGATAAATAAAGAGAAGCACCTGCTGGTGAAACCGATTCAGTAATCAGTCTGTTTCGTAAGTTGGATTGGAGGTATTCCTTTAGCACAGTTTTTTCACGTTGGCAGAGAACATACATTCGTCCAAAGGGAATAGGTTGCTCAGGAAGTAAATCTATGTGACAATCGTCTCTCCTATGCGGAGGTAGGGTAGGAAATTCTGGATTATCGAATACCGATTGGAACTTCTGATGACATTCAGGGATTATCTCTAGCTGGTTAATGGTGGACACAGTTGGGAGGTGGGACACTTCCGTAGGAATATGAATGCCAACCGACTCATGTGAAAGACAATGATTAACACAATATTCATACCCAAGGAAGAGTGTCCCAGCTGTCCAGCTGATAAAAGGGTTAAGGAGCCTTAACCAAGGGAGGCCTAAAATAATAGGGAAATGTGCTGCTTTGATAAGGTCAAAAACCAAGGTCTCTTTATGAGTTGCAATCATGCAGGTGATTGGATCTGTCTGTTCTCGAATTGGGCCTGAACTTAAGGGACTTCCGTCCACACCTTGGATGGGAGTTATTACGATCTTTGGTATATGGGCTATACCATGTCTGTAGCCCATTTATCGTCCAAAAATGTTTCCTGCAGCTCCGCAATCAATTAATGTGGGAATACCTTGTATGACTTGTTCAGAAAGTATCATGGATAAAGACACTACCACCATGGTCTGGTTAGTTGAAGAAGTTTCAAGGGTCAGACTCATTCTATGTGGGGAAATTGAAATTTGAACCCCTATCGTCTTTCCCCTTGCGGTAGGGTTTTGGAGTTTCCCGAATTCGAAATTGGAGTACGACGTGGGGGAACAATATGACAATCTCTCAAAACGTGTGAGGAAGACCCACAAAACATGCACAGCCCAATTGTCTTTCTTCTCTCTCTCTCATTAGCAGATAGAGGTCCTCTTACGGCTCCTATCTGCATAGGCTGTTCGGTTGAGGGTTGAGTTTTACTGCTTACGGAAGGATATTCAATATGTAGTCGAATCCCTTTATTCTTCCTCTTTTCATAGGAACGTTCTTGCAAACGGTATTCTATTTGCATGGTAAGGGTTATCATGTCGGCTAGATTAGCCGGGCGAGGAACTTTAGATACCTCATCCTTAAGTTCATCTGATAAACCTCTGTGAAAAAGGGTGAGGAGACCGTCATCTGGCCAACCTGTCTCGGAAGATAATTGTTTGAATTGTGTGATATATCCCAAAAGATTCTACTGCCCTGTTTCAGGTCGAGAAGCCTCTCTTGTGTAGCTAAGGAAATGTCTTTTCTGCTAAACATAGTCTTTAAACTATTAGTGAAGGCTGGGTAACAATCTAGAATGACATTGTTCGATGTCACTAAAGGAGTAGCCCAGGCTAAAGCTGGACCCAATAGATGAGATATCACAAACCCCACTTTATCCTTGTCAGTAGGGAAAAGTGATATTTTAAAGTAAACTGAACAGTACAACTGTCAAGAAATTCCTTGAGTCTGTACGAGTCACCATTATACTTGTCCATGTGTAAAGTAGATTGGGGGGTGTCTGAAAATGCCCTGGCGACTTGCTGTTGCAGTTGTGCATTGTCCTGTTTTAGCGACTGCATCTCTAATGACATTGACTGCATTGCCGCCATTAGTTGTTGCATTTGCTGTTCCATGAGGTATCTGCCTGTCAATACGGGTGTCACTTACTGTTAATAATACCAACTTGTTCTGAATTACAAAAGTTATTACGATCTCACCTTGACAGACAGGAGAATCCAATATGGAAGAGCCAAATGCTGAAGATGAAAGCCCCCCTAGACTGCCCTGTCCTTCCCGGCCCAGAATGAAATAAATCGGGGGAAAGGACATGACCGCCAGGGAAACCCTCTGGGGAAGAAAACCCTAGCCGAATCTGGGAACCGGTGGATATGGGTGACTGCGAAGCTGAGATGTCTCCGACCACTGGCAATGGATGATATACGGGAAGCCTTCTTCTGAATGCACAAAGAAATACAGGAGATGAGAAAGGAACTTCAAAATATGGAGGAAGTCAGAATAGTGTATAGAGAGGAGGAAGAGAGCTTCTCTCACCAGCAACAGCCAGAGTAAGGAATTTGAGGACCTAACTTGTGGCACGGAAGTGAGGCTGATGGAAGACTGGATCTCTACAAAGGACAGAAGGGTAAGTACAGCGAGCAGGAAAGAAGGAATGATTCTCAATATATAAAATGCACTTACTCTTAGAGGATGCCAATGGGAAGGCAAAGACTAGAACGGCGATCTTGAATTGGGAAAGGAGGAGAGTACTTGGACGGCGGGTCTGAAAGCTCGAGGAAATTGAGCAGAAGGGAGAGCCTGCTTAGGTGATCTGGGAGGAGTGAAAGAACAAGGTTAGAGAGTAATCAAGGGAAAGTTTGGTCTTGAAGGGATAGCAAGGTAAGCAAAAACCTAGAGGCGAACTCATGGAGCGTCTGTAACAACAGAAGCGACGTGAAGAGCTTTCGGCTTCAGTTCGGGATAAAGGATCACGTGAGCGATCTTCGACATCTCTGGAGGATGTGCAGAGACTGGACCGCTGCACTCCACCCAGATATTATAATGAGCATCCATCTTGGAAGTACCATTCCAAAGCATACCGCACAAGCGGTTACGAGACCAAAGAGGCCAACGGCCGAAATGTGTAACAGACAATACTTCGATGGGGAAGATGGAGGAGGTGCATGTGCCCCGAGGAAGGCCTGCAGGCACACAGGAAGTAAGATGGTCTGATCTAGCGCAACCTAAGGATAGGACACCAGATCCTATAGCGAATCCAGAGCGTCCCAAGAGATGATCGTATGGCGAGAAGAGAGAATCACTGCCATATGTAAGCAGGTTATGGTCATTGCCAGGAAGAAGGTGATCAGGAACCATTGTGCCCACTATGGATAGGCAGATGATGGGAGCGTTAATTTAAGGTGCAAACTCCCCAGTTTAATGGCGGTTGCGGAAAAATTAATTTATGAGTTCGAAAAAATGACAGGAGGAAATACCTTTGCAATAGGGGACATTAAAGTTCTCCTAGCAGCTATTCTTAGGGAAAGAGCTGATGACATTTGGAAGAGAACAGGCTATTCAAGTGTCACAGCACATAACACAGCAAAGTATGGAGCACCATTTAATAAATGTAGGGCACGTGTCTGGAAAGCTCTCAGGGTGCAGTATCCTGACACATCAGACATGGGTGCAATTAGGACGAGTAAGATGAAAGAGGACGAGAATGCGGTTGCTTACATTCAGGACATTCAGGAACGCCAGACTCTTGAAACGCGTGAGCCATGGGGAAAAACAGTGGCAGTATTTTACCACATTTTATGTCAAGGATTGCCCGAGCAGGTACAGGTGCAACTCAAGAAGCAAGGGGGAATGGAAGCAAAGCCATGGGCTGAAATACAGTTGAATATAGTGCATAATTGCCGGCTGTTACAGGAGAAAAACAAGAACAAAGATGATGCTAGAAAACTCAAGGAAGCCAAGATAGTTCAGAAGAAATTTTCAAAATACACCATAGAAGGGGTGGTATTGATGAGTGGAAAAGGACTGGGAATACAGCAAGCAGCTGGTACATCGCAGGCGAATAATAAGCACTTGATGGACCAAGGAGGGAATGGGTTTGTACCCTGAGGTAGAGGCATGGGCTACAGAGGAAGAGGTGGATTCCAAAATAATCAAGGTGGGTTTCAGAACACACAGAATGAGAATCAGAATGCACAAGGAGGGCTCAACCAAGGGGGACTACTCAGAAGGAATCCTCCTATATGTTGGACATGTTGGATGACAGGGTACATTGTGCTTGTATGCGGAAGCCAAGGGTATGTATAGAAATGCCAATTCTCAAGAGAGAGGACAGACCATCCCCCTAGAGTTAGATGTAGTCATAGTATGAGGGGAAATGGCAATGCTCGAAGGAACGGATGGCGAGGGTAGGCCATGGAGAACATTGATTGCCATTGGGGAAGGATGCATATTGACTGACGTCACGGATGATGACATGTTTAGAGATGACCCATCAGATGATGAAATAGTATTCTTTATGAGCATTACATTATGGATTAGAATAGAGAAAAGGGAGATCCCACAGCGAATGGTGATAATGCAGCAGCACCCAGCATTCTTTGATGAAGACTTTTAAAAGGTGCCAAATGCTTTATGGACTACAGGCCCTTATGACGTAGGCCTATTGAAGGGAATAGGGGAAGTCAAAATAAAGCTGAAGCCAGGAGCGATTTTACTTTGAGCAAAACAGATCCCCATGTCTCGAGAGGCGAATTAGGGTATTTTTAAGACAATTTCAGCACTGATAGAACAAGGTGTTCTGTCACCATCAGAATCATCGTGCAACACTGCAGTGTACCCTGTTGTGAAAAAATGAAAGGGAGAGTTGTGGAGATTTATACAAGATATGAAACCGATTAACCAGATTTTAGAGGCTGAGTTTCCTTAAGTTCCTAATCCAGCAACAATACTATGTAGTATCCCTGTAGAAGCGTGATATTTCACGGTGATTGATTTGAAAAATGAGTTTTCTCAATCCCGTTGCACAAGGATTCACAAGACTTGACTTCATTTACATTTTGCCAAATCCGTCTTAAACAAATTTGTTTGCCTCAAGGGTACTGTGACTCCCCATTGATCTTTAACATAGTCCTACAGATGGACCTATGCAATATTCATTTGAAAAGCACCAAAATACAGTATGTAGATGACATTTTGATTTGTAGCACAACAGAAGATGAGTGCACACAAGACTCGATTCAGTTAATGACTATTCTAGCAGACAAGAGATACAAAGTAGACAAAGAGAAGTTACAAGAGGAGGTGCTGTACATAGGCCTGTTGATCTCACATGAGGGAAAGAGGGTAACGCCTGACAGAGCTCAGGCGATCATGAAAACTGCAAAGCCTCACACAGTGAAACAGATGCAACAGTTTAACGGACTATGTAATTATGTGAGATTATGGGTGTTTGACTATAGTTCATACACAAGACCCTTTTTGCAGGCTCTAAAGAAAACACAGGTGAATAAGGAGAAAATAGAATTAATTGAGGAAATGGAGGGAGGGTTTGAAGAGTTGAAGAAAGCAATATGCACAGCTCCTGTTTTAGGAATTCCCAATTATGCTGAGGTGTTGTTCTTGTTTTCACACACAAATGGGACAGCTATGACAGCGGTGTTTACACTGAGGACTACATTAGCGCACACACCTCTGACATATTACAGTGGGATTTTAAACCCAGTTATGAAAGGGCATTTCCCTTGGGAGCAGTCATTGGCAGCCACCGTGTTCGTAATTGAGAATTGAGAAATCTACAAGTATTGCAATGGGTTGTTCTATTAAACTTTTTGTGCAACATGCCATTTTGGAGAAACTCAAGGGAACATTGACATCTCAGAAAGCTTCTTCATATGAAGTAATATTATCAAATCCAGTGATTAAAATTGTCAGTTGTAAAATAGTGAACCCTGGCAACCTTTGTAGCTGAGCCGGTGGCAGAGGGTGAGCATGTGCACGGCTGCGGAAATTATACAGAGTTTTATGATGATATACCATGTGTAAAGGAAAACAGGCTGTCAGGAGGAGAAATTCTCTTTATAGATGGTTCTTCAAAAATTGATCAAATGAGTGGAGAAGGCATTCTGACACAGCTGTAGTGAGACACAGAGCAAATGGCGAGTTTGAGGTTGTATCCCTTGTTAAGTTGCAAAGAGAGAACACCACGAGTGCCAAGTTTCTTTATTCAAGACAATTAATGCTATAATAAGGGCCGATTCACAGTCTCCTGCCATGTGAGTCCATGATGGAAGTAGAAGTGGGCATGCAGACCTGAATTTTGACATGAACATGCTCACACTCCCTTAAATTCCCAGAGAAGAAAAGCTACTACAATGCCGATTCAAAGATAATCTCAATGGCAGACGGCACGACCAATGAGTGGTGGGCTACTTGAGTGGGGAAGTATGATCAAGTCCACCCACAAACACCTGGGTTACCAGTTTACGTGCTGCTAGTGAATCAAATATTCCAGAAGGGTACAAGCGTGCCAACCAATTGTAGAGGGCCATATAACAGAGGGCCTTATAGTTTGAGAGCCAATGATATGCTGTCTACTTAATAACTTTTGAAGATGACTTGTACCAGGGGTGGGCATAAATTGTCGACCTTACTGTAGAGACCCAATCACAATCCAATCCCTTATATAAAGTATACTTAGATATTCCCCTTGATTCAAACACAATCTCATGTAGGTTTTCTTAGCTTGCCACATAGTATGACATCACATATGATGAATTTTTGTTATAAAAGAAGTATTTTTTATGAAACATGTTGAGACTATGCTGTGCAACATCAGTTGATGTCCATTGTAAACTCCCTGTTTTAGACAATTGGGAATAAAACAGAGACATTTTGCCACTTCCTGAGTCGGTCTTATTATTTGGTGTAAGAGTTATTCTGGATCCCCTCCATCATACAATGTGTTCCCTTGATTCAAAGGACCATAATGGTTCACTAGCGATTCCTTATCCATTATGGTGTCATTCTTGTCTGCTGGTGTACATTTCGTCCACCAGAAGTAAACTGGATGTAACCGCCCTGTCCATGGATCCTTCTGAGATTGAACTGCACCCATTGCTACACTTCAGGCATCGGTTTCTACTATAAATTACAAGTCAGGATTTTGGTGTTTCAATTTGGGTGTCATGATGAATTTCTTTTTCAGATCCTGAAAAGCTTGTTCTGCTTTTCGGGTCTAATAGAATGACCAATCTTTTTGCAACAATGAATTAATGGAGTGGACCACCGCTGTAATCTGAGTTGAAACATCTGAAGAACTTGGCCAAACCGATTAAACTCTGCACCATTTTTACTGATGTATGTGTTGGCCATTGTAGAATCGCTTATACTTTTTTTTGTCCATAGATACTCCTTGTGGGGTGAGAAAAGCAATGCAGTCTAGGTTGCTCTAAAACTGTGTTGACATGTGTGATATGCTCTTCTGGATTGGCTGAGTACAACAGAATGTCATCAATGTACACATTTGCACATACATCCAGTAACTCTCGCAAAATATCATTCATGAAATACTGGAACGCGGCTGGCATATTACATAAGCCAAATGCCACTAACTTGTATTCGAAGAAGCCATGTTAAGTATGATGGGCTGTCTTCCATTGGTCCCCTTCTTCAATGGGCACCAGGTTATAGGCCCCTCTGAGGTCTGATTTAGTTTATTCCGTGTCCCCCTCACATGCTCTAATAACACAGGCATCAGTGGCAGAGGATATCTTTTTTATGGTCACATCATTTAACTTTCTGTAATCAATACATGTTCAAAGATCCATCTCCTTCCTAGGGACGAAGAAGAGTGGGATGCTGTGAGGGATTTTGAAGGACAAATTAAACCATTTGCCTGGTATTTTTCCAAATAATTAAGTGCTTGTTCTCTTTTTCAATGAGTGTGTAAATGCAGATGCATAGCAGAGCTCCACATATTCAACCTATCTGACAATCACATTATCAGTGCGGACGTAAAGTTTCATTCTGCTCTTTCTTGAATACATCATCATATTCTCTGTATGTGGCAGGTATTTCCCTAATGAGGCCTAATACTTTTTCTCCTGGATGCACAGTGATAGCAGAAACTTGGTTTCCAGGGATGGACCAAGGGGAGTAGGACATCCATAAACATTAATTCGAAAACATCATACTTTTTGCACTCCAGTCAACTTGGGGATCGGGCTTCTCCAACCAGGGTAGCCATGGGATAACTTGCATCTGTGGTGCATCGATGAGATCAAAAGCAATCAGATCTCTGTGCACGTCTTGGCACAGTAAGCTTAGGGTCTCCATGTATTTAGACACTGGATCGGAAGCCAGCGGAGTGCCATCTATGGCCACCACATTTTCTACTTCATCCTTTTGTTGTGTGAGTATGCCTATTCGAGTTGACAGATTCTTATCCATGTAATTACCCACTGCTCTGAAATCTAGATATGCTTCCAAGGTGTGTAAGTTCTGAGGCTCACTTGAACTGATTAGGCTGACTGGAATAGCACAATGTAAGACCTGTGGATCACTTTCAACACTAAACAGCCATGTCTCGACACCTGCCAGGCTTACTAGTTTCCCCACTTGGGAGGTGAATTTTGTTGGTGGACTCCATTGTTTCTAGAGGTTTGCACTGTGGATTGGCTGGACAATCATGCAAAAAGTGACCTGCTGCACTTCTGAATAAGTATAATTTCAGTGGTCATCTTCAATTGCATTGGTTCTGGCGTGGGTTCAGTATGTCGAGAGGTGTCCTTTGGTCTGACATAGATGGGTCTAAATTCAACTCGTGCACATGCCATGTGAGTTCATGAGAACAAGTGCTGAGACAGTATGGATGCCAGGTTACAATGTCGTGGCTATGTGAGGGACATGCATGCAGGGCACCTCTATGTGTTGCATATCTTGCAGTGTGTCCATCCACACACATCTGCTGAGAGTGACATATGTGCATGGATGTCTGTGAATGTCATGTGATAATGCCATATGTTTGGGCTAGGGTAAACATTGTGTTTGTTCCTCAAAAATGTGCGCCCATGCATGTTGCATGCTTAGAAGTCAGGCTGTCAGGGATGCGGGCTGATAACAGCAACACACTGGAATGCCCTCCCTCCACAAGCTAGGAACACTGAATCTCACCTAGCATTTAGGAAACTAATCAAAACCCTGCTGTTCACCTAAGCTTCTCATCCTTGACTTCTGTTCTCTGTATCCAACAGCTAATGCATGTCTCCTGTACCAATATCTCCACATGTCACTAAGGCAACACTGCTTTCATGCTCAATGTAACCAATAGCCAATCACACCTGCGTAACTAAGACAAATATGTGCAAAGAAAACAATCTCTGCAACAGCGCCTCGATGCCTGTGGGCTGTTAGTGCGCTTTACAAATACAAATAAATAAAATAAAATCAATAAATAACTGTAACTGGGTGGACAGGTGCCCAGGTGTACTTCCCATGGCCCGTGTGTCTCTTTGACATCCGTATTGTGGCATTGCATGTATTTTTAAATGTGGTTGTGGCCACACAACAATGTGTTGGGTTGACATTTGGGTGTTTCATGACTGTGAGTCATCATTGTCCCTACACTCATGTGTCAGTAGTCATGCTGATCGCATGGGCATGCGCGTGTGTGTGTGTGTGTGTGCGTGTGTTACTGATTGAGTCGTGCTGACTGAATATGTTATTGTTAATGTGGTGTATGCCACACATGCATTGACACTGATGACTGACATCAGTGTTGTTTATCCTATTTTCCACAGTTTCTGAAGCTTGTGAAGAGGGCTGAAGCATTCTTCTGGTGCGGGAGGGCAGTGACTGGGCCACCAGACCCAGGAGCACACCCCAGCCAGCCCCAATTAACACCACTTCTCCTGAGGGTGGATTGGTAAGGGGAGCGCCAGTACCTTCAGACGAGGCTGCTGAGGGTATGTCCCAGGAGGTGATTAAGGTGGGGTACACCTCAGCAGCTTTGCGACAGGGATTGCGACTTGAAACACTTGTGTATAGGCACGTTATGAATGCCATATCATATCATATCATATCAGAGACACAGGGGCCATCAAGGGTGAAATACTCTGGGATGATGTTGGAGGATGTGGAAGAGGGGGCAAATGCAGTGCAGCCATTGGGGTCTGGTGGTGGCATCCAGGAGCTGTTTAGGTTGCACCCCTGGCCCAGAGACATGAAGATGTGCAGTCCACTGTGGAGGTTTCTGCACAACCTCCTGTCCCTGGGCCATCTGCTGTGGCAGTGACCACCACTGTGGATGCTTCCGCCCAGACAGAGTACCTCCTTGAGACCCAGGGGACCAGCCAAGATGTGGTGCAGATGCTGCTGGCTGGTCTCATGAGGCAGACTTCACCAATTCATGATTCTGTTTCAGCTACTTGCAAGAAGCGCTGAGCATCATGAATCAATGAGCCACTTCCTGGTCCAGCTAGCTAGAGCAGTGTTCTCGGTTGGTCTCTGTGCGCTGGCACATGCAATTGCCCCCTCCTCCACTTTCTCTTCTGTGCCCCAGTCGTACTCCAGGGAGCCTTCCATGCCGCTTACTACCATGGGCCCCTGTGCACCAGTACCACACTGTCCATCTGGTTGTGCCTACATCCCTGCCTGTGGTGGTAGATCCAAGTACGCCACATTAAGTGGTCATTGTGCCTGCCCTGGCACCAACAAAGGTACAGACATTGGAGGGATAGATGTCACTTCTGGCCATTGCAGGTGCTGTGCCCCCCACCCCACCCCTGGAAGGTGTAATCTAGTCAGAGGGGGCATCTAGGGCTCTTACACTCTGCAATGCATCAGCAGATGAGGAGTGTGAGGAGGCAATCAATGCAGGGTCATTCCACCATGAGGAGTCACACCAGACGATAGATGTGTAACATCTGGTAGGAGGAAAGGAGGCAGCTCCAGCAGATGGTGTGTGTCAGAGAACAGTGTGAGAGGCAGCTGATAGTGAAGAGGCAGCAAGCTAGGGAGGCAGCCATTGCCAGGACAGGGTGCAGCTGGACAATGGGCAGGCAGCCATCCTGGAGGATGCTTGAAGGGGCGCAGAGGTGAATGAGAGGCCTGGGTGGTTGAGGGCCTGCAAGTCCTCCAGGCAAGAACAGAGCCCATCCGCAGGCAGAAGATGAGGAGTATGACTCTACTGTGGTGTAAGCACTGAAAGACGTTTATGCCTGCATCCTGTGTATATAGTTCTACAGTATTAGGTTTCTTTTTGGACTTTTATATTGTTTTTATCCCTGGACATTTTACCCTTCCCAATATTTAATCAGTGTAGTGTAAATAGTTTGAATACAAGTTCCTGAATATTGATACCACACTTCTTTGTCTCTTTGTCAATGTGCAAAATCACTTTTTCCATGTTTTCCAAATGCATTTGTGGTTGGGGCATCACTGTGGATGTATTCGGTAGATATAACCCTCCCAAAGCATGACCACCCACCCGTACACATCTGAATTCACCCACTACCTGCTGTCATATCATGCTGCACATCTGCCAATCAAATGCTGCATATTCACATGATTGATTAATCTGCCTGGCTGTACACATTATCTGTCACCTTGACTCGCACACTCTCTGACAGCCTTCACATTACCCAACCACAAGCCTGTTCTACTTGTGTCACTTGCAGGGATGTTGCCACCCCTTCCGACCTACCTGACTACCTTAATTCCTTCCTTTGTATGTGCTGCAATGCACTGATGCATTACTAATGACTCAGACCAATCTCTCTTGTCTCGGACTTGGGTCCTCCAATTGCATTCACCTACATCGCTTTGAGGCCAATGCAATGGCACATGGGCACAATCATACATGACATTGCATTCCATTGCATTACTATGTCAAAGGGACACAGTGTGGTCAAAGTGTAGCTGGTGCTACGTTATGTTGTCCTGTTGATGTGCAACTGATTCTGATGTACCAGGGAGTCCTGTAGGGAGCAGTGACATGGATACTGCAACATTGCTAACAGTTGATTAGGTTGGAGGGTTTTTTTGGCCGGTGTACTTCATGTTGGAGGCAGGCCAGAGGAGTTGAGGAAAGTTGTTGTTCAACATTGGACTGGTAGGGGGGTAATCTTGCAGGGCCTGCCTGGGGAAGTGGGTGAAGCTGAGTGGGGGTGTTGGATGGTGTGAGCAATTCAGGGGGCTGCCTGGGGGTTGTGGAAGAGGTCAGGTGGTGTGTGTGCAGGGGGGCATACTGGCAGGGGACGGCCTAGGTAGTGGTTGGAGGTGAGTGGGGTGGAGGGATGAGGGTAGAGTAGCAGGGCTTACCAGGGGTAGTGAGTGGAGGTCAGTGGGTGAGGGGGAGGGAGTGTACTGGCAGGGGACTGCCTGGGGGTTGTGGCAGATGTCAGAGAGAATAGGGGGTTGTACTATCAGTGGGCTTCCTCTGGGTCTTTTCAGAGGTCAGGGGGTGAGGTGAGGGTAGTGTAAAGGCAGCAAATTGCCTTGGGGTTGTGGCAGAGGTCAGGGTGGTTAGCAGAGGGGGGTGTACTGGCAGGGGACTGCCTTGGGGTTGTGGAAGAGGTCAGGGGGTTGTACTGACTGAGGACTGCCTGGGGGTTGTGGCGGAGGTGGGGGGGATTGGGGGAGGCGAGTGTACTGGCAGGGGACTGGCTGGAGTAGTAGATGAGATGAGTGAGCATGGTGGGTGGTGTGAGTACTTGAGGGGTCTGCCTGTGGGTTGTGACTTTGGTTGGGGGTTGAGGGGAGGAGGGTGTACTGGCAGGGGACTGCATGGGGTAGTGGGTGGAGGTGTGTGGGGCTGGTGGGTGGTGTGAGCACTTGAGAGAGCTACCTAGGGGTTGTGGCTGAGGTCAGCGGGGTGAGGGGAAGTGAGTATACTGGAGGGGACTGCCTGGGGGGTTGTGGCAGAGGTCAGGGTGGTTAGCAGAGGGGGGTGTACTGGCAGGGGACTGCCTTGGGGTTGTGGAAGAGGTCAGGGGGTTGTACTGACTGAGGACTGCCTGGGGGTTGTGGCGGAGGTGGGGGGGATTGGGGGAGGCGAGTGTACTGGCAGGGGACTGGCTGGAGTAGTAGATGAGATGAGTGGGCATGGTGGGTGGTGTGAGTACTTGAGGGGTCTGCCTGTGGGTTGTGACTTTGTTTGGGGGTTTAGGGGAGGAGGGTGTTCTGGCAGGGGACTGCATGGGGTAGTGGGTGGAGGTGTGTGGGGCTGGTGGGTGGTGTGAGCACTCGAGAGAGCTACCTAGGGGTTGTGGCTGAGGTCAGCGGGGTGAGGGGAAGTGAGTATACTGGAGGGGACTGCCTGGGGGGTTGTGGCAGAGGTTAGGGGTGATGGGAGGGAGTTGTACTGGCGGCAGGGTTCTGCCTGGGGGTTGTGGCAGAGGTAGGGGGTCAGGGGAGGGGTGTTTACTGGCTGGGGACTTCCTGGGGGTTGGGGCGGAGGGCAGGCAGGTGAGGGGAGGGGTTTTACTGGCAGGGGACTGCCTGGGGGTTGTGGCAGAACTCAGGGGGGTGGTTTGAGGGGGTGTACTTGCATGGGACAGCCCTGGTGGTTGTGGCGGATATCAGGAGGGTGAGGGGAATGGAGTGTACTGGCAGGGGACACCCTGGGTGTTGTAGCGGAGGTCAAGGGGTGATGGGAGGGGGTGTACTTGCATGGGACTGCCCTGAGGATGTGAAAGAGGCCAGGGAGTAAGGGGTGTACTGGCAGGGGGCTTCCTGGGAGTCTTTGTAGAGGTCAGGGGGTAGCGGGGAGGTTTACTGCAGGGAATTACCTGGGGGTTGTTGCAAAGGTCAGGATGTGTGGGGTGCTGTCAGAACTTGAAGGGGCTGCTGTTGTAGGTCAGCGGTTTCAGTTCCTTGAAAATATGGGGGACAATCTGCAGTTTCGTCAGGGTATTGCCTTGAGTTGCGTGGGGACTGCTTGCAGTTTTTCTAGGGTGCTGCTTTGAGGTGCAGGGGGTGGCATGCAGTTTTGCAGGGGTGCAAGTTGCATGGGGACTGTGCAGAGTTTTGCCGGGGTGATGCTTTGAGCTGCCTCGGGACTGCACAAAGTTTTGCTGGGTTGCTGTTTGAGTTGCGGGGGGATGGCACGCAATTTCGCTAGGGTGCTGCCTTCAGTTACAGGTTGACGGTCCGCAGTTTCCCCAGGGTGCTTCCTTGAATTGAGTGGGGACTGCACACAGTTTTGCAGGGTTGCTGCTTTGAATTGCGAGGGGACTGCACACAGTTTTTCTGGGGTGCTGAATGGTGGGGAAAAAGTATGTGCAAAGGTTGTTAGTTGGCAATGGTTTTCATTTGCATGGGGACGCATTGTGGGCGGTCTATGCGCAACTCTATTTTCTTTGAGCTTTGTGTTACTTTACACATTGCCCATGAATACGCGGAACACGCAAAAGAACTCTAACACGCAAGTAGGCTCAAAGTTATTTTCGGCGCTAAGTACTTTGTGTGGACTTTGCACTTTTTCTATGAATCGGGCCCTTAGTCTCCGTACTTATGTTTTGGTTTTATCAGATTGATGAAGCTGGCCCCTATTTAAGAATGTTGCAAGATGCAAGGTAGGGGGCTGAGAAGACTACTGTATTGCACTGAAAACATTTCATGTTGTATGAGCCTGCATGGTAAATTGCAAAAGGATGCATACAATACAGAATCCACATGATAATGGAGAGCAGGTTGTTCCCACAAAGTTCCATAATACTAAGCCAGTGCTGTGACTATCTGGCAATTGGATGGCAGTACCTGACATTTCCATGGCAACAACTGGAAATGATGCGAGCACATGGGCTCCTATGGTACCAGTCACTTTGCCATAGCAGACACCCTTGTGGGGACGTAGGTTCCATAATACATGGTTTGTATCTGGGCATTGGAAATCAATGGCTTAAAGTGGGAAATTCCTGAAAAAAATACCTGTTCAATGCCTGTTACAAAAAAACAAAATATTGATTTTGCCGATGCTTGCTTACGACTTGTGCCGTGCTTAGAGAGCGGTGATTTTGTGAATGCTTGCTTCTGGCTCGTTGATAACGATGCAACTCTCTTTTTTTTTAACGACAAAATGTGTGTTTTAAAATAAACAAAAACACTCTTGGTTGACCCTCGGTACGCACCCAGAAAGGCTTGTGGGAGTTGCCTTGAATTCGGGGATGTTAACTGCTCTGCTAATACCATTCCGAAAATGGACAAACAAAACACGTAGCCTGGCGGTGAACATGAATAATGATTGATAAATAATTCAAAATGGCGATATTGACTCTTGGGCAAAATAACAAATACGTTTAATAAAGACGTGAGCGCGTCCTCTCCTCCCAGAAGGAATGGGGCAGCTTCTCTGGGGCTCACTTGAAGTTCCTCTCTGCCTTGGCATCCTGAAATAGTGCCCCCCAAGTGAAACATGAGGCGCTGCTTGCAAAGTAAAACACACCGCCGTATAACAGATGTATCGCAGTCTGCGACAACAGATCGACTTTCATTAGGCGGGGGCGAAAACGCCGATCATTTAGAATGGGCTGGTTGATCAAGGGCAGCCTGTTAAGAAATAATCAATTCGCCTTGCGATTTATGCCGACCAATTTAACGCCAGCATCTCTCTTAAATCACAGAAGGCTTCCGCGAAGGTGATTATGTAGCCATCCATTTTGGTGCATTCACAGCTTTAACTGCCATTTAATTACTCGCTCATGTTACATGTTTGTGAAAGATAATCCAGTGTGCGTTTTATTATGAATCCAGCTTGTTAAACACACCCTCCATCCATCTGTTTGACTATTAAGATTACATCATTGAACAATTCCAAATATCTTACCCCCAGATCAATTTTTTATTCTCAACTTTTCTACTCACAGGTTATTAAGATTCAAACATGTAGTTAACAAGTTTTAGCCATAACGAGCTGAATATTTAGTAGCTTCAAATCATCTTGACTGGTAAATAAATAAAGAGATGAGGAACTAGATCAATGCCTCCAATTGACTCAATGGGCAAACCAGTCAGTGCTGTTAGTATAACTCAAGTCTACATATAGTGCCGTCAGTCAATCGTATATGACCACCCCCGTCATTTTGGATAGTGTGTACGCCTAGTAACAAGCTAGGGAGTAAGCCTTAAAGTACAAATTGAGGTACCTTGGATGGGGTCAAGCATAACAGTCATACTCATTTAGAACAGGTGGGATAACTTTACTTTAATATATTTGTAACAGGCACCACAAGGCTCAGGGCTTAAAGGCAGAGATATGTAAACACTAGAGACAATCAGACAGCCCTAAAAATCAAACATATCGCACATGAAAATCGAGGACACCACTCATACTGCCGTCCATCCATTACGATAGCATTATCTAAAAAGCACTGTTTGCGTTGTTTCCCTGCAGGCCACAGTCAAGCTTAGCTCCCTGAGAGCAGGGGGAATGACATTCCAAGCTCTTGGAGTCCCATGAAAAAAACACATTTCATCACATGGGACAGTTTTCAGGCTGGGATTTTAAGTTGACTGGAGTTGTTCTTTCACCTTCTCTACGAATGGTCTCAACCAGGGTCCCATTGCCTCTGGACTAAGTTGTTTAGGCTCCTAGATATTACTGTTGCTGTTTTTTTTTTTTAGAATCATTTTGTTTAAAGGCCCAACACACAATATTGTGAAGTGTATGTCATATGATCTGTAATAGTAGTGTTGTATATGGCAACCCAATCTAGGGTATTCCCTTTAATGTGTGTGGGCATTGCAATAAGTTGAACAAAGCCGAGATCCCCCATTGCATCCTCAAGGCATTTGGCATGAGGGTCAGACTTTTTTCCCAACCAGAGGTTAAAATCCCAGCCTTAGTATTCCATTTCAAGGTAGGAAGCAGTGTGTGACACATATGTGTAGTAAAATCTGGCATGGAGGCTGGAGGTCTATAAACCAGGAGCATATTATAGTTGGTTTCAGCATTGATCCTAATTTTAATCTGCATCACCTCACTCTCATTAACATGAGATATTTCAGTCCTCGAGAACTCCGGTGCGCGCTTAAAGAAAAAGACAATTCTCTCTTCCATCAAGTCTATCCTGACGTAGAATGTCATAGCCAAAAGGAATAGCCATAGACACCGTGGGTCCTGCTTGCGGCATGACACCAGGTCTCAGTAAGAGCACAGACATCAATATCTTGCTCAACAATATAAGTAGAAAACTCTAGAGCATGTTGCAAGAATGAACTGGTGTTCAATAAAAGTACGCAGGGTTGCTTTGTAAGGTTCTGTTCCAAAACCTTAGCTAAACAACTGTTGTAGGATTTGGCTGCTTTAGTGTTGAGAGATTTAGCAGTTTATTAACACAGTCCTCTAACTTCATGCCTGTGGTGTTATCCAGTTACAAAGAACTGTAAGTTCAGCCAGCGCTATGCTTCTAAAATTGTAGAATTACTACTCTGCTTCAGCAAATTTACTATCATGTTGCTGTCTCCAGTATGAAGACAGGTGCCTTCATTGGAAGGTCCTTTAGAACAGGGCGCCTCTCTAAAACTATGGAGTCTTGGGGCAGAACCAAATGAAGTGTCCAGTTGTTCTAATTCCTGCATATCCAACAAGCATTATTGATGACAAGGTTTCTCCGGCATGTGTGTTTGGGCAAACAAAGGACTCCATTCAGCATCTTGATCTGGTAGGCCTTTATGCACTTGTCAAGTGAGGTAACACCAATTTTGCTTTAGCTGCTTTTCCAGACCCCAGGTTCCAGAAACTTCCTCATGACTTGAACCCATGCACGTGACAAGTCAGTTGTTATTTGCTGCAGCCAGATGCCTGCACATGTTGAATGCTTGATGGGGATAAGTAGCTATCTGTTTAACTCAAAACCATGCATCGTGGTAACAGAGCAGGCAGGAGAATCCCTGACCATCGATTAATCTGAAGGCCACTTGTGAAATAATTCCATGCTAAGGCATAATGCAACTATGTGCCCCATTACACGTTTGGTGACCTTTTGGCAGTAAATCTGCAGAAATACCACCAAATTGATTTGCTGTTACCCCCACTTGGTCTGGCAGAATTAGTTCTGGATTTCAAGTGGTGGTAGTTAGTGATAGTCCCCATTTATTGGAGTCCATAGGTCTCCATGGGGATTTTTGGGGAATGACCATGGGCGGTAATTCCGCCAGTGGTAGTTCTTCTGATTTTGCTGATTTTCAGCAGTTAGGTGGAGGATTCACCTCCAGCTTTTTGATGGAGGTGAATTCTCCACCCCACCGTAAAAATGTGTAATATGGCGGTGTGGGAATGTGGCAGTAATGTGGCAGTAATGGAATCACTGTCATGTTGCCACCAATTTTCCCACACTGCCATATGCGTAATGAGGCCCAATGTGCCTTAGCTGCACCCCCTGATTTCTCCAGCCCCTGCTTCCCAGTGACAATGGGCAAGTTCAAAATTCACAAGTGCAACCCTCAAAGGTACTGTGACCCAAATCACTGCAGCAGTTTAACAGCTGCACCTCTGAAATAAAACATACATATTGTTGCCTTATCGGTCTGGTGGCAGAGTAATCTCTAAAATTAATCCATACCTGGCTATAGTATGGTGAAGGATAAGAGCACATACTTATTAAAAGTGCACCAATTTGGTATCATGCACCTGTCACCCCGGTGAGCCCAGGCCAATGGTGTCAAGGCAATGTGTATTCATGGCTAGTCTTGCTGCCTCCATTGTCCCAAGTGAGATTTTAGCCAGGATGCTTTCTTCTTTTGATTCCACAGGAGGAAGGGTAAAATCACCCCTCAAAGCATTGGAGCTATCACCAGGAGATCTCCTGAGCACCCTGCTTCAAAAGGGAACTCACATAACAAAGGTCAGCCTCACACCACACTACTGTAGTACAGAGGGCCATTGAAGTCAGCAGACTTGGGAAAGGGGTGAGGCTAGAGTAGCCAAAGAGGGAAGGTGGGCCCCTTGGAAGGGGTTCCACCATAATTCTATTCTGTGTGGGCTCTTTCCCTTGCTGTCCTCCCAATTTCCTGCAGGACACAGCACAGTGGCTATGATACCAGAAGGTAAGGTTTACCTGTTACAGTGACATGGATTGAACTCCTTACAGCAGGCTTGCTTTTGTACAATCCACTTTTACATTTCTCCTTTATAAGGAAGGGATCTAGCACTCCATCCTTGATTTAGTATTAGACTTTCAAGAAGACAAGTAGTATTTAACAGACTTCTATTTGGAGGACAGTCGATTCCAAGGTCCTCTGACAGTGAGGTGAAGATAAAAGGGTTCCACGGCAGAGGAAATATCTTTTCCTAACAATCCCCAGGGAACAGTGGGGATGACTGTTGTTAGGTCCCAGGCCTACTACTCTGCCTACTGCACTGCAGCCAGGCTTATCACTAGAGGCGCAGGAACTCTTGTAGGTTTCATCCAAGCTCCCTAGTGTCCTTGGAGCCCCTGGATTGGATCATTCAGCAACCAAAAATCCAAAGAGCACTTGAAATACTGTTTGCACTGTTTCAAGCTGCCATTGGACTGCATTCAAATACATTTGATTCAAAACAGTGCTGCTTTTGCACTTCTTGACTTCAAACTCCACTCCTGCTTCTTTAAAATGGTTGAATGCCTCATTGCATGAGCAGCACTCGAGCACCGGCAGGAACACCAGCTAACCTCTGCAGAAGCCCTTGACTCGACAGTTCTTTTAGTACTGCACTGAACCAACAGGACCTCGCTTCGACCTGACTCAAACACCACCTCTTCTCGCCGGATGCCATTGTGCCATGCACCGACTCAACCCAGCTGTAACATTGTATCAAACCAACACATCTGCTGTTCTGAACCAAAGCAAATAGGTGAGCAGTAATCAAGCTACAAATGGTGCACTATCAGATCATTTAAAAGGCAAAGCAGATCTATATTGGCTAAATTGCATATGACACAAAATCCATTTTATTGTTCTGTTCCCCCTGAGCTTAAGGTCCAGCCTGCCTGTGCCTTTCCGGGCCGCTACGGCCATATGACACATTACTCTGGTACAACGGCTCCCCAGCTCCATGCTGCTACTGAGACCCTAACAATATAATCTATTCAAATAACCCAAACTCACGCGGTCTCCACCGAATATTATTTTGATGTCAACCTTTGAGTGATAGATACCATGTGACCTACCTCCTCGTAAAACGGAACGCGCCGTAAGCGTACCTGTATTATGTACGGCTGCCTGCAATCATTTTCATTACGACACGTTAGACATGCTTGATATTGATAGCAATTTTCAATATGCTTCTGATTATGTCTTTTAAGCATGTTATATAATGTTTACCTGCTAACCATATTACTGCCCATGATCTTCAACAGTCGTGTTTAGATACACCCATTACACGTACTGCCCCCCTTCTCCCATGTGTTATATTGTGATGACATAACTAACCATATATCACTGTGCACTGCATCCTATTGAATAGGCCTTTGTTGCTGTTGCATTTTACAGTAATTATATCATAATATGCACTGTTACTCAAATGCTAACCTGTATATAGTGCCAGAACCTCTTGCTCTAACGTATATGGCCAAATTCACTGATAACCTACTAGTACTATATGGCTCTGTATCCTCCATCATAAAGTAAAATATACTAGGCTCATGATGCATATGTGATATCCCAACCTAGGATAACTGTCATAGCAGCCTAAACCTTTGTCAAAGAATTACATCCAGATTCTAGTACTGCTATACTCTATGGTGTACCCCTAATGATGATACTAATGATGTTACATTGCCTAATCCTTAATATGTTTCCTTTTTGCTGTAAGAGGATTCAATTCAGCACTACAGCTAAGTTAACGCCTAGTCTAGAATACTGAATGAAAACCCTTATTGATATATCTTTATGTCCAGTTCATGCGTTCTGGATGACTACCCCTATATAACACCCCTCTCTTGGAATCCCCCTGACCCCACTGAGCCAAGAAGTAGTTCTGTTTTGCAAGTTTAAAAGGTTTATTTGATAATTTAAAATATATATATATCAAACTTTATAATAAATTAATAATTGAATAGCACACTTAATCTGATATGATAAAGATCAACAACGGAGAATCTGGCACTAGCACACTTCTTATAATCACTAATGAGTTGACATGAAATGGATAAGGTAGCACACTGGTAAATAGGAACAAAAGTATAATGTGGTAGAGGATGCTTTATGTAAGCTCAGGTGGATGCAATATTCAATGAATGCAGTACAGAAAATACTCAATATGATTTCAACCAAACAATGTAATCACTTTTCTCTGGCAATCCCCTCCCCCCCTTGATGCAAGGCAAGGAAATGGAAGGAAAACACACAGTTCTCAGAAATGCAATCAATGTAAATCAGTTCACCCCAGCAAGCTTACACTACAGAAAACAGATAGGAGTTTTGAAAACACAGGCAAAATGCTTTGATATGTGCTAGCAATGGATGAGAAATATGCTGGAAATGCTTTTAATTCCCTTTCAGAGGTTCAGGGTGAGTGGTATCTAGTTAATATTAGTCCAGGCTCACACTAGCAATGATGCAGGGATAGTTAGCAGGTTAAACGAATTTCTGGCAAATGGAAGGCAAGCAGCAGCAGTTTTTACATGTGAAGAAATTTGCAAATTGCGGTAAAACTATAAGGGGTAGGAATGTGGTTCTTGGTGCGATTCAAAGCTAAGATTCTAAGCTTTCAAATGAAAGTTACTGCAAGTCTCTAGCACAAACGGTCACAGAGTTATGACCGATTTAATGGAGGTCGTTTTTGGTTTTGCAAATTTTAAAAGCTCAAAATGACAAGTGCAGATTTTGCAGCTAGAATGACATGTGACAGCTTTGCAAATGACAGGTGACAGTTAGGAGACAGTTCTACTTAGATTAAAATAGGATTGAATTATATTATTTTAACTAGGAGATTGGTTCTGCACAGTTTTCTAGGTACTCACACTATATTCTTGAGTGAAATGGGCCTCGCCATGGATCTGGTCAGGTTTTAAACTCGCCTCTGGTCTCTGCACTTCACAGTGATCTGGGTCAGCTCTCTCTGGTTCTCTGGTCTGGGTCTCTAGTTCTGGATAGATTGAAGTCTCTAGTTTGGCTCTCTGGAGGTTTGATGAATTTGAAGTCTGGATCTCTGGATGTTGTATGGTCCGGCAGAGTGCGTTGCAGCAAATGGAATTGACGGTCCCTATCTGTCCTGTCTGTCTGCTTTTATGTGTTTAGAATGTGGGTGTGTTCTAGCATCACTGACCCTACCTCTCTCTCAGCTTCTAATTGGTCAAACTTCCATTTATCATTTGATTGGCGAAGCTAAGTTGTGTCAGAGTGATGTCATTTTATGGCTTGCAGATAGGACACTCCTCTGTCAAATTGCACACATTCTATATTTGATAATAAAAGACATATTTCACAGTTACACAGTTGCTTGAAATTACATATACATGGTGTGGCTGAATTTAGCCATGTCTCTGTCCAAATCTGCTGTTTCTAAGAGCTTGCATTCAGAAATGGCACATAATTGACTTTTTAACTGATTTTTCAATTTCTGACATTGACCCAACTTTACATACATGTGCGCAGGGAGTATGGACATTAACTTATGAAGTTTCAGATTTTTAACATGCATACATTTAGAGTAATATACACTTTTCCGCTAACACCCCCCTGAACATGCCACCGGTTCTAAAAACCTCTTAAACTGTGGGCAGAAAAATCACAAGAATTATGGTATCATTTATAACATTTTCACATGTCCGCTCTATGAATGATCCATCTTTTTAAAGTTATGTTCTGGCTCCAAAGGGGTGTGGTTTCCTCTCAGCACAAGGTAGAAATACTGGTTTACCCAGTTCTGCCAAGCCAGCTTGCTCTCACAGGCAATGCCCCTCCCAGCTTCTGCCAAGAGGAAGCTACATTTTACGACCGCTGTAATAAAACCTTTGCATGAGTCAAGACAGGCTTTGTTCAGAGCTCCTGTAGAGCACAGGTAATTCAATTATCAGATAGATGGCATATCCTTAGTGTGAGCAGCAAAAGGCAGATAGCCTGGGAACACAGCTGTGACTCAAGTTTCACTCCTGATGGGGGTAGTTGCCAGGCAGAATCAAGTTCCTTAAGCCAGACTTTCAGCTAACTGTCATGTTTTTTGTTGCTTTTTAACTTAACTTGCAATTTTACACATGCAGCTAGAATGCTGATTCTAAGTGCAAAACTATGACATTTCAACAGTTACAAAGGCATGTGACACCAAACATAGGTCACTCATTTAATCTAAACATTTTCGATTTTAGTGTCTTTAAATCCAGTGCAACTTAAACTGCTGCAATCCACAGCACAGCCAGTCTTGTTATAAACCTTCAAGTCACTTCAGAATATCACTTTACATTGTATCCACCTCTCAGTAAGTCTTTCTTTGGCCTGCTTTGGGTTCATTCATTTTTACACAAAAAAGTAAAATCTGGTGTTGTTTTAAATTGCCGGCTTTTGGATAGTGGTGAGTACTGGTACTGCACCCATTTTTGGGATTTAAGAATGAATTCCCCACAATTCTAGGTTGCATTTGGCAATCAGCATTGCCATTCCCAATGGTTTCAGACTACTGTGCGGGTAGTCCAATGGTGGTTTTAAAGCGCTTTGAAGCTAACCGGCGCTACTGTTTTTCCTTTGGCAACCCATTTCCCTCATGGCAACCCGGCCTTTCATTCTCGCACTGGTGGGTGGCAAGTGAGGCAACCATTTTGGTGTGCGCACAAACTGCGCAGCTTTCCTGGATTTCGGCGCACATGTGGGTTTTCCGCCATCTTGAATTTTCTAAGCCCACAGCACCAAATGTTGTGGCATGATAGCTTAAACGTGGGTCAGGACACCCAACATTGCATTGTACCAAACATCATATTATGCGCAGGAAGTCTATTCAGCTCATATCTCAATGGCCTCACCAAACTATGGTGCCCCCACTACCACCCCATACCCTGCCCCACTCCATTCCTTCCCCTCATAGCACCATTTCAACCCACCGACCACGGAAATGCCACAAATTGCCTTAACAAGCCAGAAATTGCCACATCCAGCATGGGTCTAACACACCCACAAGAAAATAGTGAATATCCGTCGTCACACCCATCAATAGGCATCACCAGACTCCATCGACTTAGAACTCTCACCCACATTGCCAAGCATACTTTCGATCCCAACACGCTGCACTAATCAACTCCCTTCCCATCAAGGGTCCCATCAGGCTCCAATGACATAGGGCACGTACCAATCCTAGCTCCCCAGTTCTACCTCCACAACCAACCAAAGCTTGACCACAAATGCCCAAACTCAACTACTAATACTGCACACAAAAACAAACCCACCACTAACATCAAAGCCACACTCATCAACGCCCGCTCACTAGGTGCACATCCTAGCAAAATTCATGACCTTATTATTGACCACGAATTAGATCTACTCATAGTCACTGAATCTTGGCTCCACCAAGCTTCTGGACCCCTACCCACCATTGCCATCCCACCTACTTTCACCATCCTTAGAACAGACAGACTTAACTCTATCAGTGGTGGTGTAGCCATCATAGAAGAGTCCAGTTTGCCACTAAGATCAAGTCTCATTGAAAACCCTGAAGGATACAAAATCCTGCTAGCTATGTTCACCATCAACCACAAAACCACCATCAATCTAATAGTGATCTATAGGTCACCCAACTCAAACAACCGACCAGAAACTGACATACCACTCCGACTAGCACCCTTCATCAAACCCAAGACCAAATATGTTATCATTGGAGACCTACAACTAGGCTTCAATGACCCCTCAGACCATAAAGCTGAAGCCCTCACGTGGCCCTCAAAGACATGCACTTCAACCAACTGGTCAGCACTCCCACCCACAAAAAAGGGAGAACAATGGATTGGACACTATCGCTCAATACCACTATAACTATTGATTCTGTCATACCATTAGTCTGGTCAAACCACCACAGTGTGAACTTCACCATCAGCTGCAATGACATCCGTACCCCCATACATATTATCCCAGATGCATACGAAACCAGGAACAGCTGCAAGCTTACTGCCGACAACCTGAACCCACTCTTAAACAAAGCCCTTACCACCCCGGTGATCATTTGTGATAATCCGTGCTCTTTAGCTAATACCTATCACAAATGTCTTTCAGAGGCAATAGACTCACTAGCTCCAATCACAACCAAAACGTGCCATCCAAACAAAAAATCCTCTTTTTGGTTCAACAATGAATTAGTAACACTCAGACGAACCAAATACGCCCTTGAACACTTATACTAAATATCCCCATCCACAGACTCAGCCAATGCCTTTAATATAGCCAATAAAGTGTATAAAACATCTATCACATCGCACAAAGCTGATGCCTACAACCTACATATCTGCAATGCAGCCTCAGACTCTAAATAGTTGTTTTCCATTCTAAGAGAATTAGAGAACCTCATCCCAGCACCCAGCCCAACAAACATTAGCAAGCAATGATGCACCACCATCCAAGATGCTCTCTCTTCCAAAATCCAACTGCTACAAATGAAAATAATCACCAAAATAACAATGTTAACTAGCAAAAACGGTTCTATGTGTTAATATCCCAGCAAAAATATCGCCATACAAAAATATCGCCATATTTTTGCAGTGATATTAAGGCATGGAACCTGCGGCGGACACCCCCGCGACCCCTGCATTATTATTAAAGGATCAGGGACACCCCTGAAAACCCCGCTCCCAAAAACCCCAAAAATAATCCCCCCCAAAAATATTGCCTATGGCCGTTCCAGACGACCATATATACAGTGATATTTTTGGTGGGGATAATATGTGGTGATACCACAAAAACCACGCACCTACTACACTTCCAGCACATAATGACCCATAATGACCTAAACACACCTTTGTTCTACTTCACACCAGTTACTCAAGAACAAGTGAGCACCACTATTGCCAAGTTAAAAGCTTCCAATTGTAAAGGAGATAACTTTCCCGCACATTTGCAGGGTAATTCATAGAATTTCGCAGAAAAGTGTCGCAAGCGGCTGGCGCAGAGTGTCCGCGTGCGATTGTCTGCGCCAGGCACGTGCGCTAAAACCGATTTCCGCGCACAGCGTATTCATGGATTTTAGGCTCCCAAACCAGCCGTGGCGCAGAGTATCGCAGGAACCCTGCAGCAGCGCCGGTAACGCCCCCAAGAACGCCCTCGAGCAAGGAAAAGTCATCAAAATCGCTAAATCATCGCAAAGGGCTGCGCTAACCCTGGACCAGTTTTTTTTTCAGGGGTGCGCGGGAAGTTCCACACGCGAATAGCCTGGGCGCATGCATTTCAGGGGTGCGCGGGAAGTTTTACACGCGACTTCAGCAGGGTACGTGTATTTCAGGGGTGCGCGGGAATTCTCACACGCGATTTGGCTTGGTACGTGTATTACAGGGGTGCGTGGGAAGTTACACACGCGATTAGGCTGGGTGGGTCCTCACAGGTGTTCCCTGTACACCCTCCACGGCCCCTGCAGGCAGCCCACAAAACAGGGGACTACCCTGCACACCTGCTCATGTCACCCACCAGCCCCACCCCCCACCATCCAGGGGCACCCTCCACCAGGCCCCAACCCATGTCTCCCACCACCCCCACCCCCCCAGTCACCAGGGGCAGCCTCCACCAGGACCCCACTCATGTCTCCCACCACCCCCACCCCCCCAGTCACCAGGGGCAGCCTCCACCAGGCCCCCACTCATGTCTCCCACCACCCCCACCCCCCAGCAGTGCAGGGGCAGCCTCCACCAGGCCCCCACCCATGTCTCCCACCACCCCCACCCCCCAGTCACCAGGGGCAGCCTCCACCAGGCCCCCACTCATGTCCCCTATCACCCCCACCCCCCCAGTCACCATGGGCAGCCCCCACCAGGCCCCCACTCATGTCCCCTATCACCTTCACCCCCCCAGTCACCAGGGGCACCCTCCACCAGGCCCCCACTCATGTCTCCCACCACCCCCACCCCCCAGCAGTGCAGGGGCAGCCTCCACCAGGCCCCCACCCATGTCTCCCACCACCCCCACCCCCCAGCAGTGCAGGGGCAGCCCCCACCAGGCCCCCACTCATGTCCCCTATCACCCCCACCCCCCCAGTCACCAGGGGCAGCCCCCACCAGGCCCCCACTCATGTCCCCTATCACCCCCACCCCCCCAGTCACCAGGGGCACCCTCCACCAGGCCCCCACTCATGTCTCCCACCACCCCCACCCCCCCAGTCACCAGGGGCAGCCTCCACCAGGCCCCCACTCATGTCTCCCACCACCCCCACCCCCCCAGTCACCAGGGGCAGCCCCCACCAGGCCCCCACTCATATCCCCTATCACCCCCAGCCCCCCAGTCACCAGGGGCAGCCTCCACCAGGCCCCCACCCATGTCTCCCACCACCCCCACCCCCCAGCAGTGCAGGGGCAGCCCCCACCAGGCCCCCACTCATGTCCCCTATCACCCCCACCCCCCCAGTCACCAGGGGCAGCACCCACCAGGCCCCCACTCATGTCCCCTATCACCCCCACCCCCCCAGTCACCAGGGGCAGCCCCCACCAGGCCCCCACTCATGTCCCCTATCACCCCCACCCCCCAGTCACCAGGGGCACCCTCCACCAGGCCCCCACTCATGTCTTCCACCACCCCCACCCCCCCAGTCACCAGGGGCAGCCTCCACCAGGCCCCGACTCATGTCTCCCACCACCCCCACCCCCCCAGTCACCAGGGGCAGCCCCCACCAGGCCCCCACTCATGTCCCCTATCACCCCCACCCCCCCAGTCACCAGGGGCAGCCCCCACCAGGCCCCCACTCATGTCCCCTATCACCCCCACCCCTCCAGTCACCAGGGGCACCCTCCACCAGGCCCCCACTCATGTCTCCCACCACCCCCACCCCCCCAGTCACCAGGGGCAGCCCCCACCAGGCCCCCACTCATGTCTCCCACCACCCCCACCCCCCAGCAGTGCAGGGGCAGCCTCCACCAGGCCCCCACCCATGTCTCCCACCACCCCCACCCCCCATCAGTGCAGGGGCAGCCCCCACCAGGCCCCCACCCATGTCCCCTATCACCCCCACCCCCCCAGTCACCAGGGGCAGCCCCCACCAGGCCCCCACTCATGTCCCCTATCACCCCCACCCCACCAGTCACCATGGGCAGCCCCCACCAGACCCCCACTCATGTCCCCTATCACCCCCACCCCCCCAGTCACCAGGGGCACCCTCCACCAGGCCCCCACTCATGTCTCCCACCACCCCCACCCCCCCAGTCACCAGGGGCAGCCTCCACCAGGCCCCCACTCATGTCTCCCACCACCCCCACCCCCCCAGTCACCAGGGGCAGCCTCCACCAGGCCCCCACTCATGTCTCCCACCACCCCCACCCCCCAGCAGTGCAGGGGCAGCCTCCACCAGGCCCCCACCCATGTCTCCCACCACCCCCACCCCCCAGTCACCAGGGGCACCCTCCACCAGGCCCCCACTCATGTCTCCCACCACCCCCACCCCCCCAGTCACCAGGGGCAGCCTCCACCAGGCCCCCACTCATGTCTCCCACCACCCCCACCCCCCCAGTCACCAGGGGCAGCCCCCACCAGGCCCCCACTCATGTCCCCTATCACCCCCACCCCCCCAGTCACCAGGGGCAGCCTCCACCAGGCCCCCACCCATGTCTCCCACCACCCCCACCCCCCAGCAGTGCAGGGGCAGCCCCCACCAGGCCCCCACTCATGTCCCCTATCACCCCCACCCCCCCAGTCACCAGGGGCAGCCCCCACCAGGCCCCCACTCATGTCCCCTATCACCCCCACCCCCCCAGTCACCAGGGGCAGCCCCCACCAGGCCCCCACTCATGTCCCCTATCACCCCCACCCCCCCAGTCACCAGGGGCACCCTCCACCAGGCCCCCACTCATGTCTCCCACCACCCCCACCCCCCCAGTCACCAGGGGCAGCCTCCACCAGGCCCCCACTCATGTCTCCCACCACCCCCACCCCCCCAGTCACCAGGGGCAGCCCCCACCAGGCCCCCACTCATGTCTCCTATCACCCCCACCCCCCCAGTCACCAGGGGCAGCCCCCACCAGGCCCCCACTCATGTCCCCTATCACCCCCACCCCCCCAGTCACCAGGGGCAGCCTTACCAGGCCCCCACTCATGTCTCCCACCACCCCCACCCCCCCAGTCACCAGGGGCAGCCTCCACCAGGCCCCCACTCATGTCTCCCACCACCCCCACCCCCCAGCAGTGCAGGGGCAGCCTCCACCAGGCCCCCACCCATGTCTCCCACCACCCCCACCCCCCAGTCACCAGGGGCAGCCCCCACCAGGCCCCCACTCATGTCCCCTATCACCCCCACCCCCCAGTCACCAGGGGCACCCTCCACCAGGCCCCCACCCATGTCTCCCACCACCCCCACCCCCCAGCAGTGCAGGGGCAGCCTCCACCAGGCCCCCACCCATGTCTCCCACCACCCCCCCCAGCAGTGCAGGGGCAGCCCCCACCAGGCCCCCACTCATGTCCCTTATCACCCCCACCCCCCCAGTCACCAGGGGCAGCCTCCACCAGGCCCCCACTCATGTCTCCCACCACCCCCACCCCCCCAGTCACCAGGGGCAGCCTCCACCAGGCCCCCACTCATGTCTCCCACCACCCCACCCCCCCAGTCACCAGGGGCAGCCTCCACCAGGCCCCCACACATGTCTCCCACCACCCCCACCCCCCAGCAGTGCAGGGGCAGCCTCCACCAGGCCCCCACCCATGTCTCCCACCACCCCCACCCCCCCAGTCACCAGGGGCAGCCCCCACCAGGCTCCCACTCATGTCCCCTATCACCCCCACCCCCCCAGTCACCAGGGGCACCCTCCACCAGGCCCCCACCCTTGTCTCCCACCACCCCCACCCCCCAGCAGTGCAGGGGCAGCAGGCAGTCAGGCAGCAGCAGGTGGGAGCGTGCTCGGGCTCTGGGGGGCAGTAGTTCGGCCTTCCGGGCAGGAGCGTGGTATTCCGTGTGCGTACGCGTGGCCAGCTTGGTACGGAGTGATTTTGCACGTGAAAATCCTGCACGTCAGCGTGAAAACTGAGGAAAGGCCCAAAGCGCGTAAGCGCGTCTGTGACGTGACCCGCACAGGTGTTTCCCACATAGCACGTGATGACAGAGCACACGTGGAAAGACTGCACGTCAGAGTGTAATCGCGTGTGATTGGTGGAAATGGCCCTACACGCAGAAGTGACAATGCGTGTGATTGGTGGAAATGGCCCTACACGCAGAAGTCACAAAGCATGTAATAGGTGGAAATGGCCCTAGCGCGTACACGCCGCGTAAGTGACGCTGGACGTGTGGGCCTGTATAAAAGGTACGTGTAGAACACGTTTTCCTTGTATGTGCTTTTCGTGGAGAGCGAGTGGGTGAATTCTGTACTTCTTGTCGTTTCACACGCGATTTACTTCACGGCGTTTCAAGTTCGTATTCCCTGTTACCTCTGACAGCTTTTTCTCTTTTTTCTCTTTTACTGGTTTACCTGGGCCTGTTCCCTCAAACAGTGTTCCCTTCTACTGTTGTCCTGTCTCCTCAGACAGCGTACAAATCTTCTTTTGGCGGGGGTGTTGCCAACCAAACGTGCTCCTTTTACACGCTCGTTTACCAGGCAGACGGTGAGTCACGCACGTATCTAACATCAGTGCTTGCCCCGTGTGTAGCCTACCCCTTCAGAGGTCATTCTAGGCTGCGTGTGACACGCATACGTTCATTCTTGTGTTACTGGGTGCCACAGCGTAGTGCAGGTTTTTCTTTCTGCACACGTGGTCTAGGAGGGGTTGCGTGCACGTCATCTCCCTTTTTTGGGCCTCCTGTGCGTTGCGTGACCCGTCATCTTTCCCCAGGGGTTACATTCAGCCTTGCTAGAGCACTAGGGTACAATTACCATCTGGTACCCAACCCCTTTGACCCCCAATTGCCCAGGACAATAGTCTACATCCACTCCCATACGCACATTAACATCAGTGCCATGGCTGGGAGGCGAGGATTCCGTAAGGGTGGCAAAGGTGGAAGAGCCACAAGTGGTGGCCGTGGTGGATCCGGTAGGGGACGTGGTCGTAACTTGCAGGGTGAGCCTGTCCCCCCATGTGTGGAGGACCAGTCACGGGCACCCATAATCCCCCCCTCCCCCCTCCCATTGAGGCTGATGTGGCTGACACCATCCATGCTCAGCCCTTGTTGGACCAGCCCATTGTGGCACCAGACCTGGCTGACTCCATGGCTGACTTCCAGGTCGGCAGGGCTACGACACGTGCGCTGGTGCACGTTGATGCCATCATGCCACGTGGATCTGGGGCAGCAAGGTCATCTGCTGCACCAAGGAGGCAGGGCGGAGAGGCTGCAGGGGCAGCTGCGGCTCCATCCACCCCAGCCCTCACGCACCCAGCCAGGACAGTGTCGGTCCTAGTCCATGCTGCTGACATTCCCCCTGACACCATCACACTAGAGCCAATGCCTGCACCAACTCCCATGCTGAGTGTGCAATCCCACACTCCTGATACAGAGTCCACCAGGGCTCCTGCCCCTAGTGTCCAGAGCGGCGCAGGACACTCAGGATCACCACCACCTTCCAAGCGGAAGAGGAAGAGTGCTCGTCCGGCACAGGCTGATGCCCCAGACACGGTTACACAGTCCGGCCCGTCCAGGAAGCCCAGCTTCACGGATGACGAACTGAATGCACTTGTCGAGTATGTGTCCGGACATGACAACGAGATGGTCATTGTTGCAGGATCCAAGACCACACCTGCACAACGCCAGGCACACTGGCAGACCGTTGCGGACATCGAAGTGCCCTTGGAATCGTGAGGCGCACAGCCAATGATTGCTATAAGCGCTGGAATGACCTAAAGCGCAGGGCAAAGAGTAAGCTGGCCTCAAGTCATGCCGCAACTCTAGTGACTGGAGGTGGGTCTCCAGTAGTAGACATGGAACTCACTCCACATGAGTCAGTCGCTGGGGCCTACGTCACGGAGGAACAGATCCAAGGCGTGGGAGATCTGGCTGATTACGAGGCATTGTCCGGTGAGTGCACATGCATGTGTGTGTCATCCATGTGCATGGTGTGTGTGTGAGGGCTTCTGTTTGTGTGCCAGGTGAGAGTGTGTGCGCCTGAGTCGTATGGGTCAGCCATGTGCTTCATGCAATCCTTCCTGCGCAGCTGCATTTGGCCATAGCAGTATCCCTTCTGCCAACAGTAGACATCTAGCCCAACCGCACGCCAGTTGCCCTTGAAGTGTCACCTTGCCACAACATATTTGCTTATTTTTCACTGTTCATTCAGTCAGTTTGTTTGCATTCCACCACTTTCACTAGGCATGTCGCTGTCCACTAGTCACATGTCTGACATGGGTATGGTAAAGTGGAGTGACTTTGTTACCTGGATATCATTTGTACACACATATCCCTGTGCAATTGGACCATTTCAGATTGGCAGCTCCAGGTGAAAAATCTGACCTGTTAGAATTAGAAAAGCAATTACATGCGGGAACTGGACTGAATGAATAGGTGCTGCCCTCCTCTCCATCTTCACTCAATAGCAATGGTACATGCCATCTGTGTGATGGCATGTGTGTTTCACCTGGCAATCACAGGCCAATGTGTGATGCCACTGCCAGGCAGCATGCAGAAAATGTGTTCATCTTCCATCTTGGTGTCATCAGTGTGTGCCATTTGCCTGCACTTCATACGCAGTGAGGGTGCATGCATGGGAGGGTTTTAGTCATGTTGGATATGTGTCAATCAAGTACTGGTTCTCTTGCTTCTCAGCCCTCATTGTGTGCCATGGTGCTAATGCCTGTTTCCATTTCTTTGTTTGCATGTCTTTGCAGGGGAAGACGCACCTGATACTGCTGGGGTTGTGGAGATGGTGCAGACCCAGGAGGGGTCCGAGGGCCGACCAACCACCAGTGAGGGACGTGGTGTGGTGGTGGGGGAGAACCCACAAGTGCTGCAGGTCGTGCTCTCAAGGGGTGTCTCTGGCTGCACCTCCCCCGAGCTGTACTCAGGTGTTGATTCGGATGAGACCTACGTGCCGTCGCAGGTGAGTGTTCCAGGGAGGGATTCTGTTCTGTCTCACCCACCTGCACCAGGGTCAGAACCCTCCATGGGGATGTCAGTGTTGGCAGCTACGCCTTCGGTGGTTACGGATGCAGGGTCACACTCCGCGACATCTGATCCTGTTCCTGGGCCAGCAGATCAGAGGGGGAATGCAGTCCTGCAGCCTCAGGCAGTGCCGGCACAGCAAGGCGCAGTTCGCCTTGCCCCAGACAGGTGTGGTGCCCGCCGACGTGGTGGCCGTACGCCACCCGGCAATACCGCATGGGAGCAATCCATTTACGGTATGGCAACCCAACAGGCTGCATCATCCGAGATGATGGCTCAGGCCATGGATAGGGTGGCCACTTCCATTGTCCCCCCAGAAAGGCTGATGGAGCGACTAGAGCAGGCAACCGACTCCATCTGCCAGTCACACAGGGAGGACATGTTGGGGTCCAACAGGGACAGGTGGGCGGCACTGGCGACTCTGCAGGAGGCCATCTCCATTGAGTCCCAGGGCCACAGGGAAGCCCTGAGGCAAGAGCTCCTTCACCTCAGGACAACTCTTGTTGAGCTTGAGGCTTCAACACACCAAAGGACAGAACAGCAGCTGGAGCGTCTCACCCGTACGCTCTCAGCTGAGATGCAGGCAACAAGGGCGGAGGTCCGGGCATCCCGTGAGTTGTTGCATGGGGACCTCCGCACACTCATCCTCCAGAACCAGACCTACCACACCCGCATGCTTGCAGCCATGGAGGAGCAGACTAGGGCCTTGCGTGGGCTGCCTCCCATAGTGCAACCACCTCCAGATGCAGCTGCACAGGGTGATAATAGCGACAGCAGTGATACTCCCACAATAGGGTAGCCGTGTGGGCCATGAGCCCATGGAGGTGTTTTATCTTCCCAGGATCCACGCAGGTGGGTTCTGGTGTGCATCCTGTCCTCGGACCTCCTGGGTGGCCTCCCCAACCCCCCCGGGCCCATCAATGGCCATTTTTGATTGTTTCTTATTTTTATTTTTATTTTGATTTCTTTTATTCCCAATTTTTTTGGGACGATCTGTTGGCTTCCGTGGTTCCTGTGGGCATACGCTGCATTGTGGCTGGGCACATGCAGGCTTGTAATGTATTTGGTTCAGATGCTTGGGTTTGAGTCACACACACCCCTCCTGCTTCCCGTTTCCATGGGCTTGCAAAGGGTGTGCCCAAGTGACAGTGAATTACACAGTGACGTTGGACTCCCATGAGCTGTGTGGGCAGTCTGTAGTCAATACTGTGTATACATTCCTAGTGCATATTGCTGTTGTGTTGTACACTGCATGTTGCATTGATGTGTAACTCTTCTTCTGTGTCTACCTCCCAATTTGCAGGTCCCATCCTCATGTCCACACAAGGACCTCTAGTCTGGAGATGGGGTCCATGTTGGCAGCAGTGCACCTACAACTCTACATGGCGCCAACACTGCACAGTTGGTAGTGGTGGGAGTGCAGGCATTTCCAGGTGGTGAGACTACTAATATGTAACATTTGTGATGTCATGTTAATGGTAGTACGTGCTCAAGTATGTTGTTGGTCCGGCATTGCTGTGAGCATTTCAGGTGTTGCAGGTTTCTAATAGGGACACTGTACATAGTGAGACTGATGTCATGTTGTGGGGATTACTTTGTTTACCTGCAATTAGCATGACATGGCACGGTGTGTCGTGTGGCGGTGCTGGGATTGGGTTGGCTGACATGGCACTGTCCTCTTGTTGCATTTTGCAAGTGGGTATTCATTTTAGCTGCTTCAATGTGTAACTTCACAAAACTGCATTGGTGGTGTCTGTGTGGGTAGGGATGCATACATTGTGACACTTCCAGGTGAACAATCTCAGGCTGATATGGTATTCACGGTTCATTCTCCAGACATTCAGGATCAGTGTCAGGTTGAGTCATCATTGATTGTCAGATGGAATGTGCCAGGGCAGTGTGCACTCCACAGGGGTGTGATTTCTATGTGAAGTAATTAGCCACTAGCTGTGTACGGGCTGCCTCCCCCGGTGCCCTTTCCCCTCCCATGCGCAGCGGCTGTGCATGTGGTTGGGGATGTGGGGCCACCACCATGTCCACGGCCAGGCCCCGGCGTGTTGCAACGTTGTGCAGGACACATGCTCCCACTATGATCCTGCACACTACTGGGGGAGCGTATAACAGCTGCCCGCCAGAACGGTCAAGGGAGCGAAAGCGTGACTTTAGCACTCCGAATGTGCGCTCCACTATGCCCCTGGTTGTAATGTGGGCTGTGTTATATCTTACCTGGGGTGGCGTGGTGGGGTTCCGAATTGGTGTCATCATGTGTGGGCTGAGAGGGTAGGCACTGTCCCCTATGGAGGTGGTGATTGGTATCATTGGTGGGGTTGTGACCTTGCTCAGTATCCAACATGCATGCATGTGCAGTGGCATACATACTCACCAAGCAGCCATGTATCGCCATGCCGCCCAGCTTCTAGGTCCCGGCTTAGGGTGGACATTCGGTAAATGAAGCTGTCGTGGGTGGAGCCGGGATAGTTGGCATATACTGAGGTGATGATTCCCTTGGCATTACATGCTACCTGCACGTTGATGGAATGCCAGTGCTTGCGGTTCCTATAGATGTGCTCAGATGCCCTGGGGGGACGTAGAGCCACATGGGTGCAGTCGATGGCACCTAGCACTTTGGGGAATCGTGCCACAGCGTAAAAATCCAGGGCGGCAGCATGCCTTTCTGCAGGTGTTCTGGGCAGGTATATGTGCCTGCGGACTGATGGGCGTGCAGTCATGATGTTCAAGACCTGGTGTAGGCAGCGTGACTGAGTGGCCTGTGACACCCCACCCACTATGGCACTTGTCCGCTGAAATGATCCAGTGGCTAAGAAGTGCAGTACATTGAGGACCTTCTCCAGGGGGCTGAGTGCTTGGGAGCACAGGGTGGGTGATGTGAGGTCATCCTCCCACTCACTCACCAGGTCCAGTATAATGTGTGGTGGAAACCTGTACCTCCCATACACCTGGTCATCAGGCATCCCGAAAAGGCTGGTTCTGGGTGTGAATATTCTGGCCCTGACTATCCTCCTCCTCCTCCTTTGGTAGCCCACTGCCACTGCTGCTAGGAACGGTATGTTCATCCTGGCGTCTGAGCTTGTTATTGTTTAAGTCCTCAAATTTATGCTTTGCGCGTGTTCTAGGCAAGCGTGTGACCCGCGCACCCCTGGAATCCAGTTCCCAGTCCAATAGCGTGTGGAAAATCACACGCACCACGGGATACAGCGTGTGACCCGCGCACCCCTGGAATCCAGTTCCCAGTCCAATAGCGTATGGAAATTCACACGCACCACGGGATACAGCGTGTGACCCGCGCACCCCTGGAATCCAGTTCCCAGTCCAATAGCGTGTGGAAAATCACACGCACCACGGGATACAGCGTGTGACCCGCGCACCCCTGGAATCCAGTTCCCAGTCCAATAGCGTGTGGAAATTCACATGCACCACGGGATACAGCGTGTGACCCGCGCACCCTTGGAATCCAGTTCCCAGTCCAATAGCGTGTGGAAATTCACACGCACCACGGGATACAAGTTCGCTGACGTACTTGCGTGTGTAAGTGCCCGCGCACCCATTAAATACACGTACATAAGCCAATCGCGTGTACGCGCACTTTTGTCCAATTACACGCGATGACACTCTGACGTGCAGTATTTCCACGTGTGCCCCGTCATCACGTGCTGAGTGGGGAACACCCGTGCGGGTCACGTCACAGACGCGCTTACGCGCTGAGGGACTCTGGTCCAATAGAATCGCGTTTGCGTGCAGACGCGCTTACGCGCTAAGGGCCTTTCCTCGGATTTCACGCTGACGTGCAGGATTTTCACGTGCCAAATCACTCCGTATCAAGCTGGCCACGCGAAAACACACGGAAGACCACGCTCCTGCCCAGAAGGCCGAGTTACTGCCCCCCAGTGCCCCGAGCAGCCTCCCACGTGCCATCTGCTGCTGCCTGCCTGCCTGCCTGCCTGCCTGCTGCCACCATGCCCTGCCATTTGGTGCCTGCACATCAGCCATCTACAGGGGTCCAGTTGCTGTGTCCACCCCTGCTGGAACTGAAGACTCCCGACTGGGATTACATCGCTCCACAGCCCAGCCCCAGGACCCAGTTTCCCACCCACACCTGCCTCTGGGGTTGCCATGTCGGGCACTTCCACATCTGGCACCAGTGGCAACCCCAGGCCAGAGGGGCAGAGGGGCACCAGCTTCACTGCCACCGAAGTTGGTGTCCTGGTGGAGCATGTCCTGGGGCAGTATGATGCCCTCTTTGGATCGTCCCGCGCCAGCAAGGAAGGACGGCAGAGGATCTGGGCCGACTGTGTGGTTGCCATCAACGCGGAGGGTGTGGCAACCCGCGACGTCCTGAAGATCAAGAAGCGCTGGGAGGACTTGAGGTCCAGGACCCTTGTGAAGGCCCGGCGCCTCGTGGAGGGGGGCCGGGGCCGCATGAGTTCCATCCAGATGAGGGTCCTGGAATGCGTACGCCCAGCGCTCCACACCCAGATCCTTGAGAGGGAGGCCCGTCTGGAGTTGAGCGGTAAGTGTCCAAGCATTACTGTATGAGACAGGGCATGTTGCGGTGTGCTGGTTCTATGATACTTGCCTGTATGTGTGCCATAGGCCATGTATGCATGTATGTGTGCAGGGACTTCATTGTAATGCATGTGCGACCAGTGATGTGTGACCCACATGGTTGTTGCATGTGTTCAAATGCCGCATGGGGAGCCCTATGCAGATTTTGAACATGAGAGCATGCCAGTCTCTGTACCTGGACATGGGTGGGGGTGAGGGATGGGTGCTGATGCCAGGTACATATATGGTAGCCATGTCTGTGTGCCTGACCTGCATGTCTGTGACTTGTGCATGCCATGGATGCATGACACATGTGTGTGACAATGCACAGATTCAGTGAAGCAGCCAAATTACCCTTGTATCCACTGTGTTTGGTGTGTTTGGGGCCAGATGGATGTGACTGAGGTGAAGTGTGTGCATGTGATAGGCATGAACCATGATGCATGTGAGTTACATATCATTGAATGTTTCAAGAGTCCATTGGACATGCATGGAAATGTCCATGGCATGCACCATGCCTGTTACTGTGTGTGTTTTGCCTGGACTGACCCATGTGTTGTGGAGGGACATGATGGAAGTGTACTTTGACAGTGGTGCTCATCTGCTATTGCTTCCTGTCTAGGGGACCATTGTACAGTGCCCTGATGCTTGTGTTCTTTGTCTCCCTCTACGCAGCGGCTAGTGAAGAAGAGGGCGGAGACGGCGCTGTGGAGCAAGGCGGCGGGGATGCCCCCACGGCTGCAGCGGAAGGGGTGGGTGAGCCCCCACAGGGGCCTGCTACGGTGGGAGACGGTGAGGAGCCATCCAGGTTGGTGGTTTGCACAGAGGAGGAGGAGGCCGCCACTGGGGCACACATGGGGCCTGGTGGGGGCATCCCTGCTGGTGCAAGTGGTGCAGTCCAGGGCCAGGGGCAGGAGGCAGCACAGGTCACTGTGGAGGGGCCTGTGCATGTCGCTGTCCCTGACCCTGTGAGTGCACCACCATGCACCAGCAGGGATGCCCCGTCCCAGGCCCGTCCGCAGGTAGAGGGGATGTCCATGTCACCTGACTCCCCTCCACCTGCGGACTTGGGAACCCCTGGCCGTGCGGAGAAGGTCCTGATTGGGGTCGCGATGCGCACGGCTGTGATTCGTGATGCCGTGCGTGCTTCCCGGGAGGAGCATGCACGTCATCACAAAGTGCACCGTGCCGACGTGGCCCAATTGGGATCGGCCATGTTCGGGGGTTTCCTGCATGTGTTGGCCAATGTGGCGGCCCTCTCCTCCTCTGTGCAGGCTATCCACCAGTCGTTCTCCTTGCCGTCTTCCAGCCCAGATGCCACCAGGGCCCCCTGTGGACCTGCCCCGACCAATGCAGCCAGCTCGGTGGGGATCCCATCCCTGCCACCGTTGGGAGTCGGAGGTCCAGCAGGGGTGGACAACACAGCAACTGGACCCCAGCAGGTGGAAGATGTGACAGCATCATCAGGCAGGGCACGTGCACGACGGCATCGGTGGTTTCCATCAGCCTGGATGCCGTTGTGCTGGCAGAGGCAGTGGCGTCGGAGGCAGCAGCAGGCTCGACGTGGGAGGCATCATGGCTCGGGGCCTTCAAGATCAGAGGGGCAGGCATCGGCCGGAGGGCAGGGCAACCCTGGGATGGTGGTGTCTTCCGTGTGGGAGCAGTTGGTCCAGCGGATAGGAGCGGAGCGGCAGCGGGCGGAAGAGGAGCGGCTCACCATGGTCAGGGCGGAGATCTCCATGCGTCGGGCGTTGAGGCGGGCTGAGTGCCTCGAGGAAGCTCGCAGGGAGTTTGAGCTGGACATGGGGTTATCCCTGCGAGACCTCGGGGCCAGGACAGAGTCCCGCCTCCAGGACATCGACATGGAGTTCGATGATGCCCTGGCCAGCAACATCAACGAGTGAGCCGCAGGACTTGCCCGCTGCCTTTGTATGTAGTTATTTAGTTATTTAGTGTTAGGTTTCCTTTATTAATTTTTTTTTTTGGACCGCTCGGACAATGGCCACTTTTTTGTATATATTATTTTCATTAGGTAGTAGTAGGTTTCATTTATGGTGTTGGGCTCATGGACCCTGGAATTTTCGTGTATATAGTTTGCTTTTAGAAGAAATTTTTTTTTTATTAATTATTGTGTTCACCATGAGGAAATGGTTTTTCATTATTTTACTTCCGCATGATTTTGCTTTGGACAACATTTGTTTTTGGATTACTTTGTTTATTTTATTTTTACATTTGTTCTCTGACATGGACCATTTATTTTGTTATCGCCATTGTTGTATGTTTGATTTTTTTACATATTTTTCATCTTCAATACATGTTCTTTTTAACTTTCACTTGTGGTATTTTCTCATTGGTTTCATACATGTCATGATATGGGTTTTGACATTGACTTGCACCCATTGTGTATGTGTGTGTGACGGACATGTGTTCATTTACAGACTTGCCATTGGGGTTGTATCATGTAATTGCATTCACTATGTGGGTGGATACAATCCTTGCCTGGGTGTTTGTGCTGGGTATGCTGCCCATTACTGCCATGATTGAGTATCGTCAGGACCTGGGGGCAGGGGGACATGTGTGGGTGCCTGGTGGAGGCTGCCCCTGCACTGCTGGGGTGTGGGGGTGGTGGGAGACATGAGTGGGGCCTGGTGGAGGGTGCCCCTGCACTGCTGGGGTGTGGGGGTGGTGGGAGACATGAGTGGGGGCCTGGTGGAGGCTGCCCCTGCACTGCTGGGGTGTGGGGGTGGTGGGAGACATGAGTGGGGGCCTGGTGGAGGGTGCCCCTGGTCGCTGGGGGGTGGGGGTGGTGGGTGACATGAGTGGGGGCCTGGTGGAGGGTGCCCCTGGTGGCTGGGGTGTGAGGGTGGTGGGTGACATGAGTGGGGGCCTCGTGGAGGCTGCCCCTGCACTGTTGGGGTGTGGGGGTGGTGGGAGACATGAGTGGGGCCTGGTGGAGGGTGCCCCTGCACTGCTGGGGTGTGGGGGTGGTGGGAGACATGAGTGGGAGCCTGGTGGAGGGTGCCCCTGGTCGCTGGGGGGTGGGGGTGGTGGGTGACATGAGTGGGGGCCTGGTGGAGGGTGCCCCTGGTGGCTGGGGTGTGAGGGTGGTGGGTGACATGAGTGGGGGCCTGGTGGAGGCTGCCCCTGCTCTGCTGGGGTGTGGGGGTGGTGGGAGATATGAGTGCGGGCCTGGTGGAGGGTGCCCCTGCACTGCTGGGGTGTGGGGGTGGTGGGAGACATGAGTGGGGGCCTGGTGGAGGGTGCCCCTGGTGGCTGGGGGGTGGGGGTGGTGGGAGACATGAGTGGGGGCCTGGTGGAGGCTGCCCCTGCACTGCTGGGGTGTGGGGTTGGTGGGAGACATGAGTGGGGGCCTGGTGGAGGGTGCCCCTGGTGGCTGGGGGGTGGGGGTGGTGGGAGACATGAGTGGGGCCCTGGCGGAGGGTGCCCCTGCACTGCTGGGGTGTGGGGGTGGTGGGTGACATGAGTGGGGGCCTGGTGGAGGGTGCCCCTGGTGGCTGGGGGCGTGGGGGTGGTGGTAGACATGAGTGGGGCCTGGTGGAGGGTGCCCCTGCACTGCTGGGGTGTGGGGGTGGTGGGAGACATGAGTGGGGGCCTGGTGGAGGCTGCCCCTGCACTGCTGGGGTGTGGGGGTGGTGGGAGACATGAGTGGGGGCCTGATGGAGGGTGCCCCTGGTCGCTGGGGGGTGGGGGTGGTGGGTGACATGAGTGCGGGCCTGGTGGAGGCTGCCCCTGCACTGCTGGGGTGTGGGGGTGGTGGGAGACATGAGTGGGGGCCTGGTGGAGGGTGACCCTGGTGGCTGGGGGGTGGGGGTGGTGGGTGACATGAGTGGGGGACTGGTGGAGGGTGCCCCTGCACTGCTGGGGTGTGGGGGTGGTGGGAGACATGAGTGGGGCCCTGGTGGAGGGTGACCCTGGGGCGTGGGGGTGGTGGGTGACATGAGTGGGGGCCTGGTGGAGGGTGCCCCTGGTGGCTGGGGGGTGGGGGTGATAGGGGACATGGGTGGGGGCCTGGTGGAGGGTGCCCCTGGTGACTGGGGGGGTGGGGGTGATAGGGGACATGAGTGGGGGCCTGGTGGGGGCTGCCCCTGGTGACTGGGGGGGTGGGGTGGTGGGAGACATGAGTGGGGGCCTGGTGGAGGGTGACCCTGGTGGCTGGGGGGTGGGGGTGGTGGGTGACATGAGTGGGGGCCTGGTGGAGGCTGCCCCTGCACTGCTGGGGTGTGGGGGTGGTGGGAGACATGAGTGGGGGCCTGGTGGAGGGTGACCCTGGTGGCTGGGAGGTGGGGGTGGTGGGTGACATGAGTGGGGGCCTGGTGGAGGGTGCCCCTGCACTGCTGGGGTGTGGGGGTGGTGGGAGACATGAGTGGGGCCCTGGTGGAGGGTGACCCTGGTGGCTGGGGGGTGGGGGTGGTGGGTGACATGAGTGGGGGCCTGGTGGAGGGTGCCCCTGGTGGCTGTGGGGTGGGGGTGATAGGGGACATGGGTGGGGGCCTGGTGGAGGGTGACCCTGGTGGCTGGGGGGTGGTGGGAGACATGAGTTGGACATGGGTGGGGGCCTACTGGCAGGTGCCCCACAGTGCTGGGAGGTGGGGGTGGTGGGGGACATGAGTTGGACATGGGTGGGGGCCTGCTGGCAGGTGCCCCACAGTGCTGGGGGGTGGGGGTGCAAGGGGACATGTGTTGGTGTTCATTAGTTCAAGGAGACATGTGCTTTTGCTGGGGGGCATGCCCATGTTGGGTGGGCTGCCTGCGGGACATGACCAGGGATGCAGGGTAGTCCCCTGTGGTGTGGGCTGCCTGCAGGGGCCGTGGAGGGTGTACAGGGTACACCTGGGAGGACCCACACTGTCAAATCACATGTGGGACTCCCCGGCACCCCTGAAATATACGTACCATGCAGAAATCGCGTGTAAAACTACCCGCGCACCCCTGAAATACACGCGCCCAGGTTATTCGCGTGTAAAACTTCCCGCGCACCCCTGAAATACACGCGCCCAGGCTATTCGCGTGTGGAACTTCCCGCGCACCCCTGAAATACACGCGCCCAGGCTATTCGCGTGTGGAACTTCCCGCGCACCCCTGAAATACACGCGCCCAGGCTATTCGCGTGTGGAACTTCCCGCGCACCCCTCAAATTCACGCGCCCAGGCTATTCGCGTGTGGAACTTCCCGCGCACCCCTGAAATACACGCGCCCAGGCTATTCGCGTGTGGAACTTCCCGCGCACCCCTGAAATACACGCGCCCAGGCTATTCGCGTGTGGAACTTCCCGCGCACCCCTCAAATTCACGCGCCCAGGCTATTCGCGTGTGGAACTTCCCGCGAACCCCTGTAATACACGTAGCCCGCTCCCCCAGGCCCGATCGCGTGTGAAACTTCATGCGAACCCCTGAAATACACGTAGCACGCTCCCCCAGGCCCGATCGCGTGAGGAACTTCACGCGAACCCCTGTAATACACGTAGCCCGCTCCCCCAGGCCCGATCGCGTGAGGAACTTCACACGAACCCCTGAAATACACGTAGCCCGCTCCCCCAGGCCCGATCGCGTGAGGAACTTCACGCGAACCCCTGTAATACACGTAGCCCGCTCCCCCAGGCCCGATCGCGTGAGGAACTTCACGCGAACCCCTGTAATACACGTAGCCCGCTCCCCCAGGCCCGATCGCGTGTGAAACTTCACGCGAACCCCTGAAATACACGTAGCACCCGCTCCCCCAGGCCCGATCGCGTGAGGAACTTCACGCGAACCCCTGTGATGCACGTACCCTGCAAATCGCGTGTGACACTTCCCGCGCACCCCGGTATACATGCACACGTATTTTTTGTCAGCGGGTGTCCGTGTTTGTGGGTACCCCTTTGCACGTCATTTTTCCTGGAGGGCCACAGTATGGGACATTCATCATGGCAGTATATAGGTGCTATTTGTTGGCGCACCTTTTGGCGCACATTTCTTACAGCCGCAGCGACGCTACCGCCTCCTTTCTTGTGGCGGTCGTGTTTGTGCCTGTGCGCTGGTTTGAGCGTGCGCTTTTTTCCCCTATTCTATTCCATGAATACGTGTTGTAGGCGAGCGTGTGGGCGTTCCGCGCACTTGTGCCCTGTACTTCCCCCGTGACGCCCACGTTTTGGCAAGTTGTTCCCCATTCCGAGTGTTACGCCCCGTGTTCCGCCTACTTTTATTGCGTGCGCCGCGCTATGTGCGAATTTCGCTGTGGCCTGTGCGATTTTCGCTGTGACCTGGCGCACGCTGTTAGATGGCCTGTGCGCCAACGTGCGCCAACGTGCGCCGCGCACTTTTTTATCACACATCCGCTGGTTTTCTCGATCACGGCCTTCCATGAATCGACGTGCGCTGCTTTTCGTGCGATTTTCGCACTTGCACTGCGATTTTCGCTATTCCACTGCGATTCGCACGTTTTTGCCCACTTGCGCAGTGCTAATTATGCCATGAATCGGCCTGTTGGTTTAAGACTGCGCTGCCTCCCTCACCCCTATCATCACCAACTTTGTCAATGCCTCCTTCAGCACCAAACTAGTTCCAGCAAGCATCAAAGAAGCCTGGGTCACCCCTCTTCTAAAAAATAACAACCTTGACCCTACTGTGCCCACAAATTACCACCCAATAACTACCGTCCCATTTTTACTCAAGATCATTGATAAAATAGCCTATTCACAAATTCAAACTCATATCGAACAACATCAGCTTTGGGAGCTCGCCATTCGTGCTTCAGACCTAACCACAGCACACAAACGGCACTCATGCATTTGAAAAATCTCAGATGGACACCATTAGGGACTCAGGGAAACTATGCATGCTATTACTATGACTTCAATTTCTCAAGCAATGCTACCCTCTGGGTCAATTGTTCCTGTCTGAATGCACATCCAGAGTCTCCATAGTTAAAGTAGCAGCGGATCCCATATCAGTCCCCATAGGGGTACCACAAGGTTCCTGCCTCTCGCCAATGCTATATAATTTCTATACCAAACTCCTTTTCGCAGCGCTAGATGATATGGGTGTCATCTACACTAATTTTGCAGATGACACCCAGATCCTTTTCCCCATCACTGGGAACTACAACCAAGACACCCTAACTAATAATAGAGTCTACTCCGTCATTCAAAACAGGATGACCCTAAACAGTATTTTCCTCAATGCTGAGAAGACAAAAATCCTCATTGTGAGCTCTCAATCAAAAATAGCTTCTCTCCATGCAGATTACTCAACAATCAATATTGATGGCACCGTGATCCCAGTACTCAAACAAGTCAAAACGCTAGGAGTCTATCTGGATCCAACCTCTCTATGACCAAACATATCTATGCACTATCCTCATCCACCTCTCATACATCCAAACCCATCTCGCTAAGTCACCAATTCATTACACCAACAAACTGCATTACCCTAGCTAGAGCATTAATACTAGCTAAATTGAATTACTGCAACACACTACTATTAGGAACCTCCAATGCCAATCTCAACCAACTTCAACTCATGCAGAACAAAGCACTACGTGATGCCTTGGGTATAAAGAAAGCTGACCACATATCCAACATTAGGAGAGAAACACACTGGCTGCCCATCAAGGCAAGAATTCTATTAAAAATACTATGTGTTACCCACAAATACCTCGCTAACAAAGCCCCTATCTACCTAAACAATGCCATTAAGAAAAGAAGCTCCAACAGAATACTAAGGTCCAATAACGACAAACTCCTGGAGATCACCTGCTTAAAATACACTAGAGCAGGAGGGAGTAGTTTTCAAGTCCTCGTCCCTAAACACTGGAACTCACTCTCTATTTACATAAAAAAGGGAGAATCATTCCACAAATTAAAAAAAGCCTACAGACATGGTTCTTTAACACATTTTAGCCATTCCTACCAATCTACACCCATAGCTTGCTCAACCTCCCAAATTATCAGATACCACACACCTCTGGGAGCTGGACCTTTCCTAATAAAAATGCATTGCTTACTAACCATCTCTCTTCACTGTTTTTATTTATACTATGCCTCTCCCTGTGTAACTATATCCAATTTTCACCATTCAAAGATGGTCTGAATATCTATGCAAATGTAACTATGTAACTTCCTATGCTAATGTAACCACATTGTGATACCCCAGGGTCTGGGTATGTAACAAATAAAATAAAATAATAACTCAAAATACACTAGCTACAAGAATAAAAAGTGCTTAATAGCTTCAGACTTCCGTGTCACTGACGAGAAATGTTGCATGTGTATCTGTCATATAATGTGCTCAATGGGATTATGTCCTCCTCTAGTAATAGTCACTACTAGTCTGAAAAAGATAGCCCATTTTGTTTCAAGATTCTACTTCTCCCTTAAATACATCGAGCCTCATTCCGAGGCTGGAGGTAAGGGTTAACGGTCACCGTTAATGGCAACGGTGACCGTTAACACTTACCACCATATTCCGAGTTCCCTTTTGCGGGTTGGCATTTAATGCCTGCTTTTAGCAGGCGTTAAAAATCCAACCCGCAAAGGGACCTTGGAGTAAATTACAGCACCGTAATTTACGGTGCCGTAATTTACTCCTTCCCCATTCCCATTGAGCCCTATGGGGGCAGGAATGGGGATGGGGAACCGGTATGGTGAATGGGGACTTACCGGTCCCTCCAACCTTGGAATGGACCGGTAATTACTCCATTCACCATGCCGGATATCCATGGAGTAAATAGCTCCATGGTTGCTTACCATGGTGCTCTTTACTCCATGGATAGCTCCAGCCTCGGAATGAGGCCCATCATATTTGAAATTCCCACCTCTCACACAACCCAATACTTTGCTGATAATACATGTGGTAAACTAGCAGCTAACAGGTGTGTAAACCCATCCAGACCTTTTTCAAGGCTGATAAACATGGTCCCCAATGTGGGTTGGTAATCAGAGAAGTCAGTGCCAAATGTGAGATTAAAAATCGTTTGGTCGATGTAACTGTTCAGAAAAAAATGCTTAAATGCCTGCAGCTGTCAAGCAGGTGGAGTAAGGAGATATTCAGATGTACAACGGATGATTAATTTGGGTATACAATGGGTGGTCCTAATGGATTGTCTCTGATTACATTCAGAGTGTATAACGGGTGCAAAGTCGGGTGTACAATGGGTGATCCTAATGGCTTGTCTGATTACCAACCCACATTGCCAACTACTTTTGTCAGCCTTGAAAAAGACCGGTTGGGTTGAAACACAAGTTTACTGCTTGTTTACCACAGGTATTATCAACAATAAATATATGATATTGTTTTGAATATACAACAAACACATTTCTCATTCTACAAATGATTTGCTATATATATGTTTGCATTATGGATTAGACATGACTAGGATCACTTAACATTAATGTTTGATGTCTAAGTATAATGTGAAGCAACTCTATTTCTTTGCTCAACTGAAACCTTATTTCCTCAACTACTCTAGCAACCTCCTCTCTCTGCCTTTGTCTCTAGAAGACTTATCCCACGATCAGACCTTTCATGCCCTGTATATTCTATTTTATCCCAAAAGCTAAACAACCCGAAACCCCTCTCTGAACCTCAGACAATGTTTGGTAAAGCCTGAGTCTAACAAAATTTCCAATGTTCTGGTGATTCTTGATACACCCCTAATATATTCAATCAGACTTAATTCTGATAACATTTTCAATATAGGAATTCCGATCAAATGGTGAACAGCAAAGAAACTGTCACTAGCATTATATCTCATGGCACGTTACTTTAAGCAGGTGTTATTTCTCCGTTTGTGATTGGTATTTTTTGTCATTTTTACCATTTCATTTTGTCACGTGCATTTGGCTGCATGCTTCCTTATAGAATTGCTTCTAAAATCTATGACAATCAGATAATATATTTGAAAATATATGTTTTAGAAATCTTTGCTTGACACTATTTTTAAGAAAAAAAGATTCATGGACGAGGAATGCCTTGACTTCCTTTTGTCAACGAAAATCTTCCCACCTAAATTCTCTGTGAAACCCCAATAATTCTGGAAAATAATGCCAGTGAAGTGCATGATGACTAGAACTGTTGCTCAGTCAGGTGCCAAATTTTAGGTTGTGAGGCTGTGGGCAGTCTCAACATTTTGAGTTGTTGGGGGTAGGGAGGAAGGTTCCCTGGACTTTGAGGCAGCCGAGCAGTGGAGGGTGGTTAGATGTGGTGCATTAGTGTTGTGCTTTGGCTTGCCGTGGGCACTCCAGTTGGCAGCAGAGATAAGCTGCATGAGCTAAAGATGGTGACAGGCGATAAAGGAAATGCACAGGTTCATCAGGCACACCATGCACCAAGCTGCCTGATCTCAATACTCTACATATTGGCAAATGTAATCAATTGTATATGGAGTTCGATGAAGTAATGAGGAGGTGACCACATCATGGAAAAGGTTTGAGCAAAGCATTATTCAGAGTCCTTGCATAATAAAAGGTAGTGGAAATAGAAGAATTTGCAGGTGTGAGCAGGGACCGGCCCCGATCCATCGTGAACATGGACACACAACTACAATTACAATAGCAATACCCTTGACATGCATGAATCATATCAATGTAATCTACATGACGATGTTGGAACAGAGCTAGTGGACGATGTGAGCAACAAGTACATCCTTCCTCATATGGGTAAGGTGAGGCAGTTGTGTGACTGTAGTCTGCAGTAGTGTTGTCAGCATCACCAGCGTGCCTGTACTCTCCTGTCGCATTTGGGTATCTGCGGGAGAGACAGAGCATCCCCTCCTCATCCATAAGTCCTTCTCCTCTCTTGTTCCCCGTTCCTGTAGTTCCATAATTTGGGTTGCTGGCAAGGCACTGTTTCCCTCCTTTAAAACCATTGTACGCACACAGGTATGTGTTGGATGGAGTATCGAAGTCTGAATTATCCTGAAAATATGCTGTGTGCTTTGCTTCTGCTTCTGCTGTTTAATTGGCCCTGGAGATGGGATCCTCCCCCCTCATATGGGCTTGGCACTTCACAACTGCTATGTCTGATGGGAGTTGAAGCATGTCTATGAGCCTGCCCAATAGGGGCACGCGCCGCACCAGTGTGAAATCAGCATGTTAGAAGCCCCTCCTCTGCCACTGTGACAGCACAGAGTGTACTGTAGACATCACATAGGCTGAATCAGAGGATACTGGGCCTCATTACGACCCAGGCGGTAAGGGGTTTACGGCAGCGTAAACAGCGCCGACCCTTACCGCCTGATTCCGTGGTCCCTTAGCGTCATGGAGGATTTAACACCTGCTTTTAGCAGGTGTTAAAATCCATGGCGCTAAGGGACCTTGTTGTTAATTACGCCACCGTAATTTACGGTGGCGTAATTAACGCCTTTCCCACTCCCATTATGCCCTATGGGGCAAAAATGGGAATGGGGAAGGGTAAATGGGGATTGGGAACTTACCGCCCCGCCAACCACGGAATGGGGCAGTAAGTCCGCCAACCACCATGGCGTAAACGTAGTTTACGCCATGGTGGTAAAGGTACGACCCAGGCGGTAACTTACCGCCTGGGTCGAAATGAGGCCCACTGTCATTCTCTGGTCCTTGCGTGCTTCTATTGTCAGTATAAGAGTGACTAATTCTACAGCTTGTGCCAAAAAATATAATGTCAATCTAGCACTTTCTACTATTTCAGCTGTTCCATCTGGCCCCATCCTTACCACTGCTGTCCCTGTGTGTCTTTCACCTGATGTTTGGTCTATAGTTGATGAACCATCTATGTAAAGCACTTCTTCCCCCTCAAGATGCTTTTCCCCTACCTTAGGAATGTCACCATAGTGTTCCATGGATGTTGTGCAGTCATACACATAGTCTCCCTCTTCTACTGGTTCCGCTACAAATGTCACTGGATGCTCAATCCTGCATCATACTACTGTTATGGCTGGGTTTGAGATAATCACCTCCTAACCTGAAACCCTCTGGGTGGTTAAGGTATTCTTGGGTTGTTCGAGGTTTGCAAAGACAGCATGCACCACGTAAAGAGGGGTGATGCACTCCATTGTAGTATTCGCTGACCTTTCTATGGCAAATACAGCAGCAGCAGGTTCTTGTTCACAAGGATAATGTCCCATCATTACTGGATCTAACTTCCTACTCTCATATGCTAGTGGCATGTGTCCTAATGTAGTCTTTTGTGTGCGTACCACTGTCATCACCACTCCATTGGAGTGTGAAAATAAGAAAAATGTGTTGTGGTAATCTGTGATCTTTAATGTGAGTGCTGGTTATATTACCTTCTCCAGCTCCTCAAATGCATCTGTCATCTCATCTGTCCATTGTAATGTACCCTCCTCTCTCTGAGCTTCCCTAATTGCACTTAGCAAGGACCTTATGTGTGTGCTGTAGTCAAACACCCAACCTCTGCAATAATTACAGAGATCCAAGAATGTTACATTTCCCTCACTGCCTTAGGTGTTCCGCAGATCGCCTCTGCCCTTTCTGGTGTCACTTTTCACCCTGCATGTGATATGAGCTGTCCAATGTGTAGTACCTTCTCTTGGCAGTACTGAAGTTTGACCTTTTCCACCTTGTATCCTTTCTCTGCTAGTGCTGTCAGCATGTATATTGAATCATTTCTACATTGCATTTCTGATTTGCTGAAAATCAAAATATCGAAAAGAAGTGAAGTCCTGAGACTCCTCGTATAGTGGTATAAAGAAGAAAGCATACTTCAAGTCTATTACTGTGAAGTGGGTAGCTTCCGTGGGAATGCTACACAAAATTGTTGCTGGATTTGGAACTAAAGGAAATTCTGCATCAACAATTTGCTTCAAAGGGCGCAAGTTCTGGATGAAACGGCACGACCCCCTGTTGCATTTTTCACAGGGTACACTGCAGTATTGCACTGTGATTCTTATAGTACCAGGATGCCCTGTTTCACTAGTGTGACAATCCTCTCATGAGTGCCCTCATGAGGACCCCTCGATAAAGGATATTGTTTTGCCCTTGGTAACATTTCTCCTGGTTTATGCTTTGTCTTAACTTCCCCTATCCCTTTTAATAGACCCACATCATAGGGACTAACGGTCCATAGAACACTGGGTTCTCTTTACAAATCTTCCTTGAGAAATGGTGATGGTTCTTTTCGCAACACGGCCATTCTCTGTGGTACCTCACTGTAGTAGATTCTCACCCGATATGTAATGCTGATATCAAACACTAGCTCATGATCTGATTGATTGTCTTTGAACAGTCACTCATTAGTCACGTCCATCAATCTGTACCCCTCCATTACTTCATCACTGTCCTCCAAGATATCCTGTGTCATCCGTCCCAAGCAATGTTATCCTTTCTGATCTTACTATTACTGCTTGGAGTTCTCTGGGAACCATATTACCTTCTGGAACCTCTGGCCTGAATATAAACACATTCAGCAAGCATCATAGCCTCCCCTGAATCCCTGGAAGCCATGCTATTAGTATCTACACTCCATATTGAAATAACTCTAAGTCTGCTAGCAACCCCCCCCTCCATACCTCCATACCGTGTGCCCGCAATGTGCCTGTCTGATTTCCCTCACCTTCTTGCAGTGAATTTCTGGTGTTGAGGACACCATCCCTTGGTCTGTGAATTAGATGGTCATGTTAAGTTTACTCATGATGTCTCTTCCCATTATGTTCCCTGGTGTCTGTCGCGAATATAATAGTGGCATCGTTAGGTCATATTCTCCCATGGAAAGTGAACATTTGTCTGTAAAAGGAACCAAATCTGTCGCCCCAGAGAATCCCTGCGCATTCATGGCATTCCCTGACATTAGGTATCTTCCTTCTCTGATACAGGATCAAGTTGCCCCCGTTTTCACAAGAAAGGAAACATTCTTATCACCTATTGTCACCCCTTTACATGGTGGTTCTTCAGCCGGATTGTGTGGAACAGATAGGATTTCACATGTCAGGTCTGTCTGTGGGCTGTCCTATTGTGGGAATAGTGACATCCATGTCTGGATGAATGGGTTGCCCCCCACAACTGTCACCCCTCCCAACATTTGAATCCCCTGGATCCTGCAACAGTCATTGTCATAACATTCTGTTGTGTGGCTTGTGGCAGTGGCTTGTGCCCCTGTGCTTGTGGTACACGCAGTGCATGTTGAAATGACTGTACAGGCCCCTGCATCTGTGGTGCAGGTGTCATGGACTGGTATGACTGTTCATGCATGTCCTGTATCTGTGCCTGTCGTGGGTGGTGCACCTGCTCTTGCATTTGGTCCTGGGCATAATAGTCAGTCTATTGGGTCTTGCATGAGGGTTGGTGCGGTACTCCTTCATTCTGTTGCATCCCACCTCTACTTCTGCACACTCGTGAAATGAGCCCTACTTCTCTGCACACCCAACACTTTGGTGGTCCTCCCATTGGTCTCTGACAGCCCCCTTGAAGCCCTTCAGATCTTTGCTGCTTGTGATGTCCATACCCTCTTCCCTGGGGTGCACCTCCTTGTACCCTGAACCCTTGGTGCATGTTTCCTCATCCTGCAAAGTCTACTCCCATTGGTGTTGGTTGCTGCTGCGCATATGGCATAACTGATCCTTCCCTGCTAGTTAACATTGTTCCTTTCATAGTATATTTCAATCATTTTTTTCTGCACTAGCTTGACTTCCTCCTGTTTTCTCTCATCACACTTTTTCCTTGTATTTTCTTTTAAATGCCTACAATTGTGCACAATAGTCAACTGAATTACTGACCATGGTTTAGCCTCCATCCATCCCTACTAACCTCTTGAGCTGTTTTTGAAACTGTTCAGGTAACCCTTGACATCATATATGATAAAATAACGCCAATGTTTTGTCCCACCGTTCACTCATCTCCAAACACCATTTCACCTGAATAGCTTGAATACGTTGGAGTAGATCCTTGTCTTCCCTCATTTTACATGCCATAATAGCACTAATGCCCAAGGTATAGGGGTACTGCATCCTTAGAGCATGCCACATGGCTGTTCATAAATTATTGAAAGGCAGGCCATCGTGTGATGTGTTCTGTGCTGTAACTCCAGTATAACCTGCTCTTTTCCACCAATCGTCTGCTACCTCTATGAGAATTGCTGACAGCAAGCTGTTCATGTCACCCACCGCTAGAGTTTCTGCCGTCATTCTTTCTAGCTCATAAATCCATTTCCCCGTCCCCACAGTCAACGACCATTACTTGCATCTTAAATTGTCTTTGTCCATCTGCTGCCATGGTAGATACTGAGGTTGCCCTCATCCCTTCTCCAATAGTGGGCACTGGGTCAGTCCTATCCCCCATTCTGACTCTGCGCATCTTTGGTTGTGGTAAATGCCTGTGTTCATTCTGTGTGTTGTTGCCCTGGCTGGGTTCTAAGCCCCTGTGCATAAGGGGTAACATTGTCTGTGCTACTCAATCCACCCTTAGAACGTAGTTACCTAGCCCGGTGTATTCCCTGGTTCTGTGCAGGTCTTTGTTGTCTTCCTGTACTGTCTCCTTATTGGGGTTTGCCTCCCGTGAGTGGTGAGAGAGTCTCCCTTCCTCATCATCCTCTCTTCCCAGTGACTCAGTTTCTGAACCCTCAGTTACCTTGATGCTGTCACTGTCCCCATCTTTGTCATCCTCAATGCTCAGCCTCCTCAACATCACCCCTCCATTCCACTATCCCCCTGCTTTGCAGGTGCTTACTTGTTCCCCCTCACAGAGTATTTATCTTTGTTTCTATTGACCCATGGGGTAATCATGCTACTTCTGCTGGTTCTTTCCTGCCCTCCCCTTCCTGCGTTCCTTTTCTGTCATCATAATTGAAACGTGCTAAATCCATTTTATCCTCTGCCGCTCTAAAGAGCATTCCTCCTCCTCCTTGCATCATCGCTCCCTGAAAATCCACTTGACTTATAACTTCCTCTTGTCTTTCTTTACTTTCTCTTGCCTTTCCCGTTCTTCTTCTGTCCACCCATTCATTCTGAACTATTGCCTCCTTTCCCTCATGCCTACTTGTCTTCCCCATGTCTTTTTCTTTTAGTCTTGCTGTATTTCGCTGTGCTCCTTGCCTTCGCCGCCAGCATTCTTAATCGCTGGTTTTGCTCCACCTTGCCCATCTTCACTATTATATGGTTGTGGTTGTGCAAATGTGGGATTGGTTTACCCTGCCACTGCTTTTTATTCTCTTGCCAGCTATAACCCTCAGGTTTCTGTTGCTGCTCTCATGTCTTCCGTATGAGGATGAGGAGGTGGAGCCGAGAGCTGTTCGCCTCTCACTGGTTTAGCATCCATTGTTGTCTTACCAGGTCCCCTTCCTCATCCTGAAACATTTTCCATAATTCTATATGGCCATTCGCTTGCTTAATTTTTTCCCTTTGTAAGGCACATTTAAATAAATGTCTAGTTGTTGCTGAACACATTTGGAAAGCTCTCTCCTTTAGGCCAAGGTCTCATACATTTGCCCTCTGTCCGGCAAGTCCATTCCGTGCGATATTTCCAAATGTTGTCCCTATACCATGGAAGGAACTTGTACATGTGCGGTAGGGGTGTGTCCCTCATATGTTTTCCCCTATATAACATCTGTCAATACTTACTTGACCCAAAATTGGGATTGCGATGCCTCCACCCTTAAAAGGACACTTAATCGCACCAATTGCTGTACTGTTTCACTGGTACCCTTTCAAACAATGGTTTTTATATATTGGTCGACAGACCCGGCAAACTAGTAGCAAAAGCTACAGAAACCTTATTCTCTACCGTCTGGATACCCTCATATTACATCTACATAGAAGAGAAAATGAACATATCAAATGAGGGGTGTCTGTTCCACCCTCAAAACCGAAATGCAAATTTGGAGACTACTCCCAAAACACTGCTTCGCTGCTCAGTAAATCACTTATTGTGCCAAAATACACACTTGCTCCTTTTCAGTAGGACATCTCCAAATTTCAAAAGTTATCTCAAAAATGACCCACACCAGCAACCACTTAGATTCCCAGAGAAGGAGATTCTGGGCCTCTGATCCTGCAGGATGTCAGAGGCCCGGATTCTCCTTCTCTGAGAATCGGAGTGGGTGCTGATGTGCATTTTGTCACAAATTTGCATTTTTGCACAAGAGGTGATTTACTGAGCAGCAAAGCAGTGTTTTGGGAGTAGTCGCCAAGTCAGTGGAGACCACAGTGGGCATCTGTCAATACGCAATTTGTGGGTCGGTGAGCCCCTGAAGAAGGTTCCTCCAATAAAGTATAGGAAGTGAAACATGTCTGGCGTTTTAGATTAAAAACACAATTGGGCCAATTGTTAACTTTGCTTGGGCCTGTGTGTTTGATTTTGGAGACAGCCATGATATTAGCTGATTTCTCTGCAAAAGTTTGTAATAATCCGTTAGTGGATGCTGCATGGTTTTTCCCATTTTATGCATTTTAGTTTTATGTTTAAAATCTTTTTTATAATAAAACAATAATGTTTGTGTTTTAAAATCTGCATTTTGGTTTGTTTTGAGGGTGGGACAGACATCACCCATCTGCTATGTTCCTTTTCTCTTCTATGTACATGCAACCCTTTAAAACAATGAAATTACAACAATGACCTCAGCTTCTACAGCTCACCACCTTTGCCGCTGGTGTGCACCATGCACTGCCCTTCTGCAGTTCTCCACCCTAAAGGCTCAAACAACAGCTTTGCGCATGTGCTTCTCAAGCCCGCCCCATACGCACAACCACTGTTTAGAAAATCAATAGTATTTTTTATCCGTATAATATCTCCACACCTCCCGTGCACCTCATTCAACAAATGTCCGCTGCAACACTTCCCAAACACATTAACAACGTAATATGACATAAATAACATGTATGTGGCCACCTTACTGCCTAACCAACAGGGTAAACCAATAACTGATGTGGTCCTCTTTTATCTATAGTGTCACCTTATAGAGGACCACCTCTGCGAGGGGGAACAAGGAACTCACCTTCCATGTTACAAGCTAGCTATTCCTTGCCAACTCTATTTACAGTTAACTCATCATCCATGACTCAAGCTAAAACGCCTAACCCACAGGAAATCAAATATTTACATATCTTTTATCATCTGTGGCCTCAAGCCAATTGTCTAAGCTGACCATCCAAACTGAACACCTCAAAGCCAAATGTTCCCTAGCCAAAACAGAACATTGACAAAAACACTCTCCACAAAACAGAAACCTCAACCTAAATCCCAAACAGAACTTCTCCACATTGTCCTCCTTTTTGCCAGATAATTCAGTCTATTCTTATACTCTGTGATCTGCTGACGTCGTTCATACGGCATCTCTCCCACAGCGTGCCACTCTTCCTTTCCGGTCTGCTGGGCGTCCCACTGAAAGCAGGCAGGAATTTGTCCAAGGCGGCTCCTGGCAAGCTCTTCTTGGTGCACACGCAGCAGCAATCTCGTTTTCTATGGGTCACCCCATATGGGACACCCCATAGCCCTCCAGGCATGCAGACGGATGAGACGGTTCAGTGCCAATCAGTCATAACCACCGTCCTCTGCTACCAGCTGTCAAAGGCCAGAGGCGTAGGGATCACAGCAGTTGCATCCCAACCACAGAAGAGACTTGTGGGCCCATTAAAGACGCCCCACTACAAAAACAGAAGACTCAGCCATTGGGTATAGTTACTGTATTTAATATCACCTGTAGACAGGGATCACACAGGACAACAATTCCTCCTGCATTCTCAGCTTCTGAGCATGTGTCAAGCTTTTTTGTACAGTTCCACCCCACAAAACCTTCGAGGAACTACAATAGGTCAGTCCATGCTGGCCATATAGAGTTTCCTTCTTAAAAATAATGAAAACAGTCAATGCTGCCAATACACTACTTATGGAAGGAGGAGTCAGCCATACCAGTATTCAAACCTTTGTGTACCGTTTACATACAGATTGATACAGAGGGCATAACACCCTAATGAGGCATTATTATCCTTCACAAAGCAAACTACAAACACGTTCATTGATAAAGGGACTGGTTGCATGCACATTTTCTTTACTGTCAAAAAGCTATCCAAAAGTTGGACTTCTTATCCAATAAAAACCTGCCACCCATTTCGGCAGAGCTATGCCCTCTATGTCTTGTGGGTTTGTCAGACACTTTAAAGTAATTTTGGTCACCATTCCTGGAGCAACTTAGTAAAGCAAAGACAACAAAAATGTTCATATAAAATTAAACCAAGAAGCTTATCTTTTAAATCTATATTTTGCAAAGCCAGTTAAATAGACACGTGTAATTAAGCCTTTAAGAAGAGGAAGGGGACATGATTGTGGGATAATAACATGTCCCCAGGTTACTGCCCTTGGAGAGCCTGAAGGCTATACATTGGGAAAGGGTTTTTATCTCAAGTGTTGTTGACCCTTCTTGAGATCCGTAAGTAAATGTGCACAAGGCGCAAGGGGTTTGAGCTAAAAATGAATATCTTATTATTGTTGTGAAAAGATGTGCAAAAACAATTACGTTGTAGGGTTACCTTAAAGACATGTTGCAAGTAATTCTGAACTTAATCCATTTGCTATGCCATTGCTGTTTGTTAGTTTAAGGAATTTAACTCTACAGGCTCTTATTTGCCTTTACTCTGCTCAAGACAATTATTTCTGTGGTGCTTTTCCAACTTCTGCTCTAGTTCTAATGTTTCGAAGAACGTCTATTGCAGAAATTATAGAATAATTGCTGAGCATCCTGATTGGATGAGAGGAGGTCTATAACAGCATCCATGTGTTAACTTGTGTTCCAATGAATGAGCAGAATAGTTTACTGAAGGTTTACTTTGGACGTAGCCAGAATTACAATTGACTTTCTTAGACTGTTTATAGCCCAACCCCTGTTCAATTAGCAGGCAGAATTACCTGGCCTGTGTAGCTGTTGAATATTCAGACTGTGGCTTGCTTAAGCATGATGGCATATAGTGTGCTTTAGTGCTAAGCCTTACTGAGTGAGACTTCAGACCCTTAATAAGTCCTGACTATGATATAACCAAGCAGCCAGGGCAGTCAGACAATCGAGTAGGTACAAAATGTATACGCAATCACATTCACAACAACATACTGGTCCCTGCCAATCACAAACAATGAAGGAAGGTACTGCTGTCCTCGTCTTTGTGTTCGGTGTGGTCCCGGTCTTGAACCAAAGTTGGCCAGAGCAGATTTAGGCACTGGCCGTTCAGTGCTCCATAGGAAGGCACAAACCAAAATTCACCCAGAATACTGGCCTATCTCATTCATTCTGTATGACTCGAAGGGTTGTCTGTTGTCATTAGTAGTTTCATAATGTTTTACCACCATATCAAATCTCATCACCAACATCTCCTGTCCAGAGAAGACTTCACGCTTTCAATTGATGTCACGCAGCTCCCACAAGAGCGCCACAAAATTATTTATTTTGTTCAGCTGCTGTTGTTGTGGTTTCTCCAAACACCTGTTCATTTTGCTATTGCCAAACAATATTGCCTAATAGTGTAAAAATACATTCACGGGTAGTTGGTATTCAAATGAGGCCTACCATTTTTTAAGGGTTCAGTCTGTCGTGGTTCTAGTGCCATTTTAGAACAATTGCTGCAACACAAGCACCTTTTTATAGATCAAACATTTTACAAGATAAATATGCGCTGACATAGAAAAAACTGTGGGCATACATATGCGATGCGGCTTACGGCGCTTCCTCACAATTCTTACAATAGGTTTTCAAATAATTAACCAATTCGTCCATGATTGTCTTTTTAATTATAAACAACATTCATATCGATTACGCACAAAGAGGTAGGAGCTAAATATAGACGTTTGGCAATCAAGCAAAGATGATACATTTCCGGAAACTGCGTCTGAGCGACCTCTATATCAACCTACTCAGTGTAAAACTGTGAGCTCATAATTGCATCTAAAGTACCCGATGAGATCTCCGGCATTTCAAGTGGATCTCAGCCATAATTAATCTTAAAATCCACTTTTCTCAGGATGCAGTTAAAACGTAGATACATATCAAAACCGGAGTTGAGATAACACAAGGACTGAAGGTTTTTGCTGTTCATTTCATGAAAGCAAAGTTCTCAGCTTTGCAGAATCCTGGACTGCAACTGCAGAAGATGAGAAGTGGGAGGAATGATGGTGCAACATTTTTGCTATAGAACCACCAAGCCATCCAGCCAGCAAACGTAGAAGTTTAATTGCGGGTGCTAGTATAGAATTAGTTTCATCAGAGTTATTTCCAGTGATTGCAGATCAAACATTCTCACAGAAACCACTTCTGAACTTAAGGTCAAACTATCCAATGTATGAGTCAATCACAAAGTAAAACCAAGTTCCACCAGAAAAAGGAACCGTCTTCTGTTGTTGCATCCAGTTGCAATGGGTGTAGACATAGATATTCAATGAAAGTATGCATTACTCATGTTGGAAACAACGATGAAGCAATAGCAAATACAAAAAGCAAACACAAACACTCAAAGGTGTAAGGGAATGTCAAGTCCTGGTGATCATTTTGCTTCAGGAATGAAGAAACCTAATCAATGCCCTCATTACAACACCGGCGATAAACCATGGCGCTATTAGCACCATGGTTGCTGCCGGTGTTGTAACGAGTCCGCCAATGTTCAATGGGGAATTAACACGCCATTCCAAGGTTGGCGGGGTGGTAATTCCCCATTGAACATTGGCCCTTCCCCATTCCCATTTTTGCCCCATAGGGCTCAATGGGACTGGGGAAGGCGGTAATTACGGTACCGCAAATTGCGGTACCGTAATTACCTCGAAGGTCCCTTTGCGGGTCCCTACTTTAATGGTTGGTCCAGACCTCATAATTAGGCGCTAAGTGGTTAACGCAGCTGCAGCCTTTTACAGCGCCGTTAAACCCTTAGTGCCAGGGTCGTAATGACCCCCAATGTCCATGTTATTGGCCATACGTAGATAATCTGGCTACACATCAACTTGTTACACATGTTCAAAATGTGTTTTATGTGTCCATAGCTTACTGTTAATTCTTCCAACACTGTTAGTTCTCCAAAAACAGAATGATAACAAGAGATTCGTCATTAGTGCAGAGGATGATGGGCAACAACTATCCTACACCATGCCTCTGTTTTGCAACTGCATACTATACCTATAGGAGGTGTTTTGAGTTATGAGTGAATCCGGGCTCACAGGCGCACACGAAGCCTTCGAGTTGTTTACTTTCCAAGTCCAAGGATTTCCCCCATTTGAGTATTCTGCAGAAACGTTTGTGACTTAGGTGTATGTGGAATAAGTCATCATCATTTCACTTGATGCTCGTAATTGTTATTTTATCCCAATTCTAATTTAAATCTGTGTCTTTAAGACATGATTTTGTGCACATCATTTACACGGGATCTTATAGTAGTCAGAACTAGAGGTAAAACTACTGGAATTCAACCAACATACACTAGGTTTGTGATTAAATATTAGTACTCTCTGCACATGGAGAGGCCTAGGAAACATATGGTTCAATGGAAACAAGAATTTAGTCATTAATGTATTTAAAAACTAAATCCATCGGAATAAAAAACTGCAAATCGTGCTGCACTGTTTATCGCTATGTTTTATGGTGCCCCCGATTTGTACAAAGTAGGAGTTCCTTTTTCAAGTCGACTGGGCTGGAATAAGCAGGTGGTTAAATCATGTAACCTGATGAACTGATCTAACAGATGGGGGTCGCCACCTTAATCCAACTCTGACCCTCTAAAAAGCAAAATCAGCCTCATCAGAAACCTGTGCCAGTGTTTTGTTGGGGGGCAGTAATACCATGACTGTAGTCATAGCTGAACATACATTTTACTATCGCTATTGAGGCGTGAGCCAGGATACAGACACAGATCGCTTACACCTTAAATGGGAAGATCTCCCATTTGTTCCCATATCAGATTAAACTCAGTATGCATATTGATTTAACGAAATGATGAACGGTTTTCAACAACAGCGTTATTTATGATGTCTTGTCCTATTTTGGTGCGGAGAGAATTCGATGGAGGTCGTGTTCATTAGTAAGCATCATAAAATGCATGTACACAAGTAATGTGCAAATGTTTTACATAACAATGCTGTGTTGCTGCAAATATGAATGTATTTGTGTGGTTGAGAGGCGGCACGGCATGTAATGATCGTTTACACATACCCCATCCTCTCCTCCATACAAATTCGACAGCATTTTCTCTGTAAATGCTGGGGATTCCAATGAATCTGCATGCTTTTTACACCAGCAAATAGTGGCCAGGTTTAATCAGGATCCATTTTTAACGCTGCCTAACATGCGTAAATGGCAGATCGTGCTTACTCAGTTTGCATGCTAAATGGCAGAAAGTAGGCATGCAGGTGATTTTGTGACCGATTCATGGAATGTTTTTCACGCTGCAAAGTGACTTTGCGCATAAAAACTACACTTTGCAGCGTGCAATACTAATTTTCCCGATTAATTGATCAGACTTTGCGTGACTTTGCGTGGGTCCATCACAACTTTGCGTGGTGCTGAGCAACACACTGCACAAAGTGTGGGATGGGCATGTACAAACAAATAGGGGGAGGAACATGCACATTCTACATTTTCATCACAAAATTTGGAAGAACGAGGAATAACATTGGAGTGTTGAGGGATGTGCCACGGAACACAATTACACGGCCAGCCAATCGCAAACCTAACCCAATTCATGGATTAGAAAGCGCAACTTCACGCCGGGCAGAATCACAATCAAACGTCGTGAACTTACTGCCACATGACATCAGATGCAATGTACAATGTGCAAATGAACCAATGCACAAAGGAACCATATATAAAGCAGGCAATGCATACAATTCAAACGTCGCTCTACCAGGATGAATCCAGCTATAGTGGCAGCAATCGTACATGTCCATGGAAAGAGGAGGAGGAGGATGGTGAGGGACAGGAATTTCCACCCACATACAATGCTCTTTGGTATACCGGAAGACAAGGTGTATGCAAGGTACACATGTCATCCTAGACCTGGCCAGGGTTTGGGAGGAAGATCTTGCATCACCCACCATCTGCTCCCATGGCCTCACACCCCTGGAGAAGGTGGTAACAGTCCTGCATTTCCTAGCCAAAGGCTCTTTTCAGCACACCTCTGCCATTGTTGGGGGCATATCACAGACCACACAATCCCAGTGCCTACCCCAGGTATTGCGCTGCATCACATCATATCTGCGTAGGCACATATACATGCCACGCACACCACAGGCAGTGCATAGAGTGTGCAAGGAGTTCTATGCCATAGCATACTTTCTACAGTACTGAAAGCCATTGATTGCACGCATGTTGCGCTACAGACCGTCTGAGTACATTTACTACAATGGCAAGCATTGGCATTCAATCAATGTACAGGTAATTTTTAATGCAAAGGGAGTCATAATGTATGTCAATGTGAATTTCCCTGGAAGCATACATGACTGCTTCATTGAATGCCAGTCACCACTCTACCAGGCCCTGGCATCAGGAACCTTTGGCAACACCTTGCTCATCGGTGAGTACCAACTATCATGCACATGCAAGCAGTCACATGATGCACAAAATAACCAACCATAACAGTCATTGGTAACAACAAACATTTACACATTTTCATGGCACAGTGCCTACCCGCTCTTACCATTTCTGCTCACACCATACCAAAATCCTGCAACACCAGCCGAGGTAAGGTACAACGTAGCACACATAGCCAATAGGGGCATAGTGGAGCACACATTTGGGGTGCTCATGTCACGTTTCTGCTCCCTTGAGCACTCTTGTGGCACATTATTTTATGCCCCCTGAGTAGTATGAAAAATCATTGTGGTGGATTGTGTCGTACACAATGTTGCCACACAGCATGGCATACCAGTAGAGATGCAGGAGGGACATTGCCCTCATCCACAGGCATGGCCCATGCTCTTGGCCATCCAAAGAGCACAGGGACTGGATGCACACAATCAGCTCATGCAAACCTACATCACATAAATATCAGCTCCTGTGGAGAACACACAGTTAAGCCACATCCCTGGTGCCCTTCAGTGAGGAATTGGGACCAATCCACCTTGCCCATAATAGCATCCTGAGAATGTATGTATGGGAGAGGCAGACTGTGTATGTCCATAGCCTTCAATTCAACTGCTCCAACCACTGGCACAGGCACAGTCATAGCAAATGGAAACAACAGTATGCATGTCGCCCACACAAAAGCACACAAGACAGTCACGAAAATCCACTACCACTGTCAAATGTTCATTATCAACAATTGTGCATGAAGACCCCCAACACCTTAGAGGAGAACACAAGTAGGAAGGCACAATATAATGGACTGCCCTGACTACCTTAGGCATGTTTCAAAACAATATACAGGTGGAGTGACCACCCCATTCCCTGATAACAATGCAGCTCTCAATACATATCTATATCTAAATTGTCATACAGACTGAGAACATTGCAAGTTCACTTCAAGAAAGATGTCCATCTCACCTAACATCTTTCCTCTTGTGAACCTTCTCCCGCTATATCCAGCAATGTATCCATGCTCCCCTCCTTAGGCGTACAAAGCAGCCTACATGCTGAGGTGTTCAGTGTAGGCATTCCACTGCCTTGTGTCCTTGCATATCAGCAACCATCTCCCCTAGCAGAATGCCTCAGAAGAAAGAAATAACACAAGGTCAGAGCAGGTAACACATCCATGCACCCAATGAAATGTCACCCTGTGCCACCTTGAATTCTATGCAACAACTACAAGCAATGACTCACCAGCCTCCCATCACAATGTCACCCCAGTACCTATGCAGCCGGACCTGCTCACCTCAGGCCAACAAAATGAAAAACACCCCAAATAGTGACACCACAACCTGTGCCCCCCACAGTGCCTTGAGCTTATCTGCACAGGGTAAACACCGGGCTCACATCCAGAACATTTCACCAGAAATCACATCCTCAGCTTGCAAAGACATGCAGTACATGAAAGTAAACAAACAGGACAGCCTTGAGGTGTCCTGTATGGAAGAAGGTAACCTGATAGTCATGGTCCACCCAGTGTCAACAGCCAGAAGGCCACACCAAAGAGCCTGAACACCAATGATGCCAACAGAATCTGAACTCATTGACAGGGTAATCACTGGCAGTGAAGCAAACATGTTGCCACCAGAGCACGTTAAGCACTCTGGACACAGGGGTAGTCTACCCTGGAATGCAGGCACACACTGGGCCATCGATTGCAGGCATACAAGTCAGGCACAATGAACTTCAATTTTCCTAGGTGCCTAAGGGTTACCCTTGATTCAGGGGATGGAAAGGATACCAAGGGAGGAGGTGAAGGTCTAGGGAGTGGAAGTACAATGGGGGTAGCTGATGGGAAGGATGAAAGAGGGCAAGAAGGAGAGTGAAGAATGTGCAGCTGTGGAAGAGAGAGAGAGACAGGCAGATAGAGGTGGAGACAGAGAGAGGGATTGGAGAGCACAGTAGAGTTTGGCTGGTGGGGAGATGAGAGAGACAGGGGCTTTTAGAGTGTGTGAGGACTGAGAGAAGGGGGCAAAGCAAGGAAGACAGATACAGAAGTATAAGAAAAGAAGGTAGTCGGGGCAGAGACCCTAGGCAGAACACTGATGGAAAAAACGCACATCTTGGGGGTCAAGAAGGACAATAGGTGGTGAGGTAGAGGGAAGTCTAGGAAATAAAGGATGCCTGTTAATGGGGACTCCTCAACTTCTCATCACCAAAACAACATTGTCAACACACGCAAAAAAGTCTTTGCCATCCCCACTCCAGACTCTGCACCACCCATCTAGTCCCCCAGTCAGACACCACAGTTCATGGACAGGTTAAAACTTTCCACCCGTTGCTTCTCCCTCAAACTGATCACAGACCTTGGATGAGCAATTGCCAGTAAGGGGGGTGGTTTATAGTCAATGCATCAAAATCGATGCATCGACATACCAACGCATCGAAAAAGATGCATCGACTATAAAAGCGTCGACAGGCCATCTTTTACACGTAAAAGTGCCTTTCCATCTAAACCAGTCCATCAAAAATATAAATGGACTAGTTTCAATGGAAATGCACTTTTACATGTAAAAGATAGCATTATTTTGTAACGTTAAAATGTTACATGGAGCTGTCCAGTGCTGACAGGGTGGACAGGGAGTACTCCTACAGGACCCTGTAGGAGACATGGGGGTTAGAGGAGAAGGGTGGTAGGGAGAAGTCTTCAGAACGGTCAACGAGGCAAGAGGTGAACAATCAGAATCTTGAGTCCATGAGGGACAGGGAGTGGGATCTGAGGATGCTATCATTGTATGTGTTAAAGACTGCCAATGGATCAAGGGGGATGGGTGCGACACAGCCTCTTGAGTCTGCTGCCCTTTGTTGAAGTGCAACCATAAACCCAAAGCACATGCATGAATGATCAAGGGAATCAAGGGGACAATGGGAAATACACATACAGACATGTGGACAAACTCACATCTGCACTGACAATCACCATCTCAAAATCACATGAACTATGTAAACTCTACATGTGCTACTACATGCCAATATTGTGGTGCACACTTACCAGCCGGCAGAGCTGTCCTGATGTGATTGCCTCATGACCTTCACCTAATACTTTTCCTCTGCGTTTGGGAATGGAAGGAGAGTGTCCGGCAGAGGGCATGTGGACAAGGGAGGTGAAAGGGTCTGGCTGGACTTCTTATGGAGTGCAGTTCCTTGATTTGTCAGGATCCCTGCAACAACATGGGACATTGGATTTCACCAGCTATAGAAGTAATTCATGCAGACTGCACATATGTACATCCATGTTTAGTGTGATCTGTACCACTATGTGTGGTCCTGTTGCAGTCAAGTGAACCACGCTAGTTGAACCACAGCACTTGGCTGCATGTCTAGTCCTTCACTCATGAAGGCCTCGAGAGGGCAATGACATATCTCTCAAGGTCCAATGAAAAAAACACAGATTTGAAAAATAGAATGTGTCCATCCCTGACAGGGGTGTAAAAAATAAGTTCAATGTGTCCATCCCAAACAGGGGTGACAAAAAAATATTGTCCGTCCCAGACAGGCTTAAAAAAAATTACGTTTTGGAATGGGGAAAATAAAATGCCCATCCTGGAGAGGTTGGGGGATGGTGTGTGTCAATGCCCACATGGGTGCATAGAAAAGAGTCAACACCAAATAAAACAATTTAAAAAAAACGTCCATGAGCTCATGGACATCAGGGCACAGATGGTAGAGATGGTGTGGGTGGACTTGGACTGCCATCCTGGGGTGGATTCTCAGATGGTGGTGTTAGAGGCAGTGCATCCTGCCCATGCAGTGCAAAAGCCTGATCTTCATTGGCTAGGGCCACCCATGATACAGATGCATGCACTAGCACCCCAATGGCAGAGAGATTACAGTGAACTTACTCCCGAGAGGCCACAGAGTCTTCATGTGTGCTCACTTGTGTTGTATCCTTTTTCTGGGATAGTGTCTGCCTCAAGGAGTACATCTTCTCATGGAGCTGGAACATTGTAGCCAAAGGTTTCTCATGCAGTGAAGTCCAAAAGTCTCCATCTCATGACGATTGGATTCTCAAGATGCCAAAATCTCCTGCTTCAGAGCATCTCTATGTGCCACTGCATCTTGATGCAGGGAGTACTGCAGAGATGCCAGATCATCCTGTTGTTTCTTGATGTTGGCCTCCAGGCCCAATTTGTGGGGGAGCATTGAGGACCGCTTCTCAGCATGCATTGTCTTTGTCAGGCTAGCCAACAGTTGCTGATGATATTCCTGAGTGTCCAGATGCTTTGCATCCCTGGAAGCTGGTATGGAGATGTTCTCAGCCAGGTGATGCATGTCCCCGGCCATCTCATGCAATGTGTCGCCATGTCGGATTGACACATGCAGCATCTGCTGCTCCCACTCTGACTCTCAGGCATACACAAGTCCACCACATGTGTGGGGCAGATGGCGCTGGGATGCCAGGGTCCAGGTCTGTTGCAGTGGGACCACTGTCCTTCGTTGCAGGTCTGCAACCCTCCCTTGGGCATCATGTCCATTGCAGCGGTCCATTGCAGTGGGACCGCTGTCCTTTGCTACAGGTCTGTAACTCTCTGTTGGACATCAGTCCCTGAACCTGATCCCAACTCAGTTGCAGGCGATCTTGCACCCAAAACCACCATGCACATAGAGCTTACCACTGACCAGACCTGTGACTCCTGCCTCACCTCCTCGGACAAAACAGCCTCAGCCGGCCTGCCTATTGAGACACCCTCCATGTCCTTCACAGTGTCCGCAACATCTGGTTCAGCATCTTCATTTGCAGAGTACGAAGAGTCAGAAGAGTTGGAAACCCGACTGAGGAATGTCTGGAGATCCTGTGGATTTTCATGGTGTAAAACACCCCAGCCTCCACTCGTGGTCTGTCGTATGACCACCTCCTCTTCCTCCTCCACCTCTGCTGCACCATCACCTGCACAGAGACAGACAACAACATTTCGAGGCATGAGTACCTTGCAGGACATGCATATGTGCATTCCAATGCATACAGACACAAAATGGCCTGACACAGATATATCACACATTGTGATTGGGCACACTGTGAGCTGTACATCACAAACGAATGGCATTCACTGACATGTGCAGTCATGGCTGGGAATATCAGGCTGTGCAACATGGCATGGTCTGCGGGTGCGAGGTTACATACATACACACACACGCATATGAATGGTAGTGATACCCATCAGTGGAAGGATGGAGGTTGGTGCATCATCCGAGATCCCATACCCAAGTCCAACATTTACTTGTTACAACATGTGAAAGTGTGATCTGCACATCTGATGACACAAAATGTCATGCAGACATATGTGTTGTCATGATGTCCCCAACAACATTGCCCACCACAAGATACGTGGCTGGTCACAGTCACATGCCTTGCAAAAATGTGTGAGGAAAAAGCAATATGCAACTGACAAAGGCACGCTTGCAGGGCCAATCCTCCATTGATACTCCATATGTGGAATGTACTACACAGTGACAACTATTGGCCATCCACATGTCGTCCCGTCAGGAGATGGCCTCATGCGTCTATGCACAGACATTGTTGCTCATTCATGTCCACCGGCCACCAGGGCCAGCTATTGAGCTAATGGGTGACTGTAAAAACATGTACACAATTCTTTGATACTATATGAGTCATGATTGTCACACCCACTGGACAATAAACATGCAAGACACTGCGAATGTGTACAGTCACATGTGTGTTTCATTTCATTGCCACTTACACAAGCAGCACTGTTACCTGGTCCAAAAGGAGATGGCGACTTCCCGAGGAGCATAGCTCAAGGTGCACAGGTGTGGCCACAGGAGGGTTCAGACCCAGACAGCTTATTGAGTATACAGCTGTTTAGAAATCATGCATTCCTATGTATAAAATAAAGGAGTGCAAATTGAAAACACAGACACTGTGATGCTCTTGATACACATACCATCTGGCCTGAACCCCCCACCCTGTGTCCAGCTCATGCGCTTAGTGTTGACAGAGCCTTTCAATTGGGGACAATTCTTCAATGAAGGCTCATTTAACAAGCTTTTGCATTTACAACGCAGGGATGAGTACTGAACATGGGGCATTTACATTTTGAAGGCCAGCATAAAGCATCAGTTAGCTGACCAAATCTACACATTCTGACAAGAAAATTAACATGTCACACAGAAAAAGCTCGAAACAATGTACATAATTTCCCTATCTTGTCATTTCAAGCACAAAACCTTTTCATATTTATCACTTCATAGCTACATGTGACGCATGACTGAGAAGGTTAACTGTGATAATCTTGCCAAAGTGCTCTATCGGCTGCATTAGGACATGGAGTACATTCATCTTTTTGCCAATAATTTATTCTCAATTTTCAACGTCCCAACCACTGTCAGATAGCGCCTTACTGTGACTTTGCACCTTGATTGGGACAGCAAGGCCCATTGTGATACTGTGCAGACCGTATTCCGTGTAAATCATTGCTGTGATATGTGTGCAGCAATGATTAGTGTGCTGCCCAAGTCACCACCCTGTTTGTCAATGTCTCCATCTGTTGCTCCTATATGTAACGGCACATATGACTGTTTCTGTGTGAGTATCACATCAGTGCTGACCCCAGGTCTACCAACAACCTGTGTGAGAAACCTCAGGTGTGTGAGCCCCCTGCTCTTCGCCAGGCACAATTCATAAATAGGCGGGTCACTGTACATTGTGTGAGCTGGCAGTGCATTTTAAATGGCACTGTTATGTAAATTGTCAGTCAATGGGCCTCATTACGAGTAGGGTGGTAAAGGCACTGGTAAGGAGAGTGGTGCCGGTAATCCCTTACCACCCTACCACGAGTTCCCTTAGTGGGTCCCTCCTTTAACGCCTTATCTGACCAGACATTATGGACAGGACCCGCTAAGGGAAATCAGAGCCAATAACGGTACCGCAAATTGTGGTACCGTTATTAGCTACTTCCCCATTCGCATTGAGCCCTATAGGGGCTCAAATGGGAATGTTTTTTTCAATGGGGATTTACCAGTCCCGCAAAGGTCTGGCTACACCGGTAAGTCCCCATTGAACAAGACCAGTGCCGGTACCATTATTGGAGGCAGTCATGGCGCAAATAGCGCCATGACTACCTCCAGTCTCGGAATGAGGCCCAATGGCTGTCTTTGCATGAGTGACTGACAGTGATTGACTGATGATTTACATGACAGTGTCATGTAAAGGGCGCTGTGAGCTCACATAATGTAAAGCGACTTTACATTGTTTGAGCTGGCTGCACCCTATATTTTTGGTGGCCTTGTGTGACAGCACCTCTTGATCGTCCCTTGAGCCATGTCTTTGTCACATGTCCATACAATAGCGCACTGGAAATGTTCATATATGCAGCTAGAACAAGTGTGCCATGCTGACCGCAACACTTAAACACAAGAATCAATCATAGACGTTCCCTCAAATTGAACCTCCACTGGGCTAAACACCCTAACTGCACCGCCACACCATGATATTCACTGGCTGCAAGCCAGCACTTATAAGAGATGCTAAAGCCAGCTCATGCCAGCTCTGTAAATCAAAGCATGGTCCTGCTCTTTAGTGCACAAATAACCCCTCAGGCATGCACAATGGTGAGGAGGCAGTGGCTGGGGAAATGTCGACCCTATACGACATATCAGAAGCTGTTTTTTTCCAAAACGCTTCATCAACACATTAATGGTCAGACTAGTGTTCATAAATTGAACAATCCTTCCCTGCATGTCTACCTCCTGTTTGGGCGTTTCTTGTGGGGCATCTCTTCCTTTGTATGAGCATTATTCTCAAAAGATGTTTCTATATTGGTGACTGGGCATGTTCAGACTGAGACCCAGCCCATCCTCATCTAGAATTCTCATGAAACAAGGAGCAACAGAACCCATAGTGGCCAATGTTGCTGCCATTTAATTTCATAAGCCAATACATTTTCATGTGTGGATAATTATGTATGTTTCATGGTTACAGACATTTCAATGTTAGGGTGAGTGTTGTGAAAAGTGTTGTGAGCACCATGCTATGTGTCTGTCATGTATTTACTGATTCAAACATGCAACCTTTTCATCAAGGACATGTGAAAAGAATTTAGAGCTTTCTTATCATTGTCTCAATTCCCAAATGCATATTGATTTGATAAAAAGGAGATAGGAACACTCATTGGTGCTATTCATCCCCTTACCCTTTCTCATAGGATTATGTTGAGACAGTATAATAGGAGTATACCAGACTGTCCACCTTGGAATGATGTCAAAATATTCCTATGGTTGGTCTAGTGTCACCCCTTGCAATATTCAAGTGAGGTTGTTTGAACATAACACATGCAACGCAGGTCAGTGGTCCGTGGGGAATCAGACCCGGCAGGCTGGTAACACCATGTTGTGTCAGAATGGGCAGCTTAAAAATGCATTTAGGCAAGGCCTTCCCTAAAAGCAGGGGAAGAACCATGCACTTAAGCAGCAACAGCTGTTTTCACATCAGATATTGTTTGTACACTACTTTATGTACAATGCAAAGAGACTTGCCCCAATAGTTTAGCAATGATTCATTGATATTGACAATGCTTTATTGTGTGACACAGAGGTGTGGCTTGTGAGTGATGTGTGACAGTCAGGGGGGCCCATTCTAGGGTTCTGCACTAGGCAACAAGTTGGCTAGGAATGTTCATGCATAAAGGTACTGGCACAGCTGTGAAGGCCAGCAGACAGTGATGTTTACTGTGACACCACACATGGAAACCACCCAAACACCTCCCAGAAAACAGGTAATGTGAAAGAAGTGTACACGCTAGCAGACATGCATTGGCCATGGATGGCTGCCAACTGTACTACAACACATATATGAGCATGTTATCAATAATTGTCAACACATACGATACAAACAAATGCCAATCACCAGATGTCTCCACATAGGCATCCATGCCTCCCACATCTTGCAGTTGTTCACTGCTCATGAGTACACTTGCGTCCTCTTCAAATTGAGTCAGCTCCTCTAGTGCCCCCCCCACAAAGTGGCCTGGGCAGAAAACAGGTTGTCACTCAGTTTCTGTCTAGTCCTTTGAATGAGGTTGTTCATCCTCTTGTGGACCTCTTTAGCAGTGTGCTTCTCCAAACCACAGGTGTTAAAGAGGTGCATGACTGCCTCGAACTTCTCCATTTGCTGGGCAGAAGTATGGGTGCTGCCTGCCGAGGGTAGAGCTTAACACAGTGTTCCATCACATATGTCGTGAGGATTTCAAGCTTCTCATCAGTGAATCGCTTTTTCCTTGGCAGACCCTAATCCGTTGCCAGTGCCTGATCTTGGTGTGGAGACTCTTCCTGCCCTGCACTGCCTCCCACCTCACCATCTGCTGCTGCCTGGTCGACTGCAAGTGCCTGCTGTCCACCAGCACTGTATTGGAGTGCCAATAGTTTCACATTGCCTGTTATCCTGTGTCGGCCTTGCTATCACCTCATTTGACATCTTGGGACTTCCACCTCTCAAATCCACCACCACAGCTCCACAACACATTTCCAGGACCCAGCTAGGCCACACCTGCCTTGGGGGTTGCCATTTCTGCACCATCTTCCATTTCTACATCGAATGCCACCAGCATGTCAGCAAGGCAGAGGATGGACAACTTCAACAACACTAAAGTTGCCATCCTGGTGGATCGGGTTCTGAAAAATGATGACACCCTCATCAACCCAGCATCACAGCTGTGACACAAAGGATGTCACCAGATCTGGGAAGTGTTCATGGCTGCCATCAGTGCAGAGGGGATGGCAGTCCATTCAGAGAGACTGTCAGGAAGCCCTGGTAGGATTTGAAGACCTGGAGCCATTCCAAGGCGGTGGCAGTCCTTGAAGTGGATCCTACTATGGAGGCGCAGCATGCAGGCTGCCACAGGATGTCATATAACCAGCTGCGGGTCCTCAAGAGGTTCTATCCAGCACTCCAAACCCAGATCTGTGAGTGGCAAGGACATCTCGAAGCTGTTGGTGAGTATCCAACTGGTGCACTGCACTACAGTGTATGTGTGTTGTGCATGAGGAGTGTGTAAGAGTGTTCTGTTTGGCTTAGACATTTTGTTACCAGTGGCAACCTTGGCAGTCTTTCTATGTTTTTTTCCATGTACCCCAGAACCTGCCTACAAGTGCTCCTTGAATAGCAGAGTGTGTGTGAGTGTTTGGTGTTCTCATGGTCTCATGGGACCTTGACTTAGGAAACCTAGTGCTCTTGGGTACTATTTATGAAGTATCTTGGGAGCCAGTAGGAATACAGGCAGGACTCAGGTACGGCTCAGGACACCAAGATATACAAAAGGAAGGTTCTTTATTAGTTGCACTACACAGGCAAGAAGATACAAGCAGGAGAGATAGGCAGGCACATCTTCTGAGGTAGGGCTCCCATGATGAAGTCTCTAACTACCGCTGCTGGAACCCAAGTTCCATTCCAGCTCTACATTCCTTTCACTCACCATTCCACAAGCTATTGCACACACAGAAAATATGCAGATCATTACAATTCACAGCTTGTCCAATAATTATTTATTCGTTAAACCACAAGCTTGGAAACAGTTGTTCTGCAAACCAGCCAGGGGCCTGTAACACAGACCCACACATTAAAGCCTGCACACTAAAGTTCGCTTTGCATAGAAGCAGTGTTTTTCTAATTCACTTTCGGCTTGGCGTGATGTCTTCTACACCTACGGCACTGTACAGAAGGGTGCAGTTGGCCTCGTAGCCAACCTTTTTACAACAATGGGCTAATTGGGAGATCTGGACCGCTTCGATTGACTCTGACTGTAGTTTTTGATCTTGGAGAATGGCAGCCACGTTGCATAGTAAGCACATCGCGAGGGTCCTAGACAGCGCCTATGACTCGCTTATTGGCAATCCTGCAATTTCAAACAACAGCAAATCATCGGACCTGACGAATGAAGCATTTCACAATTCCAAGTCATCTAAGCAGAGTAAAATCACTACTTTTTATCACATAGTGAATGTAATGGACAAGGTTCAAGGACCATTAAGCTCTCTTTTTTACTAACTGGTATGCTTGAATTAAAATTATTAAATGAAGTGGCTTGTCCCAATGATTCCGAATCTGGTTGTTGGAGACAGGCCCCATTCATCAACATTCGACCATGAAGGTGGCAGCTGTAAATAGCCCCAAACGTATGGACTTACACAAGGAGTCTGTGAGAGCTTCTTCCCAGGACAAGGACAATTATTTTCTACAGGCCAAGTAGTTCTTAAGAATGTGAAAAGACATGTGTGATCTTGCCCCTACTAAAGATCGATCTCTGCCTCCATAAACCTGTGCTGCTGACATTGCTACAACAGAAGTTCAGCTGGATAGGGAGTTTGCTTTTGATAGCAACTACATCGATGAACATACCAATGCGCATTTTGTTTACCCCAAAGAATAATTATACTAGAATAAGTTCACAGATTTTGCCAAACATTGACTTCCTAGGTCAGGCTTCTATATCAGCTCTACAATTAGTCTTGGAGTCTTTACTGAGACTCTACGACAATATTAAGGACATTGTGCATGACAATGCTTTGGAACTCTGCTTGTTAGATTGTCAAAATGGGGGAGGGTCAAGCAGGTTGTCTTCTCTGAGATTTGTGTTCATTCCTTATTGTGTTTGAACCACCGTGACACTTCACCACAAATGGCAATAACTTTACCAGCCCCAAGCATATTTATTGAGACTCCTAATAGCCCCACACAATTGGTGGATTACGACATGAGTGTAAGTGTCTCTCGTCTGTTTTTTGATTCTCCAGAAGAAGCCAGAAATGTACAAGAGGCCAAAAATGCCACGTTTGCATCTAAGAACAACAATGGTAAACATAAGGGCGAAAGGAAGAATCGACTGTTGAAAAAAATTATGAAAAACTTGCCTGCAACTCATTTTAACAGGCATAAATCCTCCTTAAAATTACTGCATTCATTACCTTTGGAAGGAGAAATTATTGATCTCAATTCACATGGGCATAGGGGTCGACTAACAAGCCTCATTTGGCAGAGTCGAAGGTCGAAGTTAACACATTGGCTGTGGGTCAAAAGCCCTCTGTTTTTAACTCTTTGGCAAAAACAACACTGCTTCTTATTAATAGAAATGTGGGTTCTGCTCCTTGTTTAGTCATATTGTCAAACTGTGAACGTGGGGTGGGAGGCTTAAATATTAATGTACCATCGACCAATTTACAGCCAAATATTTACTTGATCAGAGACGCACAGGGGTACTGAAACTAAAATCATTGTCTTTCATTTTGGATTCTAAGTGTGAGACTATTAAAGTTGAGTGCAAGATAGTCTACTCTACAAATTCTTTACCCTCTGTTTTGTGTCCCGTGTATTCAGTTACTCAAGATCTAGTAAATTTACATAGTTCTCTGCCCACATCCATTGTGTCCGCATGATTCAAATTTTTCCCAACCATGCAAACAGTATTCTTCCGTTATTATAGGATGGGAAACATTCAAATAAATGGGTCTCTGTGTTTGAATCGAGGGAAATGATTAACATTTTTTAAACTATTCCATTGACAAGGGCTTTGAACACTGACGATATTGATTTTGTCTCATTGCCAATTCAAATACACAAATGTTTGGTATGTCACGTGCACTCTAATTTAATATCTGGCATTGTTTGGGTGGAACGTCTTGTCACGTGCACTCTAATTTAATATCTGGCATTGTTTGGGTGGAACGTCTTGTCACGTGCACTCTAATTTAATATCTGGCATTGTTTGGGTGGAACGTCTTGTCACGTGCACTCTAATTTAATATCTGGCATTGTTTGAGTGGAACGTCTTGTCACGTGCACTCTAATTTAATATCTGGCATTGTTTGGGTGGAATGTCTTGTCACGTGCACTCTAATTTAATATCTGGCATTGTTTGGGTGGAACGTCTTGTCACGTGCACTCTAATTTAATATCTGGCATTGTTTGGGTGGAACGTCTTGTCACGTGCACTCTAATTTAATATCTGGCATTGTTTGGGTGGAACGTCTTGTCACGAGCACTCTAATTTAATATCTGTCATTGTTTGGGTGGGACGTCTTGTCACGTGCACTCTAATTTAATATCTGGCATTGTTTGGGAGGAACGTCTTACTCTGAGATCCGTAGTCTTTGTCTCTATGAGCTTAATTGTAGAGTAGAGGCTTTGGCCTTCCTGGACGTTAACACATGAAAGTGGTTGACCTAGGGGATCCATAGGGTGGTCGAAAAGCCCTCAGCCTCAGAGAATGATCATCATCAAATCTAACCCTTAGGGTCCCAGACTGGAAGCGGCTATCAAAATGTTCTCTAATATTAGTCAATGCTTGATACAACCCTAACTTACAGTTGTTATCTATTGCTTCATGGAATGTGTGTGGGCAAGTTAATTCAGCCACGTGCTTGCATAACTAGGTTGTTTTTTTTAAATAAAACTCATATTCTCATGTTGCAAGAGACAATGGCTCCACAGCATTTATTTGGAAGGATTTGTAACATACACCAAGCCAGCCTCTAGAGACGGCGAGGGTCGCCCTAGTGCGGGGTTAGCCATTGCAATTGATAGAAATGTGGACATTTACACTAAACCATTCATTCATGAAACAAGGGCCTTTTGGCTGTGCATATTTCATCAAGCGCTACTAATATAGAATCCCTCTTAGTAAATCTTTACTTGAATCCCTCCAGGTCTTACAAACTGCATTGGCTCTGTTATTGGAGGATTGGCTGGTGCAAAGTCACTCGCATGCAGTGATTGTGATCGGGATTTTAACTCCAACAGTGTAGAGGTACACACACTAAATTAAACCTCTGTAGTGCCTGTTGCTTCTACTTTGGTTGCTATAACTAGAGGGGTTGCTTGGGACATACTTATTTCCAGTTGGGACATTTTTAAAGTAGGGCTGCATGATGCCAACGATTTTTCAAATACTTATACATGCATAGAGGTAGTATGCACTCCTGGATAGATTACATCTACATGTATAAGAACATAGGTAAACAGTGTGGTCACCAGTTGTTGCATGATCTACTACTGGGTTACCAACTTATATTGCATTTTGCTCTCAAGCTTCAAGTGGCTACACATGCCCTAATTCCAGCCATGGCTTTCTTAGCCCCTGATAGAGGAGGTCTCACTTTTAAGTGGAATAATAGAACATGTTGCAAATGTGCATCTCTCTTGACCAAAGCAATCAATAACTCTCGATTGTATGAGAACAACCAGCTAACTTCCAATGTTGTTGTTGACAAATGTTATAGGATTGTCTTGAAATGTTTAAAACAACTACTTATACCAGGCTGTTGAATTATGAGCCACATACCCATTGCTACGATTCAAGAGCAGTCGAGTTGGAATGGTCTAAACGTGCCGTACTTCAAACCTTACAGGAGCAAAGGTATGTTTTGCAGACTACACGTTAGCTAAGAAGGCCATTATACAGGCCCACGAAAACTATGTGAAATCTCTCTAAATAGAAATGTATATAAATGACAATCAAGTGGTCCTTCAACAACTTCTAGGTAGTAATGTAGGAAGTTTTGGGACACCATTAACAAAAAAGTTGATTTTCGTTAGACCTCACATGGACTGTCATATTAATTAACTAATTTGGGCATAGTTTTACAAAGAGAAATAGGCCATGCCAGAGGCTTTTCTTGGACATCATGATGTGACATCAGACCTACCTATGTTTGTCTCAGTCCATGGACTGAATAAGGTATATCTTGGGCTATAACTAATGCAAAGGCCTCCTAGTCTCCTGGTCTAGATGGTCTAGATCCAATGGTAATAAAAAAGTACCCCTATTATTTGGATCCCCTTCCCAAAAAAATGTTTCAAGTACATCAATGAGACTCATAAATGACCTACTTCTTGGACTGAATCAATCATTATACCTATTCTTAAGAAGGGTGAATCGCGTACATTGGCAGTTACAGGCCCATTGCCTTACTAGCTGCCACTAGCAACATTTTTGCTTAATTATTGTTAAGCAATCTCAATGTTAATTTAAATCAACTTGGTATCTTTACTCCTTACCAGGAGGGATTTAGACCTAAAATGGGGACCGCTCTTATCACCATAGTTATGGCTCACCTACAAGCAATGGTTAAGAAAAATACAGGTACGGTTTACATGGGGTCCTTGGTTATGTGTAGCACTTTTGACTGGGTCATCAGATCTATTCTCTGGTCAAAACTACTAGACTATAAGGTTCCCCCCAAACTTGTTCAATGCATTGAACTCTTACAAAAATACACAGCTGTCAAGATTAGACTCACTAAGGTGGGCTCCTTGTCCAGCCCAATTGATACTTCAATTGGACTGAAACAAGGATGTGTATTGGCACCAGTGTTGTTTAATCTATATGTTTGTGATATAGATCAACTGTGGCATGGTAGTAACACCTTTCCGGTCAAGTTGGGTTACCTAAAGCTGCACTGGATAGCTTTGTGGACAATCTTGTTTTAAAAAATTATAAATCACCTCTTGGTTTACAAATGAAATGGGTTCTGCTCTTTCAGTACACCTCTATCAATAACTTACTAGTTAATGGTCAGAAATCAAAGATTGTCATCTTTTTAAGGGGTGTAAGCCTAAAATGATGTATTGGGTTTTGGGAACGATAGACTTGATAGAGTCTATAGAGGAGCAGGTAGACACCACGCCATCTCACCAGTTCCCACCCCCTCATTGCCCTCATATTGGAGCAATCGTAGAAGAGCTATAAATCGGACCCCCTGCATTGTTCCCATACCGCATCAAGTGTATGAGAGACAGTATGCACTCAGGCAGTCATACAGAATGTACCCTCGCATTGAAAGCATGGACGGATGTTGCATAGAAGAATGCTTCATGGAAGGATGTCGCCTGCCAAGATGTCAGAATGCACGAATGAATATTATGGACAGACGTTTAAGTACAAGGAGATAAGGACAAAGTGATGTCAGAAAGAAGATATATGAACCTATGCTGAAATAATATGAAAATACTTAGAAGTAATGATGTAACTGAAGCACCTAGAGTAACATGTACCTAAAGCTAATATAATCATGAATCTAAAGAGATGAAGTAACTTACTGACCAATAACTGTAAATACGCAATAATGCAAGGTAGAAAGAAAACTCATAACAGCTTGCTATACAGGGATATATAACAAAGTAAAGACGGCCATAATGGGAAGATGGACGCTGACTCATGTTGAACTTAAGCAAGCTACCTCAGACACAGCGCGAGTCTGAAGAATCAGGAGATGCCGGACAAATAGCTCCATGTACAGACCCAATGATGAGTCAAGGTTGGCTCAGAGTTAAGGATGCTATTTTGAGGGATAAGCACAGAGCACAAAGGCAGTACATGGATACGCTCTGAATTTGGGACATTCTTTACAGGTGAAAGAAGAAGAAAACATCTGTGAGAGTCAAATTGTTAGTGAATTAAAAATATACAAAGTTCATATAAGATAGAGTGAGCAAGTCGCTAGAGGCCAAAAAGAGCAACAGCACTCTGCGTAGTTAAATCAATTAGCAGTAAATATAAGGCTGACATTAAATGTGACTCAGAAGTGGAAAGCAAAGACTATTCATTAGAGCCTTAAGCTAAGATAGTGGTGTGCTCACACTCCAGTGAATGTTCCAGGACAGTGAGCAGGCAAGAAGGTCAACTACAAATGGAAGACTTTGGCTGATGGTCTACTGAGAGTTGATGGGCTAATTGGGAAAACAGGAACTAGTTTGACAGGATTCATTTGTAAAATATATGTATTAGTGATGTTTGGATAAATAAAACTTTTAACACAAAAGATAACAACATTAAAAACCACATTTCATCAACATAAAAACAGAAAATCCAATCTCATTGGTATACAAACAGTGAGTTAATACAATTATTTTAACATTTCTTGTCAAATAAAACATATTGTAAAGTTCATTTTAAGATTGGTACCAGCATACATGCTATTAAATGTTACTCCAAAATTGATCAGAGTAGATAAAACACAAATCATAGTCCAATCTGGCATAAACCTTTGAATATAGGTAATTGAGTGTTTTACAATTAGTCAATAGATGTCTAGATGTCTCGATAGTTAAACCATACAACCTGCATGAACGTTCCTCCACGGGTATGTGAAACCAAGTACCTCTGCTAGCTAAAGTTGGTAATGAACTAAGTCTGAGCTGCATATTGAACCATCTAACATTTGGGTTTGAATTTTCTTTTTAATGTAAAGGCATGGGGAACCTATCGGGAAATATTGCATTCAGTATTCAGTATAGATAATTATAGTAGCCAACTTGGAGGTTTTCATATTTCTGTCCCATATTGCCGCTTTTTTCTTATCTTCCCTTTCGATTAGTGACGGATTTTCAAATTCTATAGTGTCGCAGCCAATCTTAGTTAAACAATGTAAAATCTCCACCATCCTTGATCTGAGTGCTGGGGAATGTGTCTTTGCACCTAGTTTGTTATAAAAGTAAGAGTAAATAGAGTTTTGGTTGTCACAGTCTCCACATATTTAAAAAAAAAGAAAACAATTTGAGATCATCTCATGAGTTTGCATGAACATTAAACAAAGTTCACAGCAAATCCCTTCCACTGGTACCCCTTTAGGGAGGTCAAGCACACTTCTCATTAGTTTCCTTTCCAGAGTTTTTAGCCACATTGTCTCTGCTGCAGAAAAGATCTCTAAACTATATAGAATATTAGGAACAATACAAAAACAATAGATGCGTATTAAGCCCTCAATGGACAAACCTCCACTTTTGGAGATAAGTGACCAGACGACCTTGAATTTTGTCATAGTCCTCGTTATAGTTGAGTCAGCAATTGAATCCGTGTTTAAAGTGTTTTTAATCAATATGCCAAGATACCAATAACTGGTGACCTCCTCAATAGTGAAGTTTTGGATGGTCCAATTATATCTTTTTTATATTTTTCCTGGATTTCTTGAAGGTCATAATATTGGTCTTATCTAAATTGATGGTTAGGCCATTAAGAGTTGAAAACTGATTCAAGGCTTCAATACCCTGCTGCAGTCCAATAGCTGTCGCTCCAATACCACCACTAATTCACATAGGAAAGCCAAGATATACAGTGTGAAGCAATGTGGGATGTGCTATTACAGCATTATTCCATAGCAGCGGACAGTTCATCCATATGTAATTGTACAGTACAAGTGCCAGTTTGGAGCCTTGTTTAAGGCCATGATTTAATTTAATCAATTTACTTGTTCTTCCGTCCTGGTTAATTCTGACCCGAACCTCTATATTGTTATATATTGCTTTTACAAAATATAGGATTTGGGGATGAAGGGCCTATTTTTCAATGTTTCCCCCTAGAGTAGATCAGTTCACAGTATCGAAGGCCTTAGTATAGTCAATGAAAAATATAAATAAGGTATTTGAGTTATTAATTAATGTTTTCTGAATCAAGTAAGTTAATGACCACAAGCTAGTAACAGTGCTGCAGCCCTTTCTGAAACCTAAATGTTGGTTCGTAGAGATGTTTTTCTCACAAATTCATTGATTGATGTAGTGCAAGAGTAATTGGGAGAAAATCTTTGCACTGGCATCAATCATGGCAAGTAATCGATAGGTTGCCGGATCCTTGCATGAGCCTTTTTTTATACAAAGGTATCAGTATTGATTGATTCCAGCTTGCATGCAATATACCATATTTAACTAGTTCAGAAAACATAACTATTAGCACCACTACCCAATTTTTTTGTGTCTTTCTTGAAAATGACATTAGGCCATCTGTCCGGGCCTGACACTCTGGATGGTTTTAATTTGTTTATAATAAGTTTGATGTCCAACTCTGTAAATTTAAGAAATAATCTATCTGTGACATCCAAATAGTTGCTACTGGAGCTGTGATCTCTGCTTGATAATATAGATTAAAAATACATTCTTCCATATTGTCATGCTGGATGAGGTTTATTTTACATTTCACCAGTTGGTTATTATTTTGTGTGTGAAAGATATGCCAAAACACCCTGGAGACATTTCCCCTGAAGGCACTACACATAGTCTGCCAATGTGCAGCAGCTATCAAGCCTCTGTTTTGCCTAACCCAATTTTTATATTTCATGTTTATTTTCTTAGTAAAAATGTGCTTCTCCAAATAGTCGCAAATGTGTTTCTTTATTTGTTGAATATTTTGAAGTAATTCCCTCCTTTACAAAACTAGAGCTTGGTCATATAATTTATTGTGAGGGGGAAATATTCTTATACGGCCATGTTTGTTTTGCAACACTAGTTGATGGTCAAATTGGGCTTTAACAATCACGTCGAATTGATTTAATTCCTTGAAATGTGTGAGGTCATTGTCAACCGCCTTGAAACACTTGTGTATAGGCGCGTATAAATGCCGTATCATATCATATCACAACCAATAATCGCAAAGTGGAGTTATTAAATTTAAATTTAGTAACGTTTACTTCTGACCACTTTGGACTATTACCTGCATTATTTATTATATATAATAAGTTTAAAGGAGTAGGCAAGGGAGAGGAATCATTGTGGAGAAGAAACTCTACTATTACATGGTTACTCAGGGTATTTGGGATCAGGCTTAAGGCTTTAACATAGGAGAAACCCACAGTATTAGTTAGCACAAAGTCGATCCAGGAATTCAAGTTCCCATTTGTCCAAGTATAGTTATAGACATCTTCGTCAATCACCATCAATTGTAATAGCTGATGAAGGTGGATAAATCTTAACCAGACCCCACAGTTCCCTTTAAGTTCCCCCTCATCACAACATGTATACCATATTTTAGGTTCATTTTTGACCAAGTAATGGTCCTTCAGCATTTCACTGTGGGACACCTCTTGTTTAGATCTGTGCTAATTCAGATCACCTATAACAGAAAAGGGACAGTTGTCATGCTCCAATACCCAACTTTCAATTAAGTGGTTGATGTGCTAGATTATCGCATCACTATGGTTGTTATCAGGAGGGTTATATACATTGATAATTAAGAAAACATCAGATGCGTCATTTATAGCCGATTTCATAAAGACAGCTAAAACATATTTACTTTTAACATGGCTTAAGAACACAGTAGCCCTAAGGTGGGAGACGACACCTACTTAAAGGCCCCCATAAGGGCATCCAAATGGATTTTGTTGTGCCAGAACCTGGAAACAAGAGAAACTGTCTACATAAAAAACATTTGCCATTCAGGTTTCCTGTACGAGAAAAATGTCAGCAGTTAGGAGCTCATTTGCACCCTTTGTGTTTTTATAAAAAAAAACAAATATACGTGTGTTCCATGAACAAAGAGTTAATTGAGGGTGTGTATCCTCCAGTCACTCGACCTCGTCCATAACAGAATGAGGTTGAGGACAGGTCATATGGCTGGGCTGGATAACAGATTTTGATTGCAATGATTCACATATCTGAGAGACAATAGTTCTAACTGTTTCTTCGGTTAAATGTTTCCCAGTAGTTTTATCCTCAATGTTTTTCGATATGTGCTTTTGGTTTTTGATTTATCCACTTGTTCTATACATTTGATGAACTCGTATCACATCTGCTGAAATGTAGGGGCTTAAGACATGATTAGCTCAGTTAAGGGTGGGAAACAAGATAGATCGTGGCCCAGTTTGCAGCAAAGGGATCACTACATAATTCAACCAGAGCCAGGCATCAACTTGATGAAGCAACTCAACCACATTAGCACAATTTAAATATGGGATATGTGATGCGGCATACAAATCCAGGATTTGTATCTTTTTAGATTTCTCTTTTGCCCAATCCAATGATGAAAACATGGCAGAAAGGTTATATCCTTATACAATAGGATCTAATTTAATATTAGTTGATGAAGTAGGGCAAGCAAACTGTGTTGTCATGTAATGAGCTGCATCATTTTTATTGTTACAAATCAAAGTAGCCTTTGCTGTTGATGTGCCCCCTCATCATCCAACGAGCCTAAATCACTTTCAGAAATATGCTGATCTTTGGTGGTTGATTGTTTTTTATTCTGGCTATGTTAGCACACTTTTTCCATTCCAGTGTTGGAAATTATTTCTGCATTTTTCGTACTGATGGTTCAATAGGTAGGATGTCAAATGCATATTCTGTTTCCTGACATCGTGAGTGCTTTGGAAAGGTCAGTCCCAATGCTTGGGTTACTACTAGGTTTTTCATTAACATTTTTACCTTTAGGATTGGCATCATGTTTTTGTGTAGGGCCACTGTTCTTTTTCCGTAACTGTGATTTATGCGGGTTTCTACGTTAGTCTGATTGCCTTCATTAGGATTGGTGTCAGGTGTAACAACTACTGACATAGCAGAAGTTTCCATTACATCAGATATAGTTGGTTCCTTATCTGACAATGAATGATCATAAGAGGATAAGACCACATCTATTAATTTTGTAAGTCCATGTGAGATGATTTGGTGGTCCTTGTAAAGCATATTACACAAGGAAAATAGTGCCTTAAGGATAGTTAGTGATTCTGAATCTGCATTTGAGTCACTAAAAGAAACTTCCATAGAGAAAGAGGCAGAATTGTCTTGAGAAGAGGTAGTTCGATCATTTTCCGCGATCTGTGTCATGTCAGTCATTTTAGAAAAGATTTGAGATTGTAAATGTATTGGTTCAGTGGCGTTAGAGGGTACACCATGTTCCTCAGTTCTCTAGGACCAAGTTCAATAGGGAGTTATTGTCAATTGAATTGACACAAGATGCACCTAATGATATGTTAGCAGAGGTCGGAGGCATGGGCAAAATTGCAGAGGTAGATGCTTCAGCAGGCAGTAATGTTCTGATTGTTTTTTTTTTTTAGGTGGCTTTGAGGAAAGCAGTAATCTTGCCTCTGACTGAACAATCAGAGTTAATCCCATTTTTCAAGGACCCTGCAACTCCAATGAAATGGGTGTCTGTAGTGCAAGTTGCAGTTTTTCCTCTTTAAGTTTCGAGAGACTGCACAAGGGTGATTGTGAGCCAAGCGGTCCTTGCTTCTGAAAGTATATTTTCGGGATACAGCCGGCATGTTTAACAAGTGTAGCAGCGCAGAGGCTACCTGTTCTGAGTTGAAGCTGAGTGGGAGCTCTTAGTGTCAGGTATATGCGAGGAGCAAGCAGGTTCAATCAAGTCAGTAACACATTTGCTTACCTGCATCACTGGCGGACCACGTCAGACAATGAGCCACTCTGCCCCACTCCGCCAGGATTCAAACATCTAAGTTTCATTTCATGCACATCGTGCTAAAGAGACAAAAGTCCAAGGTCGGGATGGTATGCCAACCAATCAGTGGAGTTGAGGGAGAACCAAACATACAATGTAGCATAGACCGATCCACTGTTGTTTTGTTTGCCATAATCAGTAATATACGTATTTAGAGGCAGTTTAAGGCGTGCCCTACAGATAAGGGGTAGCCAATGATGTACTAATCTTATATGTTCTATTAGTAGATATGTTCCCTTAACCAATCCCTTGATAGGTTTTGTATTTTGCACCGTAGAATTAGTCATAAATGATGCATATTGTGGTATAAGACCAGCATGTAATCAAGCTGCTATGTGAGTGTGCATGCAGCAGTCCGATGTCTGTGAGATCTCCCTACTTTATTAAATTGACAATGAAGTAGTACTTTGCCATATTCTTTGAGTCTGTCCAATTATTTGGTTTGAGATCATTATTGTAATTCCACCTAGCACAAACAGATACTTCAAGATGCTAGAGCACATTTGGTAGTGGTGCAGATGGTGGCGGTCTAGTCGTGTTAGGCCAGATCCAGACCGCCAGATGCTTGGCTACTCCTGCCATTAGCCAGATGACCGCAAATTTTCCTGTGGAGATCAGCGCAGAGAATCACGTGCAAGAAGATTTGGTCAGCAGGTCCCTCTTTGATGAAATTCCTGCCCGGTCCCCGCAGGTGCCCCGTGGACGGAAGGCGGACAGGTTAGTTGAGGGAAAGTATGTCAGAGGACTCGTGCTGAATCACGAATATAAGTAGAACAGTGAAAGTGGCAAAAATTGGTGGAAGGATTGTGTTGTAAATAATACATGTAAAAAGTAACAGGATCATTTGGGGAGATTATAAAGAAAATAGTTACCTCAATTCCTGGTTCCAAGGGGATATAGGGGTACGCACTAAAGTAAAGAGTGTTAAGGATTCTTCAGGCAAAGCCCGCAGAAGAGTGTGTATCAAACTCCAAAATGGAGTGAACCAGAGAAGGGATACATTTACTAAGATAGTAAAGGAAGACATCTGCAGTAAAATTTAAAAAGTACACATGTGGGGTTATAAAACTGTTAATATACATGTTTGCGTTGTGTCTAGACTAATGAATATAGAATGATAGTAAAATTAGAGATTGGTGAACATTTTGACCAAGAGATTAACGTCAATCAGGAAGGGAAAAATCATAAGGAAATTAATATATACAATATATTCTGATTGGGATTATAAACAGTGATTGATGGACAATTGACTAGCATGGTATATTGAGAAAATAAAGAACCAAATAAAAAAACGGTTAAGTATTGAAGATCGAAACCAATCCGTCATCATGGGGGAAAACATCCTTTTATATTTGTGTAGGACTTTGCAGCAAAGATAAGGAAATATCATTCAGAATGGGTTCGAGGCACGACCAATAAGACACTCATGCTGTGGCCTCAAGAGTGTTCACTGTCGAAAGATGTATTGTGGCATATGACAACATATTTGCATGTCACATATAAGGGAACAAAGTTGCAGAAACGTTTGCCATTTTAGAACTTTGGAAAATGTATCAGAGTGAGAAGGAAGGTCCAGCCTATAGGGAGTGGATGCTCAATCAGCATAAAGGCGAGTATATAACACCTTCGGCTCCCCTTTCACCTCCTGAAGAGAAGAGTGCAGCTACAGAGGAGAATCGATTTTACACTTTAAAGGAATTAAAAGCTGCTGTGGAGTAGGGTAATTCAACGTATGTGCCCCCGCTTACAGCAGCAAGGATAATTCAGAAGAGAGCAAGAGTATAGAATGCAAAGGCATATCAACACATGATAAAAGTAAACAGCGTGATGAGAGAAAGGACAAACAAGACAGGTGAATGGAGATAGAAGAAGAAACAGGGAAACAGAAAGAAATTTGTATAAAACTAAGGGAACGACAATATCACAGAATGAATCGATGGGAGAACAAATATTGCTTAAGCTAGACAATAAGGGCATTGATGGGGTTTCAGAAACAGAGGACAGAGAAGAGCAGCAAAAGAAAGAGAAGGAAGTAGAAAGAGCATACAAAGCAGAGAGGGATAAAGAATGCTAGCAAAGGGAAGAACGAAGAAAACATGAGGCAAGAAAGAAAAGGCAGATATTAGAGGAGAAGAAACCAGAAGAGATAGAAGTCCGAAGAATGAAAGTACGTAGGTTGCAATGAAGACGAGAGGAAGATGAGTTGAGGTAGATGAGGAGAAGAGAAGAAGAAAGAAACAAAAGTAGGGTATTAAAAGATGATGGAATGGACTATCTATGCCATAAGAGCATGGTGCTGGTTAAAGCACGAGAATGGCTAGAGGAAGAGAGAGGGTCACAACAACCCCATAGGGAGCTGCAAGGAATGCTGAGATCAGCATGGGGTGGTGGGCTGGATGCAGAAGACATAGAGCAGAGAATTGGGAATTTATACAGGCAAATTAGGGACAAAAACAGGTATTAAACCCAAGAGAATGTAGAAAGATTTCTATTAAAGGGAACTGAAGGTAGATTAGATGATGTCATAACAGATGAGTATGAAATGTTGTCTTTAAATAAATTAGACCTTGACAACGCAGAAGAATACAATAGTCACATGAGCTGGGGCATAATAATGTCAGACGAAGAGAGGGAGGAGAATGAGAGGGTGCAAAGAGAAGGCACATGCAGGTTTTCAAAAGAATCGAGTGCAGAAAAAGTGGTAAAATTGTCAGATTTAGAGGACCCTAAAGAGAGGACATCAGAATCGACACCATATGCTGAGCGACTACACGCATGATTGCATAGTGCAGGGGATATATCCCCACCATATGCAAGCAGGTTAAGATCATTACCAGGAACAAAACAAATGGCAAGGCTAGTTCTGCATTGAAGACATGGAGTGTTGGTAAATATGATTATGAACTGGGATTTTCACGATTCCCATTATTGGAGAAGAGGGGAGGGCAACCACAATTTATACCATGGCGGAAGATGGATAAAGACAATTTAATGTGTAAATTGCTGAGTTTAACTTCCAGTACGGGAAAATGGATTAATGAGTTTGAAAGGGTGACATCAGGAATGACATTAGCTATAGGTGATATAAAATGGCTTCTAGCAGCTATCTAAGTTGAGAGAGCTGACATTTTGAAGTGAGTAAGATACGCAGGTGTGACTGTGCAAAATACAACACACGATGGAGCACCTTTTAATAATTGCAGAGCAGACATATGACTGGCAATCAGAGTACAATAGCTGATACATCAGATGTGGGTGCGATCATGACTAGGAAAATGGGAGATGATGAAGATCCTGTTGCTTCTATTCAAGATATTCAAAAAAATGGCAGAAGGAGACTTGTGAGCCAGGGATGAAACAGTAGCATTATTTTACCACGTTTTATGTCAAGGACTGCCCGAGCCAGTGCAGCGGTAATTGAAAATCAGGTGGAAATGGAATGAAAGCATGGCAAGAAATACAATTGACAATTGTGCATCACTGCCGGTTAATGCAGGAGAAAAATACGTAGACAATTGACTAGCATGGTATATTGAGAAAATAAAGAACCAAATAAAAAAACGGTTAAGTATTGAAGATCGAAACCAATCCGTCATCATGGGGGAAAACACCCTTTTATATTTGTGTAGGACTTTGCAGCAAAGATAAGGAAATATCATTCAGAATGGGTTCGAGGCACGACCAATAAGACACTCATGCTGTGGCCTCAAGAGTGTTCACTGTCGAAAGATGTATTGTGGCATATGACAACATATTTGCATGTCACATATAAGGAAACAAAGTTGCAGAAACGTTTGCCATTTTAGAACTTTGGAAAATGTATCAGAGTGAGAAGGAAGGTCCAGCCTATAGGGAGTGGATGCTCAATCAGCATAAAGGCGAGTATATAACACCTTCGGCTCCCCTTTCACCTCCTGAAGAGAAGAGTGCAGCTACAGAGGAGAATCGATTTTACACTTTAAAGGAATTAAAAGCTGCTGTGGAGTAGGGTAATTCAACGTATGTGCCCCCGCTTACAGCAGCAAGGATAATTCAGAAGAGAGCAAGAGTATAGAATGCAAAGGCATATCAACACATGATAAAAGTAAACAGCGTGATGAGAGAAAGGACAAACAAGACAGGTGAATGGAGATAGAAGAAGAAACAGGGAAACAGAAAGAAATTAGTATAAAACTAAGGGAACGACAATATCACAGAATGAATCGATGGGAGAACAAATATTGCTTAAGCTAGACAATAAGGGCATTGATGGGGTTTCAGAAACAGAGGACAAAGAAGAGCAGCAAAAGAAAGAGAAGGAAGTAGAAAGAGCATACAAAGCAGAGAGGGATAAAGAATGCTAGCAAAGGGAAGAACGAAGAAAATATGAGGCAAGAAAGAAAAGGCAGATATTAGAGGAGAAGAAACCAGAAGAGATAGAAGTCCGAAGAATGAAAGTACGTAGGTTGCAATGAAGACGAGAGGAAGATGAGTTGAGGTAGATGAGGAGAAGAGAAGAAGAAAGAAACAAAAGTAGGGTATTAAAAGACGATGGAATGGACTATCTATGCCATAAGAGCATGGTGCTGGTTAAAGCACGAGAATGGCTAGAGGAAGAGAGAGGGTCACAACAACCCCATAGGGAGTTGCAAGGAATGCTGAGATCAGCATGGGGTGGTGGGCTGGATGCAGAAGACATAGAGCAGAGAATTGGGAATTTATACAGGCAAATTAGGGACAAAAACAGGTATTAAACCCAAGAGAATGTAGAAAGATTTCTATTAAAGGGAACTGAAGGTAGATTAGATGATGTCATAACAGATGAGTATGAAATGTTGTCTTTAAATAAATTAGACCTTGACAACGCAGAAGAATACAATAGTCACATGAGCTGGGGCATAATAATGTCAGACGAAGAGAGGGAGGAGAATGAGAGGGTGCAAAGAGAAGGCACATGCAGGTTTTCGAAAGAATCGAGTGCAGAAAAAGTGGTAAAATTGTCAGATTTAGAGGACCCTAAAGAGAGGACATCAGAATCGACACCATATGCTGAGCGACTACACGCATGATTGCATAGTGCAGGGGATATATCCCCACCATATGCAAGCAGGTTAAGATCATTACCAGGAACAAAACAAATGGCAAGGCTAGTTCTGCATTGAAGACATGGAGTGTTGGTAAATATGATTATGAACTGGGATTTTCACGATTCCCATTATTGGAGAAGAGGGGAGGGCAACCACAATTTATACCATGGCGGCAGATGGATAAAGACAATTTAATGTGTAAATTGCTGAGTTTAACTTCCAGTACGGGAAAATGGATTAATGAGTTTGAAAGGGTGACATCAGGAATGACGTTAGCTATAGGTGATATAAAATGGCTTCTAGCAGCTATCTAAGTTGAGAGAGCTGACATTTTGAAGTGAGTAAGATACGCAGGTGTGACTGTGCAAAATACAACACACGATGGAGCACCTTTTAATAATTGCAGAGCAGACATATGACTGGCAATCAGAGTACAATACGCTGATACATCAGATGTGGGTGCGATCATGACTAGGAAAATGGGAGATGATGAATATCCTGTTGCTTCTATTCAAGATATTCAAAAAAATGGCAGAAGGAGACTTGTGAGCCAGGGATGAAACAGTAGCATTATTTTACCACGTTTTATGTCAAGGACTGCCCGAGCCAGTGCAGCGGTAATTGAAAATCAGGTGGAAATGGAATGAAAGCATGGCAAGAAATACAATTGACAATTGTGCATCACTGCCGGTTAATGCAGGAGAAAAATACGTAGACAGTTGAGAACAGAAAGCAGGAGCAAGCACATTTAGTTCAGAAAAAGTTGTAAAAAATAGTCATCAAGGGAGTGGTATTGACAAGTACTGAAGGGGGGTGACACAGGAGACACATTCAGGGAAGCAAAATAACACAGGATATCTCACAGACCAGAGTGGGTATAATTTTGGGCCAAGTGGAAGAGTGAATGGGCCTAGAGGAGTTGGATGAGGAGTATTTCAAAATTCTCAGAGGAGAGCAGGATTTAATGGTGGACAGCCACAACAATGTTGGAATTATGGAAGAATGGGACACATAGATATGACATGCAGAAGCAGAGGATCCATGCAACAGAATTGGCATGCTCCAAGAGGGGGGTTGGGTTATGCTGAACAATATAATACAGTACAGCAGGAATATTATGCCCAAGATCATACGTATGCTCAGACATATGCACCACAGTCTCAACAAATGCAGGCATCACCGTTATAAAATCAATCCCAGAAGGGCAACCACAGCAGGTACACATGTCACCACAGCAAGCACAGACACAGCAGGCTATGGTACCACAATAGAACATGGCCCTAGGATCCCAACAAGCACCTGCACCCAAAATGGGGAGTGCCACTGTGATAGGAGCAAATCATTTTACAAGTACAGGGAAGGATGTATATCCACAATAGGACAGACCACAGAGGGACCTGATGTGTTCAGTACTATCAGTGACACCAGACCCTCAAGAGTAACAAAGGGTCAAGGTGATGATAAGAGGCAAGCAATTGTAATTTCTAGTATACGCTGAGCCACTAGTTCTTGTGTCTGCGAGGGAAAATACCCAATTTCAGGTACTGCCATAAATACTCAAGCATTCACTGGGGTGACAAGTTGAATTCCTTTTACAGCTGAATGACCAATCTCTATAGGAAAACACAATGTGTCAATGCCATTACTATGCTCTAGGCAGGCACCAGTTAATATATTGGGACGTGACAAGGCTTAACATGATGATATATTGTACTGATGAACGGATAGTGTACTTTATGCCAGGGATACACTATAAGAAGGGGGGGAGTTTATATTAACCTTTACAGGCCAGAGTGCCTGTAGGTCCAGAGGTATTTTTGTATGGAGTGACTATCCTATTATCATGGTTGCCGAGATTGTTAGGTAAAATATTAAGAAAATACCTGATTAATTTTTGTTCAGACCAGAACTCCATATAAACAATGAAGAAGTGCAGATTATTCCCTTAGAGGTAGAAGCAGCAGTGGGCAGAGAAGAAAGGGTGATGCTTCATGGGACAGATGATGAAGGAAGGAGATGGAGGACATCGATAGCCCTCAGTGAAGGATACATGTTGACAGATTTGACAGACGAATAACTGTTTAGAGATCACTACTCTGTCGATGAACTGGTGTGTTTTATGAGTATTACTGATTGGATTAAAGTAAAGAATGTAGAAATACTGCAGAGAATGGCATTGGTAAAAAGAAGACTGTAATTTTTTCAGGAAGACTTAGAGAAAGTGCCAGATATTTTTTGGACTACGAGCCCATATGATGTGGGACTATTAAAAGGGATAGGTGCAGTAAAAATAACATTTATCATGAGCAAAGCAAATCCCCATGTCCATAGAGGCCCATGATGGTATATGTGAGACCATTTCTGCGTTCATGAAGCAAGGCATATTGGTGCCTTCAGATTCATCATTTAACATGGGCGTGTAGCCAGTGCAGAAATCAAAAGGAGGGTTGGGGAGATTTATTCAGGACGTTTGCCGTCTAAACAATATAGTCAAAGCTGAGTTTCCTTTAGTTCCAAATCCTTTAACAATACTATGTAACATCCCATTTAAGGCCAAATATTTCAGAGTTATCAATTTGAGGAATACATTCTTTCAATTCCCCTCCATGAAGACTCACAAGATTTGACTTTGTTTGCCCCAGGGGTACTGTGAGTTCCCTTCAATCTTTAATAGGGTCCCCCAGAAGGACTTAGGTAATGTCAAACTCAAAAGTTCAATAATTCAGTACGAGGATGACATTTTGGTGTGCAGCGAGACAGAAAACAGATGTAGAGAAGACTAAAATTATGACCATATACTCAGAGAAAGGATATAATGTAGACAATGAGAAATTACAATATTGTCAGGAAGAAGTCTTGTACAAAGGATAGTTGGTTCCCCACAAAAGGAGGAAAGTGACACCTGAAAGAGCAAAAGCAATCATGAAAACCGTAGCACCTAAAAAAGTGAGGGGCATGCAACAGATTCTAGGCTTATGCCATCATTGCAGGGCCTGGGTTTTTGATTACAGGACATACATATGACCACTTTTAAATGGACTCAAAGAAGCACAGGTAGGTAAGAGCACAATAACATGGATAGATGAGATGAATGAAGGGTTTCAAGAATTGAAAAAGGCAATTAGTACAGCCCCTATATTGAGGATCCAAGATTACAATAATTAATTTAATTTATTCTCCCATTCAAATGGAGAAGTCATGACAGCAGTTCTTACACAGAAGAGACCATTAGGACATGAACATAAACCATTGGCATAATAAAGTGCAATTTTAGATTCAGTAATGAAGGGACAGTATCACTGTGAGCAATCTTTAGCTGTTGCTGAATTCACAATTGAAAAAGCTTCAAGTATAAGGATGGGGCGCCCAATAACGTTATTTGCAGAACATGCATTGTTTGCAACATTAGAGAAGACCAAAAGTACATTGACTTTACGAAGAGCCTAAGGGTATGATATGATTATTTCCAAACCCACAATTAAAATTGTTAGATGTAAAACAGTAATCCAGCAACATTCATAGCAGAACCAGCTGGAGAGGATGACTATGTACATGATTGCACAATGGACACTGACTGTTATAAAGATATTCCCCAAGCTAGAGCAAATTCCCTTGAGAGGGGGGACAATTATTTTTTTGGATGGTTTGTCGAAAATTCACCAATCAAGTGGGGAAAGGTATACTGGAGCAGCGGTAGTGAAACTGAATAGAGAAGGTAAACTCGAGGTAGTAACAAGCATGAAGTTGTTTTAGAATTATACAGCACAGGATGCAGAATCAGTGGCACTCACCGAAGTGCTACGGAGCTTTGAAGATGAGGAACGACAGTGTACTCTGTCTCTGCCTCTCTGATGTGAACCTTACATGTGGTTTTGTCATGCTGGATTTGGAGCATCTTCCTCTGCACAGACAGTACTCCAGTGCGGCATGCGGCCCAACTGGATAGGCTTATTGGAGCATTGAGTCTCATATTGACCCTAGCAGATATAAAATCCTCAACACATTCTAAACTAACAGACTTAATTTTCTGTGGAAATGAAGCCGCAGATGTAGAGTTAAAAAAGAAGCCTATTATCCACCTGCATCTAGTTTGGAAGGATGAGATGTTAAACAAATGACATGAAGATGCACGTTAGCAAAGGAGGGCTTTAACATGCAGTCTATTGTCCAGTTAATGGAAATGAAGTTCGAGCTCCACAAGAAGAGCAGGATTTATTGAGAAAGTGCGGGTGTTCTTTATCCCCCAGTGCAGCAATTTGGAGACAGAATAGCATTGGGAAGACAGTTATGTCACTATCACTATTGAGAGCAATGCTGGAGCAGCTTCACTACCAAGCACACTTGACTCAAGAGCGTATAGCAGCAACAATTGCAGAAGAGTGGTTCTCACACAATCTTTTGGAGCATGTGGCACAGTTCATTGTGAATTGCATGGTGTGCCAGAAATTACAGCAGGGCACACTTTGAGAACAGTGAGAGGAGCAATCTCTAGACCCAATGGCCCATTTCAGCATCTACATATAGGTTATGTAGATATGCCACAGATATGCAACACCAATAATAGAGGCTTTTCATATTATGTCCTTTTTCTAGATGGATAGAGGCAGGTCCATGCACATTCCCTGATGCCCCGTGCACTACCAAGTTCCTTGTGCATGAGGTGTTCTCAAGGTGGGCGGTGTGTGATGTTTTGCGGTCTGACAATGGACCGCATTGTGTAAATGAATTATTTGAACAGATAGTACTTGTCTTAGGTATAAAATATATATGTTCTTCCGCATATCACCAACAGGCAAATGGTGACTGTGAGAGATTAAATGGAATGTTAAAGGAGCAGATAGCCAAGTTGAAAAATCACTCTGATAACACAAGTGAAGTGCTTTAAAGCACATCAAGGTGGGAAGGGAGCAATGGAATACAGCAGACATTATTAGGGCTTGAGGTTTCTAACAAAACTAACTAGCATACTATGCTAGGGCATGTCTACTTGTGCAAGTGCATGACAGGAGGGAAGGAGAGAAGGGGTGAGAAAGAAAGAGCATAAAATGAATAAACAGCTTTGCAAGGCCTAATGACTTGTCAGATAGTACAAGTGCATGACAAAGAGTTGGGTGAGAAGAGGGGTGAAGGTGAAAAGGATATACAGAACCATGAACTACAGTACTAGGCTTGGTGACATTCAGATTGATTGAGGATTGGTCACCTCTAAAACTCCTATGCAAGTGTTTCAGGTGCAACCAAGCTAGGAAGGGGAGAAAAAGGGAGGACAGGACAACATTCTTGCTAGGTCTAGTGTATTCAAGGTTGTGCAAGTGCGCATACAGGAAGTGTGATGGAGGGGGGTGGAAGAAGTGTGCCTAGTCCATCAGGTGTCTGGGTTAAGTGCAGAGAGGTTGTCCCTCTCATGAAATGTGTTCTGAGTGTGGCAGTTCAAGGCAGAGTGCAGAGGCCCAGAGGTAAGTGTAGGACTGGCAAGGGAGCCTTGGACCTGTGAGGCTCTCTAGATGCACCAGGTGACCAGTCAAGAAACTGAGCACAGTTGAGGAGGATAAAGGAAGGGGGAAGCAGGAGAGAAGAGAAAGGAGGTTAGCAGGGGAGAGGAAGAGAAGAGGAAGGTATTGAGGAATTTCCGGAACTTGACAAGATCTAGCTCCAGATGGAGAGAGGCAGGGAGGCTGTCCCAGAGGGTGGCACCTGAAGAGGATAAACATCTACCCCCAAATCTCTGTTGGGAGAAATGGCTCACCCACAGATAGTTGGAGGAGGCCGAGCAGAAGCAGAGTATTTGGGAAGAGAGCATTGTAGATAGTGCGGGCCCCTGCCCCAGAAAGCCTTGAGAACTATGCAGAGGGACTTGATCTTGATCCTTGTTGATCCTTGCAGCCACAGGGAGCCAGTCGAGGAATTTCAGCACCAAAGAGTGCAGTCTCTTTGTTTGAGGCCAAAGATAAGTCTTACATTTCTGTTCTGGATAAGTAGAAGTAGGAAGGTTGAGAAAGAGACTGTTGAAGAAGTCCAGTCTAGAGAGAACCAGGGCTGTGGAAACGGTGAGCCTCTTGGGGAAAGTGAGAAAAGATAAAATACCTCTGAGGAGGTGCAGCTGGTAGTGAACATTTTTAGAGATGTCAGAGATGTGAGAAGAGATGGGGAGAGTGGAGTTGAAGATGACCCCCACAGTGGCACAAACCAACCAACCCCACTGCGTTCTTGGTACTTGCAAGATTAGACTTACACAGGCCTCTGCGACCCCAGCTGGGAAAGAGGGTTAGGGACACGATGGTTGGTTAGGTATGGGTGATGAGGATAACCGGAAGAAGGTTAGGGGAGAAAAATGGATGGGTTAGGGGACACTGGATAGCTTAGTAACTGTACAGTATAAAAATACACATGCATCCACATGCACACATCAGGTCCGGTCTCCGGAGCAGTTCATATGATGCAAAGAGAGCTGGTATTATTGATGTGCGTGATGACTACATGTGGCTCACAAGACATACAGCTCTGCATGCAGCTAAGACTGATGGCACCCCTAAGGGAAGGATTAATATGCAACACAAGCCTTACTAAATGCGTGTGGGCTCCCGGTACTAGCTTGAACAATGCTCGTGTTAATTCACATGCAGGGCTGCTCTAGCCGCAAGTGGCTTAAACAAAGTGGCTTAAACAAACATGCAACAACTGCAGTTTGCCGCACGTGGCTGAGGCTGAATGTATGTGGCTGGAATGTGCAGCAGTTATAGTTAGCCGCACGTGGCTAGATGGCTTTGACTAAGCATGCAGCAGTTCTAGTCCTCAGCACGTGGCTGGTAGTATGCGGCTCATATAGTGGCCGCAAGTGGCTATTTGCATGTAGGACGTGCTTGCTGATCTAACACTGTTTCCATGGGTGCCTGCAGGCATTCTACGCAGTGTGCGAGGTTGCTGCTGCAAGTCGCAACATGCGCAATGCACTTAGCTTTCTCTGGGACAGGGGGGACCCTTGCTGTGGCACATGCTTCTTAGGTTTTTATGTGCTTCGCTTCCCCTTAGCGCTGCTTCCCTGATGCTGCAAGTAGTTTTCAGAGGACTGCTTTTCCCCTTTATCGGTAGCGTTACTTTTCTTATGCTGGGGAGGGGCTAGAATGATTATTCCTTGATGCGTGGACCCTTGTGCTAATACCCTTGGCCGGAGCTCTTGCAAGTGCGTCTGCTGAGGTCGAGTCCTAGAGCACAAGCCCCGTGTGTTGATGCGCAACATGGGTCTAGCTTTGTAGTTTCTGGCCTGGTGGCTGCTGGGATATGTAGTCTGCAGGTCCCTTTTCCTGCATTGCGGGCATAGAAGCCTTCTGTAAGGCTGGAACTTCTTTCCTGGCTTGTGTTTGGTTTGTTTCTTTGACTGTTTATGCTTGAAGTCCCCATCTGACTCCCCAAACCCATCCTCACACCCAGCATACACACACCTACACTCTGTGCCCTAACACAAGGGAGGCTGGCCTGAGTGAATGTCGGAAAGCGGGAGCAGAGGTCCCAATGAGGAGGATCTCAGTCTTACTGGCGTTAAAGCAGAGATCATTAGCAGCACAACTTGATTGAATTGCGAATAGGCAGTCAGGGATGATTGAGGAGGAGGAAGAACCTGGGGGTAGCCTGAAAGAGAGCTTTGTGTCATCTGCATAACACTGAAAGTTGGAGGTGAAGACAGTGATACTTTGGGCCAAAGTGACCATGTTGATATTGAGCAACCAGGGGCTAGATTAGATACCTGGGAACACCACAAGTAGAGGGAGTGATAGTGGAGAGAAAGAACCCAAGTTGATCCTGGGAAGGATGATCTGAGAGAAAGGACGCTGTCCACACCAGGGCCTGCTCTGTGATGCCCAGGATATCACGCAGATGGGAGAACAGGATGTTGTGGTTTACCATATTGAAAGCAGAAGAGAGGTCAAGAAGGATGATCATATTCTCTGATAAATCAGCCAGGTTCCGATAACCATCTAACTCCTCAGACTTGGTGACTGGAAACTGTATGAGAACCCCACTAACTCCTCCAAATTGTGTAAGAACTGATGCCCACAGTGTAGCGAAGGCATTCAGTAACGAGATACACGATTACCTAACAACAATGATTACAAGTGTTTCTTTCATGTCTCAACAGATCTTTCGATTTATTTAAAAGGGACGTTGAGGGAAATCATGAAGACATAAACACATATCTTGATAATTTGTCTCCTTTAAAAAATAACCTATGGTATCATCACATGAAGGAGATTGGAGAGAGAATGTCGGATGAAACATGCTATGTCTATTCCTTAATACCTTATGCCATGAACACAGCAAGGACACTTATTACCAAAGAGATGCCTGCACACGATGCAATATGGCTGTTATCTAGCTGCGAATACAACCAGAGGGCAATTAGAAGGAAAAGGGGCAACTTTAGGATGGCGATCAAGAGGAACATTTCCATATAAACATACTTATGTGAAGACATAAAAGATGTAAAGTAGGATGAGGTGGACCAACAAAAAAACATATGTATCCAGCCCGGATAGGAGAACGAAACAAAAATGGTGAGATGAAGAGGATGGACTTCTCAGATATGACTGAACAAGCAGGAGAGCCAGGATGTTAGGAGAGACCTCAGCTATTGGACTATGGATGTGTTGCCACCAGTACTGTATGGGAAGAAGCACTATTTTCTTGCCCTGCATGCTTATTGAAGAAAGAAACAGTAGGCATGGTGCAAATAGTGAATGAAAAATGTCTAGAATCATGGGCCAAGTATTCTAAGCTACTCACGTGGATCGACAACAAATCAGGATCAGCATCCATAATATCATTGAAGAACACAACACCATGCTTCAAGAATGGAGGCACAGTTCTGGTTGTAGAGAACAAAGGATTTGGACAGTGAATCAAGGTCCCAGGAATCAATAGACAAATGTTAGGTAGAATTTGCCAGAATGTCTAATTTCCCTTACCTGATGAGTCCCTCATCAGCTTTGCTGGATTTCTAGGATTTATTTTTTCAACTTTTTCCCCACTCTTACATGTGTTTTTTCTGTCTGCTGTACATTGTGTGCTCATGGACTATGGAGTCTCATCTACTCCAGAGGATTCATCTGTTTACTGTGTGTCACACAGCACCTTTAGGGTTAAACTCCATTTCTGGGAATGACTACTGTCTCCCAGAACATGTAAAGTTGCCATTGACTTTACTAGTCATTTTAAATTTACAGACCCATTACAAACTATCTTCCATAGAGTACTGGGAGGGTTAATAGTTATCCCTTTGTGTCTGTTTCTCATGGAAAATTATTTCATTCCCCTTTCTCTAGGATTTGGCTGGTGGCAATGCTATCTACCATTTTCTTTTTGTAAAGGTCTTCTTCGTGTTTTACTCTGCGTGCCAAACCAGGTTTGGTTCCTTTGTTCGCCGTCCTTTGGCGGGCTTCTGCACAGAAGCCCTCCTTAGGTGACTGAGTGTCTGTTTGGACAGGATGTGAGGGAGAGGTTTGAGGCCCCCTGCACAGGGTCTCCTTGGAAACCCAAGTCCCACTCTGGTTTGATTGGCTACCATGCTGTGTGATTGACAGCCAGGCTATGTGAATGGGGGAAAACTGTTTAAAATCAGGTCTCTGGGACTTGGAAGGCAGAGTCACCACTGGAACGAGAGAACCAATTAGGAGCTGAAGGAAGATGACTGCCAATGAAGCCCTGCTGCAGGTCTGAGTTGCCCGAACTCCGACGACAGAGAAGATCTGCAAGGAATCTTCTTCCCTTGAGCTTGGTGGGACCAACCAGCTCGCCGAACACCAAACTCTGGCCTTCCTCTCCTGGTCGAATTAGCTGTGTATCGCTGCAGTGAACCAGATAGCCAGGAGGAACGGAACCTGTTTGGGTTTTTAGGAGCACACCTTTTATTCAACACTTTGCTCTGTTGCTGGCTTCTTCCCTGGGCAGTGCAGGACCCTCCAGTCTTCCTCCTTCTTGTCACCAAGACAGTCACTTCCAGAAATGTGAGCCTGCAGGAACTGCCAGGAACAACCGCCTCAGCTACAGCATTCTTCTTCATTTAAGGTACTGTTCTCTTCACTTTTGAATAACTTTTCCTCCGACCAACTTCATTTTGAACTCTTGGCAAAGACTTAACTGCGAGCTACTCTGAACTGTGTGATCCTCTGCAAAGACTCTGAACCATTAACATTGGCCCAGGCCTATTGATCTGAATCCTAGTTCTAGTAAGCCTTTTCTAGATTGCCCTGCCTATCACTTGATTTTTGATAACCTTGTCCTTTCTCTCCCTTTTAAATTGCTGGCGTGCCATTTTGCTCACACTTCATTTTGAGCTTAAATTGTCCAGAATTGATTGGGTGTTGTGTAGTGTATTAAGATTGTGATTTTCTGCTGCTTTATATTAGTAAACTATTTTATAACTTATGGTGTAAAGAAATGTATATTCTTTTACTCAGAAACGTTGAATCAGTGTTTGTTTGAACCATAGTAATTGCTGTCGTTTGTGTAACTTCTGATATTGCTCACTTTACTCTTGAGATAAGTCTGGCTGCTCAGACATCACTACCACTTTACTGTGTAGTACAGGCTTGTACCAAAGGTGAATTTGTACTTGCACTTGTAGTCTTAATTGTGCAAAAAAAAAAAATTGTGTGTGGTGTTCCCAAAGGGTACTGCATATGATTCTGACTAACAACAAACTGCAGTACTGAAGGATCTATATTGCTCCTGTGGATCCAGAGGTTACATGCAGGTGCCTAAACATTGGGGAGGAGTATGTTCCATTGTATTAATAGAAGTTCCAGCATTAGTGATTCCTCAAAGTGATCTCAATATCGATGAATTTCCAAAAATGAATGAACACCAGAGAAGGAAGATGTCGCTTATTCTTCGCCGGCTGAAAAGGGAGAACTATTTTGCGTCAATATTAATAAAAGCATATGATGACATTCCAGATGAGCCTACACTGTTCAGCAAGACAGCAATGATAATGTCATCTATTTTCATTCCAGGAGTCCAGACTGCAGCAAATGGAGTTGTTAAAGATGATTAATTATATAATATGATAGGTTATTTATAACAGGCTTAATACCCAGAGGTTTATGAGCGCGGACCGGGGATCGAACCTGTGTTGCTTCCAAATTGAGCATGTTCTACCCTCCCGAGACTACAACAATAAAAAGATTTAAGGCAATTAGAGAAGAAATGAGAGCGTTCAGGCCGATGACTCTACAGAACAGGTATGTCTTGGACCTAAATACAGCAATGGAAAGAGGCGTGTGTGCCATGGTCGTCCCTTCTTGCTGTACACTCAGCCATCCCATGATGGACAAAATGACACCCTGACAGAAGCAATAACTATGCTGCTGACTTTGCATACGACAATGGAAGAGGAAGCTGATGAGACAGCATGAGATGGATTCCAACCTGGCGGGCCAATGCTTTCAAAATAGAGCTGAGCAATACTAGTGTTGGTATTGCTAGGATTCTGTCTTTTAAGAGTGATCTTGGGACATTGCTAGAAGACAGCAAAGAACACTATTGGGATGAAGATACTGATTGATATAGACGCTGGAGTGTGTGACAAAATGAAGTCACTACGAATGAGAATATAAAGAAAAGTACCCTTGCACCCGCAGGAACCAAGTTCCATTACCCTATTCACTGGAAAAGATATGTAGAACGTTGGCCATTCTGTTCACCATCTGGAGAGTGGTGACTCATTACCTGGTGTGGATGAACACATAAAGAATACAGGTCACCTAATGGGGGTGACAAAGACTTGGATCCGGAAGAAGAATCAGGATGACGAGAAGATGTTGATAAATGAAGAGAAGATAAAGACCTTTCAATATGCATATTTTCATAGTTAGCATTAGATAATCCATTTTTGCATTATTGTAAACTCTGTTTAGCAATATAGTTTGCTCTGAGCTATCAGGGAACAACATTTGCTGAGAGCCATGCAGAAAGATATAATGTAGATATACTTGTCATTTTCTAAAGCGCACATTCTGTTTTTCGAAGCGCTAATTGTGGTATGTTTTTGTCCATTATGAATTCAGCTTTGCTGAGTATGAACAGAAATGTGAAAATGTGTTCACACAGCTGAACACAGCTAATAGATGTTATTATAACAACTTGTCTCTTGGCAGACTGTCAGCTAACCCTTAGCACAGAGAAAACAGTCTTGACTGCGGAAATAGCATGACTGATGTTTTCATTTGTGCAGAGTTCGGATGTCTCGAACGAGAGAAGGATATTTGGATGATATGACTTGCTTTCTTAGAATATGTCCAGCACAGTGCATGCTATGATGCTATGTTGAAATGTATGCACGTAGGTAGAAGCATACTGTTTCCATGCATGTAATGTACGTAAATGCCAATATGTATAAAGGGGATTTCTGTTCAGTAGAAGAGTGAGTGACCTCTCGGAGCAGGGAGTGGGGTAGTGTGTACTGACGCTCTCATTGCTAGTGTGCTTGTGTGACAGCTGACTTCCCCTGCTGCCGTGCATAATAAACGGTGTTCCTTTTAAATATCTATCTCTGTGTCTTTTGTGATCTTATTTTGTTTCCATAGTATAATATATTCATGAACTTACAAATGGCACCACAATAGGGGCCCTTTCAAAGGATTATGGGGGACAGACTTTGGAAGAGAGGGATTGCTGCCAAGTAGGACAAAGTTCCTTTCAGTTGCTACTCCTGATCCACGTGTTGACCAAGATCATCTCCGGTGAGGGTTTTGAACTGCATTGCAGCCATGATGCTATTTTTCATCTTTTGAATGAATATCACCAGGCACAGAAATTGAGTTGTCATTTGATGGGAGATAGTGTTGCTTCTCTTAGATATTAGGTGAACCTGCTCCAAAGTTCTTTGTTTGTTTGAAAAATATATGCACATATTATTCCAGGCTAGAGAAAAGTGTTTTAAAGATGCCTGATGTTAGAAACATTTACACATGTTGTGAACATTGTCATGATGAGAAAAAAAACACAGTGTTAGAGAATGAAATAATAATGACCCTGTACCTTAGTGATCTAAGAACAATATGGGGGTGATTGAGGAGTATGTTGGACAATTGGGATGTGGTCCCAAACTCAGTGCACCATTCAAAGGAATGTGAAGATAGGGGTCACCCAGGAACAGCAGTTACCTAGGGAAGACTCATTTATGATAGATACCAGGTCACAGAAATGCGCCATTGACAACTGACTCTTCCAGATATTTCCTTTTCAGGGCAACAGAAAGTTTCTATATGGTTTGCATGTACACCAGAAATATGCCTTGTGTCTCAGCCAGTACCCATTACTGTTGATCTCTTTAGAGATAAATGACACTTCTACCTATTTGGATTGTATATGTTGAAAAAACTGTACACAATGATTCATTGCAGCATTGATGGTGTATACTTAACAATGTCCCAGCAGAAAAATGTTTCTTCACAGTATTTAGCATTGTCTTCTGATTTGGTGAGGAAAGGTATAAGTGAGGGCATATCTGACAGCATTGTAATAGAACTATTTTGCCAGTTTTTAAAAATGGTGACAATGTTTTGCCCTACCGTTTTGCAATTTATTTAAAGGACAAATTGACCATTATTCCTGGCTAGGAAACATACTTTTCTGTGATTGATGCATTGACCTTTGCTAGAATAACACAAGGATACACTGAGAGTACTAGCATTTACAGTAGGGCTCTTAAGGAACAGGTTGATAGATTACAATTGCCACAATATTGCACATGGATTTCTGTTCAGTAGAAGAGCGAGTGAGCTCTCAGAGGTGGGAGTGTGGTATTGTGTGCTGCAGCTCTCATTGCTAGTGTGTGCAGATTGCTCATTTGCTAGAGAGAGCTCATTGCTAGTGTGACAGCTGACTTCCCCAGCTGCCATGCATAATAAACTGTGTTCCATTTAAATATCTATCTCTGTGTCTGTTGTGATCTTATTTTGTTTCCATAGTATAATATATCTATGAACTTACATACCACATAAGAAGAGGATTTTGTCAAAAATTCGACCAGAGGAGGGAATGTGGTGGAGCAGGTAGACGCTAGCTGGCCACTTCCTACCCCCTCGCCATCGTCGTATTGGAAAAACTGGAGAAGAGTAATTCATGGGAGCCCCTGCATTGTTCCCATACTGCATGAACTGTATGAGAGGTGGTATTCACTCAGAAAGTCATACAGAATGTACCCTCTCCTTGAAATCTTGGAAGGGTGTCACATGGAAGAATGCTACATGCAAGGATATTGCCTGGCAAGATGTCAGAATGCATCAATGAATATTATGGATGGACGTTAAAGTGAAATCTGATGAGGACAACATGATGTCATAAGGAAGATATATGAACCTATGCTGAAATTATATGAAAATATTTAGAAGTAATGATGTAACTGAAGCAATAAAAGTAACATTTACCTAAAGCTAAAGTAATCATGGATTGAAAGAAGATGAATTAACTTACTAACAAATAACTGTAAATGCGCAGTAACGCAAGGTAGAAAGAAAACATATAGAAGCTTGCTATAGTGGAATATATAAAGTGGTAAGGAAGGCCATAATGGGAAAATGGACGCTGGCTCCCGTTGAACTTGACCAAGTTACCCCAGAGAAAGGCCGAGACTGTAGAATCAGGAGATGCAGAAAAACAGCTCTGTGTACAGACCCGACAATGAGTCAAGGATGGCCCAGAGTTAAGGATGCTATTTTGTGGGATAAGCACAGAGCACTAAGGGAGCACATGGATAAGGTCTGAATGTGGGACATTCTTCATAGATGAAAGAAGAAGAAGAAAACATCTGTTAGAGCCAAACCGTTGGTCAATTAAAAGTATACAACGTGCATATGAGATAGAGTTAGCAAATCTCTAGAGGCAAAAAGGAGCAACAGCAACCTACATAAATACATCACATATCAGTAAATAGAAGGCTGAAATTGAAAAATGTGTGGTCTCTTCACATGTTACTCAAAAGTCAAAAACAAAGACTATTCATTAGAGCCTCAACTAAGATAGTGGTGTGCTCACACTCCCTTGAATTTTCCATGGTAGTGAGCAAATGGCCCTTGGAATGTGCATCTGTTACTGGATGGAATTACACCAGATTAATTCTGAGTCCAAATAACCATACACACTCAAGAAGATGTCAAGTTACTCTTTTATTAACAATTGTCTAAAACAGGGAGGTTACAATGAACATCAAAGGACATACGCTCAGTCTCTCAATGAGTTCCTCAAAAAATACAATTTATTTACTTCATTATGCGTCAGAGTGACATCATACTAAATGGCAATAGTGAAAAACCTATCAGGGGTCAGGATTGGTTAAGGGAGGCATCTAGATATACAATCATATAGGAGCTAGGATTGTTATTGACTGTCCTTAATCGGGTTGAAAATATATGCCTACCTCTTCAAACATGTAATTTCAGAAAAATCAGTTACACTGTGTCTCATTGGTTTCTCAAGCTATAAGGTCCTTTGTTATACGGACTAATATAATTGGTTTGGCATGCTTGTGCCATGTATGGAACATTTGGTTCAATTAGCAGCACATAAGCCAAGACCCAAGTGCAGAGAGAAAGGACATGAAGCTACTTCACCACCCAATTAGCCCAGCATCTCTCATCACCCATGCCTTCTGTCTTGTTTGTAATGGGCCTTGCAGAGTATTCTCTACCTGGGAAAGCACGTGAGTGAGGGCACTCGCTATTGTACCTGGAACTCCATTTTCAAACTCTATTTCCATCCTTGACTCACGTGACAAAAGACCACAATTTGTTTCATTATGCATCCTTTTAAATTAATTAAAACTTGACATCCTTTATGTTCTTTCTTGCACCTTAATGTGATAGGATTCATCCTCTGCACACTCGTTCTTCTTCAGAGGACACAGACGACCTCGATTTCTAGGATTTTAACTTCAGGTGAGACAACCTCGCCATGCAGCTTGTGCAACCTGTTACTACTGCAACGTAGCTTTTCATTCCCCTTTCATGGTTTTTGGCTTATTTATTTCATGATACCAATGTCCAGTTTCTATACAATGGTGCCTTCACTTGCATTCTATTTACTACTTATAGCTAGCCTATACAATGACTTGATTTGTCGTGCGTTTAAGCGTCTGTACATTATTCATGCTTCTGATTTCTGCAAAGCTTTTCTATCATGTACTTTTCTTCTTTTACACCTTTAAGGTTAACTTAATTCTTTACTTCATTGTTTCTTCTGTAGGATCCATACATCATCTTTTCGAGATGTCATGCACACTTTCTTGTGATGTCATCAGTCCTTCTTCTTAGTTTGTTCTAATTTTTCTTCAGGAATCTCTTCCTGCAGCCCATCATTACCACGTGGGTACATTCAATATGGTTGTCTCAATGGATTTCTCCTTCCAAATACTAGCTACATTACTGGTATGATAGCTGGTGTCAGACAAGGCATTGTCTCATGTCTCTAATACAAAGGAGGTAGGGGGTAGGATCTCCTGCAGATGTATGCATCTGCTCCTTTACATTCCCCTCTCTGGTCGAGTCCTCAGTCACCTCCAAGTTTTTCTGCTTCTTTGTATCTTCTCTTGAAGAAGGGTTACTTTGGTATCCATACCTAATCACTCCGCTCAGGGTGCTGCATTTGTAATGTGTTCTTCCACACTCCAGGTCATGTAATTGCATTCTCCACTTGGGGTACAGAAGACCCAAAGTCCCACGTAATTCTTATGATCCTTTGGATACCAGCATTTTGTTCCTTCAGGTGCTACAATACTTGCTTTAATACGATCTCTAATGGCACTATCGATCAGCACATTGTCTTCTGGTTCATCCTTTGTCTCAATAATGATCTTCTTTCCCACTGCTTTCCTTGCTGTTTTCTGGCATTGTGCAAATATTATCCTTAAGATACAGAATCCAAACATTATTATCACCAACATTGGGCCAAAGAGATATGCCAAGATAATTGAAACTGGTTACTCCCTGTGCACTTGGGGGCGAGCGGTCGCTGCAATATTATATTCCAGGCACTGCTTGGAGGGCACACTTTTCTAAATTGAAGGTATTGGTTTTTGAGTCACCATTTACCAAGTCCCATGGCTCTGAAAAAAGGAAGAAATGCCCCCACTGTACTTCGATACCTTAATCTTAGCTTTCATCAATTGATCACCTTCTACCTCATTAAATCTGATCCTCAAATAATCAAAATACCTTACTTGCTTCTATTTCAATTCTCAACGTATGGGACTTGGTAAATGGTGGCTTAAAAACCAATACCTGAGAAAAAGAAGGTCACTTGAATTCCGGTGGATGAAGAGAGAGAATTATTTCTTACAAAAATCACTAAAGTCTTATGAATACATTCCTGATGAGCACAAGTTGTTCAGCAAGAATGCAATGATGCTGACATCTGTGAAGTCAGAGCATTTTTAGGTAATAACAACAGTTTCTTGAGAAAGGAATTCTTAATTATAGATATACATATAAATATATATATATATATATATATATATATATATATATATATATATATATATATATATATATATATAGTCAATTATATTTTTGCACCCTTTGTTCTGTCCAACTCAATTGTTTCCCTTGCTGCAAAAGCACAGTGTCACATTAACCAATGGGGCTACAGCCACTGGGCCTGATTCGTCTTCCACCCACGTCAGCAGTTTAGAGTACTTGGCCCATGACTTTAGACACTCATCATTCACCTTCTGCACCTCGTGCACTGCTTCCTTCCTCACAGATGAGCTGCACAGGACATCATTTCATCTTCCCATCCTTTGGTTGTACTCGCTTTTCCATAGATCAGCAGCTGTGAACGCTCCCAGCATCCAGGCATTCTGGCCCTTTCCGTCATGTCAGAGCAATTCATCCTCTTAATTTCTTCGACAATCACCTTGTCTTGTCCTGCAGAAGGATTCACAAGCATTTTATCTGTCCAACCAGTCTCCTTTTCCATTTGTGTTGTCTGGATATAAGCATCCTAGTATAGAAATATATGTCTTGATCTCCATCTCAAGGTTGCCAAGTTCCCTTGAAACTGTCCTCTGGAAGTACATGCTGCTAGATGACTGAGGCAGTTTGCATCTTGTGCCAATATCTCTTTTGAAATTAAGGTTCTTACTGTACCTATGCCATAGAGGATGAGAGAGCATATGTAGCAGCTCTCATAAGATGCTCTCTCCCCCACCTTTTGCATGTGCTGGTACAACATGTTATTCCCCAAGCGAGCCGAATTATTAAGATAGATATTTATCCTCTTATAATTTTCTTCTGCATCCCTCTCATGTTGCCTTAGGTGGCCAAAGAAGTCAAAGAAATTATCATCATTTGTACTCACACTAAGAAAAATCACAGGTGGTGTGCTTTCATATGGACCATTAGGATAATAATGACTTTGAAATGTAAGATATAGAAAGAAGAAAGAAATACACAGGCATACATATACATCAGACTTAGAAGTCCAGAAAAGCATTTGGTGTGCCATACCAATACTAATTAAACTTGTGCTCTATTTATAACCACATTATCCTCTTCCTGAATCATTTGAATACATGTGCTCAGTTTACATATGTAGTTGCGCAATCTGCTAAATTATTGCGATCAAAAGTCTTCTTATAACTGGACCATTTTTTAGGTCATGGCGAAAGGTGTGAACATTAACATCTCTCCTAACGAGAGTAGGGTATGTCTGAAGTATAAACACAAAAATTGCAACTATAATCTGGTGTGTGTCGCTATCGGTTGGCAACATTTATTATTTTTAAAATAGAAAGTTTCCCAAAAACGAATCTGGTTATTGAATTATCTTCCAATTTCTAATCCGGAACTGACGTTTAGACATAGTACCGATGCAATTTGTTTTTCTTCAAATAATCTCTAGAAAGTAAGTTTAGCCTCTGGAATTCTCTGCAAGTCCATGCACTTCCTACTATGGATTTTTAAGGAGTGTCCAATGAATTCAAGTCCAAAAGAAATGTGTGCTAAGCACACACTGTTTTATCGTCCTTCTTCTTGGTCATTGATCGAGTCTGCACACACAGCAATTCTTCTTCTTGTCTTGCTTCTTGGTAAACAGGTGCCAGAGGGAGAGTCTCACCTTTGTAGATCTTCACATTGCTTAAATGTAACCAGCTCTTCCTCCTGTTACCCTAATTGCAGTAGGGGAAAGTTCCTTCAAATAAAAAGGAGCATTATATCTTGGTTCATGCCATCTACGAGTACAATTCTTTATAAGCACTTGGTCTGCAACATACAACTTTGGTGTGGCAATAATTCACTCAGTTCGATTACTGGGCTGTCCTCCTCCATATTCCTCAACCCCTCCCACCAATGCTTGACTTGATCTGCAATGAAAGAAACACTGGTAGCCATGCATGTCAAATAATCATGCATTTAATCACCTAGACCCTGCGCTACACTCTGGACATCACCCCTGACTCTAGATGGGGGCGTAAGAGGTGTCCTCATGTGACACCCTGTCACTAACTCAAGGGACGTAAGATGATTGTCTGAACCTGGCTGATTTCGAACAGCATACAACGCTGGGGTTATGCAGTATAGCCATCCCTTTTGATCTTGGCTATCCTTTCTTTTAGGAGGCCATTGAGCTTCTCACATATTTCGTTTGTTTGTGGATGATAAGCCGAAGAAAACTTATGTTTTATACTGAATAGAAATCCTATTTGTTCAAACAGCTCATTGACAAAATGTGGCCCATTATCGGACCTCTATCAAATGGAGAAAAAATGCTGGTAAATGTTGATACCATGGGTGCCAATGCTAAGCAAAAAAACTCTTTGAGGGGGTTATCAAAACCGTAGGCTTTTGCAAATCTCAAATCCCACTTTACACGTGTATTATATATCAAAAAGAAACACAACCACACAGCTGGTTTTGTATGACAAAAAAAAAATATTATTGTTCCACATTCCACAAATTCGAAAGAACAAACATGCAAAGTCACAATCCACACACATTTGAATGAATAAAAAATAAAAAATGTTTTAATGAATTCAAATATATATATTCAGAGAATAAAACGTTATTAAAGGGACGTTATGGTTCCAAGTAAAACCGAAATCCCCCTGAAATTCGCCAGTTATGGTAAGCTAAGCAACCATAACTCGCGCCACCACTGTGCATTGCTAAGACTAACACCCACAACATCAAAGATGACATAACAAATGTCATTGATGACATCACAGATGACATCACATGTGTATTTACTTTTCATGAAATGTGTGTACAAGGGATCCTTATTATAATGTTGATAAAAATGTGTCAAGGATCATTGCACTAAATATCATAAACTAATTAGTGCATTAAACAATGCATTGATATAAATAGCATTCTATTATGAGGTTCTGTCTAGTATACTAATCTACTCATGCAGAAACATAGCATTGTGTGCAGCATACATGATGAAGGTATAATATTCATAATGTTGATATGTTGAATAATGAAATGATAATTGTTTTCTTATTAGAGTTTTGTGTACTGTGCAATATGTAATAAGTAGCTAATAAAACCCATGTATTACATAATTGCATTACTACAGACAAAACACAAAGAGACAAGAAAGCATACAAATATGGGTATATACAGGGAAAGTGAAGTAAGCTAAAAAGCAGAAGTAGTAGCAGAAACAATTAATAACCTAACTGATTATTTTCATGCAAATAAATGATTGCTCTGTTTCAAAGCTGCTATTCACCCTATGTTTATGTATCACATGATGTGAATGGACCCTAAGGAAAGTAGTGTGAGTACAATGTATACAATATGGGCATATACAGGGAAAGTACAGCCATAAAAAAACAACAGAACTATCAGAAAATGCTGATAACTCTATTGATTATCTTCATTCACAGAAAGGATTGCTGTCTTTCAAGCTTGTGTATTCCCCTATGTATATGTTTCATATGATGTGACTGGACTCTAAGGGAATTACTGTAAGAACCTACTTGAAGGATAAGTCTACAAATATAGTATGTTTACAATGTTTAGTTCCTGACTGTTACTGAAGAAAACCATGCGCATAGATATGTCAATAAAGGAAAAATGAGGGAGCCAGACATGTGATGTCATCAGTGATGTCTTATACAAAAGATATGTTGAGGTGGTCCCTTAGAGCATGAAGTGGATTGGGACTAATGTAAGAAATATCTATATGCCAAAGATATCCACTCAGCTGAAGTGCAAAAAGTTTTTCTCAAAAAAATGTTTTGTTTAAACAATGTTAGTAGTGTAACCTAAAGCAAGGAAATCTCAAATGTTGTTTAGCCACAGTATTTATACTCTGAAAACATTCCTTATTTTGACAAAATAATTTATTTCGTATTTTCAAAAGGATTGGGTTTATAAATACACAAGGTTTGAGGTGCATTATAAAGTAAAGGTAAAACAATTAAAGGCAAAACTTCAAATTAGAAAGAGATTTGACAGAGGAACAGATTAATGCACTTTTTACAAGTAGATGAATAGACACAATGAATGAACCAAATACAGAAACATATATAATAACAAAGCAAACATAAAGAGGCCAAGTACCCTCAACTAGAGGGAGACTATCAACGGCCCAAATTTGAGTATACAAGTGCCGTTGCTTTAATAAATAAATAGATGTAGATCTGCCTAAAAGGACAGAACAAACAAAACGAGGCCAAATACAGGCGCCACTGTTTTAATTTAAAAAAATGATGCAGGTCTGCCAACGTGTCGGTGTTTGATGAAAAGGAAAACATTTAAACAAAGGCACAAAAAGATTTGTGCATGAACAATGTTTCAACATTAATTTTGGAATAGGACTTTCAATTGAGTCCCGAAATAGAGTTTTCCAGTCAATGAAGAAGGTTCAAACATCCATATCTCGTTTCGGATCAGCCCCCTGCTGGGCATGTGCATTTATAATAGAGCCTTCCTCAGGGCGAAAACATGAAGAAAAGGTGAAGTCAAACTTGTCCCTGTGTGAAGGCAGACAAAGAGAGGAGGAGTATCACAAAACAGGTTACATTTTTAAGGAATGTTTTCATCTTATGTGGCATAGGTCCAAATCCAAAGAGAGTTATTTACTTAATAATTTTGCAACAATAATTAAAAACCCTAGTGGGAGCATGGTCCTTACCCTGATTCTGGGCATGGACTGGGTCAGGAAAAACCACTTGGGCTGGGATTGCGGTCTTCCACTAGTAAAGGGGACACAGCTCGGAACACGAGGACTCCAGGGCGCAACCATCCGCTATTATGTTGGCAATTTGCCTGTGGCGGAAAGAGGCAAGAATGAAAACCAATGGGTCTGTCTTTCTCGCAGCTCATAAGTGCCAAAATTCAAATGTTGAACAGAGATAAATGAATGAGTTTTCACAAACCTCTTATGAGTACAAATCGTGTCTAAGTGACTCTTGCTCCACGTGTAGGGCATAAATTTCAATTGTAGTTGAGGTGATGCACAAACTAAAAGAGCCCAAAACACAAAAAAGGAAGGAGGCAGAGTCAGTGATACTAGTGTTATAGTAAGATTGCGTTTTTTCTGTGTGTTAAAGACCTCACAAGCGAGGACTTGGTACAGGTTTCTGGCAGAAAGAGGAGTTAAAAAATAGCACGGGGAGGGAAGGCGGTCCATTTTGAACCTTAGTTTTAAATAGTTCATGGAGTATTCCATAGCAGTGAAAACGCTTTCGCTGTCGCCGTGAGTGCACGCTTAGCGAACTGTCTCAGCTGGCTGAATGCTGAGTCATGACTGACGAGCAGGCAGTTCCGCCGTTACTGCAGCGGGGTGGCTCGTAGAACAGGAGCTTGATTGGCTAAAGCTGATCCTGGAACGCCCTTCTTGATAGGTGGAGAAGAGGCACAATGCAATAGGCGAGCTAGGGCTGTCTGTCAAGCAGTTCTGTGGGGTTGTGTCCCTCCAGCATCGAAGCTTGAGCGGTAACCAAAGGAGGAACGTGATCACCTACCACCCATCCTGATGGGTGGAGTAAAGGTGCCAAGCAATAAGTGCGTTTGGGGCTTTCAGGCAGTCAATGTTGTGGGGATGTATCCCTCTGGTATTCATGCTCATTTAGCAGCTTAAAGTGAGAACGTGATGTGCTGTCACAGCGGATGCAGATGTCTGTGATGAAGCCCGGGATTGAGCGTAATCTACGTCTGCAAAGTTGGGCATCAAACCGTGTGACTATGAGTCATAGGGAGTCATATGAATTGTTAAAGCCGAACATGGCGTTCATTCGCAATAAAATGAAAACATATATTAAGAGATTGCTTCTTGACCGGCAACAGAAAATGTAGCCGGAAAACATGAACCCAGGGCACTAGTCCCTCTTCTATTTGTCAAAGAAGGGGGGCCCGGATACTTTAAAGAGTCCAGGGTGTGCTTAAGTGGGCCAGTCAGAAAGACACAAGCACCATTTAAGACATGCAACTGTCCCTGACCTTAAATTGGAAGAGGGGTGCTCATTCGTGATGCTTTCGATTAAAGGGACATATTCTTCATTTAAACCATTCTCGTGACTGGAAAGTCTATGGATCCACCTTGCTTCTTTATGTTGAAGACTACGTGATAAGTTGGCAGATCCCTTGACTACATCCAAGACCCACCACTTTACATCATTGGGGGTGTGGTGCTTTTCTAAAAAGCGGTTCACAAGGGGTGCAGATGTGTTTTTGCATTTAATGTGGGAATGATGCTCAGAGATTCTAGTGTTCACCGATCTGCTTGTCTGGCCTACATACCTGAGGCCGCAGGGGCATTCGATGCAATAGATAGCTTGTTTTGTCTTGCAGTTTGTCATGAAGTTAAGATGCCAGGTCTTAGAACCAATGTTAAAGTTTTTGATTTTACAAGTGAATTGGCACACTGAGCACGAACCACATGGGAAGTGTCCGATGGTCGTTCTGAGGTCCCAGAGTCCTGTTCTGGGTGCTGGTTTTTTGAATTTCGAGTGTACCAGAGTATCACAGATGTTTTTTGTCCTTTTAAAAGCAAACCGTGGCATTGGGAAGTCTGGCAAACTTAGTCTTACAATGGGCCAGTATTTGTGATTTGTGAATTAATTTCTTAATCAGAAAGGTGTGGGGACCGTGTGTAATCACACAAGTTATTTTGTCAGAGTCAGGGTGTTCCCGAGTGGTGTTATTGGATAGAAGAGTGTCCCTGTCTGTGAATCTAGCTCGTTTCTTTGAATTGGAAATCAATTTTTTGGAGTACCCTCTATCAAGCAGACGGTTTGTGAGGTCCTCAGCTTGTTGGTAAAAGTCTGCTAGATTGGTACAGTTCCTGCTTATTCTGAGGAACTGGCCGTATGTTAAGTTTTCATGCAGGTGGCGTGGGTGATATCTTGAGAAGTGCAGGAGGGTGTTCCATGCTGTAGTCTTCCGGTACACACTGCATTTCATGATGCCATCTTCGTGCCTGATTTTAAGATCAAGGAAGCAGATTTCCTGGTTACTGTTTTCCATGGTAAACTGGATGTTGTTGTCAACATTGTTAAGCGATTGAGTTCTGATTCAGGGCCATTCCAAATGAAAACGATATAATCAATGTATCGTTTCCAGTGTGAAATGCAGGATTGGTTGGGGCTCTTATCACATAAAATGTGGTTTGTCTAGAAATTAGACATGAACAATATTGCAAGGCTAGGGGCAAATGTAGCGTCCATTGCTGTTCCTTTGGTCTGCATATAGAATTGCCCATCAAATTCAAAGAAGTTTTTGCATAAAGCTAGAGTCATGAGTTCCAGAATGAAATTGCGTGGTACTCTGCGTTGTTGATCATGATGAGTGAGTGTTGATGTATACATTCAATGGCCTGATCCTGGGGAATACTTGTATACAGGGATTTAATGTCCATTGTCACCAGTCTATGTGTTTGAGGGTCAAAGGGAAGTTTTTCAAAAACTTGAATAGTGTGTATGATGTCACTTAAGTACGTTGCTGTTTCAATGCTTAATGACATTTGTGATGTCATCTTTGATGTCGTGGTTGTTAGTCTTAGCAGTGCACGGTGGTGGCGCGAGTTATGGCTGCTTAGCTTACCATAACTGGCGAATTTCCGGGGTTTTTCAGTTTTACTTGGAACCATAACGTCCCTTTAACAAAGTTTTTTTCTCTGAATTTCATAGGTTTTTAGCAGCGCAACTTAACCATAACGTCCTTTTAACAAAGTTTTTTTCACTGAATTTCATAGGTTTTTAGTAGCGCAACTTAACAATGATAATTCTGACTTTATGTACATGTAATATGGAGCATACTGAACCCCCTCTACTGAATTTGATGTCCGCAAACTCTTTTAATGTCTGCGGACATGTTCGGACAACAGCACCACAACCCAAAAACTCTGGGGGGTATGTTTAATTGTTATATCATAACATATGAACATTTCACAAATTCACAAACCAGCACACATACACATTGGGCCTCATTACGACCCTGGCGTTAAGGGTTTAACGGCACCGTAAAAGGTGTCAGCGCCGTTAAACCCTTAATGCCTCATTATGAGTTCCCTTTGCGGGACCCGACCTTAACGCCTGCTTTTAGCAGGCGTTAAAGTAGGGTGCCGCAAAGGGACCTTGGTGCTAAGTACGGTGCCGCAATTTGCGGCACCGTACTCAGCGCCTTCCCCATTCCCATTGAGCCCTATGGGGCAAAAATGGGAATGGGGAAGGGCCCATGGTGAATGGGGAATTACCGCCCCGCCAACCTTGGAATGGGGCGGTAATTCCGCCAATCACCATGGCGGACCCCGGCATGGACCATGGTGCTAATAGCACCATGGTTTAGTGCCGGGGTCGTAATGAGGTCCAATATTTTCTAAAATGGAATGTACCAAAAGAAGAAAGACAGGCTTCCAACATAATTACCTCACAGAAACTCCACAATCAAGAAAAACAGCAGATCTACAGACCACTCAGAACACACCTTACCTGAAATAGTAAGTTTACTACATTTTACTCATATATTTGTAAACTTTCTGTATTAGATACAAAAAACATTGATATTATGTTTTTTTTTTCTCACAGAAATGTCTAGTACTCTGGAGTGGCTAGAGGAGCATTTCCCACGTGAGGAAATGTCAGAATATAGTGAATCTAATTGTAGACACTTTACAATATAAACCAAATAATTATTATCATTTTATATACATTTAACATATATATATTTTTTTGGTACTACAGAAAAAGCTGTAGTGGATAAGACTCTTCACAACATAGAAGAAAAAATGGACCTACTGTTGGCAAACTTTAATAATATTTAAAAAACTTTGTGGAGGATCATTTTAAACAAAAAACTATGTACCAATGTCCCACGTGTACCTGTCCCCCTTCACCATATCCCAATCAAATATCCCCAAACCCTCTCCATGAACCAAACCGTTTTGATGAGACTTCCATCCCTTCTTCACCTCTTATAAATCCTGTTGAAACCCCTAATTCTCCTGTTTTTGTTTCAGTTTCTGCCTCACCTTCTCTTTCATAAATTTATTATACATGTAAAATAAAGTAACATTTTTATATAGTGTTCTAATTCCTTTCTTGTTGTTTTTTTAAAAAGCAATTTAGGTGTCCGCGGACAGCGCGGGTGTCCGGAATGTCCGTGAAGAAACGAAAATGTAGGTGTCCGAAGAACACTATACCTGTCCATACTGTTCGCTAGCAAGTTGAAACTGTTCTAAGAACACATGTTCTAAGAACATACGTGGTGTCCTTAAATGTTCGTCAATGGACGAAATGTGGGTGTCCTGACGACGCTGTCCGTATTGTTCGCTGGCAAGATGAAGGTGTTCTTAGAACATATTATGTGTCCTTGGATGTTCATAAATAAACAAAATGGGAGTGTCCTGTAGACACCATGCCTGTCCGTATTGTTCGCTAGCAAGTTGAAACTGTTCTACAAACACACGCGATGTCCTGAAGTGTGCATAAATAAACAAAATGGGGGTGTCCTTAGGACGCTATGCCTGTCCGTATTGTTCAGAGGCAAGTTGAAACTGTTCTAAGAACACAAGCTGTCTCCTGAAATGTTCGTCAATGGACGAAATGTGGGTGTCCTGACGACGCTGTCCGTATTGTTCGCTGGCAAGATGAAGGTGTTCTTAGAACATATTATGTGTCCTTGGATGTTCATAAATAAACAAAATGGGAGTGTCCTGTAGACACTATGCCTGTCCGTATTGTTCGCTAGCAAGTTGAAACTGTTCTACAAACACACGCGGTGTCCTGAAGTGTGCATAAATAAACAAAATGGGGGTGTCCTTAGGACGCTATGCCTGTCCGTATTGTTCAGAGGCAAGTTGAAACTGTTCTAAGAACACAAGCTGTCTCCTGAAATGTTCGTCAATGGACGAAATGTGGGTTTCCTGACGACGTTGTCCGTATTGTTCGTTGGCAAGATGAAAGTGTTCTTAGAACATATTATGTGTCCTGGGATGTTTGTAAATAAACAAAATGTGAGTGTCCTGAGGACACTATACCTCTCCGTATTGTTCGTTAGTAAGTTGAAACTGTTCTAAGAACACACGCAGTGTCCTGAAATGTTCGTAAATAAACAAAATGGGGGTATCCTGAGGACGCTATGCCTGTCCGTATTGTTCACAGGCAAGTTGAAACTGTTCTAAGAACACAAGCTGTCTCCTGAAATGTTTGTCAATGGACGAAATTGGGGTGTCCTGAGGATGCTGTCCGTATTGTTCGTAAGCAATTTGAAATTGTTCTAAGAACACAAACTGTGTCCTAAAATGTTCATAAAGAAACAAAATGGAAGTGTCCTGAGGACGCTCTGCCTGTCCGTAATGTTCGCAGGTAATTTGAAACTGTTCTAAGAACATATTATGTGTGCTATAATGTTCGTAAATAAACAAAATAGGGCTGTCCTTAGAACACTATATCTCCTCGTAATGTTGCAAGTTGAAACTGTTCTAAGAACACATGCGGTGACCTGAAATGTTCGTAAATAAACAAAATGGGAGTGTGATGAGGACGCTATGCCTGTCCGTATTGTTCGCAACCAAGATAAAACTGTTCTAAGAACACAGGTGGTGTCCTGAAATGTTTGTAAATAAACAAAATGGGGGTGCCCTGAGGACGCTATGGCCCTCATTACGACCCTGGCGGAAAGTAACTGACATGACCGCCATAGCGTAAATAGCGTTTCCGCCACTGCACGATGGAGGAAAGTGCGGCTAATTCTGACCCATCGGGCACGAGCATTACGCCATGGTGGAAGTGCAAAGTCCACGATGGCGGAAATGACCCCAAAACGCCCCTTACCGCCGTCGTACGTCGCCCTAGGTGCAATTCCGCCACCCATTTTAGCGGTCACCGTAATGAGCGGTCAGCGCAAAATACGGTCACCGTAAATATACGGAAACGGAAGTAAAAACATGGGGCCGGAACGGGAAACAGCACGCCGTACACCTATAAAATCAGAATCCCAACACAACCATTAAAAATCCGACCCTGAGACACATCCCAGCCCGTTAGCCACCCCAGTTAAAAAAATAAATATGGGAAAAGTTGCTAAAAAAGCGTGCGACCGCAAGCGGCAGGTCCACTTCTCCCATGAGGAACTCACCGTGCTCACAGAGACCCTCCAGGAGAACGCTGCCGTCGTCTTCTCTACGCAAATGACCAGGACAGGACTTGCGAACAAGAAGGCCATATGGGCGCTGGTGGCACAGCGGGTAAGTGCGGTGGGGACCGCACCCTGCAACCCACAGCAATGCAGAAAGCGATGGGACGACCTACGGATACGCGTCCGGAGCATACTCTCTGCCAACCGGAACATTGCCACAGCTACCGGGGGAGGATCGGAATCACCCATCAAGTTGACCCCCTGGGAAGAAATCTGTGCCTCCACCATTGGAATGGAGAGCATAGAGGGAGTTGGAGGGATGGAGAAAGGAGTGCAGACATCAGAAGAATCAGGTAGGTGGCCCAAATAAAACTATGCCAAATCCACAATTACCAACCATGTGAAGTACCATGTGTCCCCATAGTGCAATAGAAACACATGTCCAGGAGAACGACCACATACATTGCCATGACAGCGCCCCTTAAAAGTCAGATTAAATAAATAAATATTTAAAAATCCCAAAAATACACTCTACATGTGCAGCATGCACACCCTAACTGCAGACTGCAAAATAACTGCATCCCCAATGCACACAAAAATGAGACCCCTCCAAGGCCCTGACCCAAATCACCCCCAGGTACCACCCCAATGCATGTGATACAATTGCCATTACAATTACCACAGACCCATGAATAACGCTCGCCCTCCTTTACTCCACCACAGGGTCCGATTCCAACGACGAGCTTCAGGACACCCCTACCAGCACACCTGCAAAGAGGGCCAAGACCAACGGCCAAAGACCCTCCACCTCAGCTGCACGGATCAAGACACGGCAGCAGCACAAATCGAGTGGCAGCACACTGGAGGGGACTCCAACAGGCACCCCAGCAGCCAGCATGTCCACAACTGCAGCACCGCAGGTCCCCCCAATGGATGCCACAGAAGGCACTGCTTCTGGTGGCAGCAGCACCCTAGGTGACACTGCATTCATGCCAGCATGCTCCGACACAGAAAACGGTGCTTTCGAAGTAGGACACATCCATGACCTGTCTCAATCCCCCTTTTTGTATCATCCCGTACACCATGAGGAAACCACGCAGGGGCACCCACAAGACGACGACTGGCCAACCCCCACAGGGCCTGTTGCAAGGCAACATGAGGCGTCCAGCCCCTCTGTGACACCACCGCAAATGGGCATGGCCCAGCAGAGGCAACAGTCCCTCGAGCAGATGATAGTGCAACAGCAGCAAATGGCCACGCTCCTCAAGGAGCATGCTGATGAATGTGGGGGTTCTAAGGCAGCCATTGAAACATCTACTGAGACACTTAGGGCACAAATGGAGCGAAGTACAGAGACACTAAGGGCACAAATGGAGAGAAGTACCGAGAGCCTGAGGGGACAAATGGAGAGAAGCACCGAGAGCCTGAGGGGGGAACTGCATGCGACGTCCAAAGACGTATGTGGTGAACTTGCCGCTGTGCGCCGTGTGCTCACTGAGCTCTCACAAACCCTTAGGGACATGCATGGACGTGAGCAGGCAGAGACATCATCCGTTGCAAGTTCCGTCCAGGGCAGCCCCCAACGTAGATCTGGGAGGAACCGGCGCTCCACAGGCAGGGGTGCCCCTGATACCCGGAGAGGGGGCTTGCAATAGCGTCTGCCCACTGACAATGAGCGTCATTGGACACTGGTGTTCGTGGGGGGGGTAGGAGGGTGGAGGGGCTGTGTTGTGCTTCTTTGGGTGGCGGGTCGATTGGGTGTGTAATGTCATTTCACATCTGCAATACAATTCTTCATATTCATCCAATGAGATGTGTGGACATTGATCTCTGTGTACGAGGCCTATCTTGGCGTACAGTCCACATTGTGCATGTTCCAGACACACACAGTGCCACAAGTCCCGTGTCCATGTAACAGCCACCAGGCGTGAGTGCTAGAAGCATGCATCTATGATATACTGACGAATCTCACGGGCCTCCTGTGCCTCGCGGACCCCTTGAGGTGCTGCCACATCCCCACCCTCATCATGACCATCTTCAGGTGCTAGCAGTTCTGCGTCGGGGGGCATGGCCACATTCCTACGTACGCACATGTTGTGTAGCATGACACATGCCATGACCATCTTTGCCACCTTCTCATGGCGGTACAGGAGTGCCCCGCCAGACCTGCTGAGGCAGCGGAAACGAGCCTTCAGTAGGCCGAATGCCTGTTCTATGACCACACGGGTACGTGAGTGGGCATGGTTGTAGTCCTCCTCATGCTGGTCCTGTGGGTTCCGGATTGGTGTAAGGAGCCATCTCTTCAGTGGATACCCGCCATCACCTGTATGTGGACAAAAAAGGATGTTTGTGGAATGTCATTGCTACGTACGCATCCCCCCCCCTTCCTGCCAGTTCATTCACGCATCACCTACCCCACATACTCATGCATTAAATGAGACTCACCGAGTAGCCAGGATCGGCGCCCTGCGTGTCGCTCCATGTAGCGTGGTATTCTAGAGTTCTGCAAGACCATGGAATCATGTGTTGATCCTGGAAATCGGGCAGAACAATGTGTAAAGATCCTGTTGGAGTCACACACCATTTGTACATTGATAGAATGATATTGTTTCCGATTGCGGTACTGGGCCTCCATGGCATGTGGGACAACCAATTCCACATGGGTGCAGTCGATGACACCAATGCAACCCGGTATGCCGCCAAGTGCATGGAATCCCACTTTTGTGTTTGTAAGCTCCTGCTCCGAGCGTGGTAAAGTGATGTAGTCGTCTGAGTGCTTCAGGAGGGCATCAAGCACTTGGAATAGTGTCCGTGAGAATAGTGGCTGTGAAATGCCATGTAACTGTCCGACTGTGTGCTGGTAGGTGCCTGTGGCCAGGAAGTGGAGTACAGACACCACCTTCAGTAGGGGTGGGATGGCGGTTGGGCTATCTATCATGCTGACAAGGTCAGCGTGTGTCATGTCGACAATGGCGGTTATGGTGTCCCGGTCCAAACGGTAGAGGGTGTGGATCTGCTCAGCTGTGAGGTTGAACGGATTAGCTCGGAGGCGTGGGATTGCGGGTTGCCTGCGTGGTGGTAGTGGCTTTGCTGGTGGGGCTTGCTGGCCATGCCTTGCCCTCCTCCTCCTCCTCCTCCTCCTGCGTCTCCTCTGTGCGGCCGGTTGTTGTAGTAGTTGGCGTTCGTCTTCTTCTTGAAGTTGGAGTACTTGCAGTGCAATCAGGTCCCCCAGGCCCAACATCGCTAGTCCTGCCGGTAGCATTCTGGAGTGGGTGTGGTTGGGGGAGGGGGTTGGGTGTGCAATTTATGTGTTTTCAGGCTGTATAGCCTTCACCTGTGGTGATTCATTCCACCTGTGTCAGCTGCAATGCCTTTCGTGCGAGCACGTCCCGCACACGACGCTGCAATTCGACGCATGGCATCTTGCATTTGCATTCATGTTCTTAATCCCGATGGCTGTGGAATATTGGTTTATATGTTAATTCTGCTATGGTCCCATTGTTGCACATACTATATTTGCATTCGCGAGCAGACTTGTGAAGGGTCAGTGGAATGTAGTGCTCGATCAACGGTGGACCCTCATGCAGCACTGTACCGACGTTCATCGACGGTGGGGAGTCCCATCAGTGATTGAGGCCAGTTACCATTTTCACACACAGCCGCACTGCATAGATGTATTTGTGAATACAAGCGTTCACAGATGCCTTTTCAACGTGATGTTGCAAATTAGGAATTCGAAGGACAGCGCTTTCGGTTTTCAACTAGCGGCGTGGAGACGCCCACAGGTCTGACTGGAAATGTAACGTTCTATTGTTGAATGTCCTTGGGACAGGGCCCATGACGGGAATGCAATGATTGATATGATTTGAATGGGATGCGCTATAGCGTAGTGGACGATAAGGCAGGACGTTCCCAAATACATGTGACTTCACTACACAAGGAATCCGGGCAGGAGCACAGTGGATTTTGAAGGCTGCATTACGCACAGACTCAATGGAAATTTCGAATGTTATGTGAGTGAATATTCAGGCGTTTTCATAACGGGATGAGGGAATGATGAATGGATGCATGGAAAGATGATTTAATTGGGAGTCTGCCATGTACATGGCTATTTGGAATCTATCCCCTTCCCCTGCGCTATGTGATGCAAGGCTGCCATAGTGGGACCATCGTCTGTCTGCCCTTGTTGAACCCTTCCTGTCTCGACGCGCCTTCAATCACTTGTGTCTATGCACGTTGATGATCCCATCTGATGGATCCTGTTCTGACAGGCGCATGCACACAGACACTCGTTTGAAATAGTGTATTCACCTCGATTTGTGTAGTAATGATTCGCAAGTGATTTTTGGGTGCAATTGATCCTTATGAGTGGGCTAGCATGCATATGGTTGTAGGTTTGGTGTGTTGAATGAAGTGAGTAATACATATGAAGTTCGGATGCCCATACTATCATTTTTTTCATTTGGGTGACAGGCATCTCCTCCCCTTCTGCCGCTGCCATCTGTACGTCACTCCTGCAGATGGCTTCTACAGTCGACACCTGCAGCTTCGAGTTAATCAGTGGAGCACCATTACGATCTTATGGGACGATCGCCAATGGCCCACATGCCCTTACGCAGTACTAGTGGTTAGGTGCAGCATACTTGCTTCCAGCTGGACTAGTGCCTACTTCATGGGACGGCCCTGCGGTCCTAGGCGCTTCCATGTTGCCTTTTTGGACTTTGATGTAGCCCCTGTGTGCCATGAAGGTACAGGGCGTCACACATGGGGAAGCTGGTCATTTATTGCGGATGCAGCCCACAGTAATGCTGATCATTTGTGAGTTTATGTTCAAATGGCTGTATGGGCTTGGTGATTTTGATGTGCATTAAATTTATATTCAGATATTAACCGTGTAGCGTTATTCTTTGCTAGTAATGTGGCATATTCCGATTTGTGGCGCGATGTATTGTGAGGTGTTCTGCATTGGGTTCCGGCTTCTGGGTACAGTTGTGTGGTACGTGCTTATGCTGATGGTTGGTTTGACTACTGGCATGTGTACAGGGCTGGTGCAGTCTCCCTCAGGTTACTGCTTTGAATGTTGATTTACACTGGTGGCAAGCGATGGGGGACTGTTGTTGTTTTGTGTCATGGAATTTTCAGTTCATTTTGGTGTACTTGCACCTTCAGATGCCTGTGCTGCATCAGTACGGCAATGGTGTGTTGCCAATTGTGGATGGCCACTCACAGGGCACTTGGGGCCCCTGCATGCATTTGTTCGTTGGCATGCATGAGTGACTTGTACATTTCACTGGTTGCATGGTGTGACTGCATTGCGCCTACGAGGAGTTGTGCAATGTGGCCAGGGAGTGGAGTACAGGCACTCAGTAGGGCCATTACGGTTGGTTCGCAATGCCGTAGTTCTCGCCATGGCGGAATGGTACTTTCCGCCATGCTTGATGGCGTTAAGTGAATGTCCGCTGGGGTCAGCATTCGCGTACCGTTGCGCCATGGCGGATATTGCGGTTTTGCACGGCGCGCGTGCGCGTACTTGGTGCAGTTAGCGTTGGCGTTCACTACGGTGTCGCTAATCGCATCGTACTTTACGGTGACGGGTCATGATCGCAACGGGCGGTATTCGATGGCGGTATTACATTTCTGCCATCGTTTTTCGTATTCCGCCAGGGTCGTAATAAGGGCCTATGTCTGTCCGTATTGTTTGCAAGCAAGTTGAAACTGTTCTAAGAACACAGGCGGTGTCCTGAAATGTTCATTAATAAACTAAATGTGGGTGTCCTAGAACAGTATAACTCTCCGTACTGTCCGTAGGCAGGTTGAAACTGTTCTCCGAACACATCAACAGGGTAATTCATAGAATTTCGCAGAAAAGTGTCGCAAGCGGCTGGCGCAGAGTGTCCGCGTGCGATTGACTGCGCCAGGCACGTGCGCTAAAACCGATTTCCGCGCACAGCGTATTCATGGATTCCAGGCTTCCAAACCAGCCGTGGCGCAGAGAATCGCAGCGACCCTGCAGCAGCGCCAGTAACGCCCCCAAGAACGCCCTCGCGCAAGGAAAAGCCATCAAAATCGCTAAATCATCGCAAAGGGCTGCGCTAACCCTGGACCAGTTCACCGGGCTGGCAAACAGCAAACGCCAAGCGGGGAACGTGTATTGCAGGGGTGCGCGGGAAGTTCCACACGCGACTGGCCCCGTGCAAGCAGGGTACCTGAATTTCAGGGGTGCGCGGGAAGTTCCACACGCGATTTCAGCAGGGTACGTGTATTTCAGGGGTGCGCGGCAAGTTCCACACGCGATTTCTGCAGGGTACGTGCATTTCAGGTGTGCGCAGGAAGTTCCACACACGATTCCAGCAAGGTATGTGTATTTAAGGGGTGCGCGGGAAGTTCCACACGCGATTTCATCATGGTACGTGTATTTCAGTGGTGCGTGGGAAGTTCCACACGCGATTTCAGCAAGGTATGTGTATTTCAGGGGTGCGCGGGAAGTTACACACGCGATTTCAGCAAGGTATGTGTATTTCAGGGGTGCGCGGGAAGTTCCACACGCGATTTCAGCAAGGTATGTGTATTTCAGGGGTGGGCGGGAAGTTCCACACGCGATTTCATCAGGGTACGTGTTTTTCAGGGGTGCGCGGGAAGTTCCACACGCGATTGGCCCAGTGCGAGCAGGGTACGTGTATTTCAGGGGTGCGCGGGAAGTTCCACACGCGATAGTCCCAGTGCGAGCAGGGCACGTGTATTTCAGGGGTGCGCGGGAAGTTCCACACGCGATTGTCCCAGTGCAAGCAGGGTACGTGTATTTCAGGGGTGCGCGGGAAGTTGCACATGCGATACCAGCAGGGAATGTGTATTTCAGGGGTTCTGGGGTGTACTACACGTGAATTGGCCATGTGGGTCCTCCCAGGTGTACGCTCCACAACCTCCACGGCCCCTGCAGGCAGCCCACACCACGGGGGACTACCCTGCACCCCTGCTCATGTCCCGCAGGCAGCCCATCCACCATGGGCATGCCCCCCAGCCAACCCACATGTCACCTTGCACTACTGATCAACAATGCATGTCTCCCACCACCCCCACCCCCAGCAGTGCAGGGGCAGCCTCCACCAGGCCCCCACTCATGTCTCCCACCACCCCCACCCCCCAGCCACCAGGGGCAGCCTCCACCAGGCCCCCACTCATGTCTCCCACCACCCCCACCCCCCTGCCACCATGGGCAGCCCCCACCAGGCCCCCACCCATGTCTCCCACCACCCCCACCCCCCAGCAGTGCAGGGGCAGCCTCCAAAAGGCCCCCACTCATGTCTCCCACCACCCTCACCCCCCAGCATCCAGGGTCACCCTCCACCAGGCCCCCACTCATGCCTCCCACCACCCCCACCCCCCTGCCACCATGGCCACCCTCCACCAGGCCCCCACTCATGTCCCCCTGCACCCCCACCCCCCAGCATCCAGGGTCACCCTCCACCAGGCACCCACTCATGTCTCCCACCACCCCCACCCCCCAGCAGTGCAGGGGCAGCCTCCACCAGGCCTCCACTCATGTCTCCCACCACCCCCACCCCCCAGCCACCAGGGGCAGCCTCCACCAGGCCCCCACTCATGTCTCCCACCACCCCCACCCCCCTGCCACCATGGGCAGCCCCCACCAGGCCCCCACCCATGTCTCCCACCACCCCCACCCCCCAGCAGTGCAGGGGCAGCCTCCACCAGGCCCCCACCCATGTCTCCCACCACCCCCACCCCCCAGCAGTGCAGGGGCAGCCTCCACCAGGCCCCCACTCATGTCTCCCACCACCCCCACCCCCCAGCCACCAGGGGCAGCCTCCACCATGCCCCCACTCATGTCCCCCTGCACCCCCAACCCCCAGCAGTGCAGGGACAGCCTCCACCAGGCCCCCACTCATGTCTCCCACCACCCCCACCCACCTGCCACCATGGGCAGCCCCCACCAGGCCCCCACCCATGTCTCCCACCACCACCACCCCCCAGCAGTGCAGGGGCAGCCTCCACCAGGCCCCCACTCATGTCTCCCACCACCCCCACCCCCCAGCATCCAGGGGCAGCCTCCACCAGGCCCCCACTCATGTCTCCCAACACCCCCACCCCCCAGCCACCAGGGGCAGCCTCCACCAGGCCCCCACCCATGTCTCCCACCCCCCCCACCCCCCAGCAGTGCAGGGACAGCCTCCACCAGGCCCCCACTCATGTCTCCCACCACCCCCACCCCCATCCACCAGGGGCAGCCTCCACCAAGCCCCCACCCGTGTATCCCACCACCCCCACCCCCCAGCAGTGCAGGGGCAGCCTCCACCAGGCCCCCACTCATGTCTCCCACCACCCCCACCCCCCAGCAGTGCAGGGGCAGCCTCCACCAGGCCCCCACTGATGTCTCCCACCACCCCCACCCCCCAGCCACCAGGGGCAGCCTCCACCAGGCCCCCACCCATGTCTCCCACCACCCCCACCCCCCAGCAGTGCAGGGGCAGCCTCCACCAGGCCCCCACTCATGTCTCCCACCACCCCCACCCCCCAGCAGTGCAGGGGCAGCCTCCACCAGGCCCCCACTCATGTCTCCCACCACCCCCAGCCCCCAGCCACCAGGGGCAGCCTCCACCAGGCCCCCACTCATGTCCCCCTGCACCCCCAACCCCCAGCCACCAGGGGCAGCCTCCACCAGGCCCCCACTCATGTCCCCCTGCACCCCCAACCCCCAGCAGTGCAGGGGCAGCCTCCACCAGGCCCCCACTCATGTCTCCCATCACCCCCACCCCCCAGCAGTGCAGGGGCAGCCTCCACCAGGCCCCCACTCATGTCTCCCACCACCCCCACCCCCCAGCATCCAGGGTCACCCTCCACCAGGCCCCCACTCATGTCTCCCACCACCCCCACCCCCCTGCCACCATGGGCAGCCCCCACCAGGCCCCCACCCATGTCTCCCACCACCCCCACCCCCAGCAGTGCAGGGGCAGCCTCCACCAGGCCCCCACTCATGTCTCCCACCACCCCCACCCCCCAGCATCCAGGGGCAGCCTCCACTTGGCCCCCACTCATGTCTCCCACCACCCCCACCCCCCAGCCACCAGGGGCAGCCTCCACCAGGCCCCCACTCATGTCTCCCACCACCCCCAACCCCCTGCCACCATGGGCAGCCCCCACCAGGTCCTCACAATCCCCAATCATGTGCGTAATGGTCAGCCTCCACAGCCAAAAAGCCCTACCAAGCAACCCATTCACCCACATGGAAATGGAAATCACATGTTACACCCCCAATGTTCATGAAGCTAATGAACCCATGTTCGTCACACACAATGGTTGCAATTGAATGAGAAAACACAGAACATGACATGCATGAAACCAATGAGATGATACCACACAGTGAATTATGGAAACAAAATTGTATTGAAAAAAATAAAGAATGCTAAAGAAAGAAAACAAACTACAATGTGAATGAGAAAAAAAAGCTGCATGTCCGTATAAAAACACTAAACTTGAAATCCAAATCCAAAAAACTTTTGTCCAAAGTCAAATGTAAAAAAATCTCCATGCAATAAAGAACTATGTACAAAACTACCAAGGGTCCATGAGCCCAACAGAACAAAGGAAACCTACTAAAAAACCTACCTAAAATTCAACTATATACAAAAAGTGGAGCAGTGTCCGTCGACTCCAAATCATAATAAGAAAGAAAGGAAACCTAAAACTAAAGAACTATATACAACGGCGGCGGGCAAATCCAGCGGCTCACTCCGTGGTGTCCCGGGCCAGGGCATCATCGAACTCCTGTTCGATGTCCCGGAAGTGGTCCAGTTCCATGGCCCCGAGGGTCCGCAGGGACGACGCCGTGTCCTCCTCCAACCCCCTGCGGATTGCCCCGAGGCACTCGGCCCGCCTCAGGGCCCTCCGCATGGAGTTCTCCGCCCTGACCATTGTGAGCCGCGCCTCTTCCGCCCGCCGCCGCTCCGCTCCTATGGCGTGGCCCAACCGCTGCCACACGGAAGACACTCTCTGTCCTGGGTCCCCCTGCCCTCCGGCCGATGCCTGCCCCTCCGATGTCGAAAGCCCCGAGCCTTCATGTCTCCCACCATGTTGCTGCTGCTGCTGCTCTGCCTCTGCCCGTGCACTGCCTCCTGCTGCCTGCACATCCTCCGCCGGCTGGGGTGCAGTTGTTGATGTGGCCACCCCTGCTGGACCTCCGACTCCCGACTGTGGCAGGGATGCCTCCTCCACCAGCCTGGCCGCACCGTCAGAGGCAGCTCCACAGGGCACCCAGGTGATTGATGGGTGGGAAGATGGCACAGAGGACGACTGGCGCGTAGGGGGTCCAGTTGAGGAGGGGGTCGAAGCAAGCCCCATCAGACAGCGGAATCCGGCCTGGGTGACCTGTCCCAGCAGGCTGACGTGGTCAACGAGCCATTGGAGATGACGTGCAGTCTCTCCATGAAAAGACTGCAGGTCACCTCGCATGGCCCGTTGACGCAACACCACACCAGCCAGGACAGGCTCAACCCGGACCTGGATGGCCACGTCCGCAGGCAGAGGAAGGCCAGTTGACGTCAGCTCATCCCCTGCCTGAAAACGGGTCTGGACGTAGGCATCCCTGCTGGTGCAAGATGATGCAGGGACAGGATCGGGGACAGGATTGCACATAGGCACCTCCGCGGCCGCCTGTGCTGCCTCCTGTCCCTGGTCCTGCACTGCACCACTAGCACCAGTGGGATCCCCACCTCCAGACCCCGTCTCTGGTGCTTGCACGGCCTCCTCCTCCACCAAACCCCCCACCAACCTGGATGACTCCATGCCATCTTCCCCTGTTGGGCCCTGTGGGGTCCCAGCTGCCCCTTCTGCTGCCGAGGAGTCCAACTGCAACCTCCGCCTCTTGGACCTCCCCCTGGCAGCTGCGGCCTGGGACGCGGCACCGGACTCCTCACTCCCCGACGAGATGACAACACGGGAGGGGAGCCGGGCCTTGCGTCTCCGGCTGGCGGTCGGATCCCCGCCGCTGTGCTCCACAGCACCTTCTCCGCCCACTTCATCAGTTGACGCTGCAGACAGGGAGAAACAAAACACAGGCATCAGGGCACTGTACAATGGACACATACACGCATGACAGTTGCACATGAGTGGCACTGGCAAACCTCAGACATGTCATCACAATCCCCAACACACATGTCATTGCAACTCGCACACATGAGCCATACCACAGCCATATCGCAACTGCCACCACCATACATACACATACAACAGCATGAGCAGCCAAATGGGAGCCAGACATCACATGCAACACAGGAAGTGCACCACACATGTACACACACCACCACACTTGCATATATGTCTACACCTCTGCCAAGTGTCGCACTGTTCAGACGGGCATCCATGTCACATCTGCCAATCAGGATTCCACATACCGCTGTCACATGCATCCATGTTGCATCACTGTTGCACCCTTGTCAAATACACACACATGCACATGCACACAGTGCTCATACATGCAGCCGAAAACAACATACATGCCTGACATCACGGACATGTCTACTTACATACACATTCATCCAAACATGTGTGCACGCACAACTGCATTTGCCATGCAAGCCCACAAACACAAGCACCATCCATGTCTCACACATCACAGCCCTCGCATGTGTCAGCCCCACGGCCCTGTACACCCCCACCCATACTCGACCCCATACAAACAGATGTGCAACCTGCACAATACCGAATAATCTCCACACGCACTGCTCACAATCAGGATGCATGTACACTCACCGCTCGACTCCAGACGGGTCTGCTTCTCTAGGACCTGGACGTGGAGTGCTGGGGATATGCGTTCCAGGACCCCCATTTGTTCTTCCGACAAGTGGCACCGGCGCCCCTTGGCATCCGCTGCCTTCAAGAGGCGCCGGGCCTTGTTCAGGGTCCTGGACCTGAAGTCCTCCCAGCGCTTCCTGACATGTTGTAAGTCCCGGACTGCCACCCCCTCCGCGTTGATGGCAGTCACAATGTCAGTCCAGATCCGAGTCCGTCCTTCCTTGTCGGCGCGGGAACTTCCGAAGAGGGCATCATACTGCCCCAGGACTTGCTCCACCAGGACACCAACTTCGGTGGCACTGAAGCTGGTGCCCCTCTGCCTCTCTGGCCGGGGGTTGTCAGTGGTCACAGATGGTGTTTGCCCCGTCATGACAACCCCAGAGGCAGGAGTGGGTGGGCAACTGGGTCCTGGGGCTGGGCTGTGGAGCGATGGAATTCCAGTCGGGAGTCTTTGGTTCCAGCAGGGGTGGTCACAGCAACAGCACCCCTGGCTGATGTGCAGGCAGCAAATGGCAGTGCACGTGGGCAGCAGGCAGTCAGGCAGCAGCAGATGGCAGGTGGGAGCGTGCTCGGGGCTCTGGGGGGCAGTAGTTCGGCCTTATGGGCAGGAGCGTGGTCTTCCGTGTGCTTACGCGTGGCCAGCTTGGTACGGAGTGATTTGGCACGTGAAAATCCTGCACGTCAGCGTGAAAACCGAGGAAAGGCCCTTAGCGCGTAAGCGCTTCAGCACGCATACGCGATTCTATTGGACCAAAGGCCCTCAGCACGTAAGCGTGTCTGTGACGTGACCCGCACGGGTGTTTCCCACACAGCACGTGATGACAGAGCACACGTGGAAAGACTGCACGTCAGAGTGTCATCGCGTGTGATTGGTGGAAATGGCCCTACACGTAGAAGTGACAAAGCGTGTAATTGGTGGAAATGGCCCTACACGCATAAGTGACAAAGCGTGCAATTGGTGGAAATGGCCCTAGCGCGTACACGCCGCGTAAGTGACGCTGGACGTGTGGGCCTGTATAAAAGGTAAGCGTAGAACACCATTTCCTTGTACGTGCTTTTCGTGGAGAGCGAGTGGGTGAATTCTGTACTTCTTGTCGTTTCACACGCGATTTACTTCACGGCGTTTCAAGTTCGTATTCCCTGTTACCTCTGACAGCTTTTTCTCTTTTTTCTCTTTTACTGGTTTACCTGGGCCTACAGTGTTCCCTTCTACTGTTGTCTTGTCTCCTCAGACAGCGTACAAATCTTCTTTTGGCGGGGGTGTTGCCAACCAAACGCACTCCTTTTTCACGCTCTTTTACCTGGCAGACGGTGAGTCACGCACGTATCTAACATCTGTGCTTGCCCCGTGTGTAGCCTACCCCTTCAGAGGTCATTCTAGGTCATTCTAGGCTGCGTGTGACACGCATACGTTCATTCTTGTGTTACTGGGTGCCACAGCGTAGTGCAGGTTTTTCTTTCTGCACACGTGGTCTAGGAGGGGTTGCGTGCACGTCATCTCCCTTTTTTGGGGCTCCTGTGCGTAGCGTGACCCGTCATCTTTCCCCAGGGGTTACAATCAGCCTTGCAAGAGCACTAGGGTACAATTACCATCTGGTACCCAACCCCTTTGACCGCCAATTGCCCAGGACTATATTTTACAGCCACTCCCATACGCACATTAACATCAGTGCCATGGCTGGGAGGCGAGGATTCCGTAAGGGTGGCAAAGGTGGAAGAGCCACAAGTGGTGGCCGTGGTGGATCCGGTAGGGGACGTGGTCGTTACTTGCAGGCTGAGCCTGTCCCCCCATGTGTGGAGGACCAGTCAAGGGCACCCATAATCCCCCCCCCTCCCGTTGGGGCTGATGTGGCTGACACCATCCATTCTCAGCCCTTGTTGATCCAGCCCATTGTGGCACCAGACCTGGCTGACTCCATGGCTGACTTCCAGGTCAGCAGGCCTATGACACGTGCGCTGGTGCACGTTGATGTCACCATGCCACGTGCATCTGGGGCAGCAAGGTCATCTGCTGCACCAAGTAGGCAGGGCGGAGAGGCTGCAGGGGCAGCTGCGGCTCCATCCACCCCAGCCCTCACACACCCAGCCCGGACAGTGTCGGTCCTAGTCCATGCTGCTGACATTCCCCCTGACACCATCACACTAGAGCCAATGCCTGCACCAACTCCCATGCTGAGTGTGCAATCCCACACTCCTGATACAGAGTCCACCAGGGCTCCTGCCCCTAGTTTCCAGAGCGGCGCAGGACACTCAGGATCACCACCACCTTCCAAGCGGAAGAGGAAGAGTGCTCGTCCGGCACAGGCTGATGCCCCAGACACGGCTACACAGTCCGGCCCGTCCTGGAACCCCAGCTTCACGATGACAAACTGAATGCACTTGTCGAGTATGTGTCCGCACATGACAATGAGATGGTCATTGTTGCAGGATCCAAGACCACACCTGCACAACGCCAGGCACACTGGCAGACCGTTGCGGACATCGTAAGTGCCCTTGGAATCGTGAGGCGCACAGCCAATGATTGCTATAAGCGCTGGAATGACCTAAAGCGCAGGGCAAAGAGTAAGCTGGCCTCAAGTCATGCCGCAACTCTAGTGACTGGAGGTGGGTCTCCAGTAGTAGACATGGAACTCACTCCACATAAGTCAGTCGCTGGGAGCTACGTCACGGAGGAACAGATCCAAGGCGTGGGAGATTTGGCTGATTACGAGGCATTGTCCGGTGAGTGCACATGCATGTGTGTGTCATCCATGTGCATGGTGTGTGTGAGGGCTTCTGTTTGTGTGCCAGGTGAGAGTGTGTGCGCCTGAGTCGTATGGGTCAGCCATGTGCTTCATGCAATACATCCTGCGCAGCTGCATTTGGCCATAGCAGTATCCCTTCTGCCAACAGTAGACATCTAGCCCAACTGCACGCCAGTTGCCCTTGAAGTGTCACCTTGCCACAACATTGTTGCTTAATTTTTCACTGTTCATTTAGTCAGATTGTTTGCATTCCACCACTTTTACTAGGCATGTCGCAGTCCTCTAGTCACATGTCTGACATGGCTATGGTAAAGTGGAGTGACTTTGTTACCTGGATATCATTTGTTCAAACATGTCCCTGTGCAATTGCACCATTTCGGACTGGCAGCTCCAGGTGAAGAATCTGACCTGTTTGAATTAGAAAAGCTATTACATGCGGGAACTGGACTGAATGAATAGGTGCTGGGCTCCTCTCCATCTTGACTCAATAGCAATGGTACATGCCATCTGTGTGATGGCATGTGTGTTTCACCTGCCAATCACAGGCCAATGTGTGATGCCACTGCCAGGCAGCATGCAGAAAATGTGTTCATCTTCCATCTTGGTGTCATCAGTGTGTGCCATTTGCCTGCCCTTCATACGCAGTGAGGGTGCATGCATGGGAGGGTTTTAGTCATGTGGGACATGTGTCAAACAAGTACTGGTTCTCTTGCTTCTCAGCCCTCATTGTGTGCCATGGTGCTAATGCCTGTTTCCATTTCTTTGTTATTATGTCTTTGCAGGGGAAGACGCACCTGATACTGCTGGGGTTGTGGAGATGGTGCTGACCCAGGAGGGGTCCGAGGGCCGACCAACCACCAGTGAGGGACGTGGTGTGGTGGTGGGTGAGAACCCACAAGTGCTGCAGGTCGTGCTCTCAAGGGGTGTCTCTGGCTGCACCTCCCCCGAGCTGTACTCAGGTGTTGATTCGGATGAGACCTACGTGCCGTCGCAGGTGAGTGTTCCAGGGAGGGATTCTGTTCTGTCTCACCCACCTGCACCAGGGTCAGAACCCTCAATGGGAATGTCAGTGTTGGCAGCTACGCCTTTGGTGGTTACGGATGCAGGGTCACACTCCGCGACATCTGATCCTGTTCCTGGGCCAGCAGATCAGAGGGGGAATGCAGTCCTGCAGCCTCAGGCAGTGCCGGCAGAGCAAGGCGCAGTTCGGCTTGCCCCAGACAGGTGTGGTGCCCGCCGACGTGGTGGCCGTACGCCACCTGGCAATACCGCATGGGAGCAATCCATTTACGGTATGGCAACCCAACAGGCAGCATCATCCGAGATGATGGCTCAGGCCATGGATAGGGTGGCCACTTCCATTGTCCCCCCTGAAAGGCTGATGGAGCGACTAGAGCAGGCAACCGACTCCATCTGCCAGTCACACAGGGAGGACATGTTGGGGTCCAACAGGGACAGGCGGGCGGCACTGGCGACTCTGCAGGAGGCCATCTCCATTGAGTCCCAGGGCCACAGGGAAGCCCTGAGGCAGGAGCTCCTTCACCTCAGGACGACTCTTGTTGAGCTTGAGGCTTCAACACACCAAAGGACAGAACAGCAGCTGGAGCATCTCACCCGTACGCTCTCAGCTGAGATGCAGGCAACGAGGGCGGAGGTCCGGGCATCCCGTGAGTTGTTGCATGGGGACCTCCGCACACTCATCCTCCAGAACCAGACCTATCACACCCGCATGCTTGCAGCCATGGAGGAGCAGACTAGGGCCTTGCGTGGGCTGCCTCCCATAGTGCAACCACCTCCGGATGCAGCTGCACAGGGTGATAATAGCGACGGCAGTGATACTCCCACAATAGGGTAGCCGTGTGGGCCATGAGCCCATGGAGGTGTTTTTTTTTTCCCAGGATCCACGCAGGTGGGTTCTGGTGTTCATCCTGTCCTCGGACCTCCTGGGTGGCCTCCCCAACCCCCCTGGGCCCTTCAATGGCCATTTTTTATTTTTTTTTATTTTTATTTTTATTTCTTTTATTCCCAATTTTTTTGGGACGATTTGTTGGCTTCCGTGGTTCCTGTGGGCATACGCTGCATTGTGGCTGGGCACATGCAGGCTTGTAATGTATTTGGTTCAGATGCTTGGGTTTGAGTCACACACACCCCTCCTGCTTCCCGTTTCCATGGGCTTGCAAAGGGTGTGCCCAAGTGAGAGTGAATTACACAGTGACGTTGGACTCCCATGAGCTGTGTGGGCAGTCTGTAGTCAATACTGTGTATACATTCCTAGTGCATATTGCTGTTGTGTTGTACACTGCATGTTGCATTGATGTGTAACTCATCTTCTATGTCTACCTCCCAATTTGCAGGTCCCTTCCTCATGTCTACACAAGGACCTCTAGTCTGGAGATGTGGTCCATGTTGGCAGCAATGCACCTACAACTCTACATGGCGCCAACACTGCGCAGTTGGTAGTGGTGGGAGTGCAGGCATTTCCAGGTGGTGAGACTACTAATATTTAACATTAGTGATGTCATGTTAATGGTAGTACGTGCTCAAGTTTGTTGTTGGTCCGGCATTACTGTGAGCATTTCAGGTGTTGCAAGTTTCTAATAGGGACACTGTACATTGTGACACTAGTGTCATGTTGTGGGGATTACTTTGTTTACCTGCAAATAGCATGACATGTCACGGTGTGTCGTGCGGCGGTTCTGGGGTTGGGTTGACTGACATGGCACTGTCCTCTTGTTGCATTTTGCAAGTGGGTATTCATTTTAGCTGCTTGAATGTGTAACTTCACAAAACTGCATTGGTGGTGTCTGTGTGGGTAGGGATGCACACATTGTGACACTTCCAGGTGAACAATCTCAGGCTGATATGGTTTTCACGGTTCTTTCTCCAGACATTCAGGATCAGTGTCAGGTTGAGTCATCATTGATTGTCAGGTGGAATGTGCCAGGGCAGTGTGCACTCCACAGGGGTGTGATTTCTATGTGAAGTAATTAGCCACTAGCTGTGTACGGGCTGCCTCCCCCGTGCCCTTTCCCCTCCCATGCGCAACGGCTGTGCATGTGGTTGGGGATGGGGGGGCACCACCATGTCCACGTCCAGGCCCCGGCGTGTTGCAACGTTGTGCAGGACACATGCTGCCACTATTATCCTGCACACTACTGGGGGAGCGTACAGCAGCTGCCCGCCAGAACGGTCAAGGGAGCGAAAGCGTGACTTCAGCACTCCGAATGTGCGCTCCACTATGCCCCGGGTTGTAATGTGGGCTGCGTTATATCTTACCTGGGGTGGCGTGGTGGGGTTCCGAATTGGCGTCATCATGTGGGGGCTGAGAGGGTAGGCACTGTCCCCTGTGGAGGTGGTGATTGGTATCATTGGTGGGGTTGTGACCTTGCTCAGTATCTGACATGCATGCATGTGCAGTGGCATTCATACTCACCAAGCAGCCATGTATCGCCATGCCGCCCAGCTTCTAGGTCCCGGTTTAGGGTGGACATTCGGTAAATGAAGCTGTCGTGGGTTGACCCGGGATAGTTGGCATATACTGAGGTGATGATTCCCTTGGCATTACATACTACCTGCACGTTGATGGAATGCCAGTGCTTGCGGTTCCTATAGATGTGCTCAGATGCCCTGGGGGGACTTAGAGCCACATGGGTGCAGTCGATGGCACCTAGCACTTTGGGGAATCGTGCCACAGCATAAAAATCCAGGGCGGCAGCATGCCTTTCTGCAGGGGTTCTGGGCAGGTATATGTGCCTGCGGACTGATGGGCGTGCAGTGATGATGTTCAAGACCTGGTGTAGGCAGCGTGACTGGGTGGCCTATGATACACCACCCACAATGGCACTTGTCCGCTGAAATGATCCAGTGGCTAAGAAGTGCAGTACATTGAGGACCTTCTCCAGGGGGCTGAGTGCTTGGGAGCACAGGGTGGGTGATGTGAGGTCATCCTCCCACTCACTCACCAGGTCCAGTGTGATGTGTGGTGGAAACCTGTACCTCCCATGCACCTGGTCATCAGGCATCCCGAAAAGGCTGGTTCTGGGTGTGAATATTCTGGCCCTGACTATCCTCCTCCTCCTCCTTTGGTAGGCCACGCCCACTGCTGCTAGGAACGGTATGTTCATCCTGGGTCTGAGCTTGTTATTTTGTTAGCGCGCAAATTAATGCGTTGCGCGTGTTGTAGGCGAGCGTGTGACCCGCGCACCCCTGAAATCCAGTACCCAGTGTAATAGCGTGTGGAAATTCCCGCGCACACCGGGATACAGGTGCGCTGACGTACTTGCGTGTGTAAGTGTCCGCGCAGACTTGATGTACACGTACATAGGCCAATCGCGTGTACGCGCACTTTTGGCCAATTACACGCGATGACACCCTGACGTGTTGTCCAATTACACGCGATGAGACTCTGCCGTGCTGTCCAATTACACGCAATGAGACTCTGACGTGCTGTCCAATTACACGCGATGACACTCTGACGTGCAGTCTTTCCACGTGTGCTCTGTCATCACGTGCTGTGTGGGAAACACCCATGCGGGTCACGTCACAGACGCGCTTACGCGCTGAGGGCCTTTGGTCCAATAGAATCGCATATGCGTGCTGACGCGCTTACGCGCTAAGGGCCTTTCCTCGGTTTTCACGCTGACGTGCAGGATTTTCACGTGCCAAATCACTCCGTACCAAGCTGGCCACGCGTAAGCACACGGAAGACCACGCTCCTGCCCAGAAGGCCGAACTACTGTCCCCCAGAGCCCCGAGCACGCTCCCACCTGCCATCTGCTGCTGCCTGACTGCCTGCTGCCCACGTGCACTGCCATTTGCTGCCTGCACATCAGCCAGGGGTGCTGTTGCTGTGACCACCCCTGCTGGAACTGAAGACTCCCGACCGGAATTCCATCGCTCCACAGCCCAGCCCCAGGACCCAGTTGCCCACCCACTCCTGCCTCTGGGGTTGTCATGTCGGGGCAAACACCATCTGTGACCACTGACAACCCCCGGCCAGAGAGGCAGAGGGGCACCAGCTTCAGTGCCACCGAAGTTGGTGTCCTGGTGGAGCAAGTCCTGGGGCAGTATGATGCCCTCTTCGGAAGTTCCCGCGCCGACAAGGAAGGACGGACTCGGATCTGGACTGACATTGTGACTGCCATCAACGCGGAGGGGGTGGCAGTCCGGGACTTACAACATGTCAGGAAGCGCTGGGAGGACTTCAGGTCCAGGACCCTGAACAAGGCCCGGCGCCTCTTGAAGGCAGCGGATGCCAAGGGGCACCGGGGCCACTTGTCGGAAGAACAGATGGGGGTCCTGGAACGCATATCCCCAGCGCTCCACGTCCAGGTCCTAGAGAAGCAGACCCGTCTGGAGTCGAGCGGTGAGTGTACATGCATCCTGATTGTGAGCAGTGCATGTGGAGATTATTCGGTATTGTGCAGGTTGCACATCTGTTTGTATGGGGTCGAGTATGGGTGGGGGTGTACAGGGCCGTGGGGCTGACACATGCGAGGGCTGTGATGTGTGAGACATGGATGGTGCTTGTGTGTGTGGGCTTGCATGGCAAATGCAGTTGTGCGTGCACACATGTTTGGATGAATGTGTATGTAAGTAGACATGTCCGTGATGTCAGGCATGTATGTTGTTTTCGGCTGCATGTATGAGCACTGTGTACATGTGCATGTGTGTGTATTTGACAAGGGTGCAACAGTGATGCAACATGGATGCATGTGACAGCGGTATGTGGGAGCCTGATTGGCAGATGTGACATGGATTCCCGTCTGAACAGTGCGACACTTGGCAGAGGTGTAGACATGCATGCAAGTGTGGTGGTGTGTGTACATGTGTGGTGCACTTCCTGTGTTGCATGTGATGTCTGGCTCCCCTTTGGCTGCTCATGCTGTTGTATGTGTATGGATGGTGGTGGCAGTTGCGATATGGCTGTGGTATGGCTCATGTGTGCGAGTTGCAATGACATGTGTGTTGGGGATTGTGATGACATGTCTGAGGTTTGCCAATGCCACTCATGTGCAACTGTCATGCGTGTATGTGTCCATTGTACAGTGCCCTGATGCCTGTGTTTTGTTTCTCCCTGTCTGCAGCGTCAACTGATGAAGAGGGCGGAGAAGGTGCTGTGGAGCACAGCGGCGGGGATCCGACCGCCAGCCGGAGACGCAAGGCCCGGCTCCCCTCCCGTGTTGTCATCTCGTCGGGGAGTGAGGAGTCCGGTGCCGCGTCCCAGGCCGCAGCTGCTGGGAGGAGGTCCAAGAGGCGGAGGTTGCAGTTGGACTCCTCGGCAGCAGAAGGGGCAGCTGGGACCCCACAGGGCCCAACAGGGGAAGATGGCACGGAGTCATCCAGGTTGGCGGGGGGTTTGGTGGAGAAGGGGGCCGTGCAAGCACCAGAGACGGGGTCTGGAGGTGGGGATCCCACTGGTGCTAGTGGTGCAGCGCAGGACCATGGACAGAAGGCAGCACAGGCGGCCGCGGAGGTGCCTGTGTGCAATCCTGTCCCCGATCCTGTCCCTGCATCATCTTGCACCAGCAGGGATGCCTACGTCCAGACCCGTTTTCAGGCAGGGGATGAGCTGACGTCAACTGGCCTTCCTCTGCCTGCGGACGTGGCCATCCAGGTCTGGGTTGAGCCTGTCCTGGCTGGTGTGGCGTTGCGTCAACGGGCCATGCGAGGTGACCTGCAGTCTTTTCATGGAGAGACTGCACGTCATCTCGAATGGCTCGTTGACCACGTCAGCCTGCTGGGACAGGTCACCCAGGCCGGATTCCTCCGTCTGATGGGGCTTGCTCCGACCCCCTCCTCAACTGGACCCCCTACGCGCCAGTCGTCCTCTGTGCCATCTTCCCACCCATCAGTCACCTGGGTGCCCTGTGGAGCTGCCTCTGACGGTGCGGCCAGGCTGGTGGAGGAGGCATCCCTGCCACAGTCGGGAGTCGGAGGTCCAGCAGGGGTGGCCACATCAACAACTGCACCCCAGCCGGTGGAGGATGTGCAGGCAGCAGGAGGCAGTGCACGGGCAGAGGCAGAGCAGCAGCAGCAGCAACATGGTGGGAGACATGAAGGCTCGGGGCTTTCGACATCGGAGGGGCAGGCATCGGCCGGAGGGCAGGGGGACCCAGGACAGAGAGTGTCTTCCGTGTGGCAGCGGTTGGGCCACGCCATAGGTGCGGAGCGGCGGCGGGCGGAAGAGGCGCAGCTCACAATGGTCAGGGCGGAGAACTCCATGCGGAGGGCCCTGAGGCGGGCCGAGTGCCTCGGGGCAATCCGCAGGGGGTTGGAGGAGGACACGGCGTCGTCCCTGCGGACCCTCGGGGCCATGGAACTGGACCGCATCCGGGACATCGAACAGGAGTTCGATGATGCCCTGGCCCGGGACACCATGGAGTGAGCCGCTGGACTTGCCCGCCGCCTTTGTATATAGTTCTTTAGTTTTAGGTTTCCTTTCTTTCTTATTATGATTTGGAGTCGACGGACACTGCTCCACTTTTTGTATATAGTTGATTTTTAGGTAGGTTTTTTAGAAGGTTTCCTTTGTTCTGTTGGGCTCATGGACCCTTGGTAGTTTTGTGCATAGTTCTTTATTGCATGGAGATTTTTTTACATTAGACTTTGGACAAAATTTTTTTGGATTCGTATTTCAAGTTTTGTGTTTTTATACGGACATGCAGCTTTTTTTTTTCTCATTCACATTGTAGTTTGTTTCCTTTCTTTAGCATTCTTTATTTTTTTCAATACAATTTTGTTTCCATACTTCACTGTGTGGTATCATCTCATTGGTTACATGCATGTCATGTTGTGTGTTTTCCCATTCAATTGCAACCATTGTGTGTGACGGACATGGGTTCATTAGCTTCATGAACATTGGGGGTGTAACATGTGATTTCCATTTCCATGTGGGTGAATGGGTTACTTGGTAGGGCTTTTTGGCTGTGGAGGCTGACCATTACGCACATGATTGGGGATTGTGAGGACCTGGTGGGGGCTGCCCCTGGTGGCTGGGGGGTGGGGGTGGTGGGTGACATGAGTGGGGGCCTTGTGGAGGCTGCCCCTGCACTGCTGGGGGGTGGGGGTGGTGGGAGACATGAGTGGGGGCCTGGTGGAGGATGCCCATGGTGGCAGGGGGGTGGGGGTGGTGGTAGACATGCATTGTTGATCAGTAGTGCAAGGTGACATGTGGGTTGGCTGGGGGGCATGCCCATGGTGGATGGGCTGCCTGCGGGACATGAGCATGGGTGCAGGGTAGTCCCCCGTGGTGTGGGCTGCCTGCAGGGTCCATGGAGGTTGTGGAGCGTACACCTGGGGGGGCGCACACGGCCAATTCACGTGTGGTACTCCCCAGAACCCCTGAAATACACATACCCTGCTCGCACTGGGCCAATCGCGTGTGGAACTTCCCGTGCACTCCTGAAATACACGTACCCTGATGAAATCGCGTGTGGAACTTCCCGCGCCCCCCTGAAATACACATACCTTGCTGGAATCGCGCGTGGAACTTCCCGCGCACCCCTGAAATACACGTACCCTGCTCGCACTGGGCCAATCGCGTGTGGAACTTCCCGCGCACCCCTGAAATACACGTACCCTGATGAAATCGCGTGTGGAACTTCCCGCGCACCCCTGAAATACACATACCTTGCTGAAATCGCGTGTGGAACTTCCCGCGCACCCCTGAAATACACGTACCCTGCTCGCACTGGGCCAATCGCGTGTGGAACTTCCCGCGCACCCCTGAAATACACGTACCCTGATGAAATCGCGTGTGGAACTTCCCGCGCACCCCTGAAATACACATACCTTGCTGAAACCGCGTGTGGAACTTCCCGCGCACCCCTGAAATACACGTACCCAGCTCGCACTGGGCCAATCGCGTGTGGAACTTCCCGCACACCCCTGAAATACACGTACCCTGATGAAATCGCGTGTGGTACTTCCCGCGCACCCCTGAAATACACATACCTTGCTGGAATCGCGTGTGGAACTTCCCGCGCACCCCTGAAATACACGTACCCTGCTGAAATCGCATGTGGAACTTCCCGGGCACCCCTGAAATACACGTACCCTGCTCGCACTGGGCCAATCGCGTGTGGAACTTCCCGCACACCCCTGAAATACACGTACCCTGATGAAATCGCGTGTGGAACTTCCCGCGCACCCCAGAAATACACATACCTTGCTGAAATTGCGTGTAGAACTTCCCGCGCACCCCTGAAATACACGTACCCTGCTTGCACTGGGCCAATCGCGTGTGGAACTTCCCGCGCACCCCTGAAAAACACGTACCCTGATGAAATCGCGTGTGGTACTTCCCGCGCACCCCTGAAATACACATACCTTGCTGGAATCGCGTGTGGAACTTCCCGCGCACCCCTGAAATACACGTACCCTGATGATATCGCGTGTGGAACTTCCCGCACACCCCTGAAATACACATACCTTGCTGAAATCGCGTGTGGAACTTCCCGCGCACCCCTGAAATACACGTACCCTGCTCGCACTGGGCCAATCGCGTGTGGAACTTCCCGCGCACCCCTGAAATACACGTACCCTGATGAAATCGCGTGTGGTACTTCCCGCGCACCCCTGAAATACACATACCTTGCTGGAATCGCGTGTGGAACTTCCCGCGCACCCCTGAAATACATGTACCCTGCTCGCACTGGGCCAATCGCGTGTGGAACTTCCCGCGCACCCCTGAAATACACGTTCCCTGATGAAATCGTGTGTGGAACTTCCCGCGCACCCCTGAAATACACATACCTTGCTGAAATCGCGTGTGGAACTTCCCGCGCACCCCTGAAATACACGTACCCTGCTCGCACTGGGCCAATCGCGTGTGGAACTTCCTGCGCACCACTGAAATACACGTACCCTGATGAAATCGCGTGTGGTACTTCCCGCGCACCCCTGAAATACACATACCTTGCTGGAATCGCGTGTGGAATTTCCCGCGCACCCCTGAAATACACGTACCCTGCTGAAATCGCGTGTGGGACTTCCCGCGCACCCCTGAAATACACGCACCCTGATGAAATCGCGTGTGGAACTTCCCGCGCACCCCTGAAATACACATACCTTGCTGAAATTGCGTGTGGAAATTCCCGCGCACCCCTGAAATACACGTACCCTGCTCGCACTGGGCCAATCGCGTGTGGAACTTCCCGCGCACCCCTGAAATACACGTACCCTGATGAAATCGCGTGTGGTACTTCCCGCGCACCCCTGAAATACACATACCTTGCTGGAATCGCGTGTGGAACTTCCCGCGCACCCCTGAAATACACGTACCCTGCTCGCACTGGGCCAATCGCGTGTGGAACTTCCCGCGCACCCCTGAAATACACGTTCCCTGCTCGCACTGGGCCAATCGCGTGTGGAACTTCCCGCGCACCCCTGAAATACACGTACCCTGATGAAATCGCGTGTGGTACTTCCCGCGCACCCCTGAAATACACATACCTTGCTGGAATCGCGTGTGGAACTTCTCGCGCACCCCTGAAATACACGTACCCTGCTGAAATCGCGTGTGGAACTTCCCGGGCACCCCTGAAATGCACGTACCCTGCTCGCACTGGGCCAATCGCGTGTGGAACTTCCCGCGCACCCCTGAAATACACATGCCTTGCTGAAATCGCGTGTGGAACTTCCCGCGCACCCCTGAAATACACGTACCCTGCTCGCACTGGGCCAATCGCGTGTGGAACTTCCCGCGCACCCCTGAAATACACGTAGCCTGATGAAATCGCGTGTGGTACTTCCCGCGCACCCCTGAAATACACATACCTTGCTGGAATCGCGTGTGGAACTTCCCGCGCACCCCTGAAATACACGTACCCTGCTGAAATCGCGTGTGGAACTTCCCGCGCACCCCTGAAATACACGTACCCGGCCAAATCGCGTGTGAGACTTCCCGCGCACCCCGGTATACATGCACACGTATTTTTTGTCAGCGGGTGTCCGTGTTTGTGGGTACCCCTTTGCACGTCATTTGTCCAGGAGGGCCACATTATAGGACATTCTTCATGGCAGTATATGGGTGCTATTTGTTGGCGCACCTTTTGGCGCACATTTCTTACAGCCGCAGAGACGCTACCGCCTGCTTTCTTGTGGCGGTCGTGTTTGTGCCTGTGCGCTGGTTTGAGCGTGCGCTTTTTTGCCCTATTCTATTCCATGAATACGTGTTGTAGGCGAGCGTGTGAGCGTTCCGCGCACTTGTGCCCTGTACTTCGCCCGTGACGCCCACGTTTTGGCAAGTTGTTCCCCATTCCGAGTGTTACGCCTGTGTTCCGCCTACTTTTGTTGCGTGCGCCGCGCTATGTGCGATTTTCGCTGTGGCCTGTGCGATTTTCGCTGTGACCTGGCGCACGCTGTTAGATGGCCTGTGCACCATCGTGCGGCGCGCACTTTTTTATCGCACATCCGCTGGTTTTCTCGCGCACGGACTTCCATGAATCGATGTGCGCTGCTTTTCGTGCGATTTTCGCACTTGCACTGCAATTTTCGCTATTCCACTGCGATTCGCACATTTTTGCCCACTTGCGCCGCGCTAATTATTCCATGAATCGGCTCCCAAGTGTCCTGGGATGTTTGTAAATAAACAAAATGGGGGTGTCCTGAGGATGATATACCTGTCCGTATTGTTCGCATGCAAGTTCAAACTGTTCTAAGAACAGACGCCTGTCTGTAACTGTTCGTTTGACGTGTGACGCACTTTAATTACTTCAGGACCCGAACAGTTTCCGTAAAACACCAACGCGCATGCGCAAAACACTGTCAGTGCATTTGGTATCCTGCGGACAGCCGCTACCTTCGCGGACATGTCCGCGAAGGGATCATGTGACCGCGCCCACGCTGATCGTGTGTTCTGATTGCGGACACTGTTTGTGTCCCCGAACAATTTAAAAGTACATTTTCAAGTAATGCACAATATTTTTTTTTAAAAACCCACCATAGCTCAAGTCCCACATACTAATCCTGAGTTTCTACAGACTTTTTAAAACTTTTTGAACCTTTTTTTGTGTTCGATCTGTCCGTGGACAGAGCGCATGTCCGTGAATCGCGTACAAGCACCCCTATAATAGACCACGCCCTAGAGCTTATTCTCATTGTGTTTCTGGCTATACTACAGAGCACTTAAAATGTTACTGCCAACTGCAGATTTCCATCGAGAACCTGATGGCATCCATGGCTCCACTGCTGCCACCTGGTGCTTGATCTGCCTCAGCACCACTCCCACCCCCTCCACCACCACCAACTCCCCAAGGGCCTGAAGAGGGGAACAGGAGTGAGGATGCAGAGGAGGAAGAAGATGATGAGGTAGTTGAACTCCCTACTACCCGCACTCGGCGTGAGTCTTGGGTGTGGCGGTTATTTACCATTCGTGGAAATGGTCCTAAGGTGCATGCAAACCAAGTCACCTGCAACGATTGCAAATTGGTACTCAGTCGCAGGAGGCCTGGTTCGTACAGTTTTGGGGCCACTACCATGAAGCAAAACCTAAAGTCATTCCACACTGGGGCCGTTCGCAAGGTTGTACCTTGCGAGGAGCACAGCAGGTTGACTTCCTCTACTTCATCCTCCGTTTCTGATCCTATCACCACAACAAACACTCCTGTGGGACAGCATATTCCTCAAGCTGCCTCACAGGCCATACACTATGCTGATGACCATTACCTTTCGAGGGTCAAAGTTGTGTGTATGTACTGTGACGCAGTACTCTGCAGGGGAGAGAGACTTCGAAGTGCTTTTGAGACTTTCGTCTCAGAGCACGAGAAGATTTGCTCACTACCCAAATAAAACCCACTCTACATCTTCCTCTCTCAGCTCGCCCTTTCTTATCCCTGTGGTTGGTGTCCCCCATTACTCTCCTTTCTCCTCCTCTTCTAGTGTGTCTTGTATAAAAAACCAAAAAAAATAAAACAAAAATCTCCAAAAAATAAGGCTCTTTTCAGAGCCGCCTTTCACAGTTAAAAAATAGAAGTGAAAATAAATGAAGCAGGTGTTATGAATCGCTGCGTTTCCCGTTTCCAAGCATCTCCATTCTGGCAACGCTGGAGGTTACCATGGAGATGTGGTCTCTCTGCTGCCTGTGTTTCAAGTAGTCACATGACACGGCAGTTACGCGTTCCACGCGTATGGCAAAACGGGCTCCGCCCCCGCGTTTAAATACGATTGCCCAAAGTTGAAACGCTGCTTCTAATTAGCGATTGTCCGTCAATTCTACTTATCCAGACTTTCTTCTTCTTTGATCTTGGAACGTTGTTTGACCTTTCTATCGGATTACCCATTAGATATTGAACCAGACTTTTCGCTAGCCGTCCTGTCGGCTCGCCGCACCTTGCAGCGGCTTCCTCGGCAGCTGTTCTGCCGGCCTGCCGAGCCCCCGTGCTGCCTTCATTTACTCAGGCAAGCCATCCTGCTGGCTCGCCTCTCCTCACCAACAACTCCTTCGGCAGCTGTCCCAATGATCTGCCGAGCCTCTGTACTGCTCAGCAAACCCGCACCAAAGCCTTTCAAAGCAGGATTTCCACCACTTCTGTTTTGGAAGAACTGGGAGCATACTACTTACGCGCTGCTGCTTCTCATGCAGCCTGCTACAGACTTCATTCTTGTAAGTCCCTTATTTGTTAATGGGGAATGTTTTGAACTAGCGAACTGCCTGTATTCTGCTACCTTGACCACGATCATCTTCCCTGGGAACTGTTGTGTTTGGGACAATTTGGCAAATTGAATAGTAACTGTGCACTTTCTGAACGCTCTCCCGTAACAGTGCACCATCCCAGACCTAGTTGCAACCCTCGTGCCGTTCAGGGTAGCCTTCCTATACTAACCTTCCTGTTTGTTATTTTTTCCTTCCGTTGATATTCTCTCCTTGCCTGAACACCGATTGGTTAAGCCTTTGGTCATTGATGTAATTTTCCTTGGGAATCAGTAGGTTACGATTCTTAATTATCCTTTCTTTATTCCCAGTATTCTTGGTCCCAGACAATCCACCCGTAGTTGCCTTAGAGCCCTATCAAGCATTTTTTCAGGTATTGTCTTTGGCCTGATCTTGATTTAAAAAGTAATGTCAAATATCAGTGACGTATAATTGTGCTTTTGTTTATTTCCTACAGCCTGGGTTTGGCAGTGTGGACTTCCCTGCTCTTTAGGGTAACCGATTGCTCTGACTGTTCTGCTACACAGAAAAGGGGTATGTTGCCTTAAAGAAGTCCTCGAGTTGAGTAGGTCTGATTCAGGATCATACCTTTTGTACATTCCAGCTTAGACTGAACAATTACCGGAGCTGCTCCCTCTTCGTTTATATCCCAAGGTTGAGCAATGCCCCGACCAGTTCAGCAATTGGTGAGTAACTGCAGGGCCCTGTATATTTTTCAGAAGTCCGCGGACAGTCCGCGCACATCTACAATTTTGGGGTGCTGCCCTATCATAACCATTGCAGTTTTATCTGGGAGGAAGTGGTGGCTCTGAAAAGAGTCTTTTGGTGGTGTTTGTGTTTGAAAAATTTGAAATACTCAACACCCACTACAAAATGGATGCTGTAATTCTAAAAAAGGTTGCAATGCATTTTGTACATTTCTCAGAAAAATCTGATTGCCAGCATAAGTAAGATGGACTCCATCTCTGCGAAAAATGTATGTACTACGAAACATAATATTTTCATTGTGAAAAGAGGACATGCCAAAATCTCTTAGAAAGACACAAACAGCCTTATTTACATTGCGCCTTGCTTTCTCCATTTGTGGACCAAATGAAGAAGAACAAAGCCACATTTGTCTCTGCGCAATCCGTGAAAAAATTACTTGTGAATTTGGAAACATGTCCATGACCTTACCAAGTCCTTCTTTCATTGCAAATTGCAAAGAAATTCCAGGCAGATGTCCTAAACTGTTCCCTCCACAATGAATTATAATTATATCTGGATGTTGCTCTGTCTCCAAAGCAGCACAGAGAGGTAGCAAGTCCAACCACTTCATTCCACATACTCCATGCCAGTGTACTTCCACATGTGGGAATCCAATATCTACAGCTTCTCCACAGCTTTCTGCATGCACCTTCAACCAATGTATCCACGAGTCTCCCAAAATCCAAACAATCTGTTTTCTGAAACACACAGCCATAGCTATCTGTTCTTCTCTCAGCAAAAAGAGTATCTAAGAAACTCTCTCCTGGCACAACACACCCACTACACTTTCCTGACCAATCCCTTACTCTGCTCATTCTCATTTGCATGGCTCCCCAGCTCAAAATCCCCAGATGCAACACCCTATGTCCGCGGACTACCGCCATGTCCGCGGACTACCGCCATGTCTGCGGACATATCGTAATATGGACAGCCCTTCTACCATTTCCACTTCACTCTCTGTGCCATTCCCTCATTGGAAGTAGCTAAGAAGTCACATGACCATCCACCAATCACATACAAGACCTCTACATCTAAATGCATCATCATAGATCAGCACTGCAAATGTACTGTTAATCTCTCTGAGTACAAGTGTAGTTTAATTGGAAAGCACCTGCTACAAGAAATACTGTACAAGTCTCCAAGATTTCTACTTGCAGCTCCATGCATATCCATATGCATGAACAAAAACTACAGGTATGCACATTTTCTGTAAAGTACATGTACAATTCTTCTAGTTTCATATAAACAGATTAACTGAGTTTTAGCTTGTATAATCTATCAAATTAATTTACTGTCTTTTTTTTCCATCTGCTAAAATCAACTGTCACTTACAAACTTTTATACTATTTAATTTCTTTTTACACACACATATTCACAGCATGTTGAACTAACATATTTTAAATAAAATATATAGAGTGCATATAGTCAAACAAAATTGCATGCACACACTATGTTCAAATCTCAAACAACAATACTTGTACAATAACATAAAAATGTATTTATTTATTTATTTATTTATTTATTTATTTATTTATTTACTTATATTTATATATCACAAGCAGCCCATGACATTGAGGCACTGTTACTTGCAAGAGCTTAGTTATAGAAATAGTGCTATTCAGGGGTACATTGTAAAGTCCACAAGGCATAGTAAAGATATTTTGTTTGCTACATTTAGTTATTACAATACAGTTTATTCATTAAGAACATATGATATGTATTCAACTGGTGCGACGTATCTTATGTGAATAAGATAGTTTTCATGGTTTTGAAGAAGGCGCTGAGGATGTCAATTAAAAAAAAATCAATGTCTAAATTAAAAACAGTGTTATATACAAACAAAATTACTAATTTGTTTCTTTTACAATTGCATGGAAGACCATTCTCCTGAAAACAAGCAGCCGAATTTGAAGAACAAAGAACAACTAAGAAGAAACCTGCTCTTTTTAGAAAAAAAGTAAGTTGAATACCACCATAATATTTGTATTATCACTCAAACACACTGTAAGGTTAATTCATGCTATTTCTGTGCCTAAAAATAGAGATTGTGCACCATTCTGTCCAAAAATCCCATTTCTTAAACAGCGATTTTCAGCCAGAATGGCCCACAAATTCCTATTTTTTGACACACAAATGACCCAACTCAGCCGCTAGAATTTTGATATTATAGAACAAACAACTGTTTTAATTGTATAGCAATAGATTTACTATTTGTACTTCTCCACACCACTAGCTTACTTTTTTCTGTCATCTGAACCCCAGTTAAGTAGCACATAAATTCAAGAATACACCATCCCTACTATTTGTAGTTGCCCAATGCACAATCACACACCATTACATACATATTTATCATCTTACTAAAACACTCATGCACACAGCACACATACATTGCAGAACACCCCAAACCATACCTTCTTTATTTTTTCATCAGACCCTGAAGAATGCCTACCAAAAATCAAGTCTGTAGAAAGCAACGCAGAAGTAGAGCAAATGAAAATAAAAGTGTCCAACATAAGCATCCATCTCTAGCAGAATTTGTAAAAAAAAGTTCAAACAAAACAGCTAGTACAGTCATTTAGTGAAACAAATGAAGTTTCAAGTACAGAAACTTTGCCTCCTCTATCAAAATGTAAAACGAACCAGAAAACAATTAACAAAAAATCAGCTATCACTACAGATAAAACTGCTTCTATAAATCTTGATATAGTGCAAAGCAAGCATACCAAAAAAAGTATTTTAGCCAAAATGTTCCGTCACAGAGTCCTTCAAAATCTAATAAAACAGGAGAGAAACCAGGCTCAACCCTTAAAAACTATTGTAGGAAATTAATCTTAGAAGCGTTGATAGACAGTGGAATTCTTCTCAAAAGAATGTTATTTATTTTAGTGTTAAACAAAATGAAATCACTAACAAAACTAATGACTAAATTACAAAAAAGACTTCTCAATAAACGAAATGTCAACAGAAAGAACTTCTTAAATATCTGCGGAGGTGAATGGAATCACACTACAAGCACAGAACCATACTTTAATGAAGAGGCAAACAAAAGTAAACAAATACAATTGCCATACATACCAGCGGTCGAAGATATGAAAAAGTTAATAATACCATAATGGAACAAGAAATACTGCTTACAAAAATATGCCCTGAAAACTTAGAATTACCTCTCCATTCAACTGAATCAGAACGTCTAGTATACAAATGGCCATGCACGTCAGTGTGTAACATTCCCAAAAATAATGTCAAGTCTTTACGCCAATTCCTCAATCAATATGTGAAAGGCAAACACAAAATCAAAATTAAACTACTGCAAAATATGGATACCTGTCCAGTGCGCAAGTACACAGGACTACAATGACATTCATTCGCTTGCATTACATGACCTACTTGCAAAAACAACTTCCATGATATCAAAAGGATATCAACACATCATTCAACTATAAGAAATCTAGTCCATACACTGTACTGCTAAAAGTCCTGCTTTAGCACTAGCCAATTTAAATAACATTCTTCTACATGGTACAGCAAAAGACCTACTTCAAGATATCGACTATAACCAGAAAAAATATTTTGGAAGTGAAAGCCACTTACAGAATGAAATAGCTTTAAAGCAAATTAGCAACAATTCTATGCATGGCAACCTTTTACTACACACATACAAAAAAGAAATACTAAAATTTAAAAGTACATCAGCTGAAGTACCAAACCATGTGTGTGTATGTTGCCGCAGAACTTTTTATAAAAGTAACACAAAAACTATAGACCTATCATACAAAATAGAAGACAATGAATATTCTAAATGGTTTGAATTAGCTCTCTACCTTATAGCAGAAAACAAATACGAAATAACTGACCCCTTAATACTTTGCAGTTACTGCACTACAAAACTTGACAGCAACCAAACTCCTTCACGTGCTATCACAAATAATTTGGAATTATATCCACTACCAAAACCCCTACAACAACTTAATTTATATGAGAGCATCATAATTCAAACAGTGCACCCATTTCAAGCAATAATACACCTTCAACCAAAAACAGCAAAATTACCTCCCTCTGAATTAGTGAAAGGTATTTGTGGAAAAGTAGTGTATTTACTATTAGATCTAAAAGAAAATGTGCACACTCTAGGAGTGCAGCGTCCAATGGAGCAATCTTTAATTATCTTAGTAAATGGAGTACCTACAAAAGACAAATAAATATGGCAAAAGCTGGTAGATTTACATAAAGTTATACAAGGCTTGCAATATCTAAAAGAGAATAATGAATACTACAAAGAAATTAATACTGAAGAAAACTTGAAGGGTACAACTGAAATAATTCAAGAGACACAAGAAGATGGTCAATTTGAGCTCCTAGATCCTGCTACAATATCAAATACTTTAGACCATTATACAATTCATCCATTGCACTCTAATGACACCATAGAAGATGCACTAGAAACGTACCAAATGCGTCAAACAAAAGAATCACCAATCAGCATATAGGAAAAAAGTATAGAAGCACGTGTTTTTCCTCTACTCTTTCCTACTGGCAAAGGAGGAAGGTACGATGATAGACCTATTCAAATATCAGCATCAGAATACCGCTCATTACGGATGTATTCTGAAGATCCCAGATTTAGACAAAATGTGGAATACATATTCCACCTACTCTTTGAAAGTGAACTAGCAACTTTATGTCACAGAGTTCCGCACACATTAAAATCAGGATCCCACTTTCAAAATATGTCAGCTACACAATTATTACAAAAAGTGCAACAAAAGATGAGGTTTTACAATCAAATATTACAAATCTATTAACAAATATGCGTGGTACTAAAGAGTACTGGTTTCAACATCATGGAGATGTACGTTGTATGATCAGAAACCTTGGCCCACCCACTTGGTTTGTTACATTAAGTTGTGCAGAATATGCTTGGGAAGATTTACATGATTTCCTACGCATATCAAACAAAAACAAAACAAACATAGATATACTAACACCTGGAGAACTTTGTTCTCTGGATCCTGTTAATGTTTCAAGATATTTTCACCATCGCTTCATTGCTATGCTACACTTTATTTGTAATAAAACTGTTCCTCCCCTTGGAGAAGTGCAACACTTCTTTTGGAGAAACGAATACCAAGCCAGAGGAGCACCACATATCCACATGCTTTTATGGATTAAAGATGCTCCTAAATTTGGTCAAGACAGTGATGCCACTGTTTTATAGTTTATTGAAAAATAAGTCACTTGTGAAATTCCATCAGAAGCCACAAATAGTGATCTTCATGCACAAATTTTACAATTTCAAAGACACAAATGTGGCAAATATTGTCGTCGCAAATACAAAAACAAAGGGAAATACTACACCAAATGCCGCTGTGGTTTCCCTAGACTGGTTACAAATACAGGTCAAGTGAACAACCTCATTTCTTCAGTTAGACATAGTGTTAAAGGTAAATCACCTAAAAATACATATTACATAAAAAGAACAGAAGAAGAACATTATATCAATGATTACAATGCAATCATTGCCCACTTATGGAATGGAAACATAGATGTGCAGTACATTGCAGACAATTCCACTGCAGTTGCACGATATGTTACAGCATACTTAACCAAAGCAGAAAAAGCAGAGCTCCAAGACCTCTGAAATGACCTGTCATCAGACAAAACAGTGTCTCAGAAATTATACAGCTTGGGTATAAAAATGCTCTCCCATAGAAAATGTGGATCCTATGAAGCAGCAGATCGTTTAACTGGTACTGCATTGTATGGTAAATCTGAAAATATAGTATGGCTAAGTCTTGGTCCTGCTAAATCTAGAAAAAGAGTTCTAAAATCATACAAAGATATAGAAACAATAGCCAAACATGATCCCAAAAGCCAAGACATTTTAAAAAACAATTTATTGAACACATACTACCCAAACAGAAGTAATACTTTGGAAACCATGTGTCTATACCACATAGCCCAAAACTTCACATACAAAAATAATATAAAACCCGATGAAAAAAAAAGTAAATACAGAGTGACAAACTGTGAAGACAGCCTAGTAAAACTCACCAAACCAAATTTAATTAATCAAATCTAATTGTCATTAAAGACTCCTCAACATAAAGAACTATATTAGATGTCCCTGCTACAACTCTTTAAACCATGGCGAAAAGAAGAAGAAATACTAGATAACTATGACTCATATGAAGACGCTTTCAAAGCAAATGAAAGCACTACAACTGATGTAAACTTTACGCAGTACAAAACAATGTTGCACAATGAACAGCAACACGAAGAAGAACTCCAGGCCCAACTAGATAAGGACACTCCTGACAGTAGTCAACCTTCTGTAACAGGAAGTCAAGAACCACTGGGAGAACCACTAATAACAAATGAGGCAGAATTAGCTATGACAGAAGTAGAAAAGACCATGCGTCAGTATGAAGATAAAGAAGACTTAACTATACTACAATCAAAACTAAACCATGAGCAACGTAGCATTTTTCATGAAGTAACAAAAGAAATTGCACATGGTGTACAACATGAAAACAAAGAATGCACCTGCAAAAATTACAAACCTATACTACTCTACATCAGTGGTGAAGCTGGTTCTGGCAAAACATTCCTAATCAAAATCATCAGTAAGTTCCTTCAACAATTGACAAACCACAAACTGTCAGTTGTTGTCACTGCCCCCCACAGGTTTAGCTGCCTACAACATAGGCGGTGTCACTTTACACCGATTACTACTCCTGCCAGTAGAACACCAAAACAAATGAGACTATTACAAACTTTCTACAGAAGCTGCAATGGAACTACGCATAGTATTAAAACAAATGAAGATGCTACTAATAGATGAAGTGAGCATGGTATCCAACCTAATGTTGGCTTTGATTCACCTCAGATTACAAGAAGTACTCAAAACAAACTATGAAGAGCTCTTTGCAGGAAAACACATTATTATTTTCGGAGATCTTCTTCAATTGACACCAGTAAAAGGTGAGCCTATTTTTAAAACATTAGGACACAAACTCTGCCGTAAAACTGCTGGCAGCATTGGAAATGTCAACCTTTGGCAACATTTCCAATACAGAGAATTAACAGAAAACATGCAGCAATCTGCAGATCTCGCTTATGCCAACATCTTAAAAAAGTATTAGAGTTGGTATACTATCTAAAGAAGCACAAGCAATATTGAAAACCCGACACATTCATGCACTTTATGGGGATAATGCATGTGCTGCAGATGTTATGGAACAATTAGCCCACAAAAATGTCATTTGTATAGCCTTAATGCCAACTCTTGCAAGCTGTTTCAAATTCAATGAAATAATGTTAAATAAAGAAATGCAACCAATAATGGAAATTAGCGCTGCAGACAAACTAGATGTACATGGTATGACACTACCCATGTATGAGCAAGCCACAACAAGACTAAACAGTTTAGAAAATTCAATCTCCAGCACAGCTGGTTTGGAAAAGATATAAAAATGATCCTTAAATTGCAGAGTAATTCTTAAACTTAACCTTGACGTGGACCAAGGACTAGTTAATGGAGCACTGGGTACAGTTGTTGGCTTTCAAACATACCCACATGACAAAAAAATTTGGTTTGTCAATATTCTCTTTGACAAACTTTCAGAAGTAAAAAGGATAGGATGCTCAACAGCTTGATTCCTTCTCTTCAAAGACATGTATGTATGCAGAGAACAATTTTCTCTAACTCTTGCATACGCAGTCACCATTCATAAATCACAAGGTCTTACCCTAGACAAAGCAATGATAGACATTGGTAACACAGTCTTTAAAGAAGGCATGAGCTACGTAGCACTATCATGCTTACGTACACTTGACGGTCTATTTCTAATCAACTTTGATGCAAGTAAATTAAACGCTGATATTCCTTGCATTTTAGAATACAATAGACTTCGTTCACTATACACCCTCCATCTAAACACATATTCTGTTCCACAAAAAGTAAAACATTGTAAAAGAAAACTAAGTCAAACAGAAATGCAACAGGATGTCACTGAAAATCATCCAAAGAGAGTAAAAGAAACTAAAACTTCATTAAGTACCACAAGCATAAAAGAACCAATTAGGGAAAGTAAACCAGGTACTTCATCAAAGAAGGAAGACAAACTAAAAATAAATCACTCAGATACAGAACTACCTGGTCCATTTAAACTCTCAAATATAGTTGGTGTAAGTTGCTACACAAATGTAGCAATGAATATTCTATTTCGATTACCACCCATTGTTGACAACATTTACTTACACAGTACAGACCAATTGTGTTTGCAAATGTTAGTACTTTATAGAAACGCAACAAACAATCCTGACAACACGTATAGTGTTTATGGAATAAGACAACAATTGGACTACTGTGCTGGAATGGTGAAATTCACTATAAAATCACAGGAAGATCCACAAGAATCTCTAATGTACTTACTACAAGTACTGGAAAACAAAAGCATACCTATAAATGAAATCTTGCAGATTTCATACATGTGGAAACATACATGCACCATCTGCAACAATGTGACACAAGAACAAATCCCCAATGAACGCTTCGTATATATATCAATACCTAATTGTGAATCCATTCCATTTCAGCAACTTGTAAAAAATGCAAACCATGGTAGATTATGTTCTACCTGCAATTCGGATAATCACTCCACCTTACTAATACAAACACATAGTAAATATGTAATACTAATTCTTCTACGTTACAATGCAGATGGTACCAAAAACAACTGCAAGCTGACTGGATTCACACATGGTCAAGTATCACTTGGTCAGAAAACCTTCACAACAATAGGTATAATCTACCACGCAGGGGCCACAACCAATTCAGGTCACTACACTGCATATATAAAAAAGAAATGTGGATGGTTTGAATGTAATGATAGCACCATTACTCTAAAGCAGAGATTACCAGCAAATCTTTCAAATGCTTATTTAATGTTCTTAAAACCAAAATGTATTAACTAAACTGTACTTAAACCTTAACTAAACTTGTAGTAAAAAAAATATAAACTGTTAGACTATTCTAACAGGTATCTAACTGCCCGAAGATTCTACAACAACTAATCAGATAAATGAATACCACTAAATTATATAAAAAAAATAGACAGAATACGCCAACTGTTATCTAACTGTCCCAAAATTGTACAATATCAAAACTGATAAATCAATACCACTAAATTATATAAAAGAATATAGAATATGCCAACTGGTATCTAACTACTCCAAAATTTTACAATATCCAGACAGATAAATCAATACCACTAAATTACATCAACAATTAGACAGTTAGAATATGCCAACTGATATCTAACTGCTCCAAAATTTTACAATATCCAAACAGATAAATCAATACCACTAAATTACATCAAAAATTAAACAGTTAGAATACGCCAACTGGTATCTAACTGCTCCAAAATTTTACAATATGCAAACAACTGAAAACAAACAAACAAATAGACTGTAGCATAACAAAAAAAGTTTTTTTTTAATCCAACATGGATTTTGTTTTCTCCCACAGACCCAATGATTTTAGCAAAAAACACAGAAACTGAGAAAATTGCACAGTACACTGGTTTGTAATCTACTAAATATGAGGGTGAAACAAAAAAAATGTTGATTATTCAATGTTATAAGTCGTTACAAAATACCAATACTAACATGATCTTTTCTTTTATCACAGAAATGAACAAGAAATACATGTACTCCAGTTACTAAACCAACCAGTAAGTATATTATAATAAGTACAACCATCACAACATATCACACCCATAGTGGCTTTTAACTTTGTTCCTTATCATTTTGTTCTTGGATCCCAAACTTCTAAGCCACTATGAGTGTGATATGCTGCCTTGGTTGTGGCCAGGGCATAGAGTCTTGGGTGCATGGCCATATGGCCATGCTCCCAAGACTCTATGCCCTGGCCACAAACACCGCAGCATATCACATCCATAGAGTTAAACATTTTAACTATGCCTTATGGGAACTTTTAATGTCCGCGGACATGATGAGTGTTCTTAGAACGCTTTCAACTTGCCAGCGAACAATACGGACAGCATCCTCAGGACACCCCCATTTTGTTTATTTACGAACATTTCAGGACACCGCGAGTGTTCTTAGAACACTTTCAACTTGCCAGCGAACAATACGGACAGTGTCCTCAGGACACCCCCATTTTGTTTATTGACAAACATCCCAGAACACATGATATATTCTTAGAACAGTTTCAACTTACCTGTGAACAAAACGGACAGGCATACCGTTCTCAGGACACCCCCATTTTATATATTTACAAACATTTCAGGACACAGCGTTCTCAGGACACCCCCATTTTAATCATTTAACAACATTTCAGGACACTGCAAGTGTACGACAGTGTCCTCAGGACACACCCATTTGGTTTGTTTATGGACATTTCAGGACACCACGAGTGTTCTTAGAACAGTTTCAGCTTGCTTGCGAACAACACGGACACATGTTGCGTCCTCAGGACACCCGCATTTTGTTTATTACCGAACATCCACCGTCCTCAGGACACCCCCATTTTGTTTATTGACGAACATCCCAGAACACTTGATATATTCTTAGAACAGTTTCAACTTGCCTGCAAACAAATCAGACAGTCATACCGTTCTCAGGACACCCCCATTTTATTTATTTACATACATTTCAGGACATCGCATTCTCAGGACACCCCCATTTTATTTATTTACGAACATTTCAGAACACCGCAAGTGTTCTTAGAACACTTTCAACTTGCCAGCGAACAATACGGACAGCGTCCTCAGGATACCCCCATCTTGTTTATTTACGGACATTTCAGGATACCATGAGTGTTCTTAGAACAGTTTCAGCTTGCTTGCGAACTACACGGACACATATTGCGTCCTCATAACACCCCCATTTAGTTTATTTAGAACATTTCAGAACAGCCGTGTTGTCCGCAGACAAATCGAACACAACAAGATGGTCTACCACATAAATAAATACAACATTTAATCCATCTCATACTCTCCCACCCTCCCCAAACACTCTTACACACCAACACACACTACTAAATACAATTTTTCAACCAAGTTTCACCGCGCTGTCCGTGGATGTCCGCAAATCCAAGATGGCGGGCGTTACCGAAAATCTAATGTGCTCCACGCTCTGCGCCGTCCAATCAGTGAACACGATGCATGTCGCGGACATGACGCAGGCCGGTTGGCCAATCAGGACACTGTCCGCGGAGCGAACAGAGAAGTTTGTCAGCGGACCGAACACAGATATCACAAATATTTTGTGACCTACTTTTTGGTCATTTTAAAAAAACTACTGGACGGATTTTCACCAAATTTGCAAAAGCCTGCTTTCGGGACCAAGCCACTACTCCTGGTCCAAATTTGGTGAAAATCTGTCCAGCGGTTTTTTCCCCATTCAGTCTATGGAAAAAAAAAAAAGTTTTGGGACCCCCCTTATAACTTTGCCTCCCCCTGGACGAATCCTCACCAAACCTTGCAAGGAGATTCAGGGTGAGCCATATACCTTTTTCGCAAAGTTTGGTGAGGATTCGTCCAGGGAGAGCAAAGTTATAAGCCGCCCAAAAAGTGCTCTTCCTATGGAAACAGCAACTTAACCATAACTACGTGGCCACTACCGCATATGATTCGTATATGATTTGGTATATGACTGCCTTGTATGAGTACAACAGGATACAGTGGAAATAAAGGAAGGAATGTATACAATTTCTTTGTCATGTTTCAAACATATTTCTCTAAAGTTCAACCATGTAGATACGTCTAAAGAGGTATAGACACAGAAGAGGTACGACCCAGTGCGAGAGGCAACATTTGTGAGTAAGACCCATGGTGTTAGCATAAATAGCTTAGAAGGAAGGGGAAATGAAAGAAAAATTCAGACAAGTTATAAATAATTTGTTGAACAAAATGATTGTTAATCATAAGGTCAAAAACACAGCACTTCTAGTCAATGCTTGTTGTCTTTAAATTGTACTTTAAACAATTTTCAAAAACAATGCAGATGACAGATTTACTAAATTATATGTACACTTTTTTGTTAATTGCAATAGGCCATTTCCTTGACCTAGTCGGTAGTCTGTAGGACCATTTAGTTTTTTAATATATGGATTAAGGTCCTCATGTTTTCAACAATGCCACAAAGCAAAATAGCATCTAAATAAATCATTCTTCAATAATAATGTAGATAAATCCTTATTCGGTTTGCCAATGTTCCAACTATTTAGTGTAAACCCCTTTGGGTCTGCTAACGCGGGCAGGAGACACTGTCGTGAGGAGAGATTCATACACACGTGGAGGTGAAAAAAGACCACCTATGTCTCCTTGCACTGTTGCATTTCGATGGTGAACCAGTCAAGTTGAGCCACCTTCATCAGGGCATGGGTATGTGACCCTGTGGGGAATAAAACCATAGGACGAAATTTTGAATTCTGAATGCCGGTGCTGTGTGCGAGTGATAGCGTACAGGAAACTGCTAACAGGAGAATTAAATCTAAGGTTGAGGTTACGGGCAATCAAGGGGACCCCTCATAGGCATAACTATAAATCTTACCATGAGGGGTAGTGAACCAGAGATCCCTGCGTTCAAGTGCTGGCTCCAACTGCAACGGGCTAGGCAGAAGCTAATCAGTAGATTTGCTGTTGCTGTAGTGTTGCTGATTTTTGGAGGCACATGTCTTCAGAGAAACAGCCGTCTTCCAGAGACCTTTTTTGGAGAAAAGAGGTGACGTGTAAATATGCTGGAAAGTGTGTTTGTTTGTAGTTTCTAATTGCATCTGTTTTGCAGCTTTACTTCCCTAAAAGGTCTTACTATGCGAGTGGTCTAACGGGTCAGTTTGTGTGTGTCCTCCTGGAGATCAGGGTCCCCTATATTTATCTGCCAAGAGGTCCATTAGGGGTCCATTAGGTCGATTTGACAGAAATCATACTCTACTTCCAACAGGCTGGTCTTAAGTCTACCAGACCTCAACAATTTGCACACACACCATCTTGGAAATACTTTGCACACTAGAAACTTCACCGCAGAAGTGGCATCAGGGTGTGTACAAGGACCAGCTTTGATCCACCTAGAAAAGGGACACACCACCAAATATAGATGCCTAGATCCATTACATGTCTCCAGCATATTGACACAATCGATATGCAAATGTTGAAATGGGCCATTCGGATGGGGTATTAATCCTCTGATCGATCTTAGTGTACGCCCAGCTGTAAACCTCTGCAATTCACAATGAACTGTGCAACATGTTCCAATAGATTGGGAACAAACCAGTCTTCTGCAATTATGGCAGCAAGACTTTCTCTGGTTACATGCACGGGGTAATGCAACTGCTTGAGTGGGACTTTCAACAATGCCTCTGGCAACACTGGCTCTCCAGTGCTGCCTGTCTCCAAAATGCTTCAGTGGGGGATAAATAAAACCACATACGTTTCCATAGCTCCTGCTCTTCTTGTGGGGCTCGACTCTGAATCTCTATTAGTTGAGTAATTGACAGCATATGAAACTCCTCTTGTTCTAGCATGCTTCTATGAAATATTTCTTTAACATTCTCAGAATCAAAACTCAAAATGTCAGAAGAATACGCAGCGCTTTTGGCTTCCAAATCTATGGCTTTGTTTCTGTGAAAGATAAAGTCTGTTTGTTTAGTATGCACTGCACATTTTATGACCGCTGTGGCCACTGGCAGTTGTAGTGCCTTAATTAGCCTGTTCAATAAAGAGGCATGTTGCATTGGAGTGCTGTCTGAATGGAGATAACCCCTCCTTTTCCAGCATGAGAGCCCTGCGGGTACAGTTGACATCTCATAGGCTGAGTCACTGTACACCATCACTTCCTGATCTTTGTGTTTCTCGAGTGCAACAATAAGCGTTACCAATTCTGCTGCTTGTGCTGGAAAATGAGATGGTAGTCTTGCACTCGCCACTACCTCAAATTCACCAGTTAATCTGTGTTTTAAAACTGCAGATCCTGAATGCCTCTCCCACTAGTTTGGTCAATTTTCAAAGAAGCATGAATAAAGAGAATCTCCCCTCCCGCTAGAGAATTTTCTTTCACACGGCATCATAGAACTTTACATAATTACAGCAGTTATGCACATGATCACCTTCTTTTACGGGTTCAGCTATAAACATGGCTGGGTTCACTATTTCACACTGTACAATCAAAATCGCAAATTGGAGATCATTACTTCATAAACTGAAGCTCTTTGTGTTGTCAATGTACCTTTGGGTTTCTCCAAAATTGTCATATAGGCGTACTCCACATAGTGTGTCATAGCACAGCCCATGGTAATACCCTAGTGTTATTATTTTTGTGAGCACTGCTGTCATTACAGACCCAGTACTCTGTGAAAACAAATACAATTCCTCACTATAATTGTGAATTCCTAAAACTGGAGCAATACAGATTGCTATTTTTAATTCCTTAAATCCTTCCTCCATTTCTTCAGCCTATTCTATCTTTTCCTTACTGACTTGTGCTTTATAAAGTGCTTGCAAAAGAGGTTTTGTTTATGTGCTATAACCAAACACTCAGGCCTTGCAATAATTGCATAAACCCAACAATTGCTGCATTTGCCTCACTGTATTTGACTTTGGTGTCTTCATAATAGCCTCAGCTCTTTCAGGTGGCACTTACTTTCCTTTATGTGAAATTCACTGATCTATCTAAAACACATCTTCCTGACAATACTGTAATTTCTCCTTATCTACCTTGTATCCCATGTCTAACAATATAGTCATTAACTGGACAGAGTCTTGTCAACATTCATCTTCTGTTTCACTGCAGATTAGTATGTCATCTACGTACTGAATTACTGCACTGAATTACTGCACTCTTAAATTCAATGTTGCCTAAATCCATCTGTATGACCCTGTTAAGGATTGATGCGGACTCACAATACTCTTGAGATAAATGAGTATATTTTGGTCTTTTTTGTCTTATCGTGAATGAAGTAAGGTCTTGTGATTCTTTGTGCAACGGGATTCAGAAAAATGCCTTTTTCAAATTGATCACTGTGAAGTATTTAGCTTCAACTGGGATGCTAAACAATATTGTTGCAGAGTTTGGAACTAATGGAAACTCTTCTACTACAATCTAATTAAGAGGATGCATATTGTGGATTAATATCCATGACTCCCCTTTTGATTTTCTGATTGGATACACAGCAGAATTGCACCGGGATTCCAATGGCATTAGGATTCCCTAACTCATCAATGCTGAAATAGTTTTAAATATGCCTTCATCCGTTTCTCGAGACATAGGACACTGTTTTGCTTGGGGTAAAATTGGTCCTGGCTTGAGTTTTATTTTAACCTCTCCTATTCCCTTCAATAGGGCTATATCATATGGGCCTGTAGTCAAAAGGACACCTGGCACCTTTTCTAGGTTTTCCTGAAAGAACCCTGGTCGTTGCCGCATTAATGCTATTCGCTGTGGCCTTCCCTTTTCTCAATTTGTATCCAATATTTAATGCTTATAAAAAACACTACCTCATCATATATACGTTTATCTCGAACATATCTTCATCTGTTATGTCATTCAATCTGTACACCTCCTCAAGAGCTATCACTGTCCTCCATGCTCTTCCTTCGCCATCTACTCTTTCAAGCATTGCTATTTCTTCCCATACTATAGCGGCTTCGACTTCTATAGGAATAGTCTGCCCTTCTTCCTCATCCATAGGTACTTGTGGTCTGAATAAGAACTCATCAGGTATCTTCCCAATCTTCCTTACTAATCCATGTAGCCATGTTAATAAAACGCTCACTCCATAAATGAAGACTTCTGGATCTTCTGGGACTCCTCATAGAGCCACTTTCCCTGTAAATGCCAGTATAAACTCTCCTACACTTAAATAGTGTATTCCTGGAGTGGAGAACACTATTCCTTGATCAGTGAATTAAATCATCATGTTAAGTTTTGTCATCAAATCGCTACACAAAATGTTAACTGGCATTTGTTGTGAATACAACAATGGGACAGACATGTCACATTCCCCTATAGAAACAGGCAGTTTATCAGTAAAAGGAACTACAGTCATAGCTCCAGAGAAGCCTTGAACATTCATGACAATACCTGAAATTGGGTATTTTCCCTCCTGTATACAAGAGCAAGTCATCCCAGTGTCTACAAGAAAAGAAAAAGATTTGCCTCCTATCATCACATCGACCCTTGGTTCTTCTTGGGGGTCTGGTGTTACTGATAGTACTGAACACATCAAGTAACCCTGTGATCTATCTTTTTGAGGGTATAAATTCATCCCAGTTCCCATGAAAGGGTTCCCTCCTACCACAGTGACACCTCCTACTCTAGGTGTTAGTGTTTGCCCTGTGTTCGCATTCTGCTGTTTTTGCATAGGTGCTCTTTCTGATTGCCCTTGCAGTGGGTGCATTTGCACTGAGCCCTGCTGCTGTGCCTGCTGTGTGTGCAGTGCCTCTGTCTGATAAGATGTGTGATCCAGGGCAAAGCCCTCTCGTGCTTGTTTACTGTATGGCGGTGAATAAACTGGCCCCATCTTGAAGATTGTCCATTTTGTTGCATGTTTCCTTGACTTCTACAGATACGCGCAAAATGCCCTGTCATGGCACAATTCCAACACAATGGGGGTGGCTCTCTGATCAACCCTCCATTATATCCTTCCTGAGTATTCTGACATCCACCCTGGGTATTTAGAAATCCACCTTGGGTGTCCTGAAATCCACCGTGGGTGTTCTGAAATCCTCCTCTTCTTCTTCCAAAGCCTCCAGCTCTACTTTGTGGCCAAATTCCATACCACCATTGATCTATTGGTTGTAGATTATTCACCTCTGATGCACCCATTATATCTTGCATTCCAACTCCTTCTCCACTTCCCTACTTCTGTAGCAAGTTATGACAATTTTTTCTGAACCAACTTAGCTTCCTAATTTTTTCTGTTTTAATCTTTGTTTCTGTTTTTCTCTTGTAATAACCAACAGTGATGCACAATAGTTGACTATATCTCAGCCCACAGCTTCATTTCCATTCCTACTTGTTTTTTCATTTGTCTCTGTACCTGTTCTCATAACCCCTGAAACAAAATATGATAGAATAGCTCCACTGTTTTTCCCATGGTTCACGCATCCCAAACTGCCATCCCGCTTGAATATCCTGAATATAAGCAATAGGGTCCTCATCTTCTTTCATTGTATGTGTCATAATTGCACCCATATCGGATGTATCAGGATAGTGTACCCTGAGAGCCCTCCAAATATCTGCTCTGCAATTATTAAATGGCTCTCCATCATGTGCTGTGTTTTTTACTGTCACTCCCACATATCCCGTACATCTCCAAGTGTCATCAGCTCTTTGCCCAAGAATAGCTGCCAGTAGACCTTTTATGTCTCCGATGGCCAGTGTGTTTCTCCCTGTCATTTTCTCTAATTCATATATCCATTTACCAGCCCCCAAAGTCAAACTAAGTAGTTATCCTTATTCTTCTGAGGCCATCTGCTCCTCCCTTCTCTAACAAGGGGAACTGTGAGACGCCCATCCCATAATCAGACCCCACTATTTATTTACCTAATGCAGGGTTAATCGTCTCTATTCATCTTCGTGCTGGTATCAACCTTAACCTACTCACATAAGGTGGAGATTCTCCTCTTTCACTACATGATCGTCTTTGGGGAAGTTCAGGATTTGGTGTAGCATCTGGTGTTCTGTTCTTAGGGTGTTCCAGATCTGACCATCTTACTTCTTTATCCAGATTTTGACCTCTTAAAAGGGCACACATACCCTCCCCTTCTATCTCATGGCCAGACTTCCTTTCTTCATCTGTCATTGCTCTACACTAACTGGTGTAACTATCATCCTCCTCTTGTCTGTCTAAGTTTAACCTGCTCAAAGACAGCGCGCTGTGTTCGTCACTGAACATGTTTTCCTCCTCATCTCATGGTTTTGTTATCAGGGATTGTTTGCTGCTCCTTTGAGTTCCATACTCGTTGTTCTGCCTTATTTGTTGATATATCTTATCAATCCTTTCTCCAATACTTTCTGCATCATATCTTTCCTCTTCCTGTGTTGCTTTAAGTATTTCTTGATTCTTTTTCTCTTATTTGGAGAACCTCACTTATCATGTCCCATTGTCCATGTATTACATCCATGGGTCTTGCTCGTTCTTTAGGAACGCGACTAGCATCAAGACCTTGCCACCTTCTATTCTGTTCTATTCCTTTTTCCATCTCCCTTCGCTCTCTCCCGTCTTTCCTTGGCCTTCCTTCTTCTTGCTTTTGTGCTTATTTTCTATTTCTTCCCTTCATTCTTCTTCTCTGTAATCTTTTTTCCTTCACTCTTTGTGCCTCTTCTTCCTCTCTCTTTCTTTCTTTCCTGTCCCTTTCTTCTATTTCCTTCTTCCTACGGTCATACTTACTTTGTTCTTCTGCCCGCTTTTCATCTTTTTCTTGTTCTTCTCTATATATGTGTTCCCGTCATTCCCTGCTTTTTCTTCCTTTCTCATCCTCTGTCAACCCCTTTTGTCATTCCCTATCCTTATTTTCTTGCACATCTTTGGCATCCTTTTGCCTAACTTCCTCGATACCCTTCCCATCTAACTTGAGCAATATCTGTCCTCCCATCCATTCGTTCTGTACAAGTGTTACCTCATCAGCCCTCTCCTTCTTTCCTTCCATCTCTCAATTTATCTCTCTATATATGTTGATCTATTCGATCTCTCACCTCGTTCCTCTTTATCTCGCATAATCCTAGTTACGACTTCCTTCTTTTTGCTCTCTTCTAGATTTTCATTGTTACTATAAGCGGGGGGTGCATATGTCGGGTTACTATATCCAGCCGCTGCTTTTAAATCCTCTAAAGGGTAAAATCATATCTCCTCTACATCTATCCTCTTAGTCTCAGTTTGAGTAAGAGGAGCTAAGGGCTCAATGCTCTCCCCTTTATGCTGATTAAACACCCACTCATCATGCTTAATGGGTGCATTGGCTGGGTCTTCTTTCTTCTCTTGGTAAATGTTCCAAAGTTCTAAAACCACCATTCTTTTCTCTAATTTCTTTCCCATGTATGCAGCAGGCACATAAGTGGTCATGTGTTGTAGTACTGCCTTTGACAATGATCCCCCTTGCGGCCTTGGCATGACAGCTGTGCCCTTTACCCATTCTGCACTGTACTGTTTGAGCTTCGGCGCATGCCGTGGTAATGTTTTACAAAGGTGCATGAGAGGAGTGTCCTCCAAAATGACACATCACAATTGACTGTCGATACTTACCAGATCGTTAATAAAACCTCTACCTATCTCAAAGCTTATTGCTCAACACTTTTAATCCCAAAACTATAAATATGAGCAAGCACCACCAATCACAGCTCAAACCTTTTTTTTTAAAAAATTTCAACAACCTATCTATCTTCTGATTGGCTCCAATCATTTACCACACTGAACTCAAAACAACGTCACTTCCAACATTCACAGCTTATTACCTCTAGAAAATTCATACATTAAAGAATACTTAAAATAATACCACAATATACATTATTCAAAAAAGGTAGCAGGCACCCTCTCCAGAAAGAACATGGCATGATAACCTGTTCTGTGTTTCTTTCCCACTTTGAGAGTCCGCAGCCATCACTTTTTGTTCACTGTACCTTTCAGAGATGGGAAATACCCATTTGCATATCAATCCTTGTCTCGCCCACACCGAAATGCTATGGCAATTCCCTTCTGAGCAAGAGTACCAACGGGAACCCCATACACATGTTTCAGCCTTGTTGGGCCTCATAAGTGAGGTGCACACTTTCTTGTGACATCATCAGTCTGTCTTCCTTGTTCATTCTCATGTTTCTTCAGGGATCTCTGCCAGCAGGCTGTCATTATCTCGTGGGTACATTCAATACTGTTGTCTCAATGGATACTTGCTGTGTTATTGGTATGATAGCTGGTTTCAGACAAGGCATGGTCGCATGTCTCCAATACAAAAGAGGTAGGGGGGCGGGATCTCCTGCAGATGTATAGATCTATTCCTCGACAATAGTGAACAGGCAACAAGGTTAACTACAATCAGAAGACTTTGGCTGATGGCCTACTGGTGGGAGATGATGGACTTATTTGGAAAACAAGGAGTAGTTTGACCTGATTTAAACACCTAAATTGTGTTTCACATACATGCTGCTAAAGAGCCATAAGTCCAAGGTTGGGATGGTATGCCAACCAATCAGTGTAGTTGAGGGACATCCTAACATGCAATGCAGCATAGACCAATCCAATGTTGTTTTGTTGGATCTGCATGAAATTACTGAGTAGAAAAGTCTGATCACCGAAAGTCTGTTTTTTCCATTTTATCGCATATGTATATGTGGGGGGGAGACCCCCCACAACCTCTCCACCTTACACCTATACATTTTTATTAACTTTACCCCCCCCAATATACATATGCAAATAAATGGGGGTAGGACTTTTCTACTTAGGTAATTTGTTCGCTATAATCAGTACTATACATATTTAGAGGTAGTTCATGGTATGCCCTACAGATAAAGGGGTAGCCAATAATGTACTTACTAATCCATACATGTTCTATAAGTAGATAAGTTCCCTAAACCAATCCCTTCCCTTGATAGGTTAAGTATTTTGCTATGTAGAATAACATGATGGATGATGTATATTGGGGTATAAGTCCTCCATGTAATCAAGCTGCTATGTGAGTGTGCATGAATCAGTCTGATGTCTTTGAGATCTCCCTACTTTATTAAATTGGCAGTTAAGTAGTACTTTTCCATTTTCTTTGAGTCCGTCCGATTATTTGGTTTGCGATCATTACTGTAAATCCATTTAGCACTAACAGATACTTCAAGGTGCTAGAGCACAAGTCCATTCTCTAAGATATCTTGCTTATAATTTGACAAACACCTGTTCTCTAGCTCTTGGGATGGTTTCTTTGAAGAATAAGGTGCGTCCTTACATATCTCGCTTGAAACAACTTCATAGACAACTATGCAAATATACCATCTTACCAATATTAAGATGTTATACTATGAAGATTAAACTCCTTCTACTTTATGGTCTTGATATGTCGCGCCTTGAAACACTTGTGTATAGGCACTTTATAAACCGTGTATCATATCATATAATATAATTGTTGACCTGGGTAATTATTTGAATATAATGCAGGGCCAGATTTGGAAATAGGTGATGGGTCTTGCTCTCTCTGTAACTATGTAAACTACATACAATGGTTAAAGAACAATGACCGCTAACTCCACCCAACCTACTATGTAAATGTGTATATTTGTAAATCTGTAAACTCTTGCCTTTATCGGTTCTGCTTCAACCATCTATTGTCCCATTGTAATTATTGTAATGCATTGTAACCTGTAACCAAGTTGTGAATAACCTTGTTGCTCCGGCGCCCTCATACCCTCGGGTCTAGTGCGCAATACAAATGAATAAACTAAACTAATGTTATTATACGAGACCAGTTGGCTTTAATCTCCCTTTAATATAGATATTTATGGAGACAGTTGTCAACTTATGCAAACATCCTCTCGCCTCCTCCCAATCCCCTGCACTGTGATTTGGGTAGAATTTTTGAAGAGGGTTCAGTTGAATCGATCAATACATTTAGGTGTAAGATGCAAGATCTACTATAATGTATTAGCTCCACGGAAGAATAATTCATAAATCGTCCTGGGTATGTTAAAACTAAGCTATTCAGGCATGAATGGTTGGGAACTTTAGAGCATATTAATTCTTACAGCCTGTAAAAGGAATATGTCAATACTCTAGAAAAAAGGATGATTTTCTATTATATTACACATTTTCCTTGTAACAAGGCGTGAGCCATGTGTTTTAACTTTTGACTGACCCAGCTACCCACACTGGAATGTACAAGATTGTGGAAAGCTTTTCATGAACAAGAAACTGGTTGTCAATTCTGTAAAAGCTTGGGTACGATGGAAACACTGAGACATTGGGAACTTCTTGTTCTTCCTTGCACTCGCCACTTCAAGGTCACTACTCCATCTGATCTCGATTTCTACAGGGAACTTATTTTGGGCAAGGCTTATGTAGGGAGACAACACATTTTTGGTTTTATCCTTGCATATTTTTCTTAAGAGGTCCTGGAGTTTCTTGATAATTGAAGGTAATTTGTAGCTTTTTAAGGTTTTACTGAGTCTTGGCTCGGGTAATAATGTTTATTTATTGGATGAAACTTGAATTGATTCAAATAATTGTATGATTTACAACTGGTGTGTATATGTTATGAAACATGTGTTAATATATTTGAGGAAGGGTTTATGCAAACCACAACACAATAACAAAATAATAGTTGTTCATGGGCCGGCATGATTGCAGGTATCCCATTATGTATACAGCACGTGTGTTGCAGTGATCTGCAGTGGCCTGCCGATGCTGTGCGCATGTGATACAGACATATGTTGTTTGGACATGCATTGGTATGTGCACTGTTTGCTCTTGGTGACTTGGTGCACTTGTGCACTTGCAATGTGAATTTATGGGAACACGTCTAAGACAGTACGAATGGCAGGTTATGATGTTGTGGCCATTTGAGGCACATGAATAGAGGCACCTCTATAGGTTGAACATTTGCAAGTGATGCCATCCAAACACATCAACTGAGAGTAACATATATGCATGGAAACATGATGTTGGTGCTTTGACCTCTCAGGAACATGTATGTGATGTATCATCCCACTGCATTTGAAGACAGATTTGATGTGTGACCATGCAATATGTATGTGCTGGAGCCAACAACAGAAGCAGTTGTTCGTACGAAATGTGCGACTCCACATTGCAGCATTGGGCCATCCATGGACAAGGGTTTGATGCTCATCCCAGCCTGCACACCCAGGCTCCTGTCACCTGGCTACAAATTCATATCATAGGTGGCTAACTGCTAAATTAGGGCAGCGTACCCAGGGAAGTGACAGTGGTGCTCCATGAGCACTTGGGGCACACAGGCCTTTTGGGTAGGTCCTGCTCTAGTGTGTCAATCGCATGGGCCCATTTGTCAAAATTGTGGCCACACACTTGTGTGCCACTGTGTAGTCCACAGCTGTCAAGTATGCCTGTCCCATGTGTGACTCCTCGTGACCATCCTGTTTGTGGCCACTCCCACGCTGCCTGTCTACGGGAGCAAAGAATATTATTATGCGAGACATGCAATGGTGTTGGTGGGGAATCTGCCCAGGTGCACTTCCCATGGCCCTGGCTGCATGTCACACTTGTGTCACTTTGGCATTGGTATTGTGCCATTGCATGTTTTTCTTAATGTGTTTGTGGCCACACACCAATGTGCTTGGTTCACATGTGCATGTGTCATGACTATGAATCAGCATTATCCCTACACTCGTGTGTCAGTATTCATGCTGATTGCATGAGCGTGTACGTGTGTGTGTGTGTGTGTGTGTGTGTGTGTGTGTGTGTGTGTGTGTATGTGTGTCAGTTGCTGGTTGACCGGTGCTGATTGAATGGTACTGTTAATGTTGTGTATGCCACACATGCTTTGACACTGATGACTGATGTCAATGTTCTTTGTCCCCTTTTCCACAGTGGCTGGAGCTTGTGTAGAGGGCATGCACATTGCTGTGGAGCAGAGGAGCAGGGACCAGGCAACCATCCAGGCAGAGATCCCAGCCAATCTCCTCTCCTGAGAGAGAACTGGCTAGGGAAGCACCAGTACCATCCAGTGAGGATGTTGACAGTAAGTCCCAGGAGGGGATTGTGTTAGGGGACACCTTGGCAGCAGGGGACATAAAGGGCAAAAGATCCTCTTGAGTCAACTCGGTAGATGGAGTTGGTGGTGGAGGAAGAAGCCATTGCAGCCTACCCACAGGGTTAGGCGGGCGCATTGAGCTGGGTGTTCAGGCTGCACCCTTGTCCCAGGGACATGAGCATGTGCAGTCCATCATGGAGGGTTTTACTCAAACACCTATGTCCCTGGGCCATCTACTGTGGCAGCAACCACCTTCCTGGATGCCTCCACCCAGGCTGTTCACTCGCTTCCAGCTGATGTGTCCATCTGGGAGTGGGTGCTGACCCTGCTGGCTGGGATAACGAGGTGGACCGCATCCATTTCTGATACTGTACAAGCTTCTCACCAGGAGCTTGTACAGCATCACAATGAGATGTGCCACTTCATGGCTGAGCTGGCAAGAACACTCCTCTCATTGGGCTCTCCTTCATTTCCTCCTCTGCTCCAAAGTTGTCCTCTAGGATGCCTTCTGTACTACATATGACCACGGCTCCCGGTGCACCACTCCCACCACTATCGGCCAGTCTGGTTGTGCCTTTGTTCCTCCCCACGATGGAAGTCCCCAGAAACCCCACATGAGGTGGTCACTGTGCCTGCCCAGGCACTGACACACATACAGGCAGTGAAGAGACAGCTGGCTCTTCAAGGAAGTGTAGGTGCAAAATGCCCCCAAGGAATGTCATCTGGTTGCAATGTACCTCAGGAGCTTGCACTCTTCCTGGCCTCAGCAGAAGATGTTGACTGTAAGGAGGCATATTACAGCAGCAAGTTTCATTTGGAGGAGGCACTTGGCGCATTTGAGGAACGCGGACCACTGGTGATCCCTCCAGGCCATTTGCACCATATTTGGTTGCTACCAGGTGGTGGAGAGGCAGTGGGCAAGTGAAGCTGCGCTGAGGGTGGCCTGGGCTGAGGTGGTGCTGAGGCAGATAAGCAGGCAGGCTGCCATCCCGGAGGATACTTGCAGGTCAGCAGAGGATTCGGAGAAGCAGATAGTGGCCAACCTGAAAGCATTCCAGCCAACAACAGAGGCCCACCTACAGTAGGAGGACATGAAATGTGACTCACCCCTCGTGAAGGCATTGTCTGAGATTGAAGGGGACTAGCCCACTGCCTACAATGCCTTTGTATATAGTTCATTAGGATTAGGTTTCATTTTGGATTTTTATTTAATTTGTATCCCTGCACACTTTTTAAACTTCCCTTCATTTTGATTGCATATAGTTCTATTTTAATATAGATTTACAATAATTTCATTCATTGCTTCTTGCCGTCTCTTTGTCTGTGTGCACATTTACTTTTTTAATGTTCTCACAGTGCATTTGTTCGGTGTCGGTCAAGTAGATTGGGGCGTACCTGTGTGTGTCATGTTGGTACTGTGATGTTTGAAGGAGAGGTGTGTGCATGTGCTTGACATGTAGGAGTGTGGCCATAAAACAGCTTGAGGGGGCACTGGATGATTTTCTGATTTCATTCCATGTGCAGTGTGTGATGCTGGAAATGCATTGGAGGGACAGGGCCTCTGTATCCTTGTCCTTTACTGCCTTTTATTGTGTGTTCTGTCATGTTTTCCGCGCAGGAGTTCATGTGGCACTCCTGGCGGTGCAGCTCTCTCCTTTGGTTTTGGTTAACAGACCCATGGGATACCCTTATGGCACCCACGGGTGGGGTTACAACCCTGTGCCCCTAGTGTATGTTTTTGGGCACCTTTGTGTGGCCCACAGAGCAGAGTACGGGCTGGTGGCAGCTCCGTGCTGACTTGACTAGTGCCCTGAGCGTCCTCCATTTTGGGATGCCCAGGCCCTGTCATGGGAATCTGGCGATTCCCAATGGAGACAAGATGGCCCCCGTGACCTCCCTCTTGCCTTCTATCGCCTGTTACCTTGATCTTCCGAAGTCCCAGGAAGCCCTGACTCTGTCCCTTTCCTCCTGACTGGCTGTTGGGTGGAAGTTCCATATATGGTGTTGTTGTGAAGAGCCGACCGGACTGGCTGGATCCTTCCCAACGACTGTATGCTGTGGGTACGCCCTGTGGGTGGGACCAGGGTAAAGGGAGTGTGTGACGAATACGCATTCTGTGTTGTGGATGTCTAGTATCTGGTGTTTGACACAATGACTGAGACAGCCCTGCCCGAAACTGGTATGAATACAGTGTGGAGTGTTGAATGGCTGGGTACTTGTCCCAATACACATAACTTGTTGTGAGTGTCTGGAGAGAAGTGAATGGCCTGACTGCACTATGCACCTGATTGGCTGCCTGCCTGCATGAATGCCCTTCTGACCGATTGGTTGCCTGAGTGTGAACCAGCAATATGAATGGGAGATCAACTAGTATATCTGGGGGCCTCTCACTGCTAGAATTTGTGTTCAGAAGATGAAGTCCACTACGAAGAGTAACTGGAGTAAAACTGAAGCTTGACGTTGAAGCCCTGCTGGAAGAGAAGGATTGCTGTTGCTCTACTTCATCAAATTGAAAGCTGCTGTGTCTCCAAGAACTGACCCAGAAAGGACCTGGTAAGGTGCCGTCTTCCCGAGCTACGAGGCACCATCGTGCACCAGATTATCTTTGCCAAAGCTCCCTGGTAGATAGATCTACGACAGGCTGCCGACCGGAGACGGGGACTGCCGCGGAATCCCAAAGAGTAGCGCCCGGACTGTTGTTCGCCATCGTCGATGACCGCCGTCGCCAACCAGAGCAACCATGCTCCAGTTGCCTAAGAACTTCATTTGATCCTAAGACGCTCTTGCCTTCATCGCCGCCCACCTTATACCGCCAGAGAAGGTCAGGCCGTCAACGTGCCGAGGAGCATCCGCCAGTGGGTATCCCGCTACCCAAAGACCACAGACTTGCTGGGCCACAGTTCTTCAAACTCTTTGCGGTCCAGAACTATCGACATCGAGGTGCCCTGCACGCCACTTCCTTGCAGGACATTTATGCTTCCCCGCCGACAAGCACCGCTAGGAATGAAGCTGCCACTTCACTGTCGTAGTTCACCCTGTTCTCCGTCGGACGTTTGACGACCCGTGACTCCTGCCTTAAAGGGAGGGCACTCAAGAAGCGCCGTCGATTCCCTGATGAGGAACGCTACAACGCCAGGCAGTTTGGGGTTGCAGAACTATTAGAAAGTCTCTTGTGAACACTATATGGACTGTGTTTGTGATATATCTTTATTCCACAGGTTGCTCAGGTGGGGGGATCTCCACACAGAACTGTGTCTAGGTATCGGGCCAGTATTCTGCTGATTGTTCTAACCAACTGCTTTCCTCTTATATCTATTGTTGGTTTCCTTTACGAACTGATTTGTGTGACATTTAACCATACAGTTGATGCACTTTAAAGAGATCTAATAGTAATTGTAGTACAACGTAGAACTGTATATTTGCCATTATAGATAATTGAGTACAAAGTGAGTTATTGTGATGTTGTACACTGTACTTAAGAACCAGCATGCATCACCTCCTGAGAAGCTAGGCCTTGATTGCTCGTCCATTGCTACCTTAAAGAGAATCTTTGCTGGGTTCCTCTGTGCCTCTCCTCTACCATGTAGAGAACTGAAGTACAGACCCCCCTCCGGTCTTTACACTGGCGGTGGGATGCTTATGGTTTGAAGAATCAGTGTATAACCGTGCCACAAAATATCTGCACTTTGTTAAATTGAGGTTTAGTTGTGTACAAGATAATTGCATTACAAGCAATGGAATCTATTGCAAATGGTAAATTGACGCGGATGAGCTGAGAGGCTCTCCAGGATGCTTGTGAAGCCAGGGAGTTAGATTTTGTGGATAAGTCTAGGGCTGAGTTGATAGCTGCCCTGGTGGACTACCAGACTGATGGTGAAACTCTTGAAGGGGGGATGTAACCAATGAGGACTCTGCCCCTGGGGCTGTTGCTGAATCTGTCTCTGGGAATGCCACCATTCCTGCTGCCTCTGTTCCAAAGCCCAGCAATTCAGTGGAACTTGAGTTATTAAGGATGAAATTGGCTTTTGAATACCGCAAGTTTGAAATAGGAGCTGAGTTTAAGAAAGAGGAGTTGGCACAACAAGTGGAGCTCAAGAATCAGGATCTAAAACTCAAAGATAGGGTACTTGAACTCTTAGATAAGGACCTTGAACTTAAGAAACCCGGGACACTGAATGGCAGCGAATTCAGTTAGAGAAAGCTCAAGTGGACACTTCAGCTAAACCAGTTGAGAGTGTCAGGTCCCCAGCAACCAAGTTTATGAAAGATTTGGTTGGTGTGTATGTGGAGGGTTCTGATATCCTCCACTGGATTGAAGCGTTTGAATTGGCTTGTGCAATACATGATGTAGATAAGAGAGATTGGGCTAAGTGTTTATTAAGAAGAGTGTCTCAGACTGGATATGACTGTATTCTGAAACTGAGTGTGGAATAAAGTGGTCAGTATGAGTGCATGAAGTCTGCTTTGGTTGCCAAGTTTGGCAAGACACCTACCCAATACCTTAAAAAGTTCATGGATTTTAAGAAATGAGAGAATGTGTCTTGTGTAGACTGGGTGAGTGCTGCACACATGAACATGATGGGGTGGATTGACGGTTACAAAGTGAAAACGTTTGTTCAAATTGGCCCACCTTTTGTTTTTTTAGCATTTTTTGGAAGCCTGTTCACCAGACCTGCGTCAGTATGTTGCTGACCAGAACATTTTGGACCCCTTTAAGCTGGCTAGGTTGGCTAACAAGTGGGTCTCCCATCGGGTGTCCCCTAAGGACTCCAGTGGGAAGGACAAGGACAAAGAAAAGGGGACCTATCAGAAAGCTGAGGAGTCCCAGAAGCAATCACAGTCAGGTAAACCAAAATCTTCCTCTCCAAAGACCCAAAAACCTAGTGGGGATAAGTCTGTTGAGGGTGGGAGTAAGAGTAGTGGTCTGCCTGCCGCAAAGCAGGGTCCCAGTGGTTCCAGTACCGTACCCCACACTCCCGGCACTTGTTGGGATTGTGGAGCTCTGGATCACCAAAGACGTGACCCCAAGTGTAAGGGTAAGGCACTTGGAGTGCAGGCTGTCAGCCTGACCTACCCCTACTCTGTACCTGAGGTGGAGGCCACTGTCCTCCCCTCCTCTACAGGGATCACATTTGGTGCTCCGGTAGAGATTTCCTTGGGGCCTGGGACCAGTACGCAGAAGTACTGGCAACTATCCCACAGAACACTTTTGAGAAGTGTCCTCTTAAATGGCCATCCTTCTACTGGTTTGAGAAACACTGGGGAAAGCATGACAATGGTGGACAGGACCCTGCTGAAGCCATAGGACTATGTAGATGCTACTCTGAGAACCACCAGATTAGCTGGTGGGCCTTCCAAATTATCACCTGTAGCCTTAGTCAACATTACGGTTGGAGACAAGACAGCGAAGCTTCCGGTCCTGGTTCAGGACAACGTGCCTGCGAACATATTGTTAGGTAACAATTTGGTCGAGCTGGGGATGATCACGGATGGTCTACCCATGGCTGCTGTGGCGGTCACCCGATTGCAGTTCACACAGGGTCCGGCTGTGAGCCCGGTACCCTCGCCGACGGGGAAACTCAAGGCACGAAGGAAACGGAAGAGTAAGAAGGCCACCTCTGTGGAGGGGCTCCTGCTCCTCCTGCTGTTCCGACAGCACCCATTGGGATCCAGGCTCTGGACAGGTTAGGTCCAGCGGTGAATCCTGTCTCAACTCCTTTGGGAGAAGAGCCAGAAGTCTTTCCTGTGGGAGAGGTACTCAAGCCGGAGGAGCACCTCGACCTTCAATGCTTGTTAGCTGAAGGGGGACCCTCCGAGGCAGACTTCTGTAAGGGACAGAGAGAGTGGCACTCTCTCGAGGGTCTGAAGAAACAGGCCCAGTCCCAGGCACAAGGAGAAGTGCCTAGGACATTCCTGATCTATTGGGAGGGTGAGCTCCTTGTTAGTGAGCCCACTAAGCCTGAACCTGCTGCCCTCAAGAGGTTGGTGGTGCCCCAGGTTTAGAGGCCCTGCCTGCTGCAGTTGGCACATGAGGTGCCCTTAGCTGGTCATCTTGGCACCAAGAAGACTAAGCAGAGGCTCTCTGCCCATTTCTACTGGCCTCAGATGGGAGTGGAAGTGGAATCCCACTGCAAGACCTGCCCAGTTTGTCAGTTGTCTGGCAAGACTAGAGGCAGTGTCATTGCCCCACTGCAGCTTTTGCCAGTGGTTGGCACACCGATTGAGAGGGTGGGCATCAACATTGTTGGTCCCCTTGACCCTCCCACAATAGGTGGACATCGGTTCATTCTGGTCTTGGTCGATCAGGCCACCAGGTACGCTGAGGCTATACCCCTTCAGACTGTTACTGCCAAGGTGGTTTCCAGGGCTCTTCTGGGCATTTTTACCCGTGTTGGATTCCCTAAGGAAGTTGTCTCTGTCAGAGGATCCAACTTCATGTCTAGTTACATGAAAACCATGTGGAAAGAGTGTGGGGTAACCTACAAGTTCTCCACTTCTTACCATCGCCAGACCAATGGTCTGGTTGAGCGATTTAATAAAACTCTCAAGGGCTTGCTAGGTGCTTTGTAAGAGCCCCTAAGGAGAAATTGGGATCTCCTCCTGTCATGCCTGCTGTGTGTTTACAGAGAGTCACCTCAAGAGGGTGTTGGTTTCAGCCCCTTTGAGTTATTCTTTAGATATCCCATGAGGGGACCCCTTGCCTAGATCAGAGAAGGTTTTGAAGCCACCCCTCCAGGTCCCGCCAAGCAAGTGGGGGACTATGTGTTAGGCCTCAGATGAAGGATGACACAGATGATGGGTCAGGCGACAGCACATCTCAAGCCCAGCCAAGAACTGAATAAGTACTAGTATGACCTTAAAGCCTCGCAAGTGGATTGGACTCCAGGACAGGAAATCCTTGTGATCGAGCCTACCAAGCCTAGAGCTTTGGCAGACAAGTGGTTTAGACCCTTCAGGATCATCTCCAAAATGGGTGAATTCAATTATCTGGTTGAAATGGGAGTCCCTGGGTTATGCCCTCAGGTATTCCATGTTAACAGGCTCAAGCCTTTCCACATGCGAGCAGAAGTCTCATGTCTCTTGCTAGCTTCAGAGTAAGAAGAGGATGAGAGTGAGCCCCTTCCCAATTTGCTGCATAGCAACCCTCAGGATGGCTCAGTGGAGGGAGTGCATCTCTCTCCTGATCTGACGACAGAGCAGCAGAGGGCCTGCAGGGCTTTGCTCCGGCAGTATGCCTCTCTGTTTTCACTGACTCCAGGCCTTACACCGTGGTGTAGGCAGAAAATTGACACTGGTGACAGTGTGCCTGTCAAAAGCAGGTGCTACTGTATGTCATATACAGTTAAGAACCACATCCAGGCTGAGGTCACCAAGATGTTGGATCTGGGTGTTATTGAACCCTCAGCCAGTCCCTGGTCCAGTCCCGTGATCATTGTCCCCAAGGCAAGTTTCCAGGCAGGTACCAAGGATTGGAGGTTCTGTGTGGACATAGCAAAAACAAAGAGGTGATGGCTGGAAGGTTTAGAATTAATCTTAACCACTGGCAATGCTCTGGGCGGAGTGGGACGGGTATGCCCAGACGTGGGTCCTGTGCCTGCTGGGCCTAGAGACCCAAGCTACTCCTCACTGATGAGCCCCAACAAGGGGGAAACATGTTTGGGGATGCTTGTGGTCTCGTGCAGAAGGGATGTGGCCTAGCAGTTCGGGCTGGACTGCCCCTTTTGGGGTGGGACCAAGCCTGATTTGCATATGGTTTTTCCCTTCTGTAATGGCTTGGCAGGCGAAGAACGGTGGTCTGGAGGGTTGCCCAGAGCATTGCCAGTGGTTAAGATTAATTCTAAACCTTCCAGCCATCACCTCTTTGTTTTTGCCAGGTTCTGTGTGGACTACCGAGGAGTCAATGCCGTCACCAAAACTGACGCGCACCCATTGCCCACAGCTGATGAGCTCGTGGACACCATAGGTGCCACCATATTTGTAAGCATTTTTGACCTTACCTCAGGCTATTGGCAAATAGCTCTGACGGACCATGCCAAGGAAAAGACGGCGTTCTCAACACCTGAGGGACTCTACCAGTTTAGGGTTATGCCTTTTGGGTCAAAGAATGCCCCTGCCACCTTCCAGAGATTGGTCAATCATGCGATCAGTGGGCTGGAGGCCTTTTGTGTGGCCTTCTTAGATGACATTGCTGTCTACAGTTCCACCTGGGAAGAGCATTTGACACATCTGGATAAGGTGTTGCAGGCCTTGAAAAGGGCTAACCTCACTATCAAGGCCACTAAGTGCCAGATAGCTCAAGGGAAAGTCATGTATTTTGGTCATGAGGTAGGAGGGGGTCAAATCCAACCCCTCCCCAGTAAGGTACAGGATGTACAGAACTGTGAGACTGGGAGACTCCCACTACTCAAACCCAGGTGACATCCTTTTTGGGTCTCACTGGGTATTATCACAATTTCATAGCAGACTATGGAACCATAGCTGCACCCCTGACAGCACTGACTTCACCCAAACAGCCGAGGAAGGTTAATTGGACTGAAGACTGTCAGAGGGCCTTTGATGGCTTGAAAAAAACTGTGTAGGGCACTCGTGTTGTGTGCACCTGACTACAGCAAACCCTTTATCGTACAGACTGATGCCTTTGACACCGGAATTGGAGCTGTCTTGTCCCCAGTTAGAAGAGAACATCAGATCATATTCATCAGTAGACAACTCAAGTCTAAAGAACTTAGGTGGGCTACTGTTGCAAAGGAATGTTTCAGTATAGTTATAGCCTTAGGCATTTTAGGCCCTACCTTGCGGGGTCTACCTTCAAGGTCCAAACAGATTATAAGCCCCTAAAGTGGCTTATGAGGATGAAGGGTGAGAACCCGAAACTGCTCAGGTGGTCCATTGGCCTGCAAGGGCTAGACTTCACCATAGAGCATAGACCAGGGAAGAGTCACGATAATGCAGATAGCCTTTCCAGAAGGTATGTTAACCCTCTGGATGAGGATGTCTATCTTGTGGGAGATTTGGCACTCTAACCTCAGTCTGGGGGGGTGACTGTGATGCTGAAAATGCATCGGAGAGACAGGGCCTCCGTATCCTTGTCATTTACTGCCTTTTATCGTGTGTTCTGTTGTGTTTTCCACGCAGGAGTTCATGTGGGACTCCTGGCGGTGCAGCTCTCTCCTTTGGTTTTGGTGAACTGACCCATGGGATACCCTTATGGCACCCATGGGTGGGGGTACAACCCTGTGCCCCTAGTGTATGTGAGCGCAGGGTAAGGGCTGGTGGCAGCTCCGTGCTGACTTGACTGGTGCCCTGAGCGTCCGCCATTTTGGGATGCCCAGGCCCTGTCATGGGAATAGGTAGATTCCTGATGGAGACAAGATGGCCCCCGTAGCCTCTTGCCTTCCATCGCCTGTTACCTTGATCTTCCCGAAGTCCCGGGAAGCCCTGACTCTGTCCCTTCCCCCTGACTGGCTGTTGGGTGGAAGTACCATATATGGTGTTCTTGTGAAGTGCCGATCAGTCTGGCTGGAGCCTTCCCAACGACTGTATGTTGTGGGTATGCCCTGTGGGTGGGACCTGGGTGAATGGAGTTTGTGACGAATATGCATTCTGTGTTGTGGATGTCTAGTATATGGTGTTTGACACAATGACTGAGCAGCCCTGCCTGAAACTGGTATTAATGCAGTGTGGAGTGTTGAATGGCTGGGTACTTGTCCCAATACACATAACTTGTTGTCAGTGTCTGGATAGAAGTTAATGGCCTGAATGCACTATGCACCTGATTGGCTGCCTGCCTGTATGAATGCCCTTCTGACCGATCGGTTGCCTCAGTGTGACCCAGCAGAATGAATGGAAGATCAACTAGTATATCTGGGGGCCTCTCACTGCTAGAATGCATGATCAGAAGCTGAAGTCCACTACGAAGAGTAACTGGAGCAAAACTGAAGCTTGACCTTGAAGCCCTGCTAGAAGAGAAGAATTGCTGTTGCTCTACTTGATCAATCTGAAAGCTGCTGTGTCTCCAAGGACTGACCCAGAGAGGACCTGGTAAGGCGCCCTCTTCCCGAGCTACGAGGGACCATCTTGCACCAGCTGATCTTTGCCAAAGCTTCCCGGTAGACAGACCTACGACAGGCTGCCGACCGGAGATGGGGACTGCCGCGTGATCTCAAAGAGAAGAGTCTGCCACCGTCGATGACCGACATCGCCGACCGGAGCCGCCGTGCTCCCGTTGCCTAAGAACTTCATTTGATCTAAAGATGCTCTCGACCTGCATCGCCACCCGCCTTATCCCGCCGGAGAAGGCCAGGCTGTCGACATGCCGAGGAGCACCCGCCGGTGGGTTTCCCGCCACCCAAAGACCACAGAGACGCAGACGACTTGACGGCCTTGCTGGGCCACAGTTCTTCAAACTCTTTGCGGTCCAGAACTATCAACATCTAGGTGCGCCTCATGCCTCTTCCTTGCAGGACATTTACGCTTTCCCATCGACGAGCACTGCTAGGAACGAAGCTGCCACTTCAACATCGTAGTTCACCCTGTCCTCCGTCGGATATTCGATGACCTGTGACTCCTGCCTTAAAGGGAGGGCACTCAAGAAGGGGCGTTGATTCCCTGACGAGGAATGCTACAACGCCAGGTACTTTGGGGTTGCAGAACTATTGGAAAGTCTCTTGTGAACACTATATGGACTGGGCTTGTGATATGTCTTTATTCCACAGGTCGCCCAGGTGGGGGATCTCCACACAGACATGTGTCTAGGTATCAGGGCCAGTATTCTGCCGATTGTTCTAACCAACTGCTTTCCTCTTATATTGTTGCTTTCCTTTACAAACCAGTTTGTGTTACATTTAACCATGCAGTTGTTGCACTTTAAAGAGATCTAATTGTAATTGTGGTACCACGTAGAACTGTATATTTGCCATTATAGATAACCGAGTACAAAGTGAGTTATCGTAACATTGTACATAACCTTGAATATTAATTATATAAAGAATGTGTTTTAACTAATACATTGTTCGGACATTCCTTTGTGGGTGCTTGGGGACTACACTGCACTTAAGAACCAGCCTGCATCACCTCCTAAGAATCTAGGCCTTGATTGCTTGTCCATTGCTACCTTATAAAGAATCTTGGCTGGGGTCCTCAGTGCCTCTCCTCTACCATATAGAGAGCAGAAGTACAGACCCCCCTCCGGTCTTTACACAGTGGCACTGCATGTTTGTTGTCATTGTGTTGGCGTTGTTGGAGTGAAAGATTTTGTTGTGTGTGGAATGGTGTACACACAGATATGGTTGTGCTCATGTGTGAGATGTCTCATGATGGTGTTTGTAGTCTCTCATTGGGGATGGATACCTACTTGTTTATTTGTATTGACACATGTTTGACATGTTTACTTAGTGTGTTTCATATGGTGTAATCTCATTTGCCTCTGCACATTCGCCACTGGAGGTCGAGTTAACTGTACGTTGATTCCCTTTCTGGTCCACTGATTTTTAGTTGTTCGATTGCCATGTGCTTGACAATGTGTATGTGCCCATGCCACATTCACTGTTGCCAGTATTTTGGCTTTGAGGGTGTTGCATTTAGATCTGGCTTTACTGTGGATGTGTGGTCTGGACTCATCACTTGTGCAGAATAGGGTAGATTGCTGTGACACTCCCACATCATGGTCACCATCCCGCACACATCTGCAATCACCTACTACCTGATCTAATATCTTGCATCACATCTGCCACTGGAACACAGCTGAGTCCCATGAGTGAGGTTTCATTCTAGCAGCACACATTTCCAGTCGCACACTCTCTGACTGGCTTCCCATCACCCATACACAGGCCTGTTCTGCTTTTGTCACGGCAGGGATTTTGCCACCCCTACCTACAGACTGACTTTTGCACAGACTGAAATGCACCCAGGCATTATTTATGATTATGCCAAATCTGTGATCCATTGTACTCCTCCATGGACATTCACTTGCAGTGCTTTGAATCCATTGCAATGGCACACACAAAGACACTATACATGTGCCATTTTACATTGCAATACCATATCACATGTACATTGGGTGGTCACAGTGTAGGTGGTGCAACAGTCGGTTGTCCTGTTGAGATGCAGCTGATTCTGGTCTACCAGGGAGTGATAGAAGATGCTCCTGTCCTGGATTCAACAGCAGTGCCCCACTGTTGATTGTGTTGGAGGTGGATATGTAGGTGGTAATGTAATACACAACTCCAAAAGTGGTGTCTCAGGAGAAAACACAGTAATTATTCTAATATTCTTTGAAATTAATGAAATGTCTCAACCCAACATTAATGTGGTACAAACCTTCTAATTACCACATGAAAATATCTGAACATACACAAATGGTACTTTTCACAAAGGATTGCGACCCTCCAGTACAAGGCCTGCCTGCGTAGTGGGGGCTTCGATGTCAGGAGCGGACACTCAGAGGCTGGCAAGATGGGAGAGGGTTTTTCGAGACGAGACCTACACAATGATCTGCAAGATCTGTAATCCTCTCTAACCAGGTCCTTCCAAGAACCGTTCCAATTGATGCGCTTGGACCTCAGTGCAGCTCTGACAGTAATGAAGCAGGAAGTGGGCCAACTGTACGAAAGAATGGATCTGAGGAGGTGGCTATGGACGCAAGGGAGCACAACGTAGCCAATGAAAGGCTGAATAATGCTAGAAAAGACCTGGAGCTGCAAATGGAGGATTTAGAGAACAGGTCCCAGAGAATCCACATCCGTATTAAAAATCTCCCACTGGCAATAGCGGCCCAGAATCTTAAAGCAGGTCAAGGGTATTTTTGCGAGCATCATTGGGGGTAATCCCAGCAGAGGAGATAGGCCTGGATCATGTTCATAGAGTGGGACGCTTGGGGAGAGGTACTAACAGTAGGCTGAGAGATGTAAGGAACCTTATATGCCAGTCCGGCCCAGATCTGGACAGAGCCGTGTCAAGGGAGACCACGCAAGCCGAGCGCCTCAATTCGGGATAGAGACACAAACTAACCAACCCTACTGACAATTTCCCCTTCTGCATACACCTCTCAAACTCCAAACCAAACACAACCAAACCTACAGCACAAACTTCACTACACTGCAACAACAAAACAAAAACACACATAGTCTTGCACAACTACTGGCCGCAAACACCACAGGCCCAGCCAACAGACACACTGGGCTGAGGCCGCCAACAGCACATCACTGCTCTCTTGCACTTTTCCTGCTTACTCCCACTAACTCAACCTCCCCTCCTCTTTCAGAACCGCCAGAGCGCCAGTGGAGCACTCAAGTGGTGATAGTGCACGGTACAAATGTCCTTTAACATTAACATTAACATTAACATTAACTTAAAAAAACAAATACATTTCATAACGCACATAAATGATAAAGAATGTCAATGAATTGTGCAAAGCCGTGTAAATAGAACAATGCGCACATTTGAATCAATGTGCAAAGTCATGCAAAAAATACAATTTAAGGTCAGAATGTTCCACTTCTCATATATGCACAAATTATTATAATTATTATAATTATAGGAGCATACATGGGGTATGGTTGATGGTGGAAAGGTTGAGGAAATACACAAAAATAATGGTATGTGTGTTTTTGTGTTTTGATTTGTTAGAACCAAGTGGGAACTTCTGGACACAATGTACCCCAGTTGGAGCAAGTATATCGGGGATAACCCACTGATACAGTGTGGTCTTGAGGAAGACTGGCATAATTCCATGTGTTGTTCTAGATGACTGTTCCATCGAAACTAGATAAAGGGAAGGTTTCCACTATGTTATGGGGACCGATCAAGAAGTAATCTTAAGATTGTGCTCCTTCAAACACCCTCTAGTAGACCACTGTACAGAGTAATGAATCTCCATTCTTAGAAATATTTTGTGCTTTTTTGTGAATTTGCAGATTCTGAGAATGGGGTGGTGTCAGGACTTTACGGGGCTGCCTTGGAGTTTTGATGGAGGTCAGGGATGTGTGGATAGGGGGGTGTACTGGAAGGAGGCTGCCTGGGGTTGTGGTGGAGGTCAGGGGTGTGTGCGGAGAGGGGTTTACTGGCAGGGGGCTGCCTGGGGTTGTGGAAGAGGTCAAAGGTGTGTGGGGACTGGGGTGTACTAGCAGGGGGCTGCCTGGAGGTTGTGGCAGAAGTCAGGGGTGTGTGTAGCTGGTGGTGTACTAGCAGGGGGCTCCCTAGGGGTTGTGATGGAGGTCTTGGGTGCATTTTGAGGGGGATTTACTGGCAGGGGGCTGCCTGGGGGTTGTTGCAGAGGTCAAGGGTGTGTGGTGAGCGGGGTGTACTAGCAGGGGGCTGCCTGGAGGTTTTGGTGGAAGTCAGGGGTGTGTGTAGAGGGGGGTTTACTTACAGGAGGCTGCCTAGAAGTTGTGATAGAGGTCAGGGGAACATTTGGAGGAGGATCTACTGGCAGGGGGCTGTGTGGGGGTTGTGGCTAGGTCAGGGGTGTGTGGGGAGTGGGATGTACTGACGGGGGCTCCCTGGGCATTGTGGCAGAAGTCAGGAGTGTGCGGGGAGGGGGTGAACTAGCAGGGGACTGCCTGGGGGTTGTGGCAAAGGTCAGAGGGGTGAGGAGATGGAGGTGTACTAGCAGTGTGAAAGATTAAAGAATATTGAGGCTTAATACCAAATAATAGTAATATGCCAGTCACAAGTCCAAAGGTAACATGTACATTTATTAAAAGGCAGCTGTCTGGCACTCTCCACCCTGCAATGTGTGCAAGCAGACACTGTGAGATGAGAGAGTGCTGGACATTTCAAAAACACAAGTATTTATACAAATTTTCCACAATCCCGGACACATCGTCCAGCCCCTCTTTGTGTAATACATTTACCTAGGGTTCATAGCCTTTCCGCATAACTAATTCATGTTTAAACATCTTTACATAGTTCAATGTTTTCCCTTAAATATTTCACATGTTTTCCAAACATAAGACACAAAGGTAATATTCCTTATTTTGCTCGCTTATATTTGTCTATCATTTGTTCTTGAGTTTAAAGTCAGCTTAGTTTCAAGGAGCGAAAACAAAGATTTCTGCAAAAAAGCATGCAACTATTTGTTATTTTACTTTGCTGTTTGAACGGGGAAGGTACTGTTGGAACAGATGGTATCTAAATTACTGATTAGTACGGCTTTTGTTTAACTCCAAGGTTTCTCAGTGTGGGACAAACAATCCACTTTAGCAGCTTCAACATTCTTATCTACGTTGACATCATGGAAACACATAAAAAGTTCATTGTGCTCTTCTGGAGCCAAAAACACAATTATAAACATGGGACAGAAAGCAAGAGGAGATCAAAATGGCAGATAACTCAAAATGGCAGCGTAGTCAGCCTGTTTGAGGTTCATTCAATGCAATTTATATGCAAATGTGCTTAGGCCAATGTTTACTGTCAGGCAGTATTCATGCAAAATATATGTTTACAAGAGGGCTTCCAGGGGGATGTTTCTGGGGTCAGATGTGTCGGGGGATGGGGGTGTACTAGCAGGGGGATGCCTGAGGGTTGTGGCAGAGTTCATGGGGATAGTGGGTGGTGTGAGGACTTGAGGGGGCTTCTATGTCTTAGGGGTGAAGACTGGCAGTTTAGGTGCCTTGAAACTAGGGGTAACAACAGCAGGTTCACCAGGGTGCTGCTCTGAGTTACGGGTTAGGTCCGCACAGGGTGCTACTTTGAGTTACTGGGGAACGACACGCAGTTTCGCTGGGGTGCTACCTTGAGTTACAGAGAGACCACACACAGTTTCCCTGGGGTGCTGGGTGGTGAGTCAAAGGTAGGTGCAAAGGTTGTTAGTTGGCAATGGTTTTTGTTTGCCTGGGGGTATGTTGTGGGTGTTGCAGGCCCAACTCGATTTTCTTTGCACCTCAGGTTACTTTGTGCTTGTCAAAAAACTCAAATGCAAGTAGGTGCAAAGTTGTTAATGTTGCAAAGCAGTTTGCGGGGACTTTAGAGATTTTTTTTAATGAATGGGTCCCTTTGACTTCTATTACACCTGCCTTTTACGCTTTGTTGTGAGTGCAAATGTACGTGCCACCCTCCATGCAATTAGCTCAGCTGGTTTATTTATTGGAAAATAATGATTGTGTGTTCTAGGATTTATTACTGGATTTTGAACCCCATCTATATTCCCTAAGGAAGCTATACATGTGATGTTCACTTTGAATTGTGATCGCAGAAAGAAACAGCTAGGCAGGAGAGAGTTTGATCAATTACCAGTTCGCAGGTGTCTACCTTATAAATCCATTGCCAGGCAAGCTTTATATTTGACTATAGTGGTCTCTATTGATGCACACAGGATGATTTGAAAAGTAAGCTTTCAGCTGCCGCTGTTGGCACACAACACGATTAGATGGGTAATGGATTTGAATGGGACATTGGGCCTCATTACAAGGTTGCTGGTCCGGTAACAACAATACTAGTAAGCTTGCCGGTATAGTTGTTACCGGATTGGCAAACTACTAGTTCTGCTCGCGGGTGCCTTTCAACCCGCCAGGTCTGACCTGGCAGGTGGAACGGCACCCGCAAGCAGACCTTGACGAATGCACCGGCACCATTTGTGAATGGTGCCGGTGCATACAGACTTCCCATTCCCATTGAGTCCAATGGGACGCAATGGGAATGGGGAGTAATAAATACCGGCACCCAGCAATGGCTATTTACCGGGTCCGCGGGGGGCTGAAATGCCCCGGTAAGACGCCATTGCCAGGTCCCTGTAAATTCATAACTCCGGCGGGAGCCGTGCCAGTATTTACTGGCATGGCTACCGCCGGAGTCATAATGAGGCATTGACTTGCCATATGACTCCTACGCGGCAAAGATGAATATGTCTGCTTTACCTTTTTTCCCATGCTGTTCCGATTTCAGGACAGGATTATTTTTTCAGATAAATAACCTATTTGATTTCAGGCAAAAGGGGGCCTGCCTATAAGGTTCTCTTGTTAGCTGATGACTTGAGTACAATCTGCACACTAAAGAAATGTGTCCCACAATACATGAGACAAAGGATACATGTTCTGGCAGCATATTTTGACCTGGCAAGAGGGTGCTTGCTCTGCAGACTGTGTATGAAGTATGGCCCTAATCCCAAAATATAGAGCTGGTTGATGTAGGGCCTAATAACAAGTTTGGTAGTATTTCCTCCGAAAATACTGCCACATTGAATTACAGTTACCACTTCCTGTAAGCGCGTGATAACTTGAAGGCTCCACGTGCGTCATGGCAGAAGCGCTTTAGTGATTCCCCAATTTTGGAGCCCATAGATAACCATGGGGAAATGTCACATTACTGCATGCGAGGTTACCGCGTGCAGTTATCTCGCACGCGACAATGCTTTTGTGTGGCAGTAATTATCGCTTCACAAAAGCAGCCTGATTTGAAGAGTTTCGGTAATGAAACTCGTAGTTGGGCAGAGCGGTAGAGAATGCAGCATTTTTCCCAAATAACCCCTTTGTAGTTGGTGCCTGAGCTGGGGAGTGTAGCGAGGCAACACAAATGAAACGGGTGCCGAAGTGAGGGCATACATGCTACTAATTGTTTGCTATGTTAGTATATTAGTGTTGCAGTACTGTTGGGTTGTATAAACATGTCTTGTTGCAAAGTATGCACCTGCTACCTTGAGACGAATTTAAATCGAATTATAAATTCGGTATTTTAGGTACGAAACCATAGTATATGTTTATTTGCATGCCGTGTTTGTATACTGGTGAATGTTCATTTACCTGCAAGTGAATACCTCATTTACTCAGCCTGTCATCCTTCCGAGGTCGATAAATGAGTACCAATTTCAGTTGGGTGATGTATGTAAATATGTGCTCTGTGAAGCGCTTTGGATTAAGGCGCTATATACATAACACATCATTATCATTTATATTATCTTACACGTGGCACTTGTTTTAATTAAACATGATCTGCATATTTATTAATAATGAATGATTGAAAGGATTGTTGGTTTTATGCCTAGCCTGCTAACTTAATGCAATTTGATTTCGAATAAAGCATTTCTTACTTCCTAGAAGCCAAACAACCTCAAATATTAGATATTTCTGAGGTTGTACAAAAAATAATGTGTTCGAGTCCACAATATTATTTTCATTACAAAATAATGTTCTTATCGAACACAAACGTACGTGAAAGGTATCTGTTTTCACAGGAATCCATATTAGTTTATCTGTGTGCGCCAGATGCATTAACACTGAGTCCTGCATGAGCCCTTTCCATATAATCATATTGATCCGGGATGTTCCCAGTTACATGCTCAATGGGTTTCTGTCTAATCGCTCATAGCATGCTCACATGCTCCCGCACCCTCTTCAGATGACGGTCCGCCTCGGATCGATCAGGCAGCGTATTTCCAGACCACACCATGGCACTGCATGGCCGATGTCTGGGTTCCACCCACCGCTAGTTGTGCCCACTCGGGATGGGTCTGTACGCCCTCTGTGTACTCACCTATTTTATCATCTCAAACAGGTAACACGAGGAGTGTTCTAAAAGTATCCGGCTTCCGTGTATCTCACTCACCACAGACATGTGCGTATGTTTTTAAGATGAATGCCACATACGCCTTCCCGTGCTCAGACAGCATTTCACACACTGTCTGATGCCTCGTGTGCTTTATTGTACTGAACTATGCTTTCTAAGTGCCTGAACTTAAAAAATGCTGAAAGCAATAAAATACCACTTAACAAAATTGCCTCTCAGACACACAATAATCACGGTGGTATTCTGATCAAGCGTATAGCTGGCAGAATGCTTTCTTCTGCCACATTTCTATTCAACAGGGGTAGTTAATGACAGCGATAAAAATGATATGAACATTGAACATATATGTTCCAATTATGTAGATGGCAAATTAATACCGATGTGGTAAATATTTACTATCAACTGGAAGGAATGAGTACTCTGCTCATTCAATTCTTCAACCATATAAATCTTGTTTTCGAGCCACTCATATTAATGAAACTCCCGCCATCCAGGTGTTATGTGACATCTTAGACTTAACTGATGGAGATGCTGCCTGACTGCTGGTGCTCATTAATCTATCAGCGGCTTTCAATACTGTGGACCACTCAGTACTTCTTAAAATCCTTTCACAGTGCATGGCTATGGTGGAGTAGTTCTAGATTGGTTTTCTTTCTTTCCTAAAAATATGATCCAAATCGTCCAGATTGGAGCCATGATCTACTCCTCCGTCCCTTGCGCTGTGGTGTTCTTCGGTGATCTATTTTGTGACCTTCTATTATGGAATCGTTGGGGGATCTGGCCTCCAGTCCCTTAGGCATCACAGTCCATCAGTATGCTGATGACACATAATTATTAGTACCGGTATCATCAAAAGTTAATGTCCGTTGTCTCATGATGTCTTTTTAGACACTGAAGAGTGGATGGCCTGAGTGCATTAAAAATTCCATAAATCTGAAACTGACTTCTTGTTTTGTTGTTTGGGTTCAGACAAAAGGGCCGATTCATGGAATTTCATGCAGAAATCACACAAGGCCAGCACGCTGAGAAGGGCACTGTGCAAGTCTGCGCGCAGAAAGAAAAACACGGGCAACGCATATTCATGGAATTGACAGTGGAAAGTAACCGTATTCACAAGTCGCAGTTGGAATGCCCCCAACACGCCTGCACATAAAGCAGATACAAGCACCCTTCAAACAGTGCGTGGGTTCCCCGTAAACTGGCCTGTGATTCAGGGACCCTGCCTGAGGTCCCCCATAACTGTATCCAGCACCCTGACAACATATGTATAAAAAATGGTAACTTGGCCATAACTCAAGAAATATGTATGCATACCCACGTAAAACGTCCTGGCACCCCGCAACACTGCTTACACACACCCCTAAGTTACTACCGGAACTCCGATTGAGTACACGCTCCCCAAAATCCGACTTTCAAGCCCACCTGCACACTGAAAATCCTACGTGCAAGTGTACTTACGCCTGCCTTCGCATGGCGAATCGTATGAAGGACTTGTGTTGCCATTTCCCAGCCAAGACTTACAGGCCGATTCATGGAATTAATGTGCGCTGAAAATTCCTGTGCAAGCGTGCGAAACCGTGTGAACGAAACCGTGCGAATCGCAGTGCAAGTTGCGAAAATCGCAGTGCAAGTGCAAAAATCGCAGCGAAACGCGCGCACATCAATTCATGGAAGTCCGTGCGCAAGTAAAATCTGGCATGTGCGCTGAAAATCTGCGTGGCGCACGCCAGCGCACAGGTCATCTAACGCTGTGCGCTACAGCCACAGCGAAAGCGCACATAGCGCAGCGCACATAACAAAAGTAGGCGTAGCATGGGGCGTGACACGCGGAATGGGGAACAACTCGTGAAAATGTGGGCGTCATGGGGGAAGTACAGGAGGCAAGTGCGCGGAACGCCCACACCCTCGCCTACAACATGTATTCATGGAATCGAATAGGGAAAAACAGCGCACGGCTAAGACGCACACAGGCCTAAACACGCCCGCCACACGAAGGCAGGCGGTAGCGTCCCTGTGCATGAAAAAAATATGCGCCAAAATGTGCGCTAACAAAAAGCACGTATATACAGCTCTAATGAATGTCCCACACTGTGGCCCACTAGGACAAATGACGTTCAAAGGGGTACGCGACAAACAACGACATCCGCTGTGTCAAAAATAGCGTGTGCGTGTATTTCGGGGGTTTGCGGGAAGTTTCACACGCGATTGACCTTGGGCGAGCGGGGTACGTGTAAATCTGGGTTTCGCGTGAAGTTTCACACGCGATTGGCCCTTTGCGAGTGGGTTGCGTGTATTCCTGGGGTTCGCGTGAAGTTTCACACGCGATTGGCCTGGGTACGTGTAAATCTGGGGTTCGTGGGAAGTCTCACACACAATTTCAGCAGGGTACGTGTATTTCGGGGGTGCCGTGGAGTCCTAAACGTCAATTGCAAGTGTGGCTCCTCCCAGGTGTTCGCTCTACACCCTCCAAGGCCCCTGCAGGCAGCCCACACCAAAGGGGACTACCCTGCACCCCTGGTCATGTCCCGCAGGCAGCCCATCCACCATGGGCATGCCCCCCAGGCAAGCCACATGTCAGCTTGCACTACTGATCACCAACGCATGACCCCCTCCACCCCCACCCCCCAGCACTGAGGGGCACCTGCCAGCAGCCCCCCACTCATGTCCCCCAGCAGCCCCACCAGTCAGGGTCACCTGCCAGCAGGCCCCCAATCATGTCCCCCAGCACCCCCACCCACCAGCAGTGCAGGGCACCTGCCAGCAGGCCCCCACTCATGTCCCCCAGCACCCCCACCCCCCAGCAGTGCAGGGCACTTGCCAGCAGGCCCCCACTCATGTTCCCCAGCAACCCCACCCCCCAGCAGTGCAGGGCACCTGCCAGCAGGCCTCCACTCATGTCCCACTCATGTCCCCCAGCAACCCCACCCCCCAGCAGTGCAGGGCACCTGCCAGCAGGCCCCCACTCATGTCCCCCGGCACCCCCACCCCCCAGCAGTGCAGGGCACCTGCCAGCAGGCCCCCACTCATGTCCCACTCATGTCCCCTTGCACCCCCACCCCCCAGCAGCGCAGGGCACCTGCCAGCAGGCCCCCACTCATGTCCCACTCATGTCCCCTTGCGCCCCCACCCCCAGCAGTGCAGGGCACCTGCCAGCAGGCCCCCACTCATGTCCCACTCATGTCCCCTAGCACCCCCACCCCCCAGCAGTGCAGGGCACCTGCCAGCATGCCCCCACTCATGTCCCCCAGCACCCCCACCCCCAGCAGTGCAGGGCACCTGCCAGCAGGCCCCCACTCATGTCCCCCAGCACCCCAACCCCCAGCAGTGCAGGGCACCTGCCAGCAGGCCCCCACTCATGTCCCCCAGCACCCCCACCCCTCAGCAGTCAGGGGCACCTGCCAGGAGGCCCCCACTCATGTCCCCTTGCACCCCCAGCCCCAGCAGTGAAATGGCGATCTCATGACACAAACCAAAAGTCAACTATGTACATCAACACATGTCCGCCACACGAAGACAGGTGATAGCGTCCCTGTGCATTAAAATTAAAAAAAATGTGCGCTAACAAAAAGCACGTAAATACAGCTCTGATGAATGTCCCATACTATGGCCCTCTAGGACGAATGACGTGCAAAGGGGTACGCGACAGACAGACAAAATTAGCTTGTATTTCGGGGGTGCGCGGGAAGTTTCACACGCGATTGGGCCCGGGCGAGCGGGGTACGTGCATTTTAGGGGCTCGCGGGAAGTTTTACACGCGATTGGGCCTGGGCGAGCGGGGTACGTGTATCTCAGGGGCTCACAGGAAGTTTTACACGTGATTGGGCCTGGGCGAGCGGGGTACGTATATTACTGGGGTGGGCGGGGAAGTACAGGAGGCAAATGCGCGGAACGCCCACACGCACATGCCAAAAAAGACACGCTAATCCGGAAACACGTACGCCAGCAGGAAGCAGGCGTATGTGGACCCGCGCAGCATAAAAGTGCACGCAAACAACAAGCAAGCTCAGACGCCAGGATGGATGAACATACTGTTCCTAGCAGCACTGGTCGTGGGATACCGCAGGAAGAGGAGGAGGATAGTCAGGCCCAGAATTTTCACACCCAGAACCAGCCTTTTTGGGATGCCTGATGACCAGGTGTATGGGAGGTACAGGTTTCCACCTCACATAATACTCGACCTGGTCAGTGAGTGGGAGGATGACCTTACATCACCCACCCTATGCTCCCAAGCACTGAGCCCCCTGGAGAAGGTCCTCAATGTACTGCACTTTTTGGCCACCGGATCATTTCAGCGGACAAGTGCCAAAGTGGGGGGGTGTCACAGACCATGCAGTCACGCTGCGTACACCAGGTCTTGGCCATCATGACTGCATGCCCATCAGTCCGCAGGCACATATACCTGCCCAGAACACCTGCAGAAAGGCAGACTGCCATCCAGGATTTCTATGGGGTGGCACAATTCCCCAAAGTCCTAGGTGCCATTGATTGCACCAATGAGGCTCTACGTCCCCCCAGGGCATCAGAGCACATCTATAGAAACCGTAAGCACTGGCATTCCATCAACGTGCAGGTAGTATGTGATGCCAAGGGAATCATCACCTCAGTATATGCTAACTATCCAGGGTCCACCCACGACAGTTTCATTTACAGAATGTCAACCCTAAACCGGGACCTAGAAACTGGGCGGCATGGTGATACATGCCTGCTTGGTGAGTATAAATGCCACAGCACATGCATGCATGCCAGATACTGAGTAATGTCACAACCCTACTAATGATACCCATCACCACCTCCCCAGGGGACAGTACCTACCCTCTGAGCACCCAGATGATGACGCCAATTCGGAACCCCACCACGCCACCCGAGGTGAGATACAACACAGCCCATATTGCAACCCGGGGCATAGTGGAGCGCACATTCGGAGTGCTCAAGTCACGCTTTCGCTCCCTTGACCGTTCTGGTGGGCAGCTGTTATACGTTCCCCCAGTAGTGTGCAGGATCATAGTGGCAGCATGTGTCCTGCACAATGTTGCAACACGCCGGGGCCTGCCGGTGGACATGGTGTTGCCCCCACATCCCCAACCACATGCACACCCGCTGCGCATGGGAGGGGAAATGGCACAGGGTGAGGCAGCCCAAATGCAGCTGGTGGCTAATTACTTCACTTAGAATCACACCCCTGTGGAGTGCACACAGCCCTGCCATCTACCAGCTGACAATCGATGATGACACAAGGGACAGTCAACTCTCACAACCATACCAGCCTGAGTTTGGTCACCTGGAAGTGTCACAATGTGTGCATCCTTACCTACAGAAACACCACCAATGCTGTGTCATCAAAAGACACATATGCTGATAAATGCATTACCCGTATAGCATCCCATGTTAGACTTTTTAGAGTATGGGTTTATGAATATCATTTTTGTGAAGACCTTTCAGTTTCTTGTCTATTGCAATGTTCAAACTGCTAGATTCGGAACTAACAACTTTTTTTGCTGCCACTATCAGGATTTAATCCATCTTCGAATTCATTTCGAAACCATCCTGACTATATTCGGTTGACTAGGATTTTTTCCACCCGAGGAATTCCCTTCTCTCGAGTGGATTTTATCCTTCGACATTGACTTGGACTTATTTTGGATGATGGTGATTATTACCCAGCTTGTAATTGGGCAGCAAGTTCCCAGCAGCTCTATTGTGATATTAGCATTTTTCTTCACATTTTTCACTTTATTTATGTTGTATAACTGTATGTCCTATATTTATACTCACTCTTATATGAGCTCTGATCTATTTAATAATCATTTTAATGTTTCTAATTAAATAAAGAAAAATAAATACTTTTTTCTAAAAAAACTTGTCTATGTATTACGTGTAGTGATCTGAGGGGTTGATTGAGGGACCGCCCCGAATACTGGTGGGATTGTGTTGTTTATAGTGGACTTGTTTATATCCGCTGGCTTGATTTCTGTGCCTTGTTTCTGGTTGTTTCCCCTCTTGCCAGCGATGTAGGGGGTACCCATCTATTGTATTGCTGTGATAAATGCATTACCCCCTTGCAAAATACAACATGAGAACAGTGCCATGTCACCCAACACCTCCCCAGCACCACCACCCAACACAACACACCATGGCATGTCATTCTATGTGAGAGCAAACAAAGCAATCCCGAAAACCTGACACAAGTGTCATAAAGTACAGTGTCCCTAATGGAAACTGGCCACACACAATATGCTCCCAGTAATGTTGAACTAACAACACACATGACCAAATACTTACCAACAATACAATGCAGCTGCACAAGCTCAAACATAACTAAAACATGACAGTACTAAGTTAAAGTAGTTGTAGTCTTACAACCTGAATATGCCACCACATCGCCCCCTTCCAACTGTAGTCTTGCAGGCTTCAAAACATGTCTGTGTACTGCATACAACATGAACTCCATCTCCAAAGTAGACGGCCTTGTGAAGACATGAGGAATGAACCTGCAAATTTAGAGGGAGACATGGAAGCAGAAGCATACATAATTACAACATGCAGTGTACAATACAACAACAATATACACAAGGAATGTCTACACAGTATTGACTACAGACTGCCCATACAGCTCGTGGGAGTCCAACGTCACTGTGTAAATCACTGTCACTTGGGCAAACCCTTTGCAAGCCCATGGAAACGGGAAGCAGGAGGGGTGTGTGTCTCACAAACCCAAGCATCTAACCCAAACTCAGGACAAGCCTGCATGTGCCCAGCCGGAATACAGTGGATGCCCACGGGAGCCACACAAGGCAACACACTGTAACAAAAAATCAAAAATCAAAAATCAAAAATGGCCATGTGGGAGTCAGGGGGGTGGGGGAGGCCACCCAGGAGGTCTGAGGACAGGGTGCACACCAACAGCCACCTGTGTGGATGTTGGGAAAAAAAAAACACCTCCATGGGCTCATGGCCTGCACGGCTACGCTATCGTGAGAGAATCAGAATCGCTGTGGTCACTCTCATAACCCTGTGCTGCTGCCGCCACAGGAGGTGGTGGTGCTATGGGAGCAGCCACGCAAAGCCCTAGTCTGGTCCTCCATGGCAGCAAGCATGTGGGTGTGGAAGGTCTCGTTCTGGAGGATTATAGTGCGGAGATCCCCATGCACCACGTGACGTGATGCCCGGACCTCCTCCCGAGTTGCCTGCATCTCAGCTGAGAGCATACATGTGACCCGCTCCAGCTGCTGTTCTGTCCTCAAGTTAGTGGAAGCCTCAAGGTCAACAAGAGTCTCCCTGATGTGATGGAGTTCTACCCTCAGGGCTTCGCTGTGGCCCTTGGACTCTATAGAAATAGCTTCCCGCAGAGTCTCCAGTGCCGTCCGTCTGTCCCTGTTGGACGCCAACATGTCCTCCCTGAGTGATTGGCAAATGGAGTCTGTTGCCTGTTGTAGTTGCTCCATCTGCCTTTCAGGGGGGACAATGGAAGTGGCCACCCTCTCCATTGCTTGAGCCATCATCTCAGATGATGCTGCCTGTTGTTTTGCCATACCGTATATGGATTGCTCGCATGCAGTATTGCCTGGTGGCGTACGGCCACTAGGTTGGCGGGCACCACACTTGTCTGGGGCAAGGCAAACTGCACCTTGCTGTGCTGGCACTGCCTGAGGCTGCAGGACTGCATTCCCCCTCTGATCTGCTGGCCCAGGAACAGGATCAGATGTTGTGGAGTGTGACCCTGCATCCGTAACCACCAAAGGCGGACCTACCAACACTGACATCCCCATAGAGGGTTCTACCCCTGCTGCAGGTGGGTTGGACAGAACAGAATCCCTGCCAGAAACACTTACCTGCGACGCCACATAGGTCTCATCATCCAAATCAACACCTGCATAGAGGTCTGGGGAGGTGCACCCAGAGACACCCCTGGAGAGAATGGTCTGCAGCAAGAGTGGGTTCTCACCCACCACCACACCACATCCCCCACTGGTGCCCGGTCGTGACTGAGATCCTTCCTGGGTCTACACCATCTCCTCAACCTCAACAGCATCAAGTGCTTCATCCCCTGCAAAAACATGAAAGACGAAAAATGGACACAGGCATTAGCACCATGGCACACAATTAGGCCTGACAAGCTACAGAACCAGTACTTGATTGACACATGTCCCACATGACTATAACCCTCCCATGCATGCACTGTCACTGAGTTTGAAGGGGAGGCAAATGGCAGACACTGATGACACCAAGATGGAAGAGCAACACATTAGCTGCATGCTGGCTAGCAGTGCCATCACACATTGGCCTGTGAGTGGAATGTCCAATCCACATACATGACACATGCCATCACACAGATGGCATGTACCATAGGCATGTCACATATTGTTTGACAATAGGGCTGAGAAATGCATAGTAAAAGTGGGGGAATTGAAACAATCAGCCTGAATGAACACTGAAAAATACGGAACAATGTAGTTGCAAGATGCTACTTCAAGGGTAACTGGCGTGATGTTGCGCAAAATGTCTACTGTGGGCAGAAGGGATACTGTAATACCCAAATCCAGGGGAGCAGAATGTTTTGGATGAAGCACATGGGTGACCCAAACCACTCAGGCACACACACCCTCACCTGGCACTCAATCCGAACCCCTCACACACACAACATACACATGGATCACACACACACATGTATGTGCACTCACCGGACAATGCCTCGTAATCTGGCAGTTCTCCCACACCTTGGATCTGTTCCTCTGTGACATAGGTCCCAGCAACATACTCATGTACAGTGAGTTCAATGTCCTCTGGTGGAGACCCACCTCCAGTCACCAGAGTAGCGGCATGATTTGAGGCCAGCTTTTTCTTTGCCCTGCGTTTAAGGTCATTCCAGCGCTTGTAGCAATCACCAGCTGTGCGCCTCACAAATCCAAGGCCACTTATGATGTCTGCGACGGTCTGCCAGTGTGCCTGACGTTGAGCAGGTGTGGTCTTGCACCCTGCAGTTATCAACATTTCGCGGTCATGTGCGGACACATACTGCACAAGTGCATCACATTCGGCATCATTGAAGCTAGGCTTCCTTGGCGTGCCGGACTGCGTAGCCGTGTGTGGGGTATCAGCCTGTAGTGGACGAGCACACTTCCTCTTTCTTTTGGAAGGTGGTGGGGATCGTGAGTGGCTTACGCCGCTCCGGTCACTAGTGGCAGGAGCACCGGTGGACTGGGTAGTAGGAGTGTGCGAATGCACACTGACCATAGGACTTGGTGCAGGCATTGGCTGGAGTGTGATGTTGGCAGGGGGAACGTCAGTATGATGGACAGGGACCGACGCTGCCCTGGCTGGGAGAGTCAGAGCTGGGGTGGATGGGGCTGCAGCTGCCCCTGCAGCCTCCCCACCCTGCCTACTCGGGGCAGCAGATGACATAGCTGCCCCAGATCCACGTGGCCTGGTGACACCAACTTGCACCGCCACACGTGGCCTAGACCTGCTGACCGAGCAACAAGGGCTGAGCTGGGATGGTGTCAGCCATGTTTCCCTCAACCATGGGGGGGGCATGGGTGTCCCTGATTGGTCCTCCACACAAGGGGGATAGCGCCACTCTGCAAATCTCGGCCATGTTCCCTACAGCGCCCACCACGCCCACCTGTTGAAGCTCGGCCACCTTTGCCTCCCTTACCGCTTGCTCGCCTCCCAGCCATGGCACTGATGTTGTTGTGCGTATGGGAGTTGCAGTAAACTATTGTCCTGGGCAATTGGGGGTCAAAGGGGTAGGGTACTAGATGGAATTCATACCCTAGTGCACTAGCAAGGCTGTATGTGACCCCTGGGGTAAGATGACGGGTCACGCAGCGCACAGGCACCCCAAAACCAGAAAATAACGTGCACGCAACCCCTCATAGACCACGTGCGTGGAAAAATGAACCCGCATTACGCTGTGGCACCCAGAAACACAAAAAGAAGTGTACGCGTGTTCCACGCAGCCTACAATGACCTCTGAAGGGGTACGCGACGCACAGGGCAAGCACAGTTGGTAAATATGTGCGCGACTCACCGTCTGCCTGGAAAAAGAGCGTGAAAAAGACGCGCGTGTGCGCGTTGGCAACACCCCCGCCAAAAGAAGAATTGTACGCTGTCTGAGGAGACAGGACAAAAGAAGAAGTGAACGCTGTTTGAGGAAACAGGCCCAACAGAAAATCAGAAAAAGCTGTCAGAGGTAACAGGCAGTACGAACTAGAAACGCTGTGAAGTTAATCGCGTGTGAACCGACAAGAAGTACAGAATTCACCCACTTGCTCTGCACGAAAAGCACGTACAAGGAAATGACGTCCTACACGTACATTTTAAACTGGCTCACACGTCCAACGTCACTTCCGCGTATATGCGCTAATGCCCTATCCTCAAATTACACAAGCTGACACTCGGACGTGCAGTCCTTGGACGTGTAACATGCACCCGTGTTCAGGGAAACACCCGCGCGTGCACGTCACAGACGCGCTTACGCCCTAAGGGCCTTTGGTCCAATGAAATCGCGTACGTGTGCTGACGCGCTTACGCGCTAAGGGCCTTTCCTCGAATTACACGCTGACGTGCAAGATTTTCACATGCCAAATCACTCCGTATCAAGCTGGCCATGCGTAAGCACACGGAAGACCACGCTCCTGCCCAGAAGGCCGAATTACTGCCCCCCAGAGCCCCGAGCACACTCCCACCTGCCATCTGCTGCTGCCTGACTGCCTGCTGCCCACGTGCCCTGCCATTTGCTGCCTGCACGTCAGCCAGGGGTGCTGTTGCTGTGACCACCCCTGCTGGAACCGAAGACTCCCGACTGGGATTCCATCGCTCCAAAGCCCAGCCCCAGGACCCAGTTGCCCACCCACTCCTGCCTCTGGGGTTGCCATGTCCAGCACTACTCCATCTGGCAGCACTGGCAACCACCAGCCAGAGAGGCAGAGGGCTACCAGCTTCACTGCCACCGAAGTCGGTGTCCTGGTGGAGCAAGTCCTGGGGCAGTATGATGCCCTCTTTGGAAGGTCGCGCGCCGACAAGGAAGGACGGACCAGGATCTGGACAGACATCATGACTGCCATCAACGTGGAGGGGATGGCAGTCCGCGAATTCCATCATGTCAAGAAGCGCTGGGAGGACTTCAGGTCCAGGACCCTCAACAAGTCCCGGCGCCTCTTGAAGGCAGCGGATGCTAAGGAGTCGAGCGGTAAGTGTACATGCATACTGATTGGAAGCTGTGCGTGTGGTGGTGTGCCAGTAGTGTGCAGGTTGCACATGTGGTTTTGTAGGGCCATGTATGGATGTGTATGTACAGGGCCGTGAGGCTGACACATGCAAGTCCTTTCATGTGTGAGACACATGGATGGTGTATTTGTGGGTAATCATGCAGGCCAAATGCAGATGTGTGATCACACATGTTTGAATGACTGTGTATGTCAGTTGTCAAGGTTGTGGTGTCACACTTGGATGTTGGTTCCAGCTGCATGGATCTGCACTGTGTACATGTGCATGTATGTGTATGTGTATCTGACAAGTGTGCAACTGTCATGCAACATGGATGCATGTGAGACTGATATGTAGAAGACTGATTGCCAGATGTGACATGGATGCCGATCTCATCACTGCGACACTTGGTGGAGGTGTAGACATGCATGTAAGTGTGGTGGCGTGTGTGCATGTCTAGTGCACTCCCTGTGACTCATGTGATGTCTGGCTCACCTTTGCCCGCTCATGCTGTTGTATGTATATGGATGGTGCTGGCTGTTGCGATATGGCTGTGGAATAGCTCATGTGTGTGATTTGAAATGACATGTGTGTTGGGGATTGTGATGCCATGTCTGAAGTTTGACAATGACACTCGTGTGCAAATGTCATGTGTGTATGAGTCCATTGTACAGTGCCCTGATGCCTGTGTCCTACCCGATGAGATGTCATCTCATCGGGGAGTGAGGAGTCCGGTGCCGCGTCCCAGGTCGCAGCTGCCGAGGGGAGGTCCAAGAGGCCGAGGTCAGATTTGGACTCCTTGGCAGCAGAAAGGGCAGCTGAGACCCCACAGGGCCCGACGGAGAAAGATGGCACGGAGTCATCCAGGTTGGTGGGGGTTTTGGTGGAGGAGGAGGCCGTGCAAGGGACAGAGACGGGGTCTGGAGGTGGGGATTCCACTGGTGCTAGTGGTGCAGTGCAGGGGCAGGGACAGGAGGCAGCACAGGCCGCCGCGGAGGTGCCTGTGTGTAATCCTGTCCCCGATCCTGTGACTGCATCATCCTGCATGAGCAGGGATACCTATGTCCAGACCCGTTTTCAGGCAGGGGATGAGCTTACGACAACTGGCCTTCCTCTGACTGCGGACGTGGCTATTCGGGACCAGGTCGAGCCTGTCCTGGGTGGTGTGGCGTTGCGTCAACGGGCCATGGGGAGACTGCATGTCGTCTCAAATGGCTCGTTGACCACGTCGACCTACTGGGACAGGTCACCAGGGCCGGATTCCTCCGTTTGCTGCGCCTTGTTCCGACCCCCTCCTCAACTGAACCCCCTATGTGCCAGTCGTACTCCGTGCCATCTTCCCACCCATGTCTCACCTGGGTGCCCTGTGGAGCTGCCTCTGACCCTGCGGCCAGGCTGGTGGAGGACACATCCCTCCCACAGCCGGGAGTCGGATGTCCAGCAGGGGTGGCCACCTCAACAACTGCACCCCAGCCGGAGGAGGATGTGCAGGCAGCAAGAGCCAGGGCAAGGGCAGAGGCACAGCAGCAGCAGCAACAAGGTGGGAGCCATGATGGCTCGGGGCCTTCGTCATCAGAGGGGCAGGCATCGGCCAGAGGGCAGGAGCACCCAGGACGGGAAGTGTCTTCCGTGTGGCAGCGGTTAGGCCATGCCATAGATGCGGAGCGGCAGTGGGCAGAATAGGCATGGCTCACGATGGTCAGGGCGGAGAACTCCATGCGGAGGGCCCTGAGGCGGGCTGAGTGCCTTGAGGCAATTCGCAGGGAGTTGGAGGAGAACATGTCGTTGTCCCTACGAACCCTCAGGGCCATGGAAGAGGACCGCCTCCAGGACATTGAGCAGGAGTTCGATGATGCCCTGGCCCGGGACATCCAAAAGTGAGCCGTCGGACTAGCCCGCTGCCCTTGTAAATAGTTAGATAGTGTTAGGTTTCCTTTGTTTTTTCTTTTTTTTGGTTGTGCTTGGACAATGTTTCTGTATATAGTTTTTCATTAGGTAGTATTTTTGATAGGTTTCATTTCTTCATTTGGGATCATGGACCCTGGATTGTTCATCTGTATATAGTTCACTATTGGATTCATCTCTTTTTTTGGATTTCCCCATGGAGCAATGGTTTTCACTTTTGTTTTTCCCTTGGATTTGCTTTGCTGGACTGTGACCTCGGACACCTTTCCTTTGGATTATGATTTCTTGTTTTTCATTATTTTACGGACATGCAGCTTTTCTTTTTTTATTCCCATTGTTGTTTGTTTGATTTTAATTCCATTCATGTTGCGTTTAATACATTTCTTTCTTCATACTTCGATGTGTGGTATTATCTCATTGGTTTCATGCATGTCATGATATGGGTTTTCACATTCACTTGCAACCATTGTTTATGTGTGACAGACATGTGTTCATTTACATACTTGACATTGGGGTTGTATCATGTAATTGCCTTTTCTATGTGGGTGGATGCAATACTTGGTTGGGTCTTTGGGCTGGGGAGGCTGGCCATAAGGGCCATGATTGAGGATCGTCATGACTTGGGGGCAGGGGGACATGAGTGGGGGCCTGCTGGCAGGTGCCCTGCACTGCTGGGGGGTGGGGGTGCAAGGGGACATGAGTGGGGGCATGCTGGCAGGTGCTCTGCACTGCTGGGGGGTGGGGGTGCAAGGGGACATGAGTGGGACATGAGTGGGGGCCTGCTGGCAGGTGCCCTGCACTGCTGGGTGGTGGGGGTGCAAGGGGACATGAGTGGGACATGAGTGGGGGCCTGCTGGCAGGTGCCCCTGTCTGCTGGGGGGTGGGGGTGCTGGGGGACATGTGTGGGGGCCTGCTGGCAGGTGCCCCTGACTGCTGGGGGGTGGGGGTGCTGGGGGACATGTGTGGGGGCCTGCTGGCAGGTGCCCCACACTGCTGGGGGGTGGGTGTGCAAGGGGACATGAGTGGGACATGAGTGGGGGCCTGCTGGCAAGTGCCCTGCACTGCTGCACGGTGGGGGTGCTGGGGGACATGTGTGGGGGCCTGCTGGCAGGTGCCCCTGACTGCTGGGGGGTGGGGTGCTGGGGGACATATGTGGAGGCCTGCTGGCAGGTGCCCCACACTGCTGGGGGTGGGTGTGCAAGGGGACATGAGTGGGACACGAGTGGGGGCCTGCTGGCAGGTGCCCTGCACTGCTGGGGGGTGGGGGTGCAAGGTGACATGAGTGGGACATGAGTGGGGGCCTGCTGGCAGGTGCCCTGCACTGCTGGGGAGTGGGGGTGCAAGGTGACATGAGTGGGACATGAGTGGGGGCCTGCTGGCAGGTGCCCTGCACTGCTGGGGGATGGGGGTGCTGGGAGACATGAGTTGGTGATCATATTGCAACGTGACATGTGGCTTGGCTGCGGGGCATGCCCATTTTTGGATGGACTGCCTGCGGGACATGACCAGTGGTGCAGGGTAGTCCCCTGTGGTGTGGGCTGCCTGCAGGGGCCATGGAGGGGGTAGAGGGGACACCTGGGAGGACCCACACTGCCAATTCACGTGTAGGACTCCCCACGCTCCCCTGAAATACACGTGCAAAGCCCAATTGCGTGTGAAACTTCGCGCGCACCCCTGAAATACACGTACCCAGGCCAATTGTGTGTGAAACTTCCCACGCACCCCTGAAATACACGTAACCAGCCCAATCGCGTGTGAAACTTCCTGCGCACCCCTGAAATATACGTACCCTGGCCAATCGCGTGTGGAACTTCCCGCGCACCCCTGAAATACACGTACAGAGGCCAATCGCGTGTGGAAATTCCCGTGCACCCCTGAAATACACGTACCAAGGCCAATCACGTGTGAATCTTCCCGCGCACCCCTGAAATATACATAACCAGCCCAATCGTGTGTGAAACTTCCCGCGCACCCCTGAAATACACATACCCAGGCCAATTGCGTGTGGCACTTCCCACGCACACCTGAAATACACGTACCCAGGCCAATCGCATGTGGAAATTACCGCGCACCCCTGAAATAAACGTACCCGGGCCAATCGCGTGTGAAACTTCCCGCGCACCCCTGAAATACACGTAAGCAGCCCAATCGCGTGTGAAACTTCCCGCGCACCCCTGAAACACACGTACCAAGGCCAATCGCGTGTGAAACTTCCCGCGCACCCCTGAAATACACGTACCCAGGCCAATCGTGTGTGAAACTTCCCAAGCACCCCTGAAATACATGTACCCAGGCCAATCGCGTGTGAAACTTCCCGCGCACCCCTGAAATACACGTATCCAGGCCAATCATGTGTGAAACTTCCCACGCACCCCCGTGATACACATACCCCACTCGCACAGGCCCTTTCGCGTGTGAAACTTCCCACGAACCCTGTAATACACATACCCTGCTGAAATCGCGTGTGAAACTTACCGCAAACCCCAGTAATACACGTACCCCACTCGCACAGGCCCTTTCGCGTGTGAAACTTCACGCACACCCCAGTAATACACGTTCCCCGCGTGGCGTTTGCTGTTTGGCAGCCCTGTAAACTGGTCCAGGGTTAGCGCAGCCCTTTGCGCTGAATTAGGAATTTTGATGGCTTTTCCTTGCGCGAGGGCGTTCTTGGGGGCGTAACTGGCGCTGCTGCATGGTCGCTGCGCCACTCTGCACCACGGCTGGTTTTCAAGGCTAAAATCCATGAATACGCTGTGCACGGAAATCGATTTTAGCGCACGCGGCTGGCGCAGACATTCGCACGCGCACACTGTACGCCACCCGCGTGTGCCACTTTTGTGCGAAATTCTATGAATTACCCTCTTAATGCGATCAAATGCATGAATATGTCTCCTGCCACGCAATTGTGGTAGTGCGAGGGACTGCCTGAAGGCTGTCCCTCAGAATGCTTACTTTTTCGCAAGTTCTTCCCCATTTTTGCTGTTCCGCCCCTTCCCAACCCTCTGCCCAAGCCACGCCCACGCTCTGCTTGGAGTCTCGCCCAAGGCCCCCGAATATTTTGAAGGGATGCACCCAACATGGTTCATGGAACACCATCTTAGCAAATGGTTAAAGCTAACTTTCAATCCTACTCTGCAGCATGAAAGGGTGCAAAGGTTTAAGATGCTTAACAATTATGTGTATTGTATGCAAGTAACAGGTCATGCAGATTTTCAGCATGCGAGAAAGAACAATCCCAATGTATTCGAGGGATGGACAGTTTTTGTTTCAGCAGGCAATGGAATATTATAGCAACCAATTCCTTAACTTGAGCACAGAACTAATAAAATGTGACTTGAAGTATGATCGACTGGAAAAAGCTTGTATGTTGTTCCTGAAGCATGAGAAAGCAACAGAATGTCATGACCCAACAGAGCTTCATGACATTTTATGAATGGACAGGCAAACTTTGGATATGACAATGTAATGGGATGTATCACATTGACAGAAATATATGTAACGTACCAATGAAATGGACAACATGAGCAAAAGATTGTGTTATACGCAACAGAAAAACGTCCCTCATCTTTTCAGCTGATGGAGTAAAGCAGACTGCACACAAGGTAAGCCACAATTTCACTTACCAGTGTGAGTGCTATTCACAACAATGTAGAAATTCCTATGAACTGTATGGACTATCGAACTCGCCATAAACGGAACGCTATATATAGAATTTTTACAGCCTGGCAACGCCTGACTAAACTCAAAACATGAAAGACTGATCTCAAGACTCTCTTGTAAACATATCCTTATGTGTTACAGGTAAAAGAGGAATACCTTCCCTTTTATTAAGAAAATACGTCCAACAGCTGTGGACCTTTTCTACTGAAAAACAAGAGAGAACCTACACTAGGAAGTCCAGGTAACTTTATTGATCCTGAACTCCTCTTGACACATTCAGCTGTGCCCAAAGAATACAATGGATATTACTGATTCTTTTTTATGGTTTTGTCAACAGCTAATGCTCCTCCACTGACTAATTCTTCAAAACTAGAAGATTCCAGACCCACTGTCCTTACTCTAAATACTATTGCCCTGACAACTCCTGAAGAAAATCCCTACAATAATTAGGAGGACTGAAACATGTTGAGTTCTCAATTTAGAAATAATACTAACTTGTATGATAGTATTGAATATTCCATCTAGGGATTGTCCCAATCTAAATTGAATATTAGACTGAGTGAGAAAAACTGTGAGTGATCCATCAGGATCACAACCCCTATTTTGATAAGGAATTACAGCATAGGTTTGTACATAGATTGATATGATCTCTATATTTTAGAAATTGTTATATGTTTTGTGCCCTGTTACATATGTGTACCTTTTTAGAGTGTCTGTCGATGTTTTTTATATGTATTATGTTCTTGATTTTTATAAGACTATATTAAAATTGACAATTTATACTAAACATATGTAGTTTGTGATGAGTGAATAGCTGTTGACAAAAACTCAGTGTCCTACCTTTCTATGTATTGATTATTATTGGAGTAAAGCAGCACCTGTTTTGCTCTGCATTGTACCACTATTTTTGACAATCGGATTTAGGTGTGTGTGCCTTTACATCTGTGCACCTTTTTTGCTCTGCATTGTACCATCTTGATTTACCCTTTGGATTAGTGTGTGCCTTTGTGACCACTAGGCCACCTAGTGAGACAACTAAGAAATGTTCTATGCTGCCACTCCTCACTCATTTCTCTACTATCCTCCTCCACTCCACCCATTTTCTCTAACTGCTACACAATCACCTATCCCCCCTTTCACACGAAGCCCAGAAGAAATAAACATAAGAAAGACATCCTTAGTGCAAACCCTGGCATTCACATCGCAGACACCTACGCCAGTGCTTCTTCCAAAGAGGTCTTCTCTTATACCCTTTCTCTGTCCCCTCTCCAGATCTATGGACCCCATCTCATCTCTACTCTCTCTCCTTCCATATCCTCTCCCATTAATGGCAGAACCAAGTGGGAAGTCCTCTTGGCTGGCTTCTCTTCATCAAGTTGCTTCATTAATGTTTACCACACAGGCACCATCCTGGTCCACGGTCCTCAACCCAATCTCCTTCTCTTTGACTAGATCCTGCCGACTCTCATTAACTTCCTTCCTTCTCCTTCTCCTGCATCTCCCCCTACTTCTCTCGCTCTCCCTCCTCTGACTTGTGTACCACGCCCCTGTACCCCACCTCAGAACTCCTTCATAGGCAGAATCCTCCTCCACCTGGTGACTCTTAACGCCCGCTGAGCCAGCAAACACTCTGACAACATTTACCTCCTTCTTGAAGACATACGCACTCTTACAGAGACATGGTTCAATGCCAGCTCAGTCACTGCTTTTGACTCCCTCCTCCCCGATGTCTTGAAGATCTTATCCAAGCATCAACCTCCCTGAGCTGGTTATGGGGTTGCTTTAATTTTCCCTGAGAGATTTCCTTCTTCCATCTTACCCACCCAGCCCTACTCTTCCTTTGAGAGCCTGGTGCGCAAGTTGGGAATTTCTCCCTCCTCCGCCCTGACCATTGCCACCATCTACCAGCCGACAGGTTCTACCACCCTGTTCCTTTCTGAATTGGCAGATTTCTGTTCTTCCCATTCAGAAAGGAACAGGGTGGTAGAACCTGGAGGCTGGTAGATTATCACTTCCAATCTCCTCTTCTTGGGTGACTTCAACATCGAATTGGACTCGCCTGTCACAGCTTCCACCCTCTTCATTGACCTCTGCATCTCTCTAGCACTCTCCATTCTCCCCTCTAGTCCAACCCACTCAGCTGGTCACACTCTTGACACCCTCATCCACTCTGACCTCCCTCTCTCTTCCTCATTGGTCACCTCTCTATTCTTGTCATTCCACTCTCTCCTCTCCTCCCATCTGAGCCCCTGCGGCTCTCTGACCATGCCCCCAAAGCCCTGCCAACCTTGTTCACCAACATCCGCCTGATGAAACGAGCATCAGCTGCTGCCTTCGCCTCCGCCTTCATCCCCCCTCAGCCCCCTAACTCAGATTGTTCTACTGATTCTGCTCTCAGCAACCTCCATCTGGCAATCACCAATGCCCTCATCACCCTTTCCCCAGTCATGAGAATTCGCCGAAACCTGCCTCTAAGCATAGCACCGGTATGACTCTGATCTTGCATCTCTGAAATGAAAGTGCAGAGCGATGAAACGGAAAAGGCAAACCTCAGGCTCATCCTCAGACAAAATGTCTTTCCATCTGCTCCAAAGACAATGCAGACTCTCCACCGTGCCAAAGAAAGAGCCCACATACAGGAACAAGTCCCTAGTGGAAACAATAACAAGGCTGAACTTTTCAAGATTTGCAGGGAACTACCCAACCCTTCTGCAGTCTCCTCCTTCCCGTCTCCCTCCCAGGCCCTCTGTAATGCACCGGCCACACACTTCGCCACAAAAACTCAGAACATCCTGAACTCCCATGACACTCACCCTCCCCACACCCCCATGCCTCCCTTCGCCCCTCACTCTCACTCTCCGCCTTCCTCCCTCTCCTCTTTTTCCCCCATTACACCTGAAGACGTTACCAGAGTTGTCTGCTCCATGAAGGTCCCTTCTAAACAGGTTTCCCCTTGCTCTTCCAGGACCATCAATGACAACATTGTCTCTCTTGTCCCCTCAGTCACTGATTTCTGCACGCACTCTTTTGACACTGTATCATCCCCACCCCTCAAGCACTCCCTTGTGTGCCCCCTCTTGAAAAAGCCTTCAGCAGACCCCACCTGTCCTGCCAACTACCACCCTATTATCATCACCCCTTTCCTTGGGAAAGTGCTGGAGAAGCTGTACCTGGCCAATTCAACTCTCACACCGAAATTGTTGGTGGTCTCCACAACCATCAATCTGGATTCCGAGTATCCAGAGGCATGGAAACTGCTCTTCTGAACCCCTCTCTTCAGGGATACTTGGACCTAGTTGCAGCTCAATCAGCCAAAGGGGATTGCCGTCAACCCATACATCCAAGTAGTGCAGCCTTCAGGCAGTGGGCTCAGTCCAATAAAACGTTGCTGGCAGCCACGTCGGCAAAGGCCGTGCAGCGAAAGGGAGGCATGTGGCCCTGCAGACTGAAGAAGGCAGACCAGGGCAACATGAAAAATCATCCTGCGGTGGCAGAGGGAAAGAGGTGGGCAGAGGCGAGCGAGACAGAGGCAGAGAAGCCCGTATTGTGGCAGGCCTGTAAGATTTAACCGACCTTCACTCAGAGGCAGGGTGGGCTGCGTGCGGACGGCATAACTAAGCACTCAGACTTTGTCACCGAAGTAGGGTGCCAGGGGGCGCGGCTGCAGGGGGGTTGAACATCTTACATCAGCACCCTGTCGAGAAGGGCTGCTAGCAGCAGTATTACAGCAGCCAGCAGGTCAGTGACAATGGCCTCCTTTGCTGGCCACAGGCAGGTGGTGAGGCCTCAGTATACTCTGCAGGGAGGAGTAAGCGGGGACAGCCCTGGTGTGGATAGTGCAGCATTGCTATCCAGAGCTGAGGGTCTCTGCGGGCCAGAGGGAGAGTTCAAGCAGGATGCGCTTTTGCTGAAGGGAAGCCTGCAGGAGTACCAGCAATTGTAGCACTGCAGGAGAAAGGGTGTACAGTGCAATGCCACCGATCTGTGCCATACAACGTATACATCCACTAACATGGCTGCAGCGAGGCAGTGGGTACTGGGGGAGACAACCCGAGGGGGTGCCAGACTGACCTGAGTGAGACACCGGGATGCCTAGATGGTCAAAGGTGACAAGAGCCAGTTCACCTATCCTTTGACGGGCAGATAGCTGGGAAACGGGCTAAGACCATGGAGGAGACCCCTACCCGGTCCAGAAAGTCTGGGGGAGCAGCAGAGACCCCGGAGAATACAGATCTGGACATGAGGGAAACCCTCTTACACCTCAAGGCAGGTATTGGGAAACTGGATACTAAACAGAATGACCCAGGTATGAAGGTAGATCTCATACAATTGCAGCTGGATAAATATGGAGCCAGGCTAGACGAAGCAGAGAATAGGATTTCTGGCCTTGAAAATACTGCAGTGATGGTCCTGGCCCAATTGGCGGCACTGGAGATGGCAGTTAAAGTGATCATGGCTGAGGTGTAATAACATACGCTTGATGGGGGTCTAAGGAAAACAGACGACGGGCAAAAACTGTGCACTACACTTTTTTGCACAAAAGAACTTTCACCACTATTGATTGTGAAACAGGCCCACAGAATCCTGGCATCACACCCTGTTCTGGAGGCTCCTCTGTCTCCCATAATAGCCAGAATCTTTAACTACAGGGATCAGGATACGATCCTGCAGCTGTCTAAAGAAAAAGACGACCTTACCTTTGACGGAGATCGAGTGCATATATTCCCATACTTCATGGCATCTGTGCAAGCAGCAAGAAGAAATTTCATGGGAGTGAAACGCAGGCTTCGGATTTGGACATGTTGTTCTCAATGAAGCTTTCGATCCAATATGCTGGGAAGACACACTTTTTCATCACACTTCACAAAACCAGCATGTTTGTTGACAGGTTCCCCAGGAAGGGACATATGGTAGGCAGGTCACCTTGGATCTCCGACCAGACACCAGCCGGGCAGCCTGAAATCAGACCATAATCTGTTGGGTGGGGTGTTGGCATTGGCAACTGTAGGATCCTGGGAGTGCATGTTAAGGAAGATCATGGTGGTGAGCCATATCTTTGGGCCCATTTGGGTGAGTGGATTATATCATGAGACCCAGGTAATTTTTCCATTGGGCCTCTGGGCTGGGCCATTGTGCTGCTCCCCAAGGGAAGGCAGTCCACAACAAGAACGGCCGTGCAAGTGTGCAAGCGATCCTCACAATACCGTAACACAGTGTTATTGTTGAACAGGGTTGTAGTGCTAATTCCACTGAGGACAAGTGAAGTTGCTTGTTTTGGGTTCAGGGCTGGATGGAGGCAAGAGAGCCCCATGTGTTGGTTGGGGGGCTTTCAGGGGTTCCCAAACTAGCTGAGGGTTGTTTGGTTGGCAGGGATAGGTGAGAACTTTGAACTCTGAATGAAGAGCTGGACGGGGGAGTACATCAGCAGTCTCAGGCCAGCCTGATGATGGTGGACATTACATTATCTATTACCTGACTGATGTATGGTGGGTGCAACATCCTACGGTACGGGATTACACCTTCCATTCTTGGGTGCTCCACACAGCCTCCATGATTGACCTCATTCTGGACTCCAGGCAGGCGAGAATACACATGGGGGCCTGTAAGATTTTGTCTAGAGAATTATCAGACTATTCACCAATGACACTAGAATGCCTTATTCCTAGGGAGACTCTGAGGGGAGAGAGCCAGTGTTTTCAGTCAAGGCTCTCATAGATACAGTATTTCATGACGAGATAAGTGCAGATATGCTGGCCTTTTAAACCTACCAATGGTGACACTGTCGACTCCACCGGGTATTGTGGGAGACCTTTAAATGTTATGTATGAGTGATTTGTCTGGGGAAGGAGGCGGGGATTTTGAAACATATTAGAGCTGAACTTAAGGCCAGTGAGGTCACATGGAAGGTTTAGAGCACTTTCACCAAGACACTGGTGTCGCGACTGTGTTGGCAGACATTCAGAAAGAACTGAGTGTGTTCCAGGTGAACGCATTGAGGTAGGTCTTCTTCTTGCGTCGATCTGCATTGGTCAGACAGTATGGGGAGGGCCAGAAGACTGGGGCCTTCTTGCCCCAGGTCCTGATGGCTGAGTGGTGTCCCACTCAGGTGGACAATGTATGTGAGAAACGCACAAGGGGGATGCATATTTGAGACATCCGCCATCAGGGAGGTGTTTTGAAAATATTATGGTACTTTGTAATGGTCCAAATGGACGCACGCAGAGGGTAGCATATGGCGATACCTGGGGGGGTTTAAGCTGTATTGGCAGTCATGTTTGATGATTACTGGAGGACTGTGTTACTTTGCCATCTCAAGCAATACAGTCCACATCTTAGGTCGTCGAATCATACAATACTTAACCGCTTAAATAACGTTAGGACCTATGCGGAATAAAACCACCATAGATCTGGGACCCGTACCATTGAAGTAAAGCCGAGCTGGCATATGCGAAACTAGGGTACAAAACGGAGTCAGCGAAAGAACAGATGCCATTTTGGACTTAGATGGTGCTCGTTGGACTGGAACAGATGAAAACTAATCCCCCGGACTATTGCTGTTGTTCGCTGTAGATGACAATAATCTTACAAGCGGCCCAGCCTTAGTTTTTGGAGTGTATGTTGGTTTCAGTGAAAGTGATTATATCTTCACGCAATACGGTGAAGACAATGGAGCAAATTAACTACTAAAAAGAAGTGGAAAGGAAGCACCTTTTATTTATTTTTTATTGTTGTTATTTGCACAGAAAAAAACAGTTATCCCCTGAAGAATTTCCTAGAATGTCAATATAATATCAGACACGGAGGAAAGAAACATGTTGGGTATTGTTTGTATAGTGAACAAAGGATGAATGGATGAGAATGAGTCTCTGAGGAATGATTGATGTGTGTTACCTTCTATACATTATTGCACAGCACATAGCACTTTATCAATCACAGACGTGTGTTCATATTGTGACTGTCTTTTTGCAGAGTGTGCTTTTTTACAGTGTTCTATTTGAGCTAATAAGAATAAAAAATGTGTTTTTCTTAAAAAACTATGATTGTCATTGGCTGCTAAATCAAAGCTGCACAGATGGCCATATAAACCCACAAGCATATTTTTGTCTAGTATGAAGGTTCACAACCTTCTTGAGGGGCTGCTTGTTGAGCTTGTTTTCTCATAGCCGTCGTGCCTCTCTCTTTGTTCTTATGCTGTATTTGCTGTCTCCAGAACAGAGGGAGTACTTGGACAGGGAGGTGACACTGGAAGAATTCAAGGTGGTGATCAAGGACCTACCCAGGGCTAAATCCCCAGGTCCGACGTTGTTACTGCCACATTTTATCAAGCCTATAGTAATAAAGTGACCCTATACTTTCTCCAGGTATATGAAGAAGCAGTGCAGTGGGGTACCCTGCGGCTGACACTAAGGGAAGCCATGATCATAATTTTACGTAAGGAGAAGAAACTGGTGGAGAATTGTTCCTCATATAGGCCTATACCCTCATTAATGTGAAAATAAAATCCTGGCTAAACTGCTAGCAAATTGGCTCCTCCCCTTTATGTGTGAGTTAGTCTTGGCGGATCAATCAGGTTTTATTCCAGAGAGGAATACCACCTATGGGCTATGGCAGATTTTCAGCCCACTTGAGGGAGTTAGTCAGGACGTACCAGTGGTTGCCATCCTGCTAGATGTCAAGAAGTCGTTTGATTCGATTAAGTGGCCATATCTGTTTGGCACTCTCTGGCAAATGGGTCTGGGCCATACATTCCTGAACTACATAGCTATTTTATATGCCTCCCCCTTGGCACGGATAGCCGTTAACAGGGAACAGCAGACAGCACCTTTGAAGATGACAAGAGGGATGAAACCAGGGCTGACCTCTCTCATTGCCGCTGTTCGCGCTTGCTATGGAGTCGTTGGCCGTGATGTTGAGGGAGTGCCACCTACAAAGAGTCATACAATTATACAATGTTATCCTCTCTTTATATGTGGATAATGTTGCTCTAATTCTGAAGAACCCTAGAGAACACCTTAACTAGATTGTGCAGCAGATAGTGCAGTTTGGGGAAATGTCATGGTTCAAAATACATTATGCCAAATCTATGATATTCCCTCTTAGTGCTTGGGTGGAGCCCTTTGAAGATGACTATGGGTTCAAGTGGGAACCTGTTCATGCCAGGTTTTTGGCCATAGAGATTTCGTGGGACCCATATGTTCTATGTATAGAAAATGATGGTGGAGCAGTGGACAGGCGGCAGGAGCAGATTAGCAGTTGAAAGGGGCTGTCCCTTTCCATGGGTAATGTCACAGGCATTAAAATGGTGGTACAACCCAAACGTCTTTATCTATTTTAAAATCTCCAGGTAATTCTCCCCAAATGATTTTTTAGGAAACTGAAGGGTATGCTGGTGGGGTTCTTGTGGGCAGGGAAAATCCAGATATTGCGATGGGAGGTTCTCACATTGTCCGACAGGTCGGGGGGCTTAGCACTCCCAGGATTTGAACAATTTTTCTGGGCAGTGCAATCCCATTTCTTATCTTTCTGGTATGAGATGAGGCTCAGTAGACCCCATGTTCAAATCGAGAGAGTGATAGTAGCCCCACATCTACTACAGGCTGCGATCATGGTGATGACTATTCAGAGGGGAGGGAGTACAGGGGTGGTGGCTATTATGTGTGTGGCATGGTGGAAGTTGGCAGATCACTTAGGGGTGAAACTGTTGTACTCTCTGGCACTCCCAGTAAAGTATATTCCAAGCTTGGGAGTCACTATGAATGTTTATAGACAGAGCTGATGGATGAACTGAGAATGAAGAAGCTGGAATACTTTTATATGAATGATACCTTTCTGAGCCTGGAAGACTTCAAACAAAAGGGGAGAGTGACTGCCCTAGATATATTCCTCTACTTTAGGAATAAGAATGAGTTCATGGACTTCTTTCCCGCCTTCCCACAACAGCCACCTACCATTCATGAAGGACACCAAGTGGAAAAGATACTGCCATAAGCAACAGGGCAGTGGCATTCGTCTTTTCAGCTGAACAGAGTCAAGCAACACAAGCAAAACGGGAGCATGCATGTTATGAAACACATTCATCCCCGAGGAAATCGGAATTTCAACCTCAATCTGAGAAACCACCAAAATGTATAATTGATCTCCCATATATATTTCATAATTTACATGTGCCCCGGCTTGCATGATTATGACATACCATCGACTCATGGCCCTCATTATGAGTCTGCCGGTCAGCCGCCGGTGCTACCAGTGGGTTACCGGCACACTTGTCCTACCATTTCCGCCGCCTGATATCCCGGTGTTACCAGGATATTATGGGCAGCAGAGGAACAGTAAGTTCCCCTTCCCATGGAGTCCCATAGGACTGTATGGAAATGGAAACCCGTAATCACTGTAAGCACCAGCACTGTTAGTAACGGTGCTGGTGCTTCAGTGAAAAATCTGCCGTTAGGGTCTAAACTACAGGCAGGTCAGGCCTGCCGGGAATTCACAGCCCCTATCGGCAGACTTGTAGCCGTCTGGAAAAGGTGCTGGTAACCGCTATTACCGATATTTATTTCCAGACCGCCAAACTTGTAATAAGGGCCATAGGGCCTCATTACAACCCTGGCGTTAAGGGGTTAACGGCACCATAAAAGGCTGCAGCGCCGTTAAACCCTTAACGCCAGATTCACACTTTAACGCCTGCTTTTTGCAGGCGTTAAAGTCCATCCCGCTAATGGACCTTGGTGCTAATTACGGCACCGTAATTTACGGTGCCGTAATTAGCACCTTCCCCATTCCCATTGAGCCCTATGGGCCAAAAATGGGAATGGGGAAGGGGCCATAGTGAATGGGGATTTACCGCCCCGCCAACCTTGGAATCGGGCGGTAAATCCGCCATCCACCATGGCGGAATCCGGCATGGACCATGGTGCTAATAGCACCATGGTCCAACGCCAGGGTTGTAATGAGGCCCATAGTCTATTTAATCTTTCGGTATGCTTCTCTCTAAAATGATCTTTAATAATTTAGAAATGTATGACATGGGTGCCAGATGGAATCAGTGATTTAGTGATCAAGAAAAACAAAAATGGTTTTGAAAAGTGTGTGGTTCCATTCACCTTTTCCAAATCGAGACTGCTTGTACAGTGGTAGACACCACCGCAAGCATTTACTGTCGGACTTTGAGGTTTATCCACTGTTATAAAGAAACTAAAATTGTTCCACAATAGCACTTCCTATGACACTTGCAATGGCACCTTCAGAATTATTTTCATAGGGAGCTATACTTGTTTGCATTGTGTGTGCATATGTGTGTGTGTGTGTGTCACATGCAGATATTTGAAAATAAGTCAGCAAAGAGAACACCTTATTCCTGAAAATATGTCCCTTCTTCCTGATATATAGTGCAAATAGCTGTCGATGGGTAAAGTGGATCCTCTGTTGACAGTTCATCCCTTGTGCAGCTGAGAGCCCCTTACTATAGCTGGAATGACAGCCCCCTAAAATTAGAACATTTGAAAAATGCTGCTTACCCGTTTAAGAATGCATGATTCATTTGAAAAATGGGGACCCCTGGGCCCGAGGAACGATGCACTAATATCTCAGTGGGGCACATTCAAGACTCGCCTGACACTGGTTTAGTCATAATCTTGGATAGAGGATAACACTCAAGTTTGTGACCTACAGAAAGTGATGTTGGCAGCCTTCAAATTCCTTTCCAATTGGGTAACAAATCACGCTCTCGTTTGTGACTGAATTATCTGTTCAAGTGTCACTTGCCATACTTTATCTCTTGTGCACAGCTGTCTAATGAGCCCTGGCAAAGCTCACGGCCAGGAAGGGGGCTGAAGATACTGCACGTTTGAGATTGCAGTGTTGGGGGATTGTACTGCCAATACTGTGTCTCCCCCTCCCATTTATTATACATTGCACGCATTATTTGTTTAAACATTCAGCTGCAGTAGCACCCCCTTTACGCCAATGGATGAAGCACACTGCTTAGTGTGGCACGTCTAGTAATTCACAATCCAACATTTAAGTCTCCTAATCCTCTATTGAACTCCCCATGAAGAACGCCCCCCTGCAGGGTTTCACTTGCATTCTGACTGCAGCCACGACTTGCAGGGCATGCACGGGATTCATGTTTGGCCTGTGGCTGTGTGTAGTGTGAAAGGGGTTTTAGGATAGTTGATTACCATGGGGTTAACTGCTGAGGGAAACAATCAGGTTATTTGGCCTCTACCACTTCACAGGGCGAACTCCTGACATACACTGTTTGACGTCCCCAAGAGCAGAAAGTCTAGCAAGTCTCACTGAGCATATGACCTGGGCAAGCTTCCAGCCTGCATACTGTCAAATGTGAAATGAGCTACTGGGGTTTTGATATCTCAGGCATCTCTTTCTCTAAACCAAAATGAGTGATGTCCCCCCTAATCGTCTGCTAATTCACCAAACCGTATTAAACATGGTGTACAGTGTGCCTAATTCGAGAGAGGGACAGAGTGCCAGGCTTTAAGAGTAGGAAAGTGAGAAAGGGAATCTGTCTGCAGGAGTCAGTGCTGTCACTGCCGGGAGGACATCAGCTGTTTAGCCTTTATAAGACCTTTCACGATTTCAAGGAGTCACATTGGCCCTCATTACGACCCTGGCGGAATTCGGAAAACGATGGCGGAAATGCAATACCGCCATCGAATAGCGCTCGGTGCGACTATGACCCGTCACCGCAAAGTACGAAGCCATTAGCGACACCGTAGTGAACGCCAACGCAAACTGCACCAAGCACGCGCGCGCGCGCCATGCCAAACCGTAAACACCACCATGGCGCAAGGGTACGCCAATTCCGACCCTAGCGGACATGTACCTAACGCCATCAAGCATGGCGGAATGAACCATTCCGCCATGGTGAGAAGTACGGCATCGCGAATCAACCGTAAACGGCCCCACTGAGTGCCTGTACACCGCTCCCTGCCCACAAAGTACAACTCCCCGTAGGTGCAATGAAGTCACAATGCAACCATTGAAATGTACAAGTCACCCATGCATGCCAACGAACAAATGAAACACAAGAGGGGCCAATGGGAGCTGCAGGGCACAGATGGCACGAATACAGAAGCCATCCCAATGGACATGACCACAGTCCCCCACCAAGAAACGCACGCAAACACAGGCACCTGTGACCAGCAATATTCCGAAAATCACATCATTCCACCAGTCCACCTGGCTGACCGGCATCTGTTACACAAAACCCAATCCCCCGCCCCTGAGCATGACAACATTCAAACTGTCATATTGGCAGCCCCCATCCCTGACCTCACGGGCTTCGTAGGCAAACGCGTCCAGTACAGTACCACGCAACTAAACTCCGAAGCTGGAACCCAATGCAGATCTCCTCACAATACATTGCTCCCCAAATAGGAATATGCCACATCACTTGCAAAGAAGAACGCTACACGGGCCAAATCAGAATAGAAATTTAATGCACAACAAAATCACCAAGCCCATACAGCCATCAGGCCATGAACTCCAAAACACATTTCACCATTGTGGGCTGCATCCGCAAGAAATGACCAGCCACTACTTGTGTGACGCCCTGTTCCATCATGGTACACAGAGCCACATTCACGTACGAAAAGGCAACATGGAAGCGCACAGAACCGCAGGGCCGTCCCAATGGGGAGGCACTAGTCCAGCTGAAAGGCCGAAATGTTGCTCCGAGCCACCAGTACTGCGTAAGGGCATGTGGCCCATTGGCGATCGTCCCATAAGATCGTAATGCTGCTCCACTGATTAACACGAAGCAGCAGGTGTCAGGAGTAAAACCCATCTGCAGGAGTGGCATACAGATGGCAGTGGCAAAAGGGGAGGAGATACCTGTCAACCAAAAGAAAAGAAAAAGAACAGAATGGCCATCAGAACTACATTCGAACAACTCACTTCAATGATCACACTAAATCCACAGCCATATGCATGCTAGCCCACTCCAAAGGTTCATCACCACCCAAAAACCACTTGCGACTCATAACTATCTATATCGAGGTGTAAACACCATCACAAACGAGTGTACCTGTGCATGCGTCTGTCAAAACAGAATCCATCAGATGGGATTGGTAACGTGCATGGACACAAGTGTCTGAGGGCGCGTCGAGACAGGGAGGGCTCAACAAGGCCAGATAGACGATGGTCCCACTATGGCAGCCCTGCATCACATAGCGCAGGGGAGGCGGATAGATTCCAAGAAGCCCTGTACATGGCAAACTCTGTATCAAATCACCTGCCCATGCATCCATTCATCATTCCCTCATCCCGGGATTAAAACGCCTGAATATTTACTCACATAACATTAGAAATATCCATTGAGTCTGTGCGTTATGCAGCCTGCAAAATCCACAGTGCCCCAGCCCGTAATGCCAGTGTTGTGAAGTAACATGTATTTGGGAACGTCCGGCCTCATCGCCCACGTCGCTATTGCGCATCCCAAACCATTCATATCAATCATTGCATCCTCGCCATGGCCCCTGTCCCAAGGACATTGAACAATAGTACGTTATATTTGCAGACAGACCTGTGGGCATTTCCCCGCTGCTAGCTGAAAACCGAAAGCGCCGCCCTTCGAATTCCTCATTTGCAACATCACGTCGAAGAAGCATCTGTGGCCGTTTGAAATCACTAATTAATCCATCAAGTGCGGCTGTGTGTGAAAATGGCAACTGCCTTCACCCACAAATGGGACGCCCCGCCCGTCGTTGCAACTCGGTACAGTGATGCATGAGGGCCCACCGTTACTCGAGTACTACGTTCCACTGACCCTTCACAAGTCTGTTCGCGACTGCACAGATAGTATGTGAAACAATGGGACCATAGCAGAATGAACATATCAACCAATGTTACACGGCCATCGGGTACAAATACATGATTGCAATAGCAAGATGCCATTCCCCGAATTGCAGCGTTGTGTGCGGAACGTGCTCGGCCAAAGGGGAGAGCAGTTTGCACAGGTGGAATGAATCACCACAGGTGGAGGCCATACAGCCTGAAAACACATAAATTGCACAGCCAGTCTCCTCCCACAACCACACCGAAATGCTACCGGCAGGACTCGCGATGTTGGCCCTGGGGGACCTGATAGCACTGCAAGTACTCCAACTCCAGGAAGAAGACGAACACCAACTACAACCGGCCGCACGGAGGAGACGCAGGAGGAGGAGGAGGGCAAGGCAGGGCCAGCAAGGGCCGCCAGCACAGCCACTACCACCACGCAGGCAGCCCGCAATCCCACGCCTCCGAGCACATCCGTTCAATCTCACTGATGAGCAGATCCACACCCTCTACCGTCTGGACCGGGACACCATAGCCGCCATTGTGGACATGACACAGGCTGACCTTGTCAGCATGATAGACAGCCCAACCGCCATCCCACCCCTACTGAAGGTGGTGTCTGTACTCCACTTCCTGGCCACAGGCACCTACCAGCACACAGTCGGACAGTTGCATGGCATTTCTCAGCCACTGTTGTCACGGACACTATTGCAAGTGCTCGATGCCCTCCTGCAGCACGCAGACGACTACATCTCTCTACCACGCTCGGAGCAGGAAATTACCAACACAAAAGTGGGATTCCATGCACTTGCCGGCATACCGGGTTGCATTGGTGCCATCGACTGCACCCATGTGGAATTGGTCGTCCCACATGCCATGGAGGCCCAGTACCGCAACCGAAAACAATTTCATTCTCTGAATGTACAAATGGTGTGTGACTCCAACAGGATCATTACACATTGTTGTGCCAGATTCCCTGGATCAACCCATGATTCTATGGTCTTGAGGAACTCTACAATACCACGCTACATGGAGCGACACGCAGGGAACAGATCCTGGCTACTCGGTGAGTCTCATTACATGCATGATAATGTGGGGTATGTGATTCGGCAATGACCTGGCAGGAAGGGGGGGGGGGGGTGTGCGTACGTAGCAATGGCATTCCACATTATACGTTTCTCGTCCACATACAGGTGATGCTGGATATCCACTGAAGAGATGGCTCCTCACACCAGTCCGGAACCCACGGGACCAGCATGAGGAGGACTACAACCATGCCCACTCACGTACCCGTGTAGTCATAGAACAGGCATTCGGCCTACTGAAGGGTCGTTTCCGCTGCCTCAGCAGGTCTGGCGGGGCACTCCTGTACCGCCATGAGAAGGTTGCAAAGATGGTGATGGCATGTGTCATGCTCCACAACATGTGCGTACGTAGAAATGTGCCCATGCCCCCTGACGCAGAACTGCAAGCACCTGATGATGGTCATGATGAGGGCGGGGATGTGGCAGCACCTCAAGGAGTCTGCGAGGCACCGGAGGGCCGTGACATTCGTCAGCATCTCATTGATGTATGCTTCTAGCACTCACGCCTGGTGGCTGATACATGGACACGGGACTCGTGGCACTGTGTGTGTCTGGGACATGCACAATATGGACTGTACGCCTATGATGGCCTAGTACACAAATATCAATGTCCACACATCTCATTGGTTGATCGTGCACTGTTTATGGCATATGTGATATCATGTTGAACACCCTATCGACCCGCCACCCAAGTGAGCCCAACACACCCCCTCCACCCTCCTACCTCCCCCCCGAACACCAGTGTCCAAAGATGCTCATTGTCAGTGGGCTGTCTCTATTGCAAGCCCCCTCTGCGGGTATCAGGGGCACCCCTGCCTGTGGAGCGCAGGTTCCTCCCAGATCTACGTTGGGGGCTGCCCTGGACGGAACTTGCAACGGATGATGTCTCTGCCTGCTCACGTCCATGCATGTCCCTAAGGGTTTGCGAGAGCTCAGTGAGCACACGGCGCACTGCGGCAAGTTCGGCACATACGTCCTTGGACGTCGCATGCAGTTCCCCCATCAGGCTCTCGGTGCTTCTCTCCATTTGGACTCCCAGGCTCTCGGTGCTACTCTCCATTTGTGCCCTTAGTGTCTCTGTACCTCTCTCCATTTCTGCCCTAAGTGTCTCAGTTGATGTTTCTATGTCTGCCTTAGTGCCCCCACATTCATCGGCATGGTCCTTGAGGAGCGTGGCCAGTTGCTGCTGTTGCACGATTAACTGGTCGAGGGACTATTGCCTCTGCTGGGCCATGGCCATTTGCGGGGGTGTCACAGAGGGGCTGTTGACCTCATGTTGCCTTGCCACAGGGCTTGTGGGGGATGGCCAGTCGTCGTCTTGTGGGTGCCCCTGCGTGGTATCCTCATGTTGTACGGGATGGGACAGACAGGGGGATTGGGACAGGTCATGGATGGATCTGTCTTCGACATCCCCGTCTTCTGTGTCGGAGCATGCTGCCATCAATGGGGTGTCACCTATGGTGCTGCTGCCACCAGAGGCAGTGCCTTCTGTGGCATCCGTTGGGGGGACCTGTGGTGGTGGTGGTGTGGGCATGCTGGCTGCTGGGGTGCCTGTTGATGTTCCCTCCTCTGTGCTGCCACCTGATTTGTGCTGCTGCCGTGTCTTGATGCGTGCAGCTGAGGTGGAGGGTCTTTGGCCGTTGGTCTTGGCCCTCTTTGCAGGTGTGCTGGTAGGGGTGTCCTGTAGCTCGTCGTTTGGATCGGACCCTGTGGTGGAGTAAAGGAGGGCGAGGGTTATTGATGGGTCTGTGGGAATTGGAATGGCATTGTATCACATGCATTGGGGTGGTACCTGAGGGTGATTTGGGTCGGGGCCTTGGAAGTGCTTTCATTTGTGTGTGGAGTGAGGGTGCAGTTGTTTGGCAGCCTGCAGTTAGGGTGTGCCTGCTGCACGTGTGGTGCGTGTTTTAGGGGTTTTTAATTATTTATGTATTTATTGTGGGTTTTAACGTGCGCTATCAGGCCGATGTGTGTGGTCGTTCTCCTGGACATGTGTTTCTGTTGCACTATGTGGACACATGGTACTTCACATGGTTGGACTTTGTGGATTTGGCATTGTTTTATCTGGCCCACCTACCTGAATCTTCGGATGTCTGCACTCCTTTCTCCATCCCTCCGACTCCCTCTATGCTCTCCATTCCGATGGTGGAGGCACAGATTTCTTCCCAGGGGGTCAACTTGATGGGTGATTCAGGACCTCCCCCGGTGGCTGTGGCAATGTTGCGGTTGGCAGAGAGTATGCTGCGGACGCGTATCCGCAGGTCGTCCCATCGCTTTCGGCATTGCTGTGGGGTGCGGGGTGCGGTCCCCACCGCACTTACCCGCTGTGCCACCAGAGCCCATATGGCCTTCTTGTTTGCAAGTGCCGTCCTGGTCATTTGCGTGCAGAAGACGACGGCAGCATTCTCCTGGAGGGTCTCTGTTAGCACGGTGAGTTCCTCACGGGAGAAGTGGACCTGCCGCTTGCGGTCGCACGCTTTCTTCGCTACTTTTCCCATTTTTCTTGGTTTCGCTAGGGTGGATGACGGGTTGGGGTGTGTCTCAGGGTAGTGTTTTTAGTGGTTGTGTGGTTTTAGTGGTTTTATAGGTGTACGCGGGATGTTTCCCGTTCCGGGCCCATGTTTTAACTTCCGTTTCCGTATATTTCCAGTCACCGTACTTTCCGGTAGGCGCACACTGCGGTGTCCGCTGTGATGGGTGGCGGTATTGCACCTAGGGCGCCGTACGGCGTCGGTGTGGGCCATTTTGGGGTCTTTTCCGCCATCGCGGACTTTGCACTTCCGCCATGCCGTGGTGCTCGTGCCCGATGGGTCGGAATGGGCCGCACTTTGCTCCTTCGTACAATGGCGGAAACGCTATTTGCGCTGTGGCGGTCCGGTCAGTCACTTTCCGCCAGGGTCGTAATGAGGGCCAATGGTCTTCTCGTGGCATAATATGCCTTGCTATATGTGGCTTTTCCATTGTTTATGCCTTTCACTAAATGGCTAACCATTTACTTTCTACCTTCTATTGATCATCAGTGTCCCATTGTGATTATGCATCAGGGGCCCCACTGAATGTTCTCTAGTGCCTTCAATGCAGTTCCAATTCAAGCTGTCCCACTGTAATTATTTCCATTGCGCTATGCTCCCTTGTGTCCCACTGTCCGCCTACTCATGTGAATCCCACAGCAATTGTGCCTGCTGTGTTACTTCTCGAGTAAATCCTTTTTGTAAATTAGCCCAACTGCGCAATCGCTCACAGGTATCTTATTGTAATTTTACCCCACTTGGAATGTGCTGCCAGCTTGGTGTCCCACCATACCTTTAGCCCACTGTGATTTTGCAACTAGTTCCCCACTCCAATTGTGGTCCTAGGTGATCCTACAGGAATTTCCCCCAGGAGCTCTTTTATTGGTGACTTGGTAAGAACTTATTCCTACTCCTGTAGGACCAGTTCCAGCATGTTGTCTGTGGTTTGGAACAACAGCTCACTCCAGACTACCTCAGGAGATCAATTACCCTCCCATAGTGCACCATTAATATGACTTTGGCATAGACAAAACAGGTGGATACTCCATATGCTCACCACTGATTCCTCCCTACACTCACATGCACACATTCTACTTTCCAACACAAAATGCACATACCAATCACTCCACCTACACATGGATATTGAGCTCCCCTCCCAATAGATACCAAAACACCTGAATGCTACACCTCTCCACCCAACTTGCATATCACAGTCCCAACCAATGCATCCTCGAAATATGGGCATGCAAGAATACACTCTGGGTATAGGTACCTCAAGTGCTCTTGATATGAACCATCAACAAACAGACCCTCACTCACACCGTGCCAGGGTATTTCAGCATGTTCCCTATGTCCTACTTTTCTTGCTAACCAAACCCAAGTCACTATTTAAGATCGACCAGATTGGCAATATACCATGAAAATGAAATGTCAGTGGAGTGGTGTCCCTTAGTAAAACCCATCAAAATAATGTAACTACTGCTTACCCTACTGTACCTGCTTGTGAGGAACACATGTATAGTTGCTGCCTTTTCTGAGATTAGGAAGCTTGTATTGCATCTGACTGCTCTGTATCTATTATTTGTTTGTAGGACACTTGTACTGCTGCTGCCTGTACTAGTGTGTGTGTGCCTGCCTGTGTTTGTGTGGGCGTGTCTGGTGAAGATTGAATTTCTGCATATCCTGCTTTATCTGTCTGAGAGTTAAGTTTAAACTGCTACTCTTTGTGATGTACCTTTTTTAAATGATGAGTGCTTAGACTGTAAAGGCTGCTTGCCAAGCGGTATGTGAGTCTATAACTAGAGTAACCATGGTTCTGAAGGTTGCAATTGAGATGAATTGATATGTATGTGTGGGTTCAACTGTGTGTGTGCCCTAAAACTGGAATAAAAGGAAGTCTTCCCGGCCAAGATTCAGGTGCACTGATAGAGCATTGTGTGGATCCCAACAGCAGCAGATCAGGATTAAGGCATGTTAATGAGGTGTGTGTGTGCTCACCTGTGCTGTTAAACTGTATTCGTATAATACCGCCTTTCTATGAATATTGGCCTAAGCCCATTCTCATTGTACAGAAAACCGCATTTGAAATGCTCCGATTTCTAATTAACTTCATCGCCATTTTAAGAACTTTCCGCCATTTTGTTTTAACTCTTGCTTTTTGTCCTAAAATGTTGGACTGTGTTTTCAACTACAGCCGAGCCGAATGACCTTTGAGTTACGTCAATATTTAGGCTGCTGAGAGCAGAATGTTTGTTCTATGCAAAGAAACCTTGCGACTCATATGAACTGCAATCCAAGTGTAGTTCGCGCTCACAGCCTCATCCTCATATAAACAACGAAATAATGCAGAACAAACTCAGACCGTGTGTTTTTGCTGAACTGCATTGTGTTCCTTCTTGAAACAAGGCTTACTGTGCATTGGAGAATCAACATTAACATTGAATTTTCCTGGACAAGCAAACTTGTTAAATATGTTGAACAATATTGTCATATTTGTCATGTGAACTGGGCACGAACCCTAGCATGTCAATTATTAGTTTGGAGAGGGGCTGGACAATGATTGGAATAATGTATAAAAGAGCCTATATTAAGATGTCCAGCACTCTCACTCCTCACCTTGTCTGCTGGTACACACTGCGAGGTGTTGGGAGCCAGACAGCTATATGTTCTGCTTTGAATCTGTACAGAAATAAAGACACTTTTCGACCCATGATTGGCATATTTCATTTTGTGGTACTAAGCCTCAATATTTCTTTGGTCTTTCAGCATGTGTAATAATGCTTGTACTGCTGCTGGCCAGGATTAAGGAGCATTGCCAGTGCTGTTTGCGGATCACAACAGCAGCAGAGGCAAGGATGCTGCAGTTCATGATTGAGGTATGTGAGAAGCGTGTGCATGTGTGTGAGATGAAGCTTACACAGCTGTGCATCCAACTTTAGCAGCCTAAGATTGGAGCTTGAACTGCTGCTCTCTGTGCTGGGCCTTTTGTATGTGATGGCTGCTTATACTGTATTTGCTGCTAGTAAAGATGCATGTGGGTCCAAATTGAACAACTGCAGTGCTGAAAGTTACACATGAGGTGCATTGATAGATATGTGTAGGCCAAACAAGTGAAATGGCAGCAATGGGATACATGCACAGGTGTATCAGTGTATTGGCCCTACACCATCCATGTCCGACAACCAATGCTGCTGTTTATAAGACAAGCATCTCCGTGTTCCCTACATATGGCCCTTGATGCCAAGAACTCAAAGGATCTAACAAATGAGTAGGAGAATGAGACTTCCCCGTTGTCGGGATCACATGTCAATGGAATCAAGTTATCTACAAGGTATGCAGTGACTAGATAGCACAGCCCACTCAAACAAGAATATATGAAGTATTTTTCCCTATACACGCCAAAATAATAACAGTGCACAAATCGGATGAAGATCCTCAGAAACCATGAATCATACCTACATCGTGTTTATGTGTACTCTCCTAATGAAGGTTACCTGGGCCACACCAAAGTGTTTTTTTTAACATTAGACATAGCGTTCCCAAGAAGCTAGAAACACTATGGGCCTCATTACAACTATTGCAGAATGGGTTTAACGGTGCCGCTAATGGTGCCGGCGCCGTTAAACCCATTCCGCAATAGTTATAATGAGGCCCACAGTGTCTTGTCTGACATCTGTCACACCTACTAACCCCACTTTTCCTGACATAGCTGTCAGTCCGGTTGTTTTTATCTACATGCTGCATTGCTGCAAGAACAGTAATGTTTTGTGTTGCAAATGTTTTTGAATGTTCTGCATTTTATGGTGTGAGTTGTTATGCACATTTGCAGTGAATCACATTAAAATATTAAATTATTTTCCTTACACTTTTCTGACCCAAGAACTGATCTTTAACACAGTTGTGCTTTCTCCATAGCTGAAGTCCGTGTTCCAACATGGTTAATGGTTGGGCAGCCTGTTTCTCCCTGTTTGCTCCTTAGATGTTCCCCTCCATTGTTGAAATAGCCCCCCCATTAACAAAGAATAGGTAGTACCCAGAATTTGTTCTACTTGGCCCTTCAACTGAAATAAGGAACTGTTGTGTTGCAGAATTCCAGTGCATGTAAGAGGTGTGTGTATATTCCGACAGCAGCAGCGTCAGAGATGATCAGGATCGGAGTTTGGGTAAATTAATGAGCAATGTGTCTGTGTGAGTGTGTGTATTTGCATCCAATTCTGCTGTAACAGTTGGCTCGGCCTGGAGGTAGAACATTTAATAAGATACTCTACTTCCAATTGAACATTTTCTGCCCCTTTTGCCTTCTACTATGACTATAGTACCTTTTTATTTTGAAATTTCAATTTTATTGGTTTTACAAAAGGGAATTTCAACAGTGTCATACAAACATTACTTACAAAGAAAATTATAAGAAAGAAACCATGTTTTCATTATAACCTTATGTAACTAAAAGTAGATGCAACTTTGTGTCCCTCTCTCCTTCACCTCTTACATGTCCGCAAGCGAGACGGAAAATGTCCAATTTCTTCGCATTATAGTCTTTAGCGGAACCTTAGCATTAACAGTAAACAAAGGCACTCATATAAAAAGAAACGGCTTTGACAGGCACAATCAGCTGATTAGATAAGTCTTATTGATCAGTTTGGCACATTATGCACACAAGTGTTCATGTGATATATTTGGCACGGAACTCGGACCATTAGTTTTCAATAGAGGTGTGATCTCCGTAAAGGGCGGCGGTTAAACTGTGCATTCTAAAAATATTGTGCGCAACACTCACCCATTCTGCCTTAGTGGGGAGGGCTGATCTTTTCCAAGTCATCGTGAGGCAGGCCCTTGCGGCCAGCAATAGCCCTTTTACCATTTTGGGAGCTTTCAAGATTGTCTCATCATCTTCCACTAGGCCAAACAGGACAAATAAAGGGTGTTTTTCTCTCTCCTCTTCCTCTAATTCTTTGATCCAGCTAAGGATTTAGTCCCAATATTTTTGCACCACACCACACCCCCAACACATGTGCCAATAGTCTGCCCTCTGCCCACAGCCCCTTCAACAGTATGGGGTCACATCTTGGTATATTTTGGTGAGTCTGAGCGGGTCGTATTGCCACCTATATAATAGTTTGATTGCATGCAACTTGTATTGGCAAGATACCGATGATTTTGCTGTCTGTCTGCATATTCCTAGCTATAATTCTTGTGAAAGATGTCTTCCTAGGTCAGTTTCCCATCTGATTTTTAGATTGGTCGAGGGGGCTGTGTTTACCCCTAACAGTGCTGTGTACATTGCGCTTATTAAGCCTCTGGAGCCCGTGCATGTGTCCAAAAGTTTTTCGAAGGGTGTAAGGTCCCTCTGTAATTGTTCCTTCCATATTTCCCGTGTCATAACGCCTTTTAATTTGAGGTATTGAAACACCGACAATGGACCTATGGCAAGTGCTTCTTCAAGATTTTGTATTTTTATGAAGGCTTTGTCTCTCCATAATTGTCCGGCTCTTTCCAGCCCAGCCTCGTACCATGACTGGTAGCTCAGTGGCTCAGGTATGTCATCACGGATTCCCGGCACCCAGAGATGTCCCAGCGGAGAAGGCCATGATGTGACCCCTTTCATGTCTTTATGTGGTTTCCATATCGCCCAGATGGTCCAAAGGATGGGGTGATTTTTGATACTATTTCGCAATTGGGGACCCGGCACCCATAGCCATTATCCTACAGTAAATGGGCAGAGGTGAAAGTTATCCAGAGCTATCCACTGGAGGTCTGTCCGCTGTCTCAGGTCTGGAATTAATATTCGTAATTGGGCTGCTTTATAATATAGTTCTAGATCCGGGAGGCCCACTCCTGCATCGTCTTTTCTAAGATGAAGGAGGGGTCTACGGACCCTAGATTTTCTATTTTGCCATAGGAAGGCCATCCGTGATTTCCTAGTAGCAGTGAAGTAATCTTTAGGCATTTTGATAGGGAGCATCTGGAATAGGTACAGGATTTTGGGGAGTATTACTATTTTATTAGCTTTTAAGCAGCCTAACCAGGAGATCGTGAGTTTGGCCCACCTCTCCATCTCTTTCTGCAGTATCAATGACAGAGGGAGGAAGTTAGCTTGATACAATGTATCAGGTTCCCGGGTGACGTTAATGCCCAAATATTTGAGTGTAGTGAGGCTCACCTTCATTCACAGGGGGACAAACCTATTCACTTCGCTGTCTCTACTTTTGTCAATTGGAAACAGTATTGATTTCCCAGTGTTAATTTTGAGGCCCACTAACTGCCCATATTCATCTATTATGTCTAGCGCTGCCGGGACAGAGTTGAGGGCATCAGTAAGGTGTAGGAGTATATCATCGGCGTATAGACCTAGTTTGTATTCCTTGTCTCCGACTTTAATACCTGTGACCGTATCATTCAGCCTCAATTTCTGTAATAATGGTTCAAGGGATAGGACAAATAAAATGGCAGAATGTGGGCAGCCCTGCCTCGTCCCTCTTTCTAATGGGAACCATTTGGAGTATCCACCATTCACGGACACCGATGTTTGAGGGCATGTGTATAATGCTTTTATAGCGAGGCTGAGTTTGGGTCCTAGTCCTATTTCAACAAGTACCTCTTCTAGGAAGTCCCAGGCGAACCTGTCGAAGGCCTTTTCGGCATCAAGGGACAGAAGGGTTGGGTCACCTTGAATTCCCTGTGCTTCATGTATCAGGTGAAGTGTCTTTCTCATCGTATCAGCTCCCTGTCTTCCCATTACAAAGCCAACTTGGTCTGTGTGTATTAATCGTGGTAGGTGGGTTTGCTAATCGGGCTGCTATGACCCTTGTGTATATTTTGGCATCTATGTTGAGGAGCGATATGGGTCGATATGAATCGCAATGTTTCGGATCTCTGTCTTCTTTCAGTATGACTGTGAGTAGGGCCTGAGCAAAGGACGGGGGTGCCCGGCCTGTTGCAAAATTGTCATTGAATAGGGTCGCTAGGAAGGGGGCGAGGAACGTGGAGAATGATTTATAGAAGCCGGGAATGAATCCATCATCCCCTCGAGCCTTTCCTGTTTTAAACGTTTGATGGCATCCATTACTTCTTCTTCACTGACTGGTATTTCAAGGGATTCAGCTTCTATGGGTGTCAGCATCAGGACTTTCACTTCCTGGAGGTAGTTAGTTTTGGTCCCTGGTGGAGGAGGTGGGTCATTAGTATATAAATCTTCATAAAAGAAGGCAAATGCCTCATGTATCTGCCGCTCAGGGGTGGACTCTGTTGTGTTCGTGAGTGTGCCGTCTAACCTCTCTATCACATCTACCCACGTTTCCGCCCTTTGTGCACGGAGTCTGGCTGCCAGAAGAACGTTTGTCGCCATTTCGTAATATTTTTGTTTCAAATATTGCAGGGTCTGTAGTTACTTTGCCCACTTCCATTATTTTTAGTTCCTCCCTGAGTTCTTTGGCCTCATTAATATATTTCATTCTCTCATGTGGAGATGATTGTACTCGTTTTTCTGCCTCACTCTGCTTCCCTCTGATGTTTTTTTCTAATAGAGTGCGTTCCCTTTTTTTCCGGGCTCCCTCCATCATGAGGATACCCCTCCACGTTGCTTTCGCTGCCTCCCATATCGAGGTCTTTGCGATCTCACCTGTATCATTTGAGACAAAGATTTGTTTGATTTTGTTTTCCAGGTCGTTCCTAAAGACCGTATCTAACCATAATGATTCATTGCATCTCCACTTAGTGTTACGGGGATTATGTCCCTCCCACTGTATCTCCAGCATGACCATATCGTGGTCTGACCAGGCAATGGGGGCGTATGTTTGCAGTTTGGGTTGTACGCAGGAGGCTATCAGAAAGGAATAAGTAGTCAATCCGCGTGAGAGTCTCGTGTGGGATGGAGCGAAAAGTGAGCGAAAAGTGAGCGAAAAGTGAAGCCGCTTTCTGCCGTGTGGAGGTGACGCCAGCTGTCAGTGAGGCCATATAGGGAGAGGGTCTGTTTAATGTCGGCTTCCTCATGTGATCGTGGGGGCTTAAGTACATCAGCTTTGCTTTGCCTGTCTAGGCAACAGTTCATCCATGTGTTGAAGTCATGGTGAATACTTTTTCAGTAATTTTGTGGAGGAATCTTTTTTGGCCCTGATTGGGGGTGTAGACTGTGGCAAGGGTGATGAGTGTGTCGTGAATGGTCCCCCCTACCCTCGTTGTCAACCCAGGTGTTCAGGACCGACATTCGGAGGTTCTTCCGGACCAAGATCCCCACACCCGCCTTTTTTGATATTCCAGAGCTCCATAAGGAGAAACCCACAACGCCACCTGAAATTGCCCTTTCTTCTCCCTTCATGTAACGTGTTTCCTGGAGGAATAGTATATCAATGTTAGAGCGTTTGAATTCCCTGGCCACCAAGGAAGGTTTCGTGGGGGAGTTTAGGCCCTTTGCATTGAGTGTGCATATCCGCAGTAGATTGTTGTCAAATGTGGTCGACATTAAGAGTGTTCAGTGTCTGTTTGATTAAAAGATCTGCCTGTTTCGGTGCCTCTGTTGCTCCGTGAAAGTCTATATTAGCCGTTCTCTGCTATTGGGTGGCAGCATGATAAACCTGACAATTGTCAGTGTGCGTGCCGCACGCATTACGGACATTGCAAGTGGAGATCTCACTTCATCCCCTTGCCCCTCCCCTCCCTCCCTCCTCCCTTCAATACTGGGTTAGCCCAGTGATGAGCCCTTCCCTCCCCCCACCCTTTGCGGTGTCCGATTCAGCCGGGTTGACATCGCCAAGTCACTGTCAGACTACCAGTGTAAACCGCACAACAAGCGGTCCTATCTGTGTAACATCTTAACTCTGAGCCCCCAAGTCTTGTCATTTAAGGTGGGAGGTTTAGTGCCTCTTATTGCCTTCGAGCACCATAACCTCAATTAGAGTATCATGTTCAGGCATTTTCTAGGTCCAATTCGCTTCCCCCCCTTTTCCCCACCGGTACCTCTGTTCGTCGAGATCTGCTGCCAATCTCTAGTGGTCGACTGCTGTTCAGAGTTCACCTTCGCCACATAGTACTCTTACCCCACTCCTTTCTTTGAATGGTTCACCCTGAGGAAAATGGCATGGTCGAGGAGAGGATCAGTGTTCCATGTCTGAGGAGGCATTCATCCTCCTGTACTTTCTAGAGCCTTGTATTTTCCTTCGGCGAGGGCCTCTGACACGCCATTCTCTATTCTCGTTCCTCTGATCGCCCGTGGCTGCTCCCTCTGCTTGGGCGCCCAATAGGTCTGCAATGCAGTTGGAAATGTCTCTCTCAGAGATCAATTTTATCTTTGTGCCTTCCCATTCAAACGTGAGGGAGAATGGGTAACCCCATCGGTATCGTATCGCCTTGTCTTTAAGGAGTTTGGTGATCGGGAGGCACTTTCTTCTCAGGGCCAGTGTGAGGGAGGATAGGTCGTGAAAGATGGTAATGCTTGCTTCTCCCATTGCGATCTGCGGCATGAGCCTGGCTTGCTCCAGAATTCGGGCTCTGTCTGTGTAATTATGGAACAGAGCTAATACCGTTCTCGGGCCGCCTGGCTTGCCCCCAGCTCTGTGGATCCGGTCGATTTTGGGTTCATCTACCGTGTCATCTTTAAAAAAGTAGGTTCAAGATGTCATGTAGGTTTTTTTTTAGATGTGACTCGGTTTCTCCCTCCATCTCTGGAATGCCAAATACATGTATGTTGTTTGCAGTGTTCTCTGTTTTCCAAATCGTCGACTTTCAAGCGAATTTCTTCTTCTTTGTTTTCAACCTCTGCGAGACGCTGGTCTATTTGCATTTCCAATGTGCTCAATGAGGTTTGTTTATGTTCGACCTCTTCAAGCCTCTCCTCAATTTTGTCAATTCTATTGGTAATTTTGTCAATCTTGTTCCCAATGTCAGCTCTCATACTTCTCATTTCGGTGAGCAGATCAGCGATGCCCGCTTTGGTCGAGGTCGCCTCGGGTCCCTTCGAAGCCATGCTCATGCACCTTGATGGCTGGGATGTGTCCGGAGCCTGGAGAAACTTGTATTTTGCTCATTTCTGCTTAACGTCCATAAGTGAAAGGGCGGCCAATGTAGCAATAGATATGGGCCTGGCTGCCGTTGATTAGGGCTCCAATGAGTTGGGGAGAGGAATGGGTGGTGAACAGTGTTGTTGTGGGCACTCTTTTAGGCAGGGTCTGCTGTGGGTCCAATTTCTGCTCAGCTGAGCACTCTTTAAGTGCAGCTGTCACAATGAGAGTTCGTAGTTGCAGTTGGTTGGAGTGATGGGAGGTAATTCACATCTGAGGAGGGCACATGCCCCAAGATCTGGGGGCCCAACCCTCGGACCCTCAGTTGTTCTGTAGGCCCTTTCTGTCCTGTCAGATACTAGCTCGGTGCGCAATCTGAAGCTTTGCCTCCCAGGGTCCTCAAGGTAGGTTTCTTCTCCAGCAGACCAACAGACCCCGTCACGGGCTCACTAGCATAGTTTGTGTCCAGTCTGCCGGCTGGGTGTGCGGACTTAGATGGTTTAGCCTTTAGGTAGGCATGCACATAGTCGTAGGCCTTAGGGAATTGGTTGCGTGCAGTCTGTAGGTTCGGGGCAGGCCAGGTCTTTATGTGGGTTATGGCGGTCTCCTGGGTGCAATCTTCTATTGGGATCAGGGTCCGGACGAATCAGGAGCGCTGCGCCGCGCCTCAGAGCGTGAGGGAATCCAGGCAGTCCGGTGGAGGTTTGATGAGTCCCCACGCTCAGGGGGGACAGCGAGCCTCGCCAGGGCACTGAGACGCGACCGCGTCCCACCATTCAGCGGGCGCCGGCATAGGCAGTACCCAACGGGGGTTGGTGCGGATGCCCCACATCGATGCTCTGCACCCCGTGAGGCGGAGCCGGCCCGGGGGCCCAACTCGAGTCACCTGAAGGGCTGCGGGCAGGTCTCTGCGGTAGAACGGAGGGAAATCTGTCACCCGCGAGGGCGGGAGCCCTCCAGTCAGGTTCTTCTCTGTGCAGGTTTCGGCGAGGGGGAGGGGGTCTCCGGGACAGCAAGCACTCTGTCCGGGAGTCCCTGGTGGGCTACGGAGTCCTCCGACGCAGGTGGGGAGTGATCCTTTAAGCGCGTGTTGTCGAAGTGTGGCAGCTGATCGCAGCAGAATGCATATTAACACGCGTCTGTTTATTCATCTGATGCAGGCTCGTAGTGAACCTTTCAGAGGTCGCTCTGCTGTTCCTTTCGGGCAGCTTCAAGAAACCCAGATGGTGTGTGTTCAGACACAAGCTGTACCCGCTTCAATCGGACGGGGGGATTCACAGTTGGGCTTCGTCATAGAGGCGTGTTGGTTTACAACAGGCCTGTTGCGCAGATTCCCCTTACGGCGATTTCTGGCAGGATCTCGGTGAAGCAGGCACCGATTTTTGTCGGGATTTCTTTCAGGGTGTGCTGTGTATCTTCCAACACACGATTCAGTCGATTTTTTGTTCCGGTGGGGGTCCCGTGGTGGGGGCTCAATCCACTTCGTGGGACCTTGGTGTGGAGCTCACATGGAGAGGCTTGCAATCTGTGCGCCCCCTGGTGGCCCACTCTTTGACTATAGTACCCTTTAAGGTAGGATTCTTATTTGCTGTGTTTATGGGAAGTTCTGCATACCAAGTGTTTGGAACTGTCTAATTACTCTAAGCGATGATATTGGTTGCAGTACTAATCAGTTCCTGTTTGAAGGCATTTGTGTCTCCTATGGCAAAGTGCTGACCAAAGATTGTATGGACACACAATTTTAACTACAATATTTTGATGCTTGAAATATTACATCAACATCTGCACAACATTTTTTCCACTTTCCTTCAATGACATCTCCAGTTGTGTGTAAAGGATATTCTGTCACTTAATGCTCCACCAGTATGAGTGGCTGTCGGCAGAAAACGTTATGAGACAGCACAGGTAATATAATCTGTGGAAGGATATATCAGTTAATTCAACTTCATGGAGTTTAAGTGGAGAGTGTATGTATTTTTCTGCACTAACCTGTGAAATAATATTTAAGGTAAGTCTACACAAGGACATTTTAAATGCTTACACTATGAGGCCAGGTATTTTCGTGCTGAAAAAACCTTGGATTAGCACAGGTACATATATGTAGAGAATAACAGGTACATATTTAGTTTAGTTTAGTTTGTTTATTTGTATAGCACAGCCAAACCCTGGGGTAACTGGGTACATTGAACTTGTGGAGCAACATAAGTTACATAAGGTTGCACGGCAAAGGATGATACAATAAAATAAATAGCATGTGAGACCAGGTTACAAGATGATCCGTGACAGTAGAGGAGCACAGAGTAACAGAGAGGACCAGGTTACAGAGTGGTCCGCAATTATAGAAAACACAGCGTTAAAGCATTAAATGAGTGAGAGAGTTAGCTGAGGGCAGGCAGCCGGCTATTACTGGGTTGAGAACAGATCCTTCACCTTGGCTCTGAACGACCAAAATGAGGCCTCGGCTCTGATTATCATGGGGAGAGCATTCCAACATTTCGCTGCTAGTACAGGAAGCTTTCTCCTCCTGCTGTTTTGAGGTTAAACTTCAGGAATTTTAAGTTGGTGCAGATATGGGGATCTGGTTGGTCTAGATGAGCTTTGTCTGGAAAATGTATCTGATAAGTAGCAAGGGGCTGTCAGGGAGAGGCACTTGTGTGTGATGACGAGTGTACGTAGTTTGATTCTATCATGGATAGGGAGCTAGTGAACCTCCTTTCTGATGGTGGAGATGTGGGCCTTACGGGGAAGGTTGAGAGCACATCTGAGGGTGTTATTCTGTAAGATCTGTAGTCTGTTCAGGTTGTGGTTGGTGAAGTCTAGGAAGAGGGTGTTGAAATTGTCCAATCTGGACAGTATAAGGGCCCTGGCTAGAGTGAGGCAACTGACAGTAGATAGAAAAGGTTTCCAGGCATTGATACGTTTATTCGTATAGGTCGTTGATGAAACGGTAGCATTTATTAGTTTTTTGAGCAAAAGTGTGGAGTGAAGCCCAGCTTTTTGACTTCTTTTGAGACTTTTATGATGTTGCCATCACTGGTGAATGATTGGTACCTGGGGTCGAGTTTATTAAGACGGGTCCGAGAACCGACGATGAGCAGTTCTGTCTTGTCATTTAAGCACAGGCTGTGGGTAGCCATCCATGCTTGGATTTCAAGATAGATCCTGTTTAATTTTTCAACATCTTCCTCATAGCTCTCAGTGAGCATGATGAGGACCTGAGTGTTGTTAGCATAGTTAGTATATGTGACACCCAGGTTGTCAAAACGGTCAAAGAGGAGCTTGGTAAAGGTGTTGTAAAGCGTGGGTGAGATCCAAAATCCATAAGGGACTCCACATTGGATTGGGATAGGGCCAGCCATAGCAGAAGGGGCAAAGACCCTGGTTGTTCTGTAGGACAGGAAGGAACAAATCCAATTGGTGGGATTCTGGGAGAATGCGGCAGCCGAAGAGAGATATTTGGTCAAAAATTGGTGGTCGGCTAGGTCGAAGGCTGCAGGCAGATCCAACAAGAGCAGGATGGCCAGGTTGTCCTTATCTTTAGCTTCATCCATTTGAATTTTTAGGTCCAGGAGGGCTGTTTCGGTCCTGTGCCTGGGTCGAAAGCCAGATTGTCGCAGGCCTTGGAGGTTGTTGTCTTCCAAATGGCTTTGTATTTGGAGATATGCCACTCTGTCTACAATTTTCAGGAGAAAGGGGACAGTCATGATGGGGCTGAAGTTAGTTGGAATATTAGGGTCTAGATTAGGTGTTTTGAGAAGAGGTAGGACCCATGCCGCTTTAAGATTGTTGGGCACAGAAGAGTTCTTAAATGAAGAGTTGATCAGAGAAGTGATGAAAGGAACTAGGTCTTTAGCCCCACCCTTGATAACTGTGGCAGAGCACAAGTTGCTTTGACAGTTAGAAGGTTTTAGGCTGGCAATTATGTTAACTACTTCGTCCTCTGTGAGAGGGGAGAAGTGGAAGGGGGGGCAATTGGGAAGGCGAGAGCTATGTTTATTGCTAGAATGGTATTTGGTGGTGAGGTAAGCTTTTTTAGGTTCTATTTTAGCTTATCAGAGAGCTATTTTGTTTGAGAGGGCTTTTTGAATGTTATTGCACCAAGCTTTGTCCTTGATGCAATCTTCTGCTCGGGGCACTGGCGATTCCAATTCTCTTAGAATAGAGAATAACTGTTTCATGCCAAATTTGGCATTGTGGATTCTAGTGTTGAATATCTCTTTTTTGGCGTTCATGATAGCAGCTTTGTAAGTGACAGCTGAAGAGGATAATCTTTCTATAGTGGTGAGAGAGGGGGCTTTTCCCCAGCTGGTTTCAGCTGATATTTTGATATTATGATGTGCTTTTAATTCTGCAGAGAACCATTTGTTCATGTGGGCAGTAAGTTTGGTCTTTCTTAATTTGAGTGGTGCTATTTGGTTTAGAGCTTGCTCCAGTGTGTCATTATAGTGTTCGACTAGTGACGTTGGATTTGAGTTATTGATAGTGTGGGCAGTATTGGTGATTGGAAGTAGTAAGGGTCTTATCTTCTCTATGGTGATGCTGCATTTGTTCCTAGCCAAGGTTTGTGGTGCTATGGTTGTTGGTGCACCTTTTATAGTGTCTTTGTGTATGGAGAAGGTGATAAAATGGTGGTCTGTCCAAGCGCATGGAGTGATGTCATTTAAGGAGATGTTGCAGTTGACGTCGGCAAGCCAATCCAAGGTTCTACCTTTGGCATGTGTGGGTTTGTTAATGCATTGTGTGAGACCTAATTGAGTGATAGTGTCATTAAACAGGGAAGCGTTTGCATCATTAGGGTCATGAAGGCCAAAGTTAAAGTCACCCATTAGGATAATTTGTGAACCTGGTTTTGTGTTAGATGTCAGTACATGGGAGATGTCCTCCTCAAAGGTGGTGATGGCACCAGGCGGTCTGCAAATGAGATGTAGTAATATAGTGCAGGAGTTAGATAATGGGAGTATAAAGGAGAGAAGTTCAGCAGATGGTAGACCTAGATTGGTAATTTCTCTAATGTTCAAATTGGATTTGGCAATGACAGCCACACCACCCCCAATCCCGGATTTTCTATCCGCTCGGATAATAGAGTAGTTCTCTGGGATGGTGATTGAGAGTGCAGGTCCAGCTGCGGGATGTAGCTATGTTTCTGTGACTGCAAGGAAGTCTAGCTGATTGGATGTGATCAAATCTGCAATATCGGGAGTGTGAGCTACTAGGGATCGAGCGTTGAGGAGGGCGCCCTTAATTGTAGTACTGACAGGTGATGTAGTAGCATCTGATGGGAGGTCTGATGACTTGGAGAGATTGTGGTCGTTGTGAGTACCAGAGTGTATCGTAAGGGGAGTGAGGGACAGCAGTTTGTTGTCCCCGGTGTGCCGAGTGAGGCTCCTAGGGGACTTAGGCCTGAGGTTGGTGCAGGAGCCTAATCTTGCATTTCTCAGATGCGTGGGACATGTGACATTGAGGTCAAAGTCATTAGGAGTGCTGGAGCGAGAGCGCATTCTTGCGTTTCTAGAGTGCGTAGGGCATGGGATGAGAGGTGTAGGGGGGGTGGCGAATCTGGTGATCCATTCTGCCAGTGACAGAGGTAGTTCTAGGAGGGGGGAGGCTAGTCAGTGTAGTAGGAGACCATGTGGTGGGTGGAAGGTTAGGCAGTGATAAATTGTGGAATAGTGGGAGGATGGTGGCCATGGTGAGTGTCACTCTTCTAAATGTGGCCATGGTTGCTCGGTGACTGGTTATGCTGATCTAAGGTAATGGCCTAGAAAGGCCATCAAAGGATTAGCAGGCTAGACTGGCTGGTTATATACCGGGCATGATGCAAAAGGCATATTGTATGTTAGGCCATACACTGTACAGTGGGTAGGCAGTAGGTCGCTAGCAAGGCCAATGTAGTACTGGGGAAGAAGGTTGCTGGTATAGGAAGATCAGGCAGAGTAACACAGTCAGGTAGGTCATCAGTCTGATAAGAGGCAGTAGGCAAGCAGAGGGTCACTGAGACTCTTGCTCTGGCTAAGATAACAAGGATGAGATAATCAAATAGGTGACTGTAAAAGGCAGCAGTACTGACGGAAGGTGTTATGCATTAATGGACTAATATGACATGTGCAGGCAGTAAAGGTGCAATGAAGTTTAGTTTGCAGCAATAGGCTATTTCAACTTATACAGTAATGAGGCTAGATGGATATATGCAGGCAGTAAGGTGCTCTGATTGCAGCAATAGGCTATTTCAACTTATACAGTAATGAGGCTAAGTAGGTATATGCGGGCAGTAGAGGGTGCAACGTACTTTGCAGTAAATAACACTGTCATTGATATACAATACATGGGCAATGATAGTACGATGGGTAGCCAAGTTTCACAGTCAGTTCGAGTGAGGATGCATGCTGGGAGTCACAGTATGATGAGAGTCAGTATAGGCGATGCAGCATAGGTATTCTTTGAAGGCGTATGATCAAGGATTGAGGTAGGGCGCTTAGGGCAGGGAAGAGGCAATCATAGCAACCATAGCAATCAAAGGCAGTCTCAGGAAAACTCTCACCGTGTTGGTAGGGTGTGTGGGCGGGCAGCGCGGCTGGCCCTTAGGCTCCGTAGGCAACAACAGGCAAATACAGGAATCAGCCTTCATGTTTTCGCCCTTATTGTGTGAGGCCGGCTGACACCATCCGGCGGCAACCTATGGGCTAAAAGGGCACACAGGCCCAATCAGAGCACATTGCTCTCGCTCTTATCGGTTGCCCAGCAACCAGAATCAACAAGCACGCCGAGCGGCCATTTTAGAGGCCGGACTCGCATGTGTAGTAAATAAAATGTGTAATCTGGACAGCAAGGTCGGGATGGAACACCAAGGCAGCTTCTCCTGTGTAAATAATGGTGTCAAGCCTCAGGAGCGTGGCGCGTGCTGCGAGTGGGGGTTGATTACGGCATATGGCAGCACGTCTTTAGGGGTCAAGGCAAAGCTCTCCAGAGGATGCCGCACGGTCCGTTGTCATCGGCGATGGAATGGGCTCCTGCCCTTCCAAGATGGGGGAATGCAGCAAAGACAGGAATCAGCCTTGATGTTTTCAGCCTTATTGTGTGAGGCCGGCTGACGCCATCCGGTTGCAGCCTATGGGCTGAAAGGGCACAGGCCCAATTGGAGCCCGTTGCTCTCACTCTTATCGGTTGCCTAGCAACCAGAATCAACAAGCAAAACGAGCAGGCAATTTTAGAGGCCCGACTAGCGTGTGTAGTCAAAAAAATTGGTAATCCGGGCAGCAAGGTCAGGAAGGAGCACAAAGGCAGCTTCTGCTGCGTAAATAATGTTATCAAGCCTCAGTCGCTTGCTGCGACTGGGTGTTGATTACTGTATATGGCGAAAGTCTTCAGAGGTGAAGGCAAACCGCGCGGTCCGTTGACGTTGCCGGTGGAATGGGCTCCTGCTCTTCCAAGACGGGGGGATGCAGCAAAGACAGGAATCAGCCTTGATTTTTTCGGCCATCAGATATGTTTACATATCTATAGGTACTTTAAAATGAGGAAATACAGTCTCTTCAATGTATACACTTTTAGATGCACAGTCCAGCCGTATTATGTAGGAAGTTTTCTTTCGATTTTATTAGCTCTCATTTTGATCGACTTGATACATGACAAGGATGGTACAACCAGCCAGAGAAAAGTCCACAGACTTTTCTCTACCATTTGGGCGTTTTGCCTTGATGTAGAAGGAACACGGAGAAGAAAATCCACTCCACTCATTTCACCCTTCCATGTAGAAAAGGGACCAGCATCTCCACCCACAAGGAGACTAGCAGAAAGTCTTAAATCCCCATGGATTCTTATCCTCTCTACAGATGTGAAAAGCTGGTGACATCCCAAGGGATTCATTGGAATGCCAGACACTATGCACTTACATGGCTTCTGGCTTTTCCATGTTTTTTGGTGGGGAAGTAAAAAAAAGGTACCCAGACTCCTGTGCCTATTATACAGCCCAACAAGAAAAGTATGACAATAACACAGACATAGTTGTGTGCACATAAGCAGTCCTTTCTTAGGGATCCACATCGCATTTAAAGTGAGGCCTTATTTCAAAGCTCAAGGATAAAGCTTGAAAAATATTCGCTGGGCCGTTAGGAATCTAGTTCTTTCCAGGGCTTGCCTCTTTGCCTCAGGCGTTTTGCTATTTAAAGATTGCAAATGGCAGCTCAGTTTGATAAATGAGTACTACTTTTAGGGCGGGGGAAAAACAGCCTCGGCCTCTACGAGCACAATTATATCATCATGAAACTAATGAAACTTAGACTACTCCATGTTAAAAGCTGGTTATTAGTCAAACACCATTCTACTATTGCATCGTGTGTAGGATGCAAGTTTAATTTGTTTATCATGGGCTTCATTTCACTGTAATCCTTTTGAATTCTGATATTTGCAAGAGAACTTAAAAAGAGGTAATTAAACCTTATACAGCCATTTGTATCATATGTACAGTATTACAATGTCAAATAGAAAGGTGTAAGGTTGTATTTAAAAAAAAAAAAAAAAAAGGTTGCTCTTTTCTTTCTGCCATGCCATAGACATCTGTGGGAAGGAAGTTTTCTCATAACTGGACACATCTTATCATCTTTTTTGTAGACTGCAAAAAGTAGAACTTTACTTTTAAGACATCATATTGGTAGCCGCTGCAAAGCAAGGGAGGAGGGAGCCAGATCTGTTAGCCCACCTCCCCCGTGACTACTTGCAGAGTAGTAGAATGTATTGATCAATGCCCCATGATAACCATTTCTCCCCCTCTAAGAGCAACACATGGCTCCATCGGATATCACTGGGGCCCAGGTGTGGCTAGAACCAACATTTGCATATGCTTTAAAACCAGTGGTGAACTAATAGGAACGTACTTTTATTTTTCATTTGGTGTGACATATTACCCATGTTTCCTATATTTGATCCATTCCCCAGGCTAAGATTGTAGTTTGAACTGCTGCTCTCTATGCTGTACCTTTTCTATGTGATGGCTGCTTAGACTGTAGTTGCTGCTTGTAAAGCTGCATGTTGGTCCAAAAAGAACAACTGCAGTGCTGAAAGTTAGAAATGAGGTGCATTGATAGATATGTGTACGCCAAACAACTGAAATGACAGCAATGGGATACACGCACAGGTGCATCAGTGTATTGGCCCTACACCATCCACGTCCGACAACCAATGCTGCAGTCTATAAGACGAGCATCTCAGGGTTCTATACATACCGCCCTTGACGCCAAGAACACAAAGGATCTCTCAAATAGGGAGAAGAAAGGAGACTTCCCCCATTGTCGGGATCACATGTCAATGGAATCAAGTTATCCACAAGGTATTCAGTGACTAGATACCACAGCACACGCAAACAAGAATATATGAAGTATTCTGCCCTATACACGCCAAAATAATAACAGCTCACTAATCGGACGAAGATCCTCCGAAACTGGGAATCATACCTACATCGTGCTTAAGGGTGCTCTGCTAATGAAAGCTACTTGAAATGAAAGTGTTTGTTAATGTTCGACATAGCGTTCCCAGGAAGCTAGAAACACAATGGGCCTCATTAGGAGTTTGCCGGTAAAAAAAGTAAATTACTGGCATGCCGGTGCTACCGTGTCCGTGTAGCACTGCTGCCGGAATCTACGGTAGATTCTGAGTCAGCGTTCACACGCATTCCGGCATGCCAGAAACGGTAGTGCCGGCATGCCGGTAATGGCTCCAAAACCCCAATAGTGGCATAGTCAATGCCGCAGACACCGACTCCGGCACCGACGATGCCGCAATCACTGGTGCCGGTATTACTGCCACCGGAAACAATGTCATTACGCCAGAACAGGAAATACACCAGTGGTCATCTTTAAAATCAAAATCTATTGCAATCCTCATCCTACAGGAGTTCTGTTCTACCAAGTGTACACCAACACTGAGGAGAATGACATCAACACGAGGCATTGTCCGTCGCCGCAAACCCTGCTTCAGCGAGCAGGAGCTCAATATGCTAGCTGACACACTAGTGAACCATGCCAATTTGGTGTTTTGAGCTGACCTGCGGCGCCCAGCGCAATTAAGGAAGAAGGCGATATGGGAGGAAGTGGCCACCAAAGTGTCTGCGGTGGGGACAACACCACGGACCATCAGAGACTGCTGTAAGAGGTGGGACAACTTACGTCTCCGGGTCCGTAACCTCATCGTTGCAGAGTACAGCCAGGGGCTGGCCACAGGAGGTGGTGTGCAATCCCCATAAAACTTAAGCCACTGGGAGGAGACCTGCAGCACCGTCCTCCACATGGAGAGCATCAAGGGATTAGGAGATTCAAAGATGAGAACAGTGTCATCTGATGATGCCGGTGAGTGGTTGTAACATAAATCCCAAAGTCACATCACACACATTGCATCCCCAATGCCAATGGTCAAGTCCAAATGACAAATCAGTGCCACCAGATCCCTGCTGCCTTGTCACCCACTGACAGCTTCATTGCATGCAATAAAGTACCTGCCAGGAAGACAGGCAACAAACCCCACTGATACACCCCACATGACCCCTGTAATGCACACCCAAGTGCCATCTGCATGCACAAAGATCACTGTCCAACAGCTGCCGTCACCGCCATGCCACCACATGGCCCAATCCACCTCATGGCAAGATGCACACATCAATGACACCAGCTGCACACCTGACACACACACCATGCCCATACCCGCAGAGCCTACATCAATGCATCATTGTACACAATGGGAACAGATCACATTGGCAATAAAACCCCACATGACACACATCCTATGTCGCTTAGCCACAACACCCAAGCCACAAGACACCAGTACCCCAGCTAACAGACACAGCGCACTCCATGGCCGCACCACAAGGATGCCCCCACACTACTTCCCCCACATATTCCTGTGTGCACCATGCCAGGCACATCCACATGCCCATGACAATGCACGTGACTCAGAATGTACTAGCATTGATGAATGTCAGATGGGTGCACACCCATTAATAATGCCCTGCCTCACTGTCCCCCCTCTGACAGTGAACTAGCCACTGCACCCCGTTCCACCACTGCACATCTCTGCCAATGCAAAACCACTGACTCCAGCCAGGTGGCAGGCACCTCCATGGCAAGACACGAGCATGTCACAGTGTTTACCGCTCAGCACCCCACCACCAGGAAACACAGGCTGCCCAGCAGCCACAGCACCCACCACCACCTGCCACCATGGAGCCCCGGCAGTAAACCACTAAACCTGCTAGCAAGGCCCCCCCTCAGTCGACCACAACACGTGCCAGCAAGGCCCCCCATCAGTCAACCACAACACCTGTCAGCAAGGCCCCCCATCAGTCAACCACAACACCTGCCATTGAGGCCCCCCGTCAGTCGACCACAACACCTACGGCTAAGCAGGCATATCAGGTGGAAGAGCCTGACTCACCAGTGCCCAGCGAGCCAGAGGAGGGACAATCACCAGTCCCCAGCGAGCCGGAGGAAGCACACTCACCAGTGCCCAACGTGCTGGAGGAGGCACAATCCCTGGCACCCAGGCAGGCAAACATCAATCCAACACCATCAGATGGCTCTGACAAAGCTGTGGTCACTCCCCCTGGCCCTCGGAGCCCACCTCCCTTGCCGCTACCAGGATTCACACATATAAGGGACATTGAGGGGCACCTCACACGAATGGAAGAGAGGCATCAGGCCATGCACAACCTGATCACAGAGTACATCATTGAGGCACAAGTCCAATGCAGACCTTAATGCGAAACATGGGCCGGATGCTCGGCAGGGCCACAGAGGGTGTCTACCACCTAGCGAGGCACTTGTGGGAGGTGAATGGGGTGATGTCGAGCATGCCGGAGTCCATCAACAGGTTGGTGACCACCATTGCCGAACAACGGCACATAATCATCCCACCCCCCCAATGCTCCAGCACAACTCAGACTACTTTGGTGCAGAGTAGCCCCTTGCGACAGTCACAGCGACGGAGTCGGCCACTAGATGCTCACCCACACCCTCATAAAAGGGCCCGTTAATAGGCCAAGTAACTCCTGCATGTGTGGATGGAGTAGTTTGGAAGGGGTAGTGTGGTTAGTGGGGGAGGGGGTGTTGGAGTATTGGGTGTGCGAGTGGTGGGGGAGGGTATTTTGGGGTATTGGGTGTGCAGGTAGTGGGGGAGAGGGTGTTGCGGTATTGGGTGTGCGGGTGGTGGGGGAGGGGGTGTTTGGGTATTGGGTGTGTGGGTAGTGGGGGAGAGGGTATGGGGTCAATTAAAGGGGCAAGAAGTGTTTGGTTAAAAAGTTCTAACTTCCACATATTTTATCTACATTCAATACACTTGGTGTCTGAAAAAAAACATTATTGGACATTGCTTCTTGAGTGTGTATCAATTTAATCATGCACAGTGTACAGTGCCCATTGTGAGCCATGCCCAGTGCCGTGTTCACTCCAGTCCATCAAAAGTAATGGTCAATCAATTCCTGACGTGTTGCACGTCCATCAATGCCATTGTGCCGCTGAGGGATTCCAGCATCTCCTTCATCCTCATACTCATCCTCCTGTGGCATCATGTCCATGTCAGGGGGACGTTGCCTCAGATGCACATGTTGTGTAGCATGGCACATACTAGTACGATTTTGCCAACCTTCTGTGGCCCGTAGTTGAGTGCTCCCCCTGACCTGCTGAGGCAGTGGAACCAGGCCTTCAACAGGCCAAAAACCTGCTCACTGGTGACTTGAGTGTGTGCATGTGCTCGGTTGTAGGCCTCTTTGTGCCTGTTGTGTGGTTGCCTGATGGGGGTCATCAGCCAGCCCATCAGGGGATACCCAGCATCACCTGCATGGGAGCAAGAGAAAGGTTACATGTGAGTTATTGGGTAATTTCATGTTAGCACTGGCTGTACAGTGGTCGTCTTGAAATGCAACTAAGCACAGGGAATCATGACTGTACATGGTATGTGTGATTCTCAATGAGCCTGGTAAGTGTACATAGGGCTCATCCATGGGTGGGTGGGGGATGGATGCAGATTCTGTCACATGGCCCATTCAAAGTGAACCTGCACTCTCATAATTCAGGTACAACAGACCAGAATGTGTTCGTGTGTCCTTACTGTGTTACCAATGGAAATGGACTGTGCATATACAGTGTCAACTCACACATTTGCCTGAGTTGATTCATGTGATCTAGCTTCATAGACCTGCAGCAAGGCCCTTAACGTGCCTTATGGGCCATGAAGACAGAGTTGATGTCCCAAGCAAAGCGAGGACCTCAAACGCGGTATGAGTGACGATGATGCCCGGGAAGGGCTGTGCTGCAGGTCCATGAAGATACTGGAACCCCCTCAGGGGCAGATTCTGAACTTGGCACAGTGACCGTGATAAGGAGCACAATTCACTGGGCAATATCTGGCCTGGGCGTCCTTGTACTGCAATACAGTGCACATTCAGGATTGCGTCTGGTTTTATCATCACAGGCACAATCCTGTGTTCTCGACAGCATTTCTGTAATGTAACTTCATATTGGTTCTCACACATCAATGCTGCAGAGCACAGAGGTGAATATTGACACTTTCATACACAGCAATGTAAGCAGCTGCAACATTGCACAATACACTGTTCAAGCTGCTTGCTTTGGTGTATGTGAAAGGGTTCATAAATGCCTGTGCTGGCAGCTCTGTGGGGACACGTAAGTAATTACAACCCAAATAGCAGCCTGTAATCAACATGCATCCTATTCCAGTTTGTATAGCCTGTAGATTCACCAATAACATTACAGTACAGCCGCTAGGGTGTTCGGCCACAGTGGCATCCCCAGTATGAATTCAACATATACATTTGTCCGTTTACATATCCATCGACACCTTCACCCATTTGAACATGTCAGATCTACATTGTTAGTATATATCACGGCTGAAGGGTTACATTTTATGTGATGAGACAGGATGGGTTTTAACATGGTGCAATGAAGCTAAATTGCCCGTGTCCTGCTGCTCTCCGGCATTTATTGGTGGTGCTTGAAATTTTCGTTCTGTTATTGATTGTCATGCTTGACCCATTCTACTTGGAGGTGTCCCTTAAGGTGACATGACAGGTGGACTGATTGCAGTGACTACGTTCCTTCAGTGTGGCAGATATTCTTCTCCCTGGCAGAGGTTCATGTCTCGTCAATGCTTTGCTGAGATCATGTATTACTTACATTGCCACTGAAGAGTGGTGCATTGTGGTGCATGTCGTTTATGTTTTTAGATGTTCCTGATACATGTGCTGGTGTGAGCACTGCATCTGTTGATTGTATGTAGACACGGCTGTGAAGCCCTTGCACATCTGCATGCATTAGCTCTGCTGCACATTCTGTTGAATTTACATGAGTCACACCTCAGGACTCACCGTAAGCTGTGTGTGGTCTCATGCCATTTAATGTGTGAGGATTCATGTGGTTTTAGGTTGAGAATGATATACAGTTGGTTGGTCTGTTTCCTCATCTGACTTAGCCTTCCATTGCCATACCCAGCCCCTCAGCTCTTCAATGCATACCTGATGATGTTGTGCTCCTCGTGCATGCATCACTATGCTATGTTCTGTTGCCCATCATGGCCCTGTGGTTAGGCTCACCCAGCAGACAGGTTGGCTATGCTGTTGCCCCCCCCCATTCATTCCCCTCATGGCCCGCCAGCAGATAGGTTGCCTATGCTGTTGGTTGCCCCCCCAATTCATTCCTCTCATGGCCCACCTAGCAGACAGGGTGCCTATGCTGTTGGCTTCCCCCCCAATTAATTCCCCTCATGGCCCACCCAGCAGCCAGGTTGCCTATGCTGTTGGTCCCCACCCCAAATTCATTCCCCTCATAGCCCATCCAGCAGACAGGTTGCCTATGCTGTTGGTCCCCCACACCCCATTTCAACCCCAAGTGCCCCTGTGGTTGGACTCACCAGCAGCCATGTACGATGTCCAGTGCGCCGTGCCATGTAGCCGGGCAGCGTGGAGTTGCGGAGCACCATGGCGTCATGTGTGGAGCCTGGGAATCTTGCACAGCAATGCGTAATTATTTTGCATGCAGCGCACTACATCTGGACATTCAGGGAATGGTACAGCTTCCTGTTGTAGTACACTACCTCCAAAGCATGCCGGACAACCAGCTCCACATGTGTGCAGTCGAGCGCACCTATCACATTTGGCATGCATGAGTGAGCACATGGGAAAAACAGGGTTGGGAGATACCATCCAGCTGCCCCACTGTGTGCTGATAGGTGCCTTTGGCAAGGAAGTGTAGCACAGAAACTACCTTTAGCAAAGGGGGGATGGCTGTCTGGATGTTGATTAGGCTCACCAGGTCATCATGTATGAGGTCCACTATTGTGATGATGGTGTCCCTGTCCAGCCGGTACAGGGTGTGTATCTGAGCAGTGGTTAGAATAAATGGGCTGACCCTTACGCGAGTGCTTGGTGGCTGCCTGTGGGGTACAATTGCCTGCACAATGGGTATCTGATGGCTCATTCTTGCCCTCCTTCTCCTCCTGCGCCTCAGCTGCATACTCTGGCTCACTGCCTCCTCAAGGACTAGCTGTGCATGCATGTCCTCCTGCTCCAGTACTGCTTGGGCTAATGGTAGCATTTGGGATTTGGGTGGTGTGTGGTGTGTGGGAGTGCTCCTTTTGTGCTGTGCCAGACTCCATTGCCTCCACCTGTGCTGGTTGTGAGCACCTGTGGCAGGTTTACATACACCTGATACATATTAACGGTTGCTCTGCGATGCCGGTGTTTATGGAACCATTTTATCCCTTATTACCGGCATGCCGGTGCCGGTATTTGCATGTCCGTGCACCTCTTAATCTGGATTTGTATGCGGCATGCCGGTCTCACTGGCACGGCTGCCGTGTGTCAACAATGATACAGGCAACGGTGTGGCCGGCCACGGCGGGTCCCTGCTGATGCCGGTGGCACAGGCATCACGACTCAGACTACTCCGGAACGGTAAAGGATGCCGGTACGGTAATACTGGCATCAATTTTACCAGGCCGGCACCCTTGTAATGAGGCCCAATGTGTCAACTGACTATAGCGAGCATACAGTCTCTTGTTTGAACATCTGTCACACCTACTAACCCCACTTTTCCTGATGTAGCTGTTGGTCCAGTTATTTTAATCTACATGCTGTGTGGCTGCATGCACAGTACTTTTTTGTGTTGTAAATGTTTTTGAATGTTCGGCATTTTATGGTCTGAGTTGTTATGCACCTTTGGAGTGAAACACATTAAAATATTAAATTATTTTCCTTACACTTCTCTGACCTAAGAACTGATATTTGCCACAGTTGTGCTTTCTCCATAGCTGAAGTCCTCGTTCCTACATAGTTAAGGGTGGGACAGCCTGTTTCTCCCTGTTTGCTCCTTAGATGTTCCCCTCCCTTGTTGAAATAGGCCCCCCATTAACAAAGAATAGAGAGAACCCAGAATTTGTTCTACTCAGCCCTACACCTGAAATAAGAAACTGTTGTATTCCAGAAATGCAATGAATATTAGAGGTGGGTGTGTGCATCCCGATAGCAGCAGCGGCAGAGATGATCAGGATCAGAGTTTGGCTAAATTAATGAGCAATGTGTGTATGATTGTGTGTGTGTGTATGTGCATCCCATTCTGCTGTAACAGTTGGCTCGGCCTGTAGGTAGAACATTTAATAAGATACTCCACTTCCAATTGAACATGTTCTGCCCCTTTTGCCTTCTACTATGACCATAGTACCTTTTAAGGTAGGATTCTTATTTACTGTGTTTATGGGAAGTTCTGCGTACCAAGTGTTTGGAACTGGCTAATTACTCTATGCAATGTTACTGGTTGCAGTACTAATCAGTTCCTGTTTGAAGGCATTTGTGTCTCCCATGGCAAATTACTGACCAAAGATTGTAAGGACACACACTTTTAACTACAATATATTGATCCTTGAAATATTACATCAACATCTGCACAACATTATATCCACTTGCCTTTTGGACTGGCCTTCCATGACATCTCCACATTCTCCTCCAGTATGAGTAGCTGTCTGCAGAAAACATTAAGAGACAGCACAGGTAATATAATCTGTGGAAGGATACATCAGTTAATTCAACTTCATGGACTTTAGGTGAAGAGTATATGTACTTTTCTGCATTAACCTTTGTACTAATATTTAAGGTAAGTCTACACAAGGACATTTTAAATGCTTACACTATGAGGCCAGCTATTTTCGTGCTGAAAAAAACTTGAGATAGCACAGGTAAATAAGTAGAAAATAACAGGTAGATATCTATAGGTACTTTAAAATGAGGCAATACAGTCTCTTCGATGCATACACTTTTAGACGCACAGTCCAGCCCTCTTCTGTAGCAAGTTTCTTTTCAATTTCATAAGGGCTCATTTTGATGGACTTGATAAAGGATGGTAAAACCAGCCAGAGAAAAGTCCTCAGACTTTTCCCTACCATGTGTGCGTGTTTGCCTTGATATAGAAGGAACACAGAGAAGAAAATCCACACCACTTGTTTCACCCTTCCATGTAGAAAAGGGACCACCATCTCCACCCCAAGTAGACTGTCAGAAAGCCTTAATTCCCCATGGATTCCTCACTACTCAACACAAGTGAAAAGCTGGTGACATCCCAAAGGATTCATTGTAATGCCAGGCACTATGCACTCAGATGGCTTCTGTCTTTTCCACCTTTTTTGATGGGGAAGTAAAAAAGGCACCCAGATTCCTGTGCCTATTAAACAGACCAACAAGAAAAGTATGACAATAACACAGACAAAGTTGTTGACACATATGCATTCCTTTCCTAGGGATAAGCATCACATTTAAAGTGAGGCGCTATGTCAAAGTTCAAGGATAACGCTTGAAAAATATTCGCTGGGCCGTTTAGGAATCTAGTTCTTTCCAGGGCTTGCCTCTTTGCCTCAGGTGTTTGCTATTTAAAGATTGCAAATTGCAGCTCAGTTTGATAAATGTGTGCTAGTTTTAGGGCAAGGGAAAAACGGGCTCGGCCTCTACGAGCACAATTATATCAGCATGAAACTAATGAAACTTAGACTACTCCATGTTAAAAGCTGGTTATTAGTCAGACCCCATTCTACCAATGTATCGGGTGTAAGATGCAAGTTTAATTTGTTTATCATGGGCTTCATTTCACTGTAATCCTTTTGAATTCTGATATTTGCAAGAGAACTTAAAAAGAGGTACTCAAACCTTATACAAGACATTTGTATCATATGTACATTATTACAGTGTCATATACAAAGGTGGACATTTGTATTTTAAAAAAAAAAGTTGCTCTTTTCTTTCTGCCATAGAAATCTGCGGGGTGGAAGACTTCTCAAAACTGGCCACATCTTATCATCTTTTTTGTAGACTGCAAACAGTAGTACTGTACTGTTTAGACATCATATTGGTAGCTGCTGCAAAGCAAGGGAGGAGGGAGCCGGAGCTGTTAGCCCTCCTCCCCTGTGACTACTTGCAGAGTTGTAGAATGTTATTGATCGATGCCCCATAATAAGCACTTCACCCCCTCTAGCAGCAACACATGGCTGCATCGGATATCACAAGAACCCAGGTGTGGTTAGAACCAACTTGCATATGCTTTCAAACCAGTGGTGAACTAATAGGAATGTTCTTTCTTTTTTTTTTTTTTTTTTTATTTGTGTATAATCATTTTAGATTTTTACAAAACGTTGTTTTTGTCATTACGAAGTAGATGGACTCTTTGATCATCTAGACTGTGCAGGGAGATCTGGGTTGCCGTCTAGCTAATAGATACAAATTCGCGTTGGCATCAATGAGGGTTGGTCTTTTCCATGGCGATGATTAGAAGTTTAGCCGTCAGAATTAACCATCTAGTACGAGCTCCTGTGATGTACTTTCATTTTTCATTTGGTGTCACGTGTTACCCATATTTCCTATATTTGATCCATTCCCAAGGCTATAAAAAGGCCATACAAACCAATAAACATCAAAGGAATAGAGCTTTAGCCCTGGATGGGGTTATCCACAAGAGATATCCCATTCCTCATATTAAAGCTCAGCTTCTGGTGCCAGACAGCGGGGATTGACTAGCGTATAACTCATAATGACCCACAATGCCTTACAGTGACTAGCAAACCTTATCTGAATTGCTAAATATCATGAATGTCGTAGCCTTCCTTTAGCTTCAACATATGATTTAATGTCAGATAGCCAAGGAAGGCTTGCGACAACAAGAAAAGACCCCTCCCCCCAAAATAGATTTAAATATTTAGACTCATCTTCATGTTGTTCCAGACCTGCCTATTTCATTCCAGTTAAATAGCTAGCAGGAGATTATCTGGCAAGGGTCGCAGCGTTACTCTGAGAACAGAGCCATGCTTGTAGTTGACATCAGGGGCCAGCAAATGGTTCCTAACACATTTATTTTCCACTTTATGGAGTGTGTCCAAAGTTTCCTCCTCGTCCACATCTATCTGCTGCATACTCTGCAGTACCTAGCATTTGCCATCTATGCGGTCCGAGGTGGGGCCACATAGTGTTAAGATTCGTGTTGAATTTTAGAATTTCAGTTGTTGTATCTCAAGCTCTGTGGTTGGATTATCTAGATGTGTCACTGGTCCTCCGTGCCCATCATGCCTCTGCACAAATCAGTTAAGGTCAGTGACAACATCTGCTACTTTACAAGGACAAACTTAAGTCCACAGTACAGTTACAAATTGAGACTAAACAGCTGGCCAGTGGCTTTGCACATGTAAAGATATCTGATTAAGAGCTTGTGGCCGCAGGAGATTGAAACAAGCACCTGCAATGCCAAAGGATTTTGCATGTATTATGCCAGGTATAAGCCACACATGTCCCAATGAAATGTGTGCCATAAATAAAGGACAGTAATCAAGTTTGTATGATTACAAGTGATTGCAATCATCAATGAATCTAACACTGAAACTAAACACTTCAAACAAAAACGGTAGAGAAAAACAAGCACTGCTATATCGAGTCCCTAACATCTGGGGCATTTTGCCTTACGTTGGCAACATAGTCAACCAATTGCTATTAAGGCACGCACAGAGAGTTCACCTTTAAGAAAAACGTAATGCAATTTTATTTTATTAAAAATTGTCTTGTATTAGGCACGTATGCCATTTAGGTACCCTAGTTGTGACTCTCAACGAAAAGAGGAGCGGTTGCAGTGTTAGTGGGAAATATAGGAGACGCGTATAGCAAATGCAAAACCTGAAATGTTGATGGGCAAGAGCACTGTTGACTGGCCTAACAAAGTCCAATCCTCCCAGTTTCTTTATTGGAAATGTGTGCTCCAGGTTGTTGCAAGTGTAAGAGAAGCGAATCCGAACAGGTCTCATTTCTGCTAAAGGGGAAGTTCTCTCAGGAATTGTATTGCCCCAAAGGACCGGATAAATATGTTTGACACATATCTCTTGATAACGAAATTAATTCCAATGCATTGGTTTGCTCACATTTACACATGCGAAACTCACAGGTCGAAAAACTCCATCTTGTGCTAATCATATCCGTTGATTCATGGCCCTAAGTTCAAAAGACCTTGCGGCAGCAACCAAGAACAACCACCCTTCAGGTTGACAGTGACATGTCACACCGATATGCTCCACCTCTTTTCATGATTCTGATGCACAGTGAAGCCAAATGTACTCTGTCATCACCCACCGCAAAACCAGGAAGATCGGCACACACACCCACATACACACACCATCACACTCAGCATGCAAGTTTATTTTATTTCCACAAAAAGAAGACAACTTAAACTTTTAAGAAAATGCTAATAGTCAGGATTTTACCAAGACATTATATGTATTAATTCAAGTTAAACATAGAAGATTACATCCAAGAAATCACTGAAAACGTTTGTAAATATAATGTCTGCAAGAAAACGTAGTTTACTACAAGGCATTTCAATGTTTAGTTCAACTGTTATATTCCAGCAAAGCTATCAGATTGCCTTCATCGATCTGTACTTCAATTGGTGGTAAAATCTAATGCACATGTGTTCCATCTTCGATTTCATATGAAAGCAAATGGTCTTCCATTTGTGAGAAAAAAGGTCTCCTTTCACATAGAAATGCAACATTTTAGGCCTGATTCACAGAGCATTCTCCTATGAGACTGCAACATTATAAACTGCTTCTGTGAATCATGCCCTTTGTCATCCGCACCCATTCGTACCATAAATGCTGGCATGCTGCTCTGTATCACTGGCAGCGCAAATGGGCAAACTGGTGACTCACAATCATCCCAGAATATTTATATTACAGTTCTGTACCTGATGATTATCTTCCAGTTCTGGCTAAAGAACCCATCTGTGGGAAGATTGGCCGTTATCCCGTATTTCTTTCCTCTCTTTCACCTGGACAACTGCTTTCGGGGATTTCCGTGTTATTTGTTCGCTCGATTTACGAGTAAGTACTTTGCCAGCCCGGCTCTAGCACAATTGTTTTCCGTTCCTTTATAACCAGTATCCTTACGATATTGTTTACTTTTGTTTCCAAGGTAATATACTTGTGCGGCCATTACGGCAGGGATTGTTATCTGTACGCGATGTCCGAGTGAGTCTCACATCGCCTTCTTTTTTGTGGTATGTTAATTTGATATTCTTCACCTTTAGTTTTGGTCCTCTGTACAATAATCTGATCCGTTTATTGAGTGTTACTTTATTTTTCACCCATGGTTATTTTGGTTTAGGGATTACCCCACCACGATTTATCAACATATTTGTCTTGCGTACGGTAAGCTTAGACTATTTACTATTTTGTTCCCTTTGGACTCTAGTCTCTTCCTGTTAGGACTTTCTGTTGATTTCTTAAGGGCCATTTGGTGATCATTTATATGTTTCTATAAGACATTCTCTCTATTCGATTAATGAGTGATTGGTGTTTTCAATGCATGGCTGGTGGCTCCGGACTGTTCAAAGGGATTGTCCCTCTTTATATTTTTCCACACTCTGAGTGCTGTATACATTAATGGGACCAGCATTCTAGTATTGTATTTACAGGTAGAACATTTTCAAAAATCACTATACTCATCATACAATTTTTGATCTGTTTTAATTCTTGCAACTGCTTCCACCTCGCGTACTCCACTCTCCAACCCTGGTTCACGGTATGCCAACAATTTTTTGTATTATACAATGTGTTGTGGTATATTTGTTTTGTTCTAATTTCAATCGCCATTTTTTGTTTATGCAATGATGTTGTTAATGTGTGTATCAATTCTGATTTGTAAATCCTTTTTTTGTTGTTGTTATATCATGATCTACTAACTACTCAGCCTTGAGAACGACCAGCGTGTCGAAACACGTGTTGGCTGTTTATGCTACAATTAAAACATCAACTATATTATTTGTGTGCCTTATTGTTGCAGTATCTAGCACGTCTCCACCTCACCCTTTCTTCTACCAATTTTCAGTTCCAGCCAGGGTGGTCTGGCTGCGTGGGTGGTAATGCTGCTGACACCTTACAATTTTTGATAGAACTTTTACTCCAATCAGTGATTACTAGCGCACAGACTTTATTTGCGAACCCACAGCTTTTCTTCAATCACATTCTTAATCTAGCCTTGTTTAATTGTTTTAATCATTTTAATGTGCAAGACTAGATGTGAACATGGGAGTGTTGATGCGGTCAGCTAATTTTACAATGCAAATAGATTATAACTTGTCTTAAAAATCAAATTTATTTTTGTACAAACAAAAACGACTAACTTCTTTCAACCCAATTCAAACAGTGTCCTGCAGTAACAAAGACAATTTTATCCATGGTTTTCTATGAGTTTGATACAACGGTAACCAGTGACGTCACAAGTGGGGGCTGCTGAGGGGGCTGTTTGGTGTCTCTCTGCAAAGACAGTTACGTTTCTGTATGAGCAGGAGCACACCAGAAACATGGGTCCATGTTGCTATTTAATGTTATGTTGTGATTCATACTGTGCACTGCTGCCATTTTGATGGTGTTAAGGCACCCTGTCTCACCCCGCTCTGGCCCACTGCAGCAGCTGCAGCTTGGAGCAGTGTGAGGCATGGACAGCACACAATGCTGTGTGCTCAGTGCCGCTCCGAGGCATGGACAGTCTGCGACTGACAAGTGCCCCATGGCCAAAGGGGACCCGCAGGCACAAGCTGCCTGCCTGTTTGCTTACTGTGGCATGCCTTTTTTTTCTGGGCATGTGTTAAAAGGTTTTTCATAGATGCCTAGAAGGGAGGCCATTGTGCAGCTGTGGGTGATGGGGGTACTGCACTGTCTGCACCTAAGGTGCTGGTCTGGCCAGGTGGTGACGTGTACCATGCTTTGTTTTAAACCAACCATGGTGTGTGTTGTTGCGTGGCTAGAGTGCATAATGTGGCTGTCATTTCAGCACTTTCTTGCTCCCTCCTGATGGCTTCTCTTTTGGGCATCCTGTCTGGGACAGCAGTGTTGCCATGTCTTCCTGCTTGGCCTGGCTGCTGGTAGAATGGCGGCCTGGAGCAGGATATTGACTGCAGTGTGGCCATGTGGTGCTGCTCTGTACCCCACATGCACAATGGGTGGCAGAGTAGGAGCACAATTCGTGTCACATTCCAGAATATCGACTGCACTACAGCCCGAAAAGGGGCAGAGATACCCAGAAAGGGGCAGAGACAGATGCACAGCATGAGCACACAGCACCATTTCCCACCCCTGTCCAAATGTTCAAGGGATAGGTTAATGATTGAAGTCATCATATGGGGTGCAGTAATGATTGTGTTTAAAATTATCTTTAGTATCCAAGGTAATTTGGTGGGGAAAGTAGCACAGCTTTTTTGTGGCATGCCCCCAATCTTGCAACACCGGATAGTCCCCTGAGAGTAACAGTTCACAATATACCACCAACTCTGTGTGCAGAATTTCTTGCTGCTGCTATCGCTTTAAAGATTGTAATAAAACTCCTCAGTGTGGCGTGGGGCACCAGCGCAGAGTTAGGTGATGAGTTCATTCGCTCCAGACTCTTTAAGAGTGAGGACGTGCCTTCTCACATTGTACTCTGTGTGTGAAATTTTCTGGTGCTGCTATCACTTTAAGGATTGTATAAAACTCCTCCCTGTGGCACGGAGTACCAGCGTGGAGTTCGGCGTTGAGTTCAGTCACACCAGACTCTTTAAGAATGAGGACATGCCTTCTTGCATCACACTCTGTGTGCAGAAATTCCTGGTGCTGCTATCGCTTTAAGGATTGTAATAAAACTCCTCGCTGTGGCACGGAGAGCCGGCTCAGAGTTCAGCGACAAGTTCAGTCACATGTCAGTCTGCTGGCAGAAGGCCGAAGGAAGATGGAAGATGGATGAAATCTGAGAAGCATGAAGTGGCGCGGAGATGATGACTTAACCGTACCAGCACTTTAACAAACGAGAGGGGCAGCTGTCTCAAAATATGCGGTTAAGTGAATCAGGAAAGTGGCTTCACTAAACACCTCACTAGCATCTAACTGTGATTCTGGCCCACAAAACACGCCTATACTAGACAACTCAACGCAGGGGGAGCCACGATTCCCTAAATTACTATTTCACCAGCAACCAGAGTCATTTACAGGAGCCACACAAGTCGATTCCAACGTCTATTTCCATGACTCTAACGTTTATCCCCATGATGGCTATGACTCTTGCAAAGAACACACCACTCTGCTACCTAACAGGTCTTTTGATGTGACAGAGCTGGCCTTTGTAGAGGTCAGTGATGTACCTACAGCTCCTATTGACTCAGACCCTGGTGTGCCAACCCCTGTGCTTCAGACCCTGGCGGCAGAACACGGAGGGTCTGAAGAGCTGTTGGCTTCCACACAGATGGATCCGGTAACTATTTTGAATGTTGGACCTATCAGGGGTGATTCGATCAACAAAGAATCCCTGGCTAAGGACTGTGGCTTTAACCTGGGGAGTGGGCTGTCATCAAAGCCACCGCTACAGCAGGCGGAGCAAGGTGATCCCTTGAGCTGTAGAAGCCCCAAAAAACCAACACAATCCTTATCGACATTGCCTGACTCTTTTCCCCAGCGGATCCAGGCTCACCTTCAGGTTCATAACCCAGCTGGTGGAAATCAGCCCTTCCTAATTGATGACTGACACACATCACCAACACAATGGACCCTACCAGCCCCTGCACCCCAGATTCAATAAATAATGAACCTGTTGTAAGTTTGGAAACAAGGGGAAGGATACTCACTCTTGGAGCCCCCCTCAAAACAGGCCCATTACTAAAAAACAAAGAGCCAGCCCCGCAAGCAGAAAGTCAAAACACCTAAATCACTCAGGGCTCCTTACCCAATAATCCATTAATGACTTCTGGAAGAAATCAGCAAGCGGGGAAGGGAGTCACTGAAAACAAGGGCTCTTTGCCCTCCCAGAATACCGAGGTATGCTCCATATCAGCAAAAACAGTAACGTCAGTACCCAGGAAGGAGGCAAGCCATTCTACAGCAGTGCTGACAAATAGGAAAGAAGCGGTCAAGGGAGTCCTCCCTGAGTCAAAACTAACCACATTTTTCCAATTTAAGCCAAAAGCCAAGAGGAATTACCCCTTTGAAATCCAGGGAGAATTATCCAATGTGGAAATCATGGAAGGAGCAGGAGAAGGCCAGTCTGCACCCCTGAATTTAAAATCCCTCTCTCCATCAAAAAGGCTGCAGGAACAGCCCAGCAGTGACCTAACAATGGTTGGCCTGTAACATTGGAATCAAGGGCAAAATCAGCTAAGCCTAACCATGAGACTCGAAGCCAGCAGCCTCCAAGAGTAATGACCCACCTAGAGGTAAAACATATGGTAGAACACATGGAGGCATATGAGATGGAAGAAAGAAGAACTATGACACATTCTCACAAGAGAAAGCCTCCCGTAAAGATTGTGACAACAAGAGAGGCCCAAATTGGGAGGATTTCTGAAAAAAGGCTAATGGAGGTAGGGGGGGTTGCAAGTGTCAACCCTCATCTAACCTACAGAATCCTCTCACCATCTCCAAAGAGCGAGGGGGTAAGACCACCCTGGAATGACGGTGTAATAGTGAGGTCTTGCGGCAAACTGATCAAGGGTGCAGCAGCGAAACCCGCGCACAGCGATTCATTGAAGTCCGTGCGCAAGGAAATTCCAGGATGTGCGCCAAAATTCTGCGTGGCGCATGCTGGCGCACATGTCTCCATACAGCATGCGCTTAGCACACAGCGAAATCGCACATAGTGCGGCGCACACAACAAAAGTAGGAGGAACAGGGGGCGTGACACGCGGAATGGGGAACAACTCGTGAAAATGTGGGCATCACGGGGGAAGTACAGGAGGCAAGTGGGCGGAACGCCCACACACACGTTCAAAACACGTATTCATGGAATCAAACGGAACTAACACGTGCGCCGAAAAAGATGCGCTAATCCGGAAACACGTACGCCAGCAGGAAGCAGGCGTACGTGGACCCGCGCAGCATAAAAGTGCGCGCAAACAACAAAAAAGCACAGACGCCAGGATGAATATACCGTTCCTAGCAGCAGTGGTTGTGGGATACCGCAGGAAGAGGAAGAGGATAGTCAGGCCCAGAATTTTTACACCCAGAACCAGCCTTTTTGGGATGCCTGATGACCAGATGTATGGGAGGTACAGGTTTCCACCTCACATAATACTCAACCTGGTCAGTGAGTGGGAGGATGACCTCACATCACCCACCCTGTGCTCCCAAGCACTCAGCCCCCTGCAGAAGGTCCTCAATGCACTGCACTTCTTGGCCACTGGATCATTTCAACGGACAACTGCTATAGTGGGGGGCTGTCACAGGTCACGCAGCACGCAGTCACGCTGCCTACACCAGGTCTTGGCCATCATGACTGCACACCCATCAGTCCGCAGGCACATATACCTGCCCAGAACACCTGCAGAAAGGCAGGCTGTCATCCAGGATTTTTACCGGGTGGCACACTTCCCCAAAGTGCTAGGTGCCATTGACTGCACCCATGTGGCTCTACGTCCCCCCAGGGCATCAGAGCACATCTACAGAAACCGCAAGCACTGGCATTCCATCAACGTCCAGGTAGTATGTGATGCCAAGGGAATCATCACCTCAGTATATGCCAACTATCCAGGGTCCACCCACGACAGTTTCATTTACAGAATGTCAACCCTAAACCGGGACCTAGAAGCTGGGCGGCATGGCGATACATGGCTGCTCGGTGAGTATAAATGCCACAGCACATGCATGCATGTCAGATACTGAGCAATGTCACAAGCCCACTAATGATACCCATCAGCACCTCCCCAGGGGACAGTGCCTACCCTCTGAGCACCCACATGATGATGCCAATTCAGAACCCCACCACGCCACCCGAGGTAAGATACAACACAGCCCATATTGCAACCCGGGGCATAGTGGAGCGCACATTCGGAGTGCTCAAGTTACGCTTTTGCTCCCTTGACCATTCTGGCGGGCAGCTGTTATACACTCCGCCAGTAGTGTGCAGGATCATAGTGGCAGCATGTGTCCTGCACAACGTTGCAACACGCCGGGGCCTTCCGGTGGACATCGTGGTGCCCCCACACCACCAACCACAAGCACGGCCGCTGCGCATGAGAGGGGAAAGTGCACGGGGCGAGGCAGCCCATACACAGCTGTTGGATAATTACTTCACCTAAAATCACGCCCCTGTGGAGTGCACACAGCCCTGGCACATGCCAGCTGACAATCAATGATGATGACATAAGGGACAGTCAACTGTCACAACCATACCAGCCTGAGATTGGTCACCTGGAAGTGTTACATTGTTTGCCCTACCTACACAAACACCACCAATGGTGTGTCATCAAAAGACACACTTCTATGCTGCAAAAATCATTGCCCCCTTGCAAAATACAACATGACAACAGTGCCATGTCACCCAACCCCTCCCCAGCACCGCCACCCAACACACCATGGCAGGTCATGCTATGTGAGAGCAAACAAAGCAATCCCCAAAACATCACACAAGTGTCAAAGTACAGTGTCCTCAATGGAAACTGCCCACACACAATATGCTCCCAGTAATGTAGAACTAACAACACACATGACCAAATACTTACCAACAATTCAATGCAGCTACACAACCTCAAACATAGCATAAACATGACAGTACTAAGTTAAAGTAGTGGTAGTCTTACAACCTGATCATGCCAGCACATCGGCCACTTCCAACTGTACAGTGCTGCTGCCACGCAAATGTCCAAGTGCACTGCTTACAACATGAACTTCATCTCCAAAGTAGACGGCCTTGTGAAGACATGAGGAATTAACCTGCAAATTAGGCGAAAGACATGGAGGCACAAGCACATGGCAATACACCATGCAGTGCACAATTCAACAACAATATACACTAGGAATGTATACACAGTATTGACTACAGGCTGCCCACACAGCTCATGGGAGTCCTACGTCACCATGTAAGTCAATGTCACTTGGGCACACCGTTTGCAAGCCCATGGAAACGGGAAGCAGGAGGGGTGTGTGTCTCACGAACCCAAGCATCTAACCCAAACTCAGGACAAGCCTGCATGTGCCCAGCCGGAATACAGTGGATGCCCACGGGAGCCACACAAGGCAAAACACTGCAAAAAAAAAAATCAAAAATCAAAAATCAAAAATGGCCATGTGGGGGACAGGGGGGGCACCCAGGAGGTCTGAGGACAGGGTGCGCACCAACACCCACCTGTGTGGATGTTGGGAAAAAAAAACACCTCCATGGGCTCATGGCCTGCACGGCTATGCCAATGTGGGAGAACTGCTGCTGTCGCTATCATCACCCTCTGCTGCTGCCACAGCAGGTGGTGATGCAATGGGATGCAGCCCACGCAAAGCCCTGGTATGGTCCTCCATGGCAGCAAGCATGCAGGTGTGGAAGGTCTCGTTTTGGAGACGTATAGTGCGGAGATCCCCATGCAGCACCTGACGTGATGCACAGATCTCCTCCCGAGTTGCCTGCATCTCAGCTGAGAGCGAACATGTGAGCCGCTCCAGCTGCTGTTCTGTCCTCAAGTTAGTGGAAGCCTCAAGGTCAACAAGAGTCCCCCTGATGTGATGGAGTTCTACCCTCAGGGCTTCCCTGTGGCCCTGGGACTCTATTGATATCGATTGGCGTAGAGTCTCCAGTGCCGCCCGTCTGTCCCTGTTGGACGCCAACATGTCCTCCCTGTGTGATGGCAAATGGAGTCTGTTGCCTGCTCTAGTAGCTCCATCTGCCTGTCAGGGGGGACAATGGAAGTGGCCACCCTCTCCATTGCTTGAGCCATCATCTCAACTGATGTGCCTGTTGGGTTGCCATACCGTAAATGGATTGTTCCCATGCGGTATTGCCTGGTGGTGTACGGCCACCGCGTCGGCGGGCACCACACCTGTTTGGGGCATAGTGATCTGCACCTTGCTGTGCTGGCACTGCCTGAGGCTGCAGGACTGCATTCCCCTCTGATCTGCTGGCCCAGGACAGGATCAGATGTTGTGGAGTATGACCCTGCATCCGTAACCGCCAAAGGCGGACTTACCAACACTGACATCCCCATAGAGGGTTCTACCCCTGGTACAGGTGGGTTGGACAGAACAGAATCCCTGCCAAAAAAAAACTTACCTGTGACGCCACATAGGTCTCATCATCCGAATCAGCACCTGAATGGAGGTCTGGGGAGGTGCACCCAGAGGCACCCCTCGATAGAATGTTCTGCAGCAAGATTGGGTTCTCACCCACCACCACACCACGTCCCCCACTGGTGCCCGGTCGTGCCTGAGATTCCTCCTTCCTGGGTCTGCACCATCTCCTCAACCTCAACAGCATCAAGTGCGTCATCCCCTGCAAAAACATGAAAGACAAAAAATGGAAACATGCATTAGCACCACAGCACACAAATAGGCCTAACAAGCTACATAACCAGTACATGATTTACACGATTTACACATGTCCCACATAACTATAACCCTCCCATGCATGCACTGTCACTGAGTTTGAAGGGGACCCAAAAGACAGACACTGATGACACCTACATGGATGAGCAACACATTTGCTGCATGCTGGGTAGCACTGCCATCACACATTGGCCTGTGAGTGGCATGTCCAATACACATACATGACACATGCCATCACATAGCCATGGTACATTCCACAAGTACATCCATATGTCAGTGGATGAATACTGTCAGCCATCCATGTGAGATGGACATGATGAGATGAAAAAGGCTACATAGTGTGACAAAATAGGCATGTGCCACACACTGCAACACATCCAGTGTCCAAAAATACAGTGATTGCAGGATGATGTATACATAAATGGTTTGTCACTTCAACATGACAGGAAACAACTATCATGTTCCACATTCAAACAGGCCCCAAAAATTCCTGTGATCAGGCCAATACTCAATTAGCCTGAATGGTCAAATCATTCATCTAACAAGGTAACACATGTGGTCCAATGTGGGGTTCATCAATGACAGAAGCATGTCACAAATGTGACAATAGGGCTGAGGAATGCGTAGCCAAAGTGGGAGAATTGAAACAATCAGCCTGAACGAACACTGAAAAATACAAACAATGTTGTTGCAAGATGCCACTTCAAGGGCAACTGCTGTAATGTTGAGCCAAATTACTAATGTGGGCAGAAGGAATACTGTCACACCCAAATCCCAGGCCGCTGAATGTTTTGGATGAAGCATATGGGAGACCCATACCACTCAGGCACACACACCCTCACCAGGCACTCAATCAGAACCCGTCACCCAAACAACATACACATGCATTACACACACCTGCATGGGCACCCACCGGACAATGCTTCATAATCAGGTAGTCCTCCCACATCTTGGATCTGTTCCTCTGTGACGAAGGCCCCAGCAACAGACTCATGTTCAGTGAGTTTGGTGTCCTCTTGTGGAGACCAATCGCCAGTCACCAGAGTAGCGGCATGATTTGAGGCCAGCTTCTTCTTTGCACTGCGTTTCAGGTCATTCCACTGCTTGTAGCAATCATCAGCTGAGCGCCTCACAAATCCAAGGGCACTTATGCGGTCGGCGATGGTCTGCCTGTGTGCCTTACGTTGATCAGGTGTGGTCTTGCACCCTGCAGTCACCAACATTTCGTGGCTATGTGCCGACACATAGTGCACAAGTGCATCAAGTTCCGCGTCATTAAAGCAAGGCTTCCTTGACGTGCCTGAGTGTGTAGCCGTGTCTGGGGTCTCAGCCTGTCATGCCAGAGCACCATTCTTCCTCTTCTTTAAAGGTGGAGCAGAGCCAGAGTGACTTACGCCGCTCTGGTCAGTAGGGGCAGAATCACCGGTGGACTGGGTAGTAGGAGTGTGGGAATGACCATAGTTCTTGATGCAGGCATTGGTTGCTGGGTAATGTTGGCAGGGGGAACATCAGTTTGATGGACTGTGACTAACACTGTCCTGGCTGGGAGAGTCAGAGCTGGGGCGGATGGAGCTGCAGCTGCCCCTGCAGCCTCACCACCCTGCATACTTGGGGCAGCAGATGACATAGCTGCCCCAGATCCACGTGGATTGGTGACAACAACTCTCACTGCCACACGTGGCCTAGACTTGCTGACCTGGAAGTCAGCCAGGGAGTCATCCTGTGCCAGGTCAGGTGCCACAATGGGCTGGTCCAACAGGGGCTGAGCTTGGATGGTGTCAGCCACGTTTCCCTCAACCGTGGGGGGGAGGCATGGGTGTCCCTGATTTTTCCTCCACACATGGGGGCACAGGGGCACCCTGCAAATCCCGGCCATGTCCCCTACCGCGCCCACCACAGCCACCTTTTGAGGGTCTGCCACCTTTGCCTCCCTTACAGCTTGGTCGCCTCCCAGCCATGGCACTGATGTTGTGGTGTGTATGGGAGTTGCAGTAAACTATTGTCCTGGGCAATTGGGGGTCAAAGGGGTAGGATACCAGATGGAATTCGTACCTAGTGCTCGAACAAGGCTGTCTGTGACCCCTGGAGGAAGATGGCGGGTCACGCAATGCACAGGCAGCCCAAAATCAAAAATAAACGTGCACGCAACCCCTCGTAGACCACGTGCGTGAAAAAATGAACTCGCACTACGCTGTGGCACCCAGAAACACAAAAATAAGCATACGCGTAATACACGCAGCCTACAATGATCTCTGAAGGGGAACGCGACACACGGGGCAAGCACAGGTGCTAAGTACGTGCTGAACTCACCGTCCGCCTGGAAAAAGAACGTGACAAATACGCGCGTGTATGCGTTGGCAACACCCCCACCAAAAGAAGAATTGTACGCTGTCTGAGGAGACAGGACAAAAGGAGAAGTGAAATCAGAAAAAGAGCTGTCAGAGGTAACAGGGAGTACGAACTAGAAACGCTGTGAAGTAATTGTGTGTGAACCGACAAGAAGTACAGATTTCACCCACTCGCTCTCCACGAAAAGCACGTACAAGCAAATGGCGTCCTACACGCAGCTTTTAAACCGGCCCACACGTACACGTCAGATACGCATGTACGCGGGCACTTTCCTCCAATTACATGCGATGACACTCGGACGTGCAGTTTTTCCACGTGTGCTCTGTCATCACGTGCTATGAGGGAAACGCCAGCGCGCGTAATGTAACTTACGCGCCTACGCGCTAAGGGCCTTTGTTCCAATGGAATTGCGTGCGTGCGCTGACGCGCTTACGCGCTAAGGCCCTTTCCTCGAATTACACGCTGATGTGCAATTTTTTCATGTGCCAAATCACTTCGTATCAAGCTGGCCACGCGAAAACACACGGAAGACCACGCTCCTGCCCTGAAAGCCATTTTCCTGCCCCCAAGAGCCCCGAGCACGCTCCCACCTGCAATCTGCTGCTGCCTGACTGCCTGCTGCCCACGTGCCCTGCTATTTGGTGCCTGCACATCAGCCATCTGCAGGAGTGCAGTTGCTGTGACCGCCCCTGCTGGAACTGAAGACTCCCGACTGGGATAAATCGCTCCACAGCCCAGCCCTAGGACCCAGTTGCCCACCCACGCCTGCTTCTGGGGTTGCCATGTCGGGCACACCACCAACTGAGACGACTGGCAACCCCCAGCCAGAGAGGCAGAGGGCCACCAGCTTCACTGCCACTGAAGTTGGTGTCCTGGTGGCGCAAGTCCTGGGGCAGTATGATGCCCTCTTCGGAAGTTTGCCTGCTGACAAGGAAGGACAGACCAGGATCTGGATGGACATCATGACTGCCATCAACGCGGAGGGGGTGGTAGTCTGAAAATTCCAACATGTCAAGAAGTGCTGGGACGACTTCAGGTCCAGGACCCTCAACAAGGCCCGGCGCCTCTTGAAGGCAGCGGATGCTAGGGGGCACCGGGGCCACCTGTCGGAACATCAAATGAGGGTCCTGGAATGCATGTCCCCAGTGCTCCACGTCCAGGTCCTTGAGAGGCAGACCCGTCTGGAGTCGAGCGGTAAGTGTACATGCATACTGATTGGAAGCTGTGCGTGTGGTGGTGTGCCAGTAGTGTGCAGGTTGCACATGTGGTTTTGTAGGGCCATGTATGGATGTGTATGTACAGGGCCGTGAGGCTAACACATGCGAGTCCTCTCATGTGTGAGACACATGGATGGTGCATGTGTGTGTAAGCTTGCATGCCAAATGTAGATGTGTGAGCACACATGCTTGAATGACTGTGTATGTAAGTTGGCATGGTTGTGATGTCACACATGGATGTCGGTTCCAGCTGCATGTATCTGCACCATGTACATGTGCATGTGTGTGTATTTCACAAGGGTGCAACAGTGATGCTTGGGACGCTGTGTGTTGGGGATTGTGATGCCATGTCTGAAGTTTGACACTGCCACTCATGTGCAACTGGCATGTGTGTATCAGTCCATTGTACAGTGTCATGATGCCTGTCTCCTATCTCTCCCTGTCTGCAGCGTCAACTGATGAAGAGGGCGGAGAGGGTGCTGTGGAGCACAGCGGCGGGGATCACACCACCAGCCGGAGATGCAAGGCCCGGCTCCCCTCCCAGGTATGATCTCGTCAGGGAGTGAGGAGCCGGTGCTGCATCCCAGGCCGCAGCTGCTGAGGGTAGGTCCAAGAGGCAGAGGTCAGAATTGGACTCCTCAGCAGCAGAAGGGGCAGCTGAGACCCCACAGGGTCCGACGAAGGAAGATGGCACGGAGTCATCCAGGTTGGTGGGGGGTTTGGTGGAGGAGGAGGCCGCGCAAGTGACAGAGACGGGGACTGGAGGTGGGGATTCCACTGGTGCCAGTGGTGCAGTGCAGGGCATGGACAGGAGGCAGCACAGGCCGCGCGGAGGTGCCTGTGTGTAATCCTGTTCCCGATCCTGTGACTGCATCATCCCGCACCAGCAGGGATGCCTATGTCCAGACCTATTTTCAGGGAGGGGATCCGCTTACACAACTGGCCTTCCTCTCCCTGCGGACGTGCCTATCCGGGACCGGTTTCAGCCTGTCCTGGGTGGGGTGGCATTGTGTCAGCAGGACATGCAAGGTGACCTGAAGTCTTTTCATGGGGAGACTGCACGTCATCTCGAATGGCTCGTTGAGCACGTCAGCCTACTGGGACAGGTCACCCAGGCCGGATTCCTCCGTTTGCTGAACCTTGCTTCGACCCCCTCCTCACCTGAACCCCCTATGTGCCAGTCGTCCTCCATGCCATCTTACCACCCATGTATCACCTGGGGACCCTGTGGAGCTGCCTCTGACCATGCGGCCAGGCTGGTGGAAGTCACATCCCTGCCACAGTCGGGAGTCGGACGTCCAGCAGGGGTGGCCACCTCAACAACTG